>NC_086098.1:219082358-219733073 GCF_963921235.1 Mobula hypostoma | reverse complement strand
TGGATTTTCTTTTGTTTTTTTTAACAACGTTCTCTGTAAACTTTAGAGACTGTTGTGCATGAAAATCTCAGGAGATCAGCAGTTTCTGAGATACTCAAACCATCCCATCTGGCACCAACAATCATTCCATGGCTGAAGTAATTTAGATGACTTTTCTTCCCCATTCTGATGTTTTGTCTGAGCAACAATTGAACCCCTTGACTATGTCTGCATGCTTTTATGCATTGAGCTGCTGCCACATGATTGGTGGATTACATATTTGCATTAACTGGCAAGTGTGCCCGTGTACCTAATAAAGTGGCCACAGTGTATGTTCATATTATTTCTTTCTCGATCTTTTCAGCAGCAAAATTTGATGATGTCCAACCGTCAGGAGGCTCCTAAAATGAAGTCAAACAGACAGAGAAGGAGTACAGATGCTGAAACTGTTGTAGAAGGGATTCAAACATGTGCAGAGATAGTCTCCGGTGTAGAGGGAGTCTCCGATGCAGTGGAAGGATGCCGTTCAGAGGACGGATGCTGTTCAGTGGATGGATGCTGTACGATATATGAATGCTGTGCAGAAATGTGCGTTTGTTTAACTGAATGCTTTTAGAAACATAGAAACATAGAAAATAGGTGCAGGAGTAGGCCATTCGGCCCTTCGAGCCTGCACCGCCATTTATTATGATCATGGCTGATCATCCAACTCAGAACCCAGCCTTCCCTCCATACCCCCTGACCCCTGTAGCCACAAGGGCCATATCTAACTTCCTTTTAAACATAGCTAATGAACTGGCCTCAACAGTTTGCTGTGGCAGAGAATTCCACAGATTCACCACTCTCTGTGTGAAGAAGTTTTTCCTAACCTCGGTCCTAAAAGGCTTCCCCTCTATCCTCAAACTGTGACCCCTCGTTCTAGACCTCCCCAACATCGGGAACAATCTTCCTGCATCTAGCCTGTCCAATCCCTTTAGGATCTTATACGTTTCAATCAGATCCCCCCTCAATCTTCTAAATTCCAACGAGTACAAGCCCAGTTCATCCAGTCTTTCTTCATATGAAAGACCTGCCATCCCAGGAATCAATCTGGTGAACCTTCTTTGTACTCCCTCTATGGCAAAGATGTCTTTCCTCAGATTAGGGGACCAAAACTGCACACAATACTCCAGGTGTGGTCTCACCAAGGCCTTGTACAACTGCAGTAGTACCTCCCTGCTCCTGTACTCGAATCCTCTCGCTATAAATGCCAGCATACCGTTCGCCTTTTTCACCGCCTGCTGTACCTGCATGCCCACTTTCAATGACTGGTGTATAATGACACCCAGGTCTCGTTGCACCTCCCCTTTTCCTAATCGGCCACCATTCAGATAATAATCTGTTTTCCTATTTTTGCCACCAAAGTGGATAACTTCACATTTATCCACATTAAATTGCATCTGCCATGAGTTTGCCCACTCACCCAACCTATCCAAGTCACCCTGCATCCTCTTAGCATCCTCCTCACTGCTAACACTGCCACCCAGCTTCGTGTCATCCGCAAACTTGGAGATGCTGCATTTAATTCCCTCATCCAAGTCATTAATATATATTGTAAACAACTGGGGTCCCAGCACTGAGCCTTGCGGTACCCCACTAGTCACCGCCTGCCATTCTGAAAAGGTCCCGTTTATTCCCACTCTTTGCTTCCTGTCTGCTAACCAATTCTCCACCCACACCAATACCTTACCCCCAATACCGTGTGCTTTAAGTTTGCACACTAATCTCCTATGTGGGACCTTGTCAAAAGCCTTTTGAAAATCCAAATATACCACATCCACTGGTTCTCCCCTATCCACTCTACTAGTTACATCCTCAAAAAATTCTATGAGATTCGTCAGACATGATTTTCCTTTCACAAATCCATGCTGACTTTGTCCGATCATTTCACCGCTTTCCAAATGTGCTGTTATCACATCCTTGATAACTGACTCCAGCAGTTTCCCCACCACCGACGTTAGGCTAACCGGCCTATAATTCCCCGGTTTCTCTCTCCCTCCTTTTTTAAAAAGTGGGGTTACATTAGCCACCCTCCAATCCTCAGGAACTAGTCCAGAATCTAACGAGTTTTGAAAAATTATCACTAATGCATCCACTATTTCTTGGGCCACTTCCTTAAGCACTCTGGGATGCAGACCATCTGGCCCTGGGGATTTATCTGCCTTCAATCCCTTCAATTTACCTAACACCACTTCCCTACTAACATGTATTTCGCTCAGTTCCTCCATCTCACTGGACCCTCTGTCCCTTACTATTTCTGGAAGATTATTTATGTCCTCCTTAGTGAAGACAGAACCAAAGTAATTATTCAATTGGTCTGCCATGTCCTTGCTCCCCATAATCAATTCACCTGTTTCTGTTTGCAGGGGACCTACATTTGTCTTTATCAGTCTTTTCCTTTTTACATATCTATAAAAGCTTTTACAGTCCGTTTTTATGTTCTCTGCCAGTTTTCTCTCATAATCTTTTTTCCCCTTCCTAATTAAGCCCTTTGTCCTCCTCTGCTGAACTCTGAATTTCTCCCAGTCCTCAGGTGAGCCACTTTCTCTGGCTAATTTGTATGCTACTTCTTTGGAATTGATACTATCCCTAATTTCTCTTGTCAGCCACGGGTGCACTACCTTCCTTGATTTATTCTTTTGCCAAACTGGGATGAACAATTGTTGTAGTTCATCCATGCAACCTTTAAATGCCTGCCATTGCATATCCACCGTCAATCCTTGAAGTGTCATTTGCCAGTCTATCTTAGCTAATTCATGTCTCATACCTTCAAAGTTACCCCTCTTTAAGTTCAGAACCTTTGTTTCTGAATTAACTACGTCACTCTCCATGTTAATGAAGAATTCCACCATATTATGGTCACTCTTACCCAAGGGGCCTCTCACGACAAGATCGCTAATTAACCCTTCCTCATTGCTCAAAACCCAGTCCAGAATAGCCTGCTCTCTAGTCGGTTCCTCGACATGTTGGTTCAAAAAACCATCCCGCATACATTCCAAGAAATCCTCTTCCTCAGCACCTTTACCAATTTGGTTCACCCAGTCTACATGTAGATTGAAGTCACCCATTATAACTGCTGTTCCTTTATTGCACACATTTCTAATTTCCTGTTTAATACCATCTCCGACCTCACTACTACTGTTAGGTGGCCTGTACACAACTCCCACCAGCGTCTTCTGCCCCTTAGTGTTACGCAGCTCTACCCATATCGATTCCACATCTTCCCGGCTTATGTCCTTCCTTTCTATTGCGTTAATCTCTTTTTTAACCAGCAACGCCACCCCACCTCCCCTTCCTTCGTGTCTATCCCTCCTGAATATTGAATATCCCTGAACGTTGAGCTCCCATCCCTGGTCACCCTGGAGCCATGTCTCTGTGATCCCAACTATATCATAATCATTAATAACAATCTGCACTTTCAATTCATCCACCTTATTACGAATGCTCCTTGCATTGACACATAAAGCCTTCAGGCACTCTTTTACAACTCTCTTAGCCCTTTTTAATGCTTGCCCTGGATTTGTCGGCCTGCCACTTTTACTTTTCCCCTTTGTACTTTTTGCTTCTACGCTCACTTTACACCCCTCTGTCTCTCTGCACTGGTTCCCATCCCTCTGTTGTGAACTAACCTCCTCACACCTAGCCGCTTTAATTTGATTCCCACCCCCCAACCATTCTAGTTTAAAGTCACCTCAGTAGCCCCCGCTAATCTCCCTGCCAGGATATTGGTCCCCCGAGGATTTAAGTGTAACCCGTCCTTTTTGTACAGGTCACACCTGCGCCAAAAGAGGTCCCAATGATCCAAAAACTTGAATCCCTGCCCCCTGCTCCAATCCCTCAGCCACGCATTTATCCTCCACCTCATCGCATTCCTACTCTCACTGTCGCGTGGCACAGGCAGTAATCCCGAGATTACTACCTTTGCGGTCCTTTTTCTCAACTCCCTTCCTAGCTCCCTATATTCTTCTTTCAGGACCTCATCCCTTTTCCTACCTATGTCATTGGTACCTATATGTACCAGGACCTCTGGCTCTTCACCCTCCCACTTCAGGATATCTTGGACACGATCAGAAATATCCCGGACCCTGGCACCAGGGAGGCAAACTACCATCCGAGTCTCTGGACTGCGTCCACAGAATCGCCTATCTGACCCCCTTACTATCGAGTCCCCTATCACAACTGCCCTCCTCTTCCTTGCCCTACCCTTCTGAGCTACAGGGCCAGACTCTGTGCCGGAGGCAGGGCCACTGTCGCTTCCCCCGGGTAAGCTGTCCCCCCCAACAGTACTCAAACAGGAGTACCTGTTGTTAAGGGGCACAGCCGCCGGGGTACTCCCCATCACCTTCCTTTTCCCCTTCCCCCTCCTAACCGTGACCCACTTGTCTGCCTCCCGTGGCCCCGGCGTGACCACCTGCCTTCCACTCCTCTCTATCACCTCCTCACTCTCCCTGACCAGACGAAGGTCATCGAGCTGCAGCTCCAGTTCCGTAACGCGGTCCCTTAGGAGCTGCATCTCGATGCACTTGGCGCAGATGTAGACGTCCGGGAGGCTTGGAGACTCCAGGGCCTCCCCCATCCGACACCGAGAACAGCAAACTGCCCTCACAGTCATAATGCCCCTCTCCTCAAATAGCAACAGAAAATGAATGTCTTTCTTCTATGGAGTGATGATGCACTGAGCCATCACACTTGGGGGGATTCTACTTACAGTGAAACATATCAGCAAAGTATAAATACAAGCCCATGAAAGTTCAGAGATCTTTTCATTAACGATTGCTCTGGTTTTTCCAGAAGAGCAGACGTCTGTTTCAAAAGCCTCTAAACATCTAAAATACTCCTCTTTCAGTTCAAGTGTTGAACGATGGCTCCATGAGTATACAACTAACTGGAAGGTTACGTGACAAAACAGACCCACCCTGAACTGTGCAGGGGTACACCTTTAGCAATGTGCAGGAACAATCATCTATTGCCTTTCCTTATGTAGTTTCAATGGAACAGAATCAAAATGCCCCATTAAATTGTTTACTATTTTTATTTCATGAAAACTACTTTCATTTTATTTAATCCATAATTATGCCATCTGTAATCCCATAACCTCAAAATGATCCCTACTGTGCATGCAGTCTATGCCATTTAAAAAATGTACTGTGCTAAATCACCATGGCTGTCCCATTAGCACCTTCTAAATCTTCAAGTGCTAACATTGAGAATGAAAAGGTTATTATTTGTTTAGGAATCCCACCAACTGCATCAGAGACACATGGGATTCTGCAGATGCTGGAAATTTGGAGCAACTCACACAAAGTGCTGGAGGAACTCAGAAGGTCAGACAGCATCAATAGAGAGACATAAACAGTCAACATTTTGGACAAAAACCCTTCTTTTTCTTGGTCCTGATGAAGGGTCTCGGCCTGAAACATTGACTGTTCATTTTCCTCCGTAGGTGCTGCCTGACCTGCCAAGTTGCCCCAGCATTTTGTGTGTGCTGTCCATCACCTGCGAGTTCCTCTCCTAGTTCACACCATCTGAACTGGAAATAGGTCACCATTCCTTCAATATCACTTGGTGTTATGTCCTTGAAAAACCTTCACCAGAAAGTTTACACAGCTAGTCAACACCATCCACTCATGGGCAATAATTGCCAGCAATGTAAATAAATTTAATGAAAAGATGATAGAAACATAGAAACATAGAAAATAGGTGCAGGAGTAGGCCATTCGGCCCTTCGAGCCTGCACCGCCATTTATTATGATCATGGCTGATCATCCAACTCAGAACCCCGCCCCAGCCTTCCCTCCATACCCCCTGACCCCTGTAGCCACAAGGGCCATATCTAACTCCCTCTTAAATATAGCCAATGAACCGGCCTCAACTGTTTCCTGTGGCACAGAATTCCACAGATTCACCACTCTCTGTGTGAAGAAGTTTTTCCTAATCTCGGTCCTAAAAGGCTTCCCCTCTATCCTCAAACTGTGACCCCTCGTTCTGGACTTCCCCAACATCGGGAACAATCTTCCTGCATCTAGCCTGTCCAATCCCTTTAGGATCTTATACGTTTCAATCAGATCCCCCCTCAATCTTCTAAATTCCAACGAGTACAAGCCCAGTTCATCCAGTCTTTCTTCATATGAAAGTCCTGCCATCCCAGGAATCAATCTGGTGAACCTTCTTTGTACTCCCTCTATGGCAAAGAGGTCTTTCCTCAGATTAGGGGACCAAAACTGCACACAATACTCCAGGTGTGGTCTCACCAAGGCCTTGTCCAACTGCAGTAGTACCTCCCTGCTCCTGTACTCGAATCCTCTCGCTATAAATGCCAGCATACCATTCGCCTTTTTCACCGCCTGCTGTACCTGCATGCCCACTTTCAATGACTGGTGTATAATGACACCCAGGTCTCGTTGCACCTCCCCTTTTCCTAATCAGCCACCATTCAGATAATAATCTGTTTTCCTATTTTTGCCACCAAAGTGGATAACTTCACATTTATCCACATTAAATTGCATCTGCCATGAGTTTGCCCACTCACCCAACCTATCCAAGTCACCCTGCATCCTCTTAGCATCCTCCTCACTGCTAACACTGCCACCCAGCTTCGTGTCATCCGCAAACTTGGAGATGCTGCATTTAATTCCCTCATCCAAGTCATTAATATATATTGTAAACAACTGGGGTCCCAGCACTGAGCCTTGCGGTACCCCACTAGTCACCGCCTGCCATTCTGAAAAGGTCCCGTTTATTCCCACTCTTTGCTTCCTGTCTGCTAACCAATTCTCCACCCACACCAATACCTTACCCCCAATACCGTGTGCTTTAAGTTTGCACACTAATCTCCTGTGTGGGACCTTGTCAAAAGCCTTTTGAAAATCCAAATATACCACATCCACTGGTTCTCCCCTATCCACTCTACTAGTTACATCCTCAAAAAATTCTATGAGATTCGTCAGACATGATTTTCCTTTCACAAATCCATGCTGACTTTGTCCGATCATTTCACCGCTTTCCAAATGTGCTGTTATCACATCCTTGATAACTGACTCCAGCAGTTTCCCCACCATTGACGTTAGGCTAACCGGTCTATAATTCCCCGGTTTCTCTCTCCCTCCTTTTTTAAAAAGTGGGGTTACATTAGCCACCCTCCAATCCTCAGGAACTAGTCCAGAATCTAAAGAGTTTTGAAAAATTATCACTAATGCATCCACTATTTCTTGGGCTACTTCCTTAAGCACTCTAGGATGCAGACCATCTGGCCCTGGGGATTTATCTGCCTTCAATCCCTTCAATTTACCTAACACCACTTCCCTACTAACATGTATTTCGCTCAGTTCCTCCATCTCACTGGACCCTCTGTCCCTTACTATTTCTGGAAGATTATTTATGTCCTCCTTAGTGAAGACAGAACCAAAGTAATTATTCAATTGGTCTGCCATGTCCTTGCTCCCCATAATCAATTCACCTGTTTCTGTCTGCAGGGGACCTACATTTGTCTTTACCAGTCTTTTCCTTTTTACATATCTATAAAAGCTTTTACAGTCCGTTTTTATGTTCCCTGCCAGTGTTCTCTCATAATCTTTTTTCCCCTTCCTAATTAAGCCCTTTGTCCTCCTCTGCTGAACACTGAATTTCTCCCAGTCCTCAGGTGAGCCACTTTCTCTGGCTAATTTGTATGCTTCTTCTTTGGAATTGATACTATCCCTAATTTCTCTTGTCAGCCATGGGTGCACTACTTTCCTTGATTTATCTGAACAAGTACTTTTTGTATATGTTGGGTTTGGGAATAAAGAAGGCCCAGGATACCATGGACAATTCTATTGCCCAGTAAGACAGCATCCTGGGATCCTTTAAGTTAGAATCAGAGCACAGAAACAGTCCATTCAGCCCATCTTGTCTGTGCTGACCTGGTCTTTGACATAGATCCTGATAGGACCAGATTTTTTTTAACATCTGATTCAACGGACAGTAGCTCATTCAATCTATGCAGATGTCCTTGATCCTGATTCTTGGATATCTCTCTTTCTCTGTCACTTGTAATGAAGTATCCAATTTCTAAAGCTTTCTGACTGGTAGAAGCTAATCTGAAATTAAATTGAGACCACTACTGGCAATGCCAGGTAAACTGTGGCAGTGGTCCAGGCTACCAATTCATTTTAATTGGGCGACACTATTAGTCACTTGTGAATTTTATATCCAATAAGGGTCTTAGAATTAAGAAAAGTCAAATGATTTTCAATGTATTCAAATATACTGTTAATATATATCGGCAATAGTTCGACCAAATTTATGAAGTTGCTCTTTCCTCCATTAATTGATCATTCATAGTTTGTTAATACTTGTTGAAGACTTGGTTGGATATCTTATTTGAATCTGTGCTGTTTAAACAACAGATGATTATTGCACTAATTAAGATGGTATTGGTGATACCTGGTGATGTTTTGCGGGCAAATTACAAAATCTCTTTATATTATATTTTTTTATATTTACCGTGAATGCCTGCAAAAATTGAATCTCTGGGTTGTATATGGTGACGTATATGTACTTAGATAATAAATTTACGTTAAACTTTGAACATTATATTAACTTCATTGTATTAGCATTAGGCAGCACGGTAATGAAGTGGTTACCGTAAAGTCATTACAACGTCACTGACTGGGGGTTCAATTCCGCTGCTGTCTGTAAGAGAACGTGAGAGATCCCTCTAGGTGCTCCAGTCTCCTCCTGCATTCCAACGATGTTGGGGTTAATAGTTCTTTGGTAACATAGGTATAATTGGGTGGTGCGAGCCCGTGGGGATGGAAGGACCTCTTACTGTGCTGTAGCTCTAAACCTAATCTTCAAACTTAGGTGGATTCATGTTACAGTAGTGCTTAAGTTGGGTAGAACTTTGGTTTCATGTCACATTTAAAACGGGTTTATTAACTTCAATTGAGCATTACATTTACTGTAAAACTAAATTATACCAGATCTTCTCACCTTGTGGCAGGAAGTTTTGATTAATATTTGTCACCATGGTTTAAAAATACAGTTGGAATGGTACTTGAATGCTTCTCTTTTGTCCAAGTTATTTTTTCCCAGGAATTCAAATGGTAACTCTTCAATATGGTTATATATTATTTGAATAAAATTAGATATTTGTAATTTCTTGCTACCATATAGTGCCACCATATTATATGCTTGTTAGAAACAAGGGAAAATCTGCAGTTGCTGGAAATCCGAGCTACACACACAAAATGCTGGAGGAACTCAACAGGCCAGGCAGCAGCTATGGAATAGAGTACAGTCGACTTTTCGGACAGAGGACCCTCTGCCCTGCTGAATGGGCTCAGAGGTTTTCAAAGGTTTCAGACGTACATTTAATGTCAGAGAAATGTATACAATATACATCCTGAAATTTTTTCTTTACAACCATCCGCAATAACAGAGAAGTGCCCCAAAGAATGAATGACAGTTAAATGTTAGAACCTCAAAGCCCACCCAACTCCCCCCTCTCACGCATAAGCAGCAGCAAAGCAAGGGTCCCCACTCCCCCATCAACAAAAAAAACATCGGCGACCCCACTGAGCACTCAAGCATGCAGCAAAGCATCAATAAAGATGCAGTACCCCAAAGACTACTCATTCACCGAGAATTCAACATACCATAGGCTCTCTCTCTCCCTAATAAGGGGAAAAGAGATGTCTCCGTTACACCGAAACGTTGACTGTACTCTTTTCCATAGATGCTGCCTGGCCTGCTGAGTTCCTCCAGCATTTTGTATCTAGTAGTTACTGTTGTTTTGTCATCCTGGAAGCGGAATAAAGTTATCACGAGTAATATATGGGGTAAGTCTCCTCTTTTAGCATAATTAAATGATTAATTCCGCTCAGGGTTCTTTGGAAGTAATTTGATGCGGGTATGGGTTAAAATTCTGCTCTTTAGTTCAGGAATAGGGAATTGATTAAGTCGGTTTCATTTAGTTCAGAAAGAGGGTGAATTCATGACTGGAAACTCCTGCTGGTCACTAGTTGTTCAATAAGTCACAGAACAAGTTAGTCTGTATAAAAGTGAAAGTTGTTTAACTGGATCGGTCTAAGAGTCAATCAATGCAATTTGACTTTGTGGATCTGACTAATGCAGCCCATTCGATGATGATGTTTACAGGACTTGAGGACCTGAGTGATAGGCGAGAGCTTAATAGGCTAGGACTTTATACCCTGGAGTGTAGAAGAATGGATCTGATAGAGGTATTTAAAATTACGAGTGGTATAGACGGGGTAAATACAAGCAGAACTCTATTCACTGAGCATGGGTGAGACAAGAGCTGGAGGTTCTCATCTAAATGAATCAGCAGACAGCAGAAGTGGGGGATGCGGGTTCAGTTTTAACATTTAAGAGAAGTTTCAATAAGTACATGGATGGGAAAGGTGTAGGGTCATAGTGTTATAGAAAACGACAGCAGAGAAACAGGCACTTTGGCCCATCTAGTCCATGCCGAACCAACTAAACTGCCTAGACCCATCGACAGAGACTCAGACCGTAGCCCTCCATTCTCCTCCCATCCAAGCACTTTCTCTTAAACATTGAAATCAAAATCACATCCAGCACTTGTGCTGGCAGCTCGTTCCACACCCTCACCACCCTCTGAGGGAAGAAGTTTTTCCTCATGATCCCCTTAAACATTTCACCTTTCACCCTTAACCCATGACCTCTAGTTGTAGTCTCATCCAATTTCAGTGGAGAAAGCCTGCTTGCATTGACCCTATCTATATCCATCATAATTTTACATACCCCTTTCAAATCTCCCCTCAATCTTCTACATTCTAGGCAATAATGTTCTAACCTATTCAGTCTTTCCTTATAATTCAGATACTCCAGTCCCAGCAACATCCTTGTAAATTTTCTCTGTACTCTTTCAATCTTATTTACATCTTTCCTGCAGGTAGGTGACCAAAACCGCACACATTAGGCCTCACCATCTTATACAACTTCAACATCCTATCCCAACTCCTGCACTCAATACTTTGATTTATGAAGGCCAATGTGCCAAAAGCTTTCTTTACAACCCTATCTCCCTGGGCCACCACCTGCAATGAATGATAGACCTGAATTCCCAGATCCCTTTGTTCTACTGCACTCCTTAGTGTTCTGCTGCTCACTGTGCAAAATCTTACCTAGTTGATCCTACCAAAGTGAAACACTTCACACTTGTCTGCATCAAATTCCATCTGCCATTTTTCAGCCCATTTTTCCAGCTAGCCCACTGCAAGATATAATAGTCTTTCTCGCTATCTATTACACCCCAATTCTGGTGTCATCTGCAGATTTGATAATCGAGTTAACTACGTTATCACAGCACAGAGCGTCATAGGAAGTCATTCCTGCCTGTGGCCATCAAACTTTACAACTCCTCCATTGGAGGGTCAGACACCCTGAGCCAACAGGCTGGTCCTGGACTTATTTCCTGGCACAATTTACATATTTACATATTACTATTTCACTACTTATGGATTTATTACTATTTATTATTTATGGTGCAACTGTAACAAAAACCAATTTCCCCCGGGATCAATGAAGTATGACTATGACTATGACTATGACTATCATCATCCAGATCGTTGATATGGATGACAAACAACAACGGACACAACACCGATCCCTGTGGCACCACCACTAGTGACAGGCCTCCAGTCAGAAAGGCAACCATCTAGCACCACTCTCCAGCTGCTCCCACAAAGCCGATGTCTAATCCAACTTACTATCTCTTCTCAAATGCTAAGCGACTGAACCTTCTTAACCAACCACCCATACAGGACTGTGTCAAATAATCTTTGCTGAAGTCCCTGTAAACAACGTCCACTGCCTCATCTTAATCAACTTTCCAGATAACGTCCTCGAAAAACTCGAGAAGATATCACGCACATATCTATGCTGACTATGCCTAATTAGTCCCTGTCTACCAAAATACTAACATATCCAGACCCTTACAATGCCGTTCAATAACTTTCCCAACACAGATATCAGGCTCACCGGCCTATAATTTTGTAGATTATTTTTCTTAGTCTTTCTTAAACGGTGGACTAATGTGCAATATCCTCCAATCTTCCAGTACCTCACCTGTCGCTAAGGGTGATTTAAATATCTCTGCTACAACCCCAGCAACTTCTACACTTGCCTCTCACAGGGCCCAAGGGAACACCTTGTCAGGCCCTGGGGATTTGTCCACTCTAATTTACCTCAGAACAGCAAACCATCATCCTCTGTCATCAGCATACAGTCCATGACCTCGTTGCTGCTTTGCTCACTTCTATAGACTCTGTGTCTGTTCCTCCAGTAAATTCAGATGAAAGCAATTCATTTAAGGCCTCCCCCATCTCTTTTGACTCCATGCATAGATTAACATTCTGATTTTTCAGAGGATCAATTATGTCCCTTGCAATCCTTGTGCTCTTAACATATCTGTAGTGTCCCTTAGGATTCTCCTTCACCTTGTCTGCTAGTGCAATCTCATCCCTTCTTTTAGCCCTCTTAATTTCTTTCTAAGTGTTCTCTCGCATTTTTATACCCTCAAATACCTAATTTTTCTACCCCCAGGTACCTCACTTATACCCTCAAGTACCTCATTTGCTCCTATCTGCCTATACCTGCTATTCACCTCTTTTTTTTCCTTAACTAGGGCCTCAATATCTCTTGAAAACCAAGGTTCCGTAAACTTTCTATCCTTGTCTTTTATTCTGACAGGAACATACAAGCTTTGTACTCTCAAATTTTCACTTTTGAAGGCCTCCCACTTACCAAGTACACCTTTGCTAGAAAACAGCCTGTCCCAATGCACACTTGCCAGATCCTTTCTGATACCATCAAAATTGGCCCTTTTTCAATTTAGAATAACAACCTGAGGACCAGGCCTATCCTTTTCCCATGATTACCTTGAAACTGAAGGCATTATGATCACTAGATGCAAAGTATTCCCTTACACAAACTTCTGTCACCTGCCCTGTCTCACTCCCTAATAGGAAACCATGCATTGCACTCTCTTGTGTTGGAACTTCTAGGAACTGATTTAGAAAACCTTCCTGAACACATTTGGCCAATCTATATGGAGGTATATGGAGGAATTTAAGGTGGGGGGTTATATGGGAGGCAGGGTTTGAGGGTTGGCACAACTTTGTGGGCTGAAGGGCCTGTACTGTGCTGTACTATTCTATGTTCCTGTCCATCTAGTCCATCTAGGGAGACAATATGGTGAAGTGGGGTTTAAAGACCAGCGAATCCTGTGAGTGTGGCGAAAGGGTGCAGAGCAGTGAACACCTTCTGCTCAGCTGCCCACTCTCACCTGATTTAGCTGACACTGACCTGCTCATCATCAACCAAACAACACTAGAGTGGCTGGCTGTCTGGTGTGACAAGCTATGATGATGATGATCTAGTCCTTTTACAGTATGGGATTCCCAGTCAATATGTGGAAAGTTAAAATCACCTACTATAGCAATCTTACATTTCTTGCAACAATCTCTCTACAGATTTGTTCCTCTAAATCCCGCAGACTGTTGGGTGGACTATAATTCAGTCCCCTTAACATGGTCATAACTTTGTTATTCCTCAGTTTCACCCATAGCGCCTCGCTAGATGAGTTCTCCAGTCTGTCCTGACTGAGCACTGCCATGACATTTTCCTTGACTAGTCACACCACCCCTCCTCCTTTAATTCCTCACGCTCTATCACGTCTAAAACAATGGAACCCTAAAATATTGAACTGCCAGTCCTGCTCCTCCAGCAACCGAGTCTCACTAATGGCTGCAATATCATAATTCCTTGCATTAATCCATGCCCTGAGCTCATCTGCCTTTTCTACAATACTCCTGTACGCAGCTTAGAACATTAGTCCCACCTTGCCCAACCTTTTGATTCCTGACTTTGTCTGAGGTCTTAAGAACATCTATCTCTACAACTATTCCACTATCTGTACTGGCACTGTCTTTCCCATCCCCTGCAACTCTATTTTAACCTCCACCACCCCCCCCACACCCTGCCTCATACAGGACTAACAAACCTTCCTGCTAGGATATTTGTCCCCCTCCAATTCAGGTGAAAGTCATCTCTTCTGTGCAAGTTCCACCTTCCTGGGAAAAAAACCCTAACGATCCAAAACTCTGATGCTCTCCCTTCTGCACCAGCTCCTTAAACATGAGTTAAGCTGCATGGTCTTCCTATCTCTGATCTCACTAGCATGTGGCATGCGTAGCAATCCTGAGATCACAACCCTGGAGGACCTGTCCTTTAACGTAGAACCTAACTCCCTGAACTCACTTTGCAGAACCTCGTCCCTCTTCCTACCTATGTCATTGGTGCTTATATGGACCATGACCTCCAGCTGTTCACCCACCCACTTAAGGATGCTGAGGACTTGATCAGAGATTTCCTGAACCCTGACACCTGGGAACCTTTCTGTTTCCCTAACTAATGAATCCCCTAACACCACCGCTTGCCTCTTCTCGTGCCGCCCCCATCCCTTTCCCATCTGAGCCACAGAGCCAGACTCAGTGCCAGAGACCTGACTGCTGAACTTCGAGAAATATGGTCCAGGTACAATGGGACTCGGGTGAATAACAGTTTTGGACTAGATGGGCTGAAGGCCCTGTTTCTGTGCTGTAGTGCTCGATGACTCTAATTGTTCCAGACAACACAAACTGTAGTTCAGCACAACATTGAACAGAAGATGCTGCACAATTATAGACCTTCTGACTGCTGTCTCAGGTGCTGTTAATCTTCCATACACATCCTCTCCTGTGCCATCTGTTCACTTCGACCTTTCTGCAAGCACAGTTAACCTTTTTGCTCTTGTGTAATTGTCTACTATTTGGTAAAGGTGCTGTTCACCTCAACCAACACCCGAGACAGCATGTTTCAAATTCCGACCATCAAATGAACTGGACCAAATGTCTCTATTGGGTCCATTTCTCACTTGTGCAGAAGACTGAAAATAAAAACTCTAAGTTTTAGAGTTCCGCACAGGCAGCGCCATTCACCCTGTTCAATCCAAAAGACTTTTGATAGGTTACCTCCAAATCATCACTCTTCCAATCTCTAACCACATTCCAGATATTTCTTAGCCCTGTAATTAGATTAGGTAGCATGATTTGTTTCAACAATGCATGACTGAAAATGTCTTCATGATGAAGTGAAATGGAAAATAATAACTATTTCTGGATCATTTTGCATCACTCCATAATGTTACAAAGTACTTCCAAAGTGTCCCATGTGTTTTAGGTACCTGACGGGATTTCTGCATCAAATTGACATTATTCCCTTTGCAACACACACAAAACGCCGGAGGAACTCAGCAATCAGGCAGCATCTGTGGAGAGGAATAGGTAATCGATGCTTTCAGACAAGACGCTTCATCAAGACTCATAAACACAAGAGATTCTGCAGATACTGGAAATCCAGAGCAATCCACATAAAATACTGGAGGAACTCAGCAGCATCTATGGAGAGGAATAAAGAGTTGGCATTTCGTGCCAAGACCCTTCATTCCCCTCTATAGATGCTGCCTGACCAACATTTTGTGTGAGTTCCTCTGGATTTTGAACATCTGAAGAAGCTTTGTACTCATCATTCACCTTACAGTTCCCTTTGCCCTGGCACTACCATTGTTAGACACTCCTGAGGTAATTAGATCTGCGCAGAATGTTGTTGGATTGAAACATAGTAAGTCAGTCTAAATTTATTCAAGGACCCTCATGCCGATCCCCACACTCATCACCCACTAAATTTAACACACTTTCACCCCAACAGCCTATCTGCCTATTGGCAGATCCAGCCCCATCCAGCCCCATCCCACTCACCATTTTCACCGTCATTCACAACTGGGCCAACACCCTTAAGATCACAGTCACTGACACACTCAACACCTGACGCCCATGGCCTATTGATGGGTCTAGATCCCTAACAAAGCAATCCCCTCATCAACCTCCACCCACAGCTCTCTCCCCCCACCAGTGAGACCACTGACCTTCGTCCTGATTGTGACAGCACCACCCTCTACTGTGAAAATGCGACCCCCCCCCCCGGCCGCCCACGCACCCCACCAACTCACTGCTTCTGACTCAGCGTCCAGTCCAGCTACAATCAGCTCGCCCCACTTCTCGTACCTCTGTCCTCACTCCTTCCCACCACTCTACTTCTCAACACCTGCAACTGGGACCGTGTACAACTCATACTCAGGAGAACTGAGGCTTTGATTTTCGGGCGTTATTGAGGTTTGTGGTGCTGGTGGTGATGGGTGTGGGGGGCGGTGGGAGGTTAGAGTGTTTGCACCATTGCTACAATCAGCTCATGCACTCTTTGGACCATAATCTCTTAGTTCTGGTAATATTCTTTCAACTATTTTTACATTTTCACAAGTGGCTCTGTGTTCTTCCTGGTGTAAAAGCAAAGTCGTGACCCAGAGTAACACACACAAAACGCTGGAGGAACTCAGCGGGTCGGGCAGCATCTATGGAGAAGAATAAACAGTCAGCGTTTCGGGCTGAGACCCTTCATCAGGACTGGAAAGGAAGGGAGGAGAAGTCAATATAGGAAGACGGGGGCAGGAGAAGGAAGGTGATACATTAAGCCAGGTGAGGGGGAAGGTTGGTGGGTGGAGAGAGGTGATGAAGTGAGGAGCTGGGAGGTGATAGGTGGTAGAGGTAAAGGACAGAAGAAGAAGGAATCTGATAGGAGATGAGAGTGGACCATGGGTGAAGCGGAGGGAGGAGGACACCAGAAGGAGGTGATAAACTGATGAAGTGAAGAAAAGGTGTAAGAGGGGAGCCAGAATGGGGAATGGGAAAGGAAGGGTGAGGGAAGAAATTACTAGAAGTTAGAGAAACTGGTGTTCATGCCATTAGGTTAAAAGCTACCCATACAGAATATAAGGTGATGCTCCACCAATCTGCGAGTGGCCACATCGTGACAGTAGAGGAGGCCATGTTCCGACATGTTGGAATGGGAATAGGGATAGAAATTAAAATGGGTTGCCACCAGAAACTCCTGCCTGTAGCAGATGGAACAAGGATGCTTGGCAAAGCAATCTCCCAATCTATATTGAGTCTCACTGATATAGAGCAGGCCACACCGGGATCGCCAGATGCAGTCGATGACCCTGACAGATGTTATGTTCTGTAGCTCCAAAAACTAATCAAAAGAAAATCAAGGGAGCCAGGAGATTCATGTCTGCTTTGTTTTACTTTAGTGAGGCGCCATTATATGGGGTGGTGGCGTAATGACGAATGCCATTCACATACTTCTTACATAAAACCCGTTATAAATTATGTAAGCAAAAAACACTTAATCAAACAATATATTTACATTACTTAAATATTACTGATATACACAACACTACTCCTTGCTTAATTATAAACTCCAACTCAATATACAATGCACCTTAACTCAAATATGTAATGTAATATGGACGAACTGCCTGAACTTCCTCCTATCCACGACCTCAGTCCACCACCAACCTTCCAAGAGGTTCCAGCAGCTGTCCATTCCCTTGAACTACAAGTCCTCTGGCACTGACAATATCCCTGCTGAGTTACTGAAGAACGGAGGGTACATGTGTATGCGCACCCTCTACCAGTACATCACCGAGCCCTGGACGGATGAGAACATCCCACAGCAATGGAGAAATGCAAACATCATTGTCTTTTCTAAGAACAAGGGTGACAAGGCCATATGCGGCAATAATAGGGGCATATCACTCCTTTCTGTTGCTGGAAAGCTCCTGGTTAAGGTGATGCTTCAGGGACTCATCAGCAACATCACCGAGTCAATGCTGCCTGAATCACAGTGTGGACTTGGGAAGAACAGGAGCACGATCGACATGATCTTCACAGCCCAACAGCTTCAGGAAAAGTGCCGGGAGCAACATCAGGACCTGTTTATGGCCTTTGACAACCTCTCCAAAGCGTTTGACACTGTACAAAGAGAGCTCTTATGGGATGTCCTCCTCAGGTCTGGCAGTCCCAATAAATTTGTTAGCATCCTCCGCCAGTTCCACGATGGGATGACTGTTCCAGTGACCACAAGAAGACAAAAGTCCGAGCCGTTCCTTGTATACACAGGGGTGAGGCAGGGGTGTGTACTAGTGCCAATGCTCTTTAACATCTTCCCCTTGTGTGTTACCAAGCTTCTCCACAATGAGATTGAAGACAGCAGCAGTGTGGCAGTGGATGTCAGATTAGATGGCAACCTCTTTGACATCAGGAGGCTCCATGCAACCACCAAACTCTGTAGAGAGCGAGCCCTGGAGCTGCAGTATGCAGACGACAGACGACTGTGCTCTTGAGGCCCATACACCAGAGGATCTTCAGACTGTCCTTGCTGTGGCGGTGACAGCGTACAACAGGATGGGGCTGACTGTCAATACCACCAAGACAGAAGTGGTTTGCCAATGGAGTATCAGTGTCCCACCCACTCTACCTGCCTTCACTGTTGGTGATGAAAAGACCATAAGACAAGGGAGCAGAAGTCAGCCATTCGACCCATCAAGTCTGCTCCGCCATTTTATCATGAGCTGATCCATTCTCCCATTTAGTCCCACTCCCCTGCCTTCTCACCATAACCTTTGTTGCCCTGGCTACTCAGATACCTATCAATCTCTGCCTTAAATACACCCAATGACTTGGCCTCCACTGCTGCCCATGGCAAAAAATTCCATAGATTCACCACCCTCTGGCTAAAAAAATTCCTTCACATCTCTGTTCTGAATGGGCGCCCTTCAATCCTTAAGTCATGCCCTCTCGTAATCGACTCCCCCATCATGGGAAACAACTTTGCCACATCCACTCTGTCCATGCCTTTCAACATTCGAAATGTTTCTATGAGGTCCCCCCTCATTCTTCTAAATTCCAAGGAATACAGTCCAAGAGCGGACAAACGTGTCTCATATGTTAACCCTCTCATTCCCGGAATCATTCTAGTGAATCTTCTCTGTACCCTCTCCAACGTCAGCATATCTTTTCTTAAAGAAGGAGACCAAAACTGCCCACAGTACTCCAAGTGAGGTCTCACCAGCACTTTATAGAGCCTCAACATCACATCCCTGCTCCTATACTCTATTCCTCCAGAAATGAATGCCAACATTGCATTCGCCTTCTTCACCACCAACTCAACCTGAAGGTTAACCTTAAGGGTATCCTGCACGAGGACTCCCAAGTCCCATTGCATCTCAGAACTTTGAATTCTCTCCCCATTTAAATAATAGTCTGCCTGCTTGTTTCTTCTGCCGAAGTGCAGAACCATACACTTTCCAACATTGTATTTCATTTGCCACTTCTTTGCCCATTCTTCCAATCTATCCAAGTCTCTCAGCAGACTCTCTGTTTCCACAGCACTACCGGCCCCATCAACTATCTTTGTAGCATCAGCAAATTTAGCCACAAAGCCATCTATTCCATAATCCAAATCATTGATGTACAATGTAAAAAGAAGCGGCCCCAACACAGACCCCTGTGGAACACCACTGGTAACCGGCAGCCAACCAGAATAGGATCCCTTTATTCCCATTCTCTGTTTCCTGCCAATCAGCCAACGCTCTATCCACGTATGTAACTTTCCCGTAATTCCATGGGCTCTTATCTTGTTAAGCAGCCTCATGTGTGGCACCTTGTCAAAGGCCTTCTGAAAAACCAAATATACAACATCCACTGCATCTCTCTTGTCTAGCCTACTTGTAATTTCCTCAAAAAATTGTAATAGGTTTGTCAGGTAGGATTTTCCTTTAAGGAATCCATGCTGAGTTCTGCCTACCTTGTCATATGCCTCCAGGCACTCCGTAACCTCATCCTTGACAATCGACTCCAACAACTTCCCAATCACCGATATCAAGCTAACAGGTCTATAATTTCCTTTTTGCTTCCTTGCCCCCTTCTTAAATAGCAGAGTGACATTTGCAATCTTCCAGTCCTCCGGAACCATGCCAGAATCTATCCACCTTTGAAAGATCATTGTTAATGCCTCCACACTCTCCACAGCTACTTCCTTCAGAACACAAGGGTGCATTCCATCTGGTCCAGGAGATTTATCTACCTTTAGCCTATTCAGCTGCCTGAGTACTTTCTCTGTCGTAGTTGTGACTGCGCACACTTCTCTTCCCTGCGACCCTTCAGTGTCCGGTATACTGCTGATGTCTTCCTCAGTGAAGACTGATGCAAAATACTCATTCAGTTCCTCTGCCATCTCCTTATCTCCCATTACAATTTCTCCAGCATCATTTTCTATCGGTCCTATATAGAAACATAGAAACATAGAACGTAGGTGCAGGAGTAGGCCATTCGGCCTTTCGAGCCTGCACCGCCATTTATTATGATCATGGCTGATCATCCAACTCAGAACCCAGCCTTCCCTCCATACCCCCTGATCCCCGTAGCCACGAGGGCCATACCTAACTCCCTCTTAAATATAGCCAATGAACCGGCCTCAACTGTTTCCTGTGGCAGAGAATTCCACAGATTCACCACTCTCTGTATGAAGAAATTTTTCCTAATCTCAGTCCTAAAAGGCTTCCCCTTTATCCTCAAACTGTGACCCCTCGTTCTGGACTTCCCCAACATCGGGAACAATCTTCCTGCATCTAGCCTGTCCAATCTCTTTAGGATTTTATACGTTTCAATCAGATCCCCCCTCAATCTTCTAAATTCCAACGAGTACAAGCCCAGTTCATCCAGTCTTTCTTCATATGAAAGTCCTGCCATCCCAGGAATCAATCTGGTGAACCTTCTTTGTACTCCCTCTATAGCAAAGATGTCTTTCCTCAGATTAGGGGACCAAAACTGCACACAATACTCCAGGTGTGGTCTCACCAAGGCCTTGTACAACTGCAGTAGTACCTCCCTGCTCCTGTACTTGAATCCTCTCGCTATAAATGCCAGCATACCATTCGCCTTTTTCACCGCCTGCTGTACCTGCATGCCCACTTTCAATGACTGGTGTATAATGACACCCAGGTCTCGTTGCACCTCCCCTTTTCCTAATCGGCCACTATTCAGATAATAATCTGTTTTCCTATTTTTGCCACCAAAGTAGATAACTTCACATTTATCCACATTAAATTGCATCTGCCATGAATTTGCCCACTCACCCAACCTATCCAAGTCACCCTGCATCCTCTTAGCATCCTCCTCACAACTAACACTGCTGCCCAGCTTTGTGTCATCCGCAAACTTGGAGATACTGCATTTAATTCCCTCATCCAAGTCATTAATATATATTGTAAACAACTGGGGTCCCAGCACTGAGCCTTGCAGTACCCCACTAGTCCTATATCTACTCTCACCTGTCTTTTACTCCTTATATACTTGAAAAAGCTTTTAGTATCCTCTTTGATATTATTTGCTAGCTTCTTTTCATAGTTAATCTTTTCCCTCTTAATGATCTTCTTAGTTTCCTTTTGTAAGCTTTTAAAAACTTCCCAATCCTCTGTCTTCCCACTAATTTTTGCTTCCTTGTATGCCCTCTCCTTTGCTTTAACTTTAGCTTTGACTTCTCTTGTCAGCCACGGCTGCATCCTTTTCCCATTCGAAAATTTCTTCTTTTTTGGAATATACCTGTCTTGCACCTTCCTCACTTCTTGCATAAACTCCAGCCACTGCTGCTCTGCCGTCCTTCCCACAAGTGTCCCTTTCCAGTCACCTTTGGCCTGTTCCTCTCTCATGTCACTGTAATTTCTTTTACTCCACTGAAATACCGACACATCAGATTTCGGCTTCTCTTTTTCAAATTTCACAGTGAACTCAATCATGTTATGATCACTGCCTCCTAAGGGTTCCTTCACCTCAATCTCTCTAATCACCTCCAGTTCAGTACACAATACCCAATCCAGTACAGCCGATCCCCTAGTGGGCTCAACAACAAGCTGTTCTAAAAAGCCATCTCGCAGTCATTCTACAAATTCTCTCTCTTGAAATCCAGTGCTGACCTGGTTTTCCCAATCCACTCGCATGTTAAAATCCCCCACAATTATCATAACACTGCCCTTCTGACAAGCCTTTTCTATTTCCTGTTGTAATTTGTAGTCCACGTTACTGCAGCTGTTTGGAGGCCTGTATATAACTGCCATCAGGGTCCTTTTACCCCTGAGATTTCTTAGCTCAACCCATAAAGATTCTGCACCTTCCAATCCCATGTCACCTCTTTCTAATGATTTGATATAATTTCTTACCAATAAAGCCATGCCACCCCCTCTGCCTACCTGCCTATACTTCTTAAATACTGTGTATCCTTGGACGTTCAGCTCCCAGAGACATACATCCTTTAGACACATCTCAATGATGGCCACAATATCATACCTGCCAATCTGTAGCTGTACGACAAGATCTTCCACCTTGTTCCTTATGCTGCGTGCATTTAAGTACCTTAAGACCGGTATTTAGTACTTTTTACTTTATTGCACTGCAACTCATCCCAATGGCTGCAAATTTGCCCCATCACCTGCCTGTCTATCCTGACATCTTTACTGCTACTATCTTAGATTTATTTCTGTTTTCCCCTTCCTCCGCTCTATCATTCCAGTTCCCATCCCCCTGCCAAATTAGTTTAAACCCTCCCTAACAGCTCTATTAAACTTTCCCGCCAGGATATTGGTCCCCTTCGGGTTCAGGTGTAACCCGTCCATTTTGAACGGGTCATATTTCCCCCAGAAG
Organism: Mobula hypostoma; assembly: GCF_963921235.1. Lineage (NCBI taxonomy): Eukaryota > Metazoa > Chordata > Chondrichthyes > Myliobatiformes > Myliobatidae > Mobula > Mobula hypostoma. The sequence continues at coordinate 219,710,397 of NC_086098.1, read as the reverse complement.
AGATCCCAATGATCCAAGAATCTGAAGCCCTGCCCCCTGCACCAGTCTCTCAGCCACGCATTCATCTGCCTGATCCTACTATTCTTGCCCTCGCTAGCACGTGGCACAGGTAGCAATCCCAAGATTACTACCCTGGAGGTCCTGCTTCTCAGCTTCCTTCCTAACTCCCAGAAATCTCTGTTCAGGATCTCCTCCCTTCTACCTATGTCTTTGGTACCAACATGTACCAAGACAACTGGCTGCTCACCCTCTCCCTTCAGAATATTCTGGACCCGATACGAGACATCCCGTACCCTGGCACCTGGGAGGCAACACACCATGCGGGTATCTCTATCAGGCTCACAGAATCTCCTGTCCGTTCCCCTGACTATGGAATCCCCTATGACTACCGCATTCCTCTTGTCCCTCCTTCCCTCCTGCACAACAGTGCCAGTCTCAGTGCCAGAGACCCCGTCCCCTGTCAGGTCATCCCCCTCAACAGCATCCAGAACAAGATATCTGTTGCTGAGGGGGACAGCCACAGGTGTGCTCTCCACTCTCTGGGCATTTCCCTTCCCTCTCCTGACAGTAACCCAGTTTTCTAACCCCTGTAGCCTAGGGATGACTACCTCCCTGTAGCTCCTGACTATCACCTCTTCACTTTCCCTAATAAGCAGTAGGTCATCAAGCTGCAGCTCCAGATCCCCAACACGGTCTCTGAGGAGCTGCATCTCGGTGCACCTGGCGCAGATGTGGCCATCAGGGAGGCTGGAGGTCCCCCAGGGTTCCCACATCTGACACCCTGACAAAGCACTAACCCTGCAGGCATGCTATCTAATTCTACAGGAATGAAACAGAAAAAATAAGTCTACTCACCCACTTACCTCGACAAACAGACGAACTTTTTAATCCGTTAGCTCGTACCGTTAGCTGTGTGAGCCCTGTTGTTCCTGTCTGTCCGGGCCGATTCGTCAAGGGAAAAAAAAAGAGTTGGTGCCTCGCTCTTGCCTCTTCCTGTTACCGCCTAAGCCCGTTGAAGCTAAAGCCCTACACTCTGCTGCCACTCACTCCGCTGCCCGCTGTATAGGGTGGTCTCCTTTTTAAGCTCTCCGCACTGTCCTGTCTACGTCACGCGCCTGCACAGTCTCATCCTTCTTGCACTCGAAGAAGTTTTTTTAAAAACTGCCTTCCTTCAGAAATCAGCTCCCACACTGCTCTGCTTGTCCCGATCCAAAAGACTGTCAGTAGTGCCATCTTTCAAATATCTGGGGAGCATTCTCTTGAGGATAGCGGCATTGACAACAACATCCAGAGCCGCATTAAACAGGCATCAGCTGCCTTTGGGAGACTTCGGCGCAGAGTCTTTCAGAACGGGAGCCTTCGTCCCTCCACAAAGGTCATCGTATACCAAGCGGTCTGTGTCACCACTCTCCTTTATAGCTGTGAAGCTTGGGTAACCTACAGTCATCACATCAAGTCCTTAGAGCGCTTCCACATAAGCTGCCTTCAGCACATCCTGGGAATTACTTGGCGTGAGTGGGTGCCTCACACTGAAACACTTGTAAAGACCAACTGCAGAAGTATTGAGGCCATGATCACTCAGCGTCAGCTGCAGTAGCTGGGACATGTGATAAGGATGCCCCCATGTTGGCTACCCTGCAGAGTGTTATACGGCCAGCTACATCATGGTCGACGCTCAGCTGGAAGGCCGAAGAAGCGCTATAAGGATCAGACGAAGAATGCTTTAAGGAAGTGCAAGATCAGACTCGAGGACCTGGAGGATGTTGCTGCTGACTGTACCACTTGGCGACAGCTGTGTAGGGACAGGGTACGCATTCTGGAGATGGAAAGAACAACCAGAAGACAGCAGTAGAGAGCCGGGAGAAATGCAGCCATGGTTGCCACCACTACCACATATACATGTCCCACCTGCAATAGAGCTTGTAGGTCCAGGATAGGACTGTATAGTCATCAAAGATCTCACCGTTAAAGGAGTGGACGTCATCATTGGATTTCGATGGACAACCAAAGAAGAAGAATATAGTGGCAAGCATTTGGTCCATAATGACAGACGAGACAACTCGTTAACTCAACAACTGTTTTTATTGTGATAAACACAAAATGGACCGTGCACCATGACCTGGTGAGTGAACCCAACCAGTCTCACACTGATGAGGGAGGTGACCATCACACACCCCGGTTACAGTCAGGGTGACACACAAATACACAAACAAATAACTGTATAACCCAAGCTAAAATGTAACAATAAATGAACTGGAACTTCCCACCATAACCCCACAAAAGCATTTTAACACAAGAACAATGAACAGTGCTAGTCATTAGAAATGCAGGGGCAGGCAGTCGACCACCCCCCCCCACCCACCGCCCCAGAGCATCACTTTATATACATATACATAGCTTGTTTTCTGATGGGGTGGGGGGTCACTCTGCTTGGCAGGTGAGACTTGTGGCTGTGAAACAATCTCAGGTTCTGGGTTCTCCTCCGTAGTGGTTGTAGGAGTTGACTCTAGGATTGTCAGAAGTGGTTCTGACAGCTCTGGACTCCTTTCGTCTCTAATAATTGACACTGCTCTCCTGAACTGATCAGTGTGTAATCTCCAGTTGACATCAAACACAATCTCCACTGAGTAGGAGAATGGTCCAGTTCTGTTCTGAATCTTTCCAAGTAGTCACTTTTGATCATCTCCATAGTCCCTCGCCAGGACTGTTTATCCAGAAGTGAAACATTGAACGTCCTTCCTTAAGGAGCCTTCGATCTGTTTCAGCTGTTTGTCCTGCATATTCCTTCTGAGATTTGGTTTAAGCACGAGGGACGACCCAGGAACAGCATGGCTGGTGAGTTGTTGGTTGTGGAGAGTGCTGCATTGCGATACGAAAGGAAGAAATTGGCGAGCTTATGGTTCAGTGTCAGTGTAGTGTGTTCCACTGACATTGCTCAAAGTGCGTTCTTCAGAACCTGGACAGACCTTTCCACCAAGCCACTTGTAGCTGGATGGTACGGTGTAGATGTAATAAGTGTTATTCCATTAATTTCCAGGAATGATTGAAACTGTTCCACAACAAACTGCGGTCCATTGCCACTCAATATTCTCAATTTAGCTCTCAACTTGGATGGTACAACTCTCAATCCCTGCACAAAGCAACCTCCTTCAAGAGCAAGTTCATCCTGGCACTGGTTAAAAAATGGGGATCTGAAAATTTCGGCTGTACATTCCAGCCACTTTGGGCAGTCATGTCGACCTGAAACAGTATAGGGTCTTTTCTGGTTTCCTTTAGATCATTTCTGCCATAATACAAGGACCTTCAATTTTCATTAGGGAGAAAATGTCAGAAGGAGTGCCCTCTTTTATAATTTTTTAGGTATTTCCTTTTCCAAGGGTAAATGGGACAATCACCAGCATTTCCCTGATTAGTTGTCCTCTTGAATTCAAACTTGTCATTGTGCCCTCCAGGAAACAGAACCTGTCTGTATTCATGCTGCTGCTCTCAGTGGAGCAGCCTTCTGTGGATTGAAAATGGACACAAGTGGTTGATGATCAGTAATGAGGGTAAACTCTCTTCCATGTAAGTACTGAAACATTTCTGTTGAAACAATACAGGTATTGAGATATTTTTCACCCCAAAGCAGACTCAAAGGCTCTCTGTTAATGTGTGGATCATAATAGTAGAGTATCTGATGTCACCATTTCCTTTGACTTTTGAAAGCTACCTCACACTTCCTTGTCCATTGCCATTTCTTCCCGGTCTGTAGTAATGAGTTCAAAGGTGGATCACAGTAGCCAGGTTTGGCAGGAACCTGTATAGTAATTGACAAATACTAAAAAGGACCATATCTATGACATGTCCTTTGGCCTTGGGGTATCCATGGTAAGTGATAGCTGGTTTAAAGAATTCACATTTGTTGTGTCATGCTTTGAGCCCTTAGTCTTCTAATCTTTTTATCACTGTCTTGAGATTTTGGAGATGTTCCTTGTTATCCTCACTAGTAACAATGATGCCATCCAGGTAACACTGAGAGCCTGGGCAATTGCGACTGGTCTGTAGCTTTCTGCCAGAGCATAGTTGCAGATGCTACTACAAAAATAAGCCTATTATAGCGATAAAGCCCTTTGTGAGTGTTTATGGTGAGGAACAGTTTGGACTCTTCTTCCATATCCATCTGTATGTAGACCTTAGCTAAGTCCACTTTGCTGAAGTGTTTTCCTCCAGAATGGTTTGCAAAGATATCCTCTATCCTGGGCAGATGATATTGATCTACTTTCAGTACTGGATTGATGGTGTCCTTAAAATCACCACAGATCCTGACAGCACCATCCTTCTTGGCTACTGGGACCACTGGCATTCCTTCAGCCTCCATGTGATCTAGCTCACTAGCTACTTTATCACTGATGGTATAGGGAACAACAGGACTTCGGTGTGGCATTTTCATTTAATGCTATTTTACCCTTGACATGTTTGAGTTTTCCAATACCATCCTTGAACACTGCCGTGGCACCAACCAGTAGCTTTCTTGATTCACTTTCAGTTAGTTTCATTGCAGTGGATGTGTGGTGGATGGATCTTCAATTAAGTTGTAGTTTTCTCAGCCAATCATGGCCACACAATGCTAGCTCTCCTGTTTTTACCACATACAAGCCCAATGTAGCTTCTTGGTTGTTGGTTTTCACTGTTACAAATGTCATTCCCACGAGAATTATCTTATTGGATATCTGCAGGCTTCAGTTCAATTTTGTGGAATGACTGTAACAGCTGAGCCAGTGTCTAATTCCATTTTCATTAATTTGCCTTTCACTTCTGTTGTAAGCCACGTTGCTTGTCATCTGTTAGCTTCAAATTGTAAATCACAAGGCTACTCAGTCCTGTGTCCATCACAGCATTATCAGAATTTTCATCAATCTCATGCAGATTAGTACTTTTTTTGAAACTGAAACTTGAATTGTTATCTTTTTCTCCTCCCGGTGCAGACTATTTATTTTTGTCTGACCGACATGTTATTTGTATGTGTCCTACTTTGTCGCATTTTCTGCAAGTTTCACCAGTAAACCTGGATTGGTCTGGTGTATGTGAGCCCCTGCCACAGTGGTAACACAATTTGCTCAGCCAGGCAGGTTTCTGTTTAGATAGTGCAATTTTGTTCATGCTCATTTTCATTCCTGCCTGCAACTCAATTGTGTCTCTGGCTGCAGTTTCCATTGATACAGCCATTTCAACTGCTCTTTTAAATATAAGCTGTGCTTGTAAGATTCCATAAACTAAATAATTTTTCAGTGCATCATTAAGCCCATTACTGAATTGGTGATGCTCAGACAATTTCTTCAATTCAGCTACATAAGCTGAAAAGGACTCCCCTGCCTCTTGATTCATTTATGAAGCCTAGGGTTCGTCTCAAAACTTTGCAATTAGCCAAGGAAAAGGAGGGATGGGGCCTACCTTCTCTTAGAGATTATTATTTTGCAGCACAGTTGAGGGCTGTGATAAGCTGGTACAACCCATCATATGACGCTCAATGGAAAAACATTGAGGAGAGGATACTTTCCATCCCCATACGGCAATTTTGATTGATAACATAGATGCCATTGATAACCTGTGGGTGAAATGGACTCTTAAAGTATGGAAAACTATTATAAAAGAATATAAACTAGAGAGAGACATTGCAATTCTTAAATGGTGTGCATATGACTCGGATTTTATGCCGAATAAACTGGATGCTAGATTTAAGGACTGGACAGCTAAAGAAATAAAAGCTATTTGCAATATAATGAAAGAAGGAACACTGTTCAGTTTTGAAATGCTCAAAGAGAAACACTTATTAGAAAAACAAGACTTTTACCGGTATTTACAGACGCGACAGTATGTTAATAGGATGGTTAAAAATGTAACCAAGGCAAGTATGTGTTTGATAGAGCTATTTAGAAAAGCATATAATTCAGACGACAGTAGTAGAATCATTTCAAGCCTGTATAAGGGTTTGTCAAATCTTAAAACTTATTTGACTTCGTACATTAAAACAAAATGGGAGAAGGAAGGAGGGATAATAATATCTGAGGAAGACTGGACAATAATATGGAGGTATCAATGGAAGTGTACCAGTTCACAGAAATGGAGGGAGTTCGGGTGGAAAAACTTGATAAGATATTTTATTACACCGAATCAGAAATCCTATTATGTTAGTAACCTCCCCGTTTGCTGGAGAAATTGTGGAAATCAAAATGCAAACCATTATCATATTTTCTGGGAATCCCCTGTTATCAAAGACTATTGGAGTGGGATACATAATGCCCTACAAGACACCTTTAAATGTGAAATAGCTTTAGAGAGTAAGACCGTATATTTTGGGTATATACCTCAAGAATAGTTGAAAAGAGATAAATATTTAATGAATATACTGCTGGTGGCTGGTAAAAAGACCCTTACCAGGAAATGGTTATCACAGGAGAGCCCAACTTTAAATGTACGGATGGAAATTACAATAGACATTTACAAAATGGAGAAGATAACAGCATCTGTTAATCATAAGTTGGAACAATTTGATTCATACTGGGAAAAATGATTTAACTACATAACACCTCATAGGCCTGATTTTATTCTCACAAGTCAATGAATATGTTGTTAAAAAAGATCACTCACTACTTTGTACATAGTTTTCTTCTTTCGATTGTTCTTTCTTTCCTCTCCTTTCTATAAGTGTTTACCTCAGATAAATATTATGTGGAGATTTGTGACAAATAGAATTATATAATATATATGTATAGTATCTGAAATACGTCTTATGGAAATGTTTGTTTGATGATGAAATTCAATAAAAAATAAATTACAAAAAAAGAAATACAAGCACAACATAATTATTGAATCAACTTCTATTTCCTTATTTTCACTTGCAATATTATATCCTTGTCATTTTGAAAGGTCCACAATTTCCTTTGTCATCTTGTAATAACATTGCCAAAGCTTCCTTCAATGGTCTCAAGCCCTGTTGGTATGTTGTGGGCTTGCTATTTTGGCGCTGAAAGTGGGCTGCCCTGGCTGATTTGATTTGACGCAAACGACTCGTTTCACTGTATGTTTCAATGACCACGCGAGAAATAAATCTAATCTTTAACATCTTCCATCTTTAATTTTTATTACCCTTTTTGTCTCTGCTTGCTGTTTATTTCTGTCCCAGTACTCACTAATTTTACATTCTCTCACCAAACCAACCAAATTTGAACTCTTGATTAACCAGTTTCCCAATATCAGTATCAGTTTATTTTCTTGGTTAATCTTACCCAGACTTAGAATCTAGACTCTTCTTTCTTTTCAAAGTTAAGATTGGATTCATTTTAAGATCACTTTTGGATAAATAGTCTCTTAGGGCTAAATTATAATTGCCCTGTTAATGTCATAATGCCCTATGGTCCATTGTAAAAGACCTTAATCATCCCATAAAACAAACAAACAAGCCTAAATCCAATGGATTTGAATAACACTACTGCATGTTTCTCATGTAAAACACGGGAAACAGATGGCAGTCATCAAGGGAGGCTCTTAACTATCCCTGGGCCAAAGGCAAAGATTGGTGATTCAGATTCATGGACCGTTTTCCTTTGATCACTCTTGACAGGCCCAGGTGTTGCTATGTTCTAGCCTCGAGGAAATTAGCTGTAGAGCAATTTTACTTCTCTAAATCACTGTTTATTTCATGATGAATGTGACACTTGTTACTGCAAACACCTTGGAGCTCGTAAAAGAGAAAGACCACATACTTACATGGCACATTTTACATCCAAGTGCATTTTGCATCTAATAGAGCTAATAGCATTCAGTAAAAATTCTTTGGTGTGTTTCAATCAGAAAGAAGGCTCCTGAAATGGACTGGTCACAAGCACCACAACCTCTAATACACTTACACTATGTTAATTAAAGCATGAATTGACAATGTAAATCTGCAAATGATTAAACTGCAGTTTTAAAAGTATACTCTAATTACTAACTGAATTATTATTGTCACACGTAGTGAGGTACAGTGAAAAAGTTTGTTATGTACAGCATCCATATAAACCGTTACTTAAGTACAGTATGATGTTCTCCTGAGGGGTTGTCTATTGGGGGGTCCTTGGGTGGCTGTCCAGGCCAATCTATGGTCCACATATTTTGGTACAGATCATTTCATCACATTGGTACGTTGAGGTGTAACAAGGGTAAACAACAGAATGCAGAATAAATGTTATAGTTGCAGAGAACATGCAGTGTAGGCAGGCGATAAGGTGTAAAGTCATAACAAGGTGGATTGTGAGGACAAGAGCCTATCTTATCATGCTAGGGGGACCAGTCAATAGTCTTACAACAGCGGTTAGAAGCTGTCCTTGAATTTGGTGGCACTTTTATATTTTGGAAGGGGGAAAGAACAGAGAATACCCAGGGTGGGTAAGGACTTAGATTCTGTTGGCTGCTTTCCCGAGGCAGTGAGAAGTGTAGACAGAGTCCATGGGGGAAGGGGGAGGGCTGTTTTTGTAATGTGATGAGCTGCGTTCACAGCTCTGCAGTTTGTTGTGCTCATTGGTAGAGCAGTTGCCAGACCAAACCTTAATGCATCCAGATAGAAAGCTTTCTGTGATGCATTGATAGAAATTGGTGAGGGCTAAAATGACTTGCCAAATTTTTTTAACCTCCTGGGGAAGTAGCGGCATTGGTGAGTATAGCTTGGCATGATGGGATGCTTGACCAAATTATAATATTTAAGAGACTAGAGAGAGAGCTGGCAGTGCTAGCCTAGGTGGAGAACAACACACACAAAATGCTGGAGGAACTCAGTAGGCCAGGCAGTACCTATGGAAAAAGTACAGTTGACGTTTTGGGCCTTCGGCAAGACTTCGGCGTTTAGAAGAAAGGATGGGGGTGGGGTGGATCTATTGATTATTGAAAGGTTAGAAGGCTGGGTGAGGAGGAATTTATTTACCCACAGGGCGGTGAATCTGTGGAATTCATTGCCACAGATGGTTGTGGAGGCCAAGTCATTTGGTATATTTAAAGCATAAGTTGATAGACTCTTGATTAGTAAGGGCATCAAAGGTTATGGGGAGAAGGCAGGAGAATGAAGTTGAGAGAGATGATGAATCAGCCATCATGGAATGGTGGAGCAGACTCGATGGACCAAATGGCCTAAATCTTCTCTTATGTCTTATGATCTTATGGTCTCACACATCACTCCTTCTCTCTACTCTGCTCTGAAAACTCTTTTTCTCCACTCTCCACCCCATCTCCCCTCACTCTGAGGAAGGGTCACTGACCCAACATATTAGCTGGTTTCTCATTCTCCAGACTCTGCTGGACCAGCTGATTAACTGTTTTTGTTTCAGATTCCAGATTTCCATAGGTACGGTCGTATTTCTTTTCTGTGAAACATGCCCTGCTTCATTTGAAATTAACATTCTGACAAACAGGTCCTAGAGTTTAATGGAGGACTTTCACGAGTGCTGTGAATGACGAAATATTCCTATGTCCATAACCGACCCTGCTTTTTCTCACATTCTCCAGCCAAAAATAACCTTTGACTTGACAACAAGTGGGAAATTAAAGAACTGAAAGGCAAATGGAGAAAAATAGAACAAAAGAGAGGAAAAGGAAGAATTGAAAAATGTTTATGGAATGAGAAGATTTAGATTTAGTATTGAAAAAATCTATTACACCGAAATTCTTTACAATTTAAAATCAGCATCATAACAATCACAACTTGCATTTGACATTGCGGAACATCCCAATCCACATGGAACCTTCATGACAAGAGATAAAAACTTGGGCTTAAGCCTCTTAATTTGTTGATAGAACCTGAAATCAAAATCAGAATCAGTTTTATTCTCACTGACATATTGTGAGATTTTTTGTTTCGTGCAAGATTTTAAAATTACTATACGTTACAAAATAAATAAATAGTGCAGAAGAGATAGAATGATGCAATGTTCAAGGGATCTTGGACCATCAGAAATCTTATGGCAGAGTGGAGGAACATGTTCTTAAATCATCCAGTGTGAGTCTTCAGACTCCTGTAGCTCCTCCCTTGATGAAAATAATATGAAGAGGGCATGCCCTGGATGGTGGGGGTCTTTACTGATAAAAGCTACAATTTTGAAGATCTCTTGAAGAAGTCTTTGATAGTGGGAAGGCTTCTGCCCATGATGAAGCTGGTTGAGTCCAGAACACTCTGCAGCCTCTTTCTGTCATAACCATGGACTCTACCGTGAGGGTCTGTGTCCCCTCACAGGTAGGCTGCAGAATGGCATCAACAATCAGGCTCATGAGTATGCATGTTCCAGCCAATTACTCTTTCATTCTGGTGGTATTTAACTCCCTTCATTTTGTTTCATTCTTGACCAAAAGTAGAACAGTGTCTCTGCTGACCATTGTCCTGGGTAAGAAGACTATCCTTTAAAATTATGCTGTTAAGGAGTAATTGTTACTTAGTATTAAGCTATTACTGCTGAGCTGCTGTTTTGATGTTCGCTTTAGTTTGAGAGTTCCAGTTTATGGCCTTGTTGGCTGAGCATTTATTGTCTATTCCCTTTTATTTCTACACAGTTCCTTTAAAAATCAGTGTACCGTTGATCAGCTGCGACATCTCTTTCTCCTGGTACTTGAGTCATAATGCACATTCTTGTCAGCAAGTCTCAGACAAGCTAAGTGGACCCAGCAGAGAGCAAACAGCTGACCTTGGCCCTGATATTCATTGGCCTGATAGGAGAGAAGTTACAGTCAGATGAAGCTGCGATGGGAGAAGTGACTGTAGCAGTGCGACAGATACTCTCTGAATGACAAGCCCAGTCCAGACCAAAGTTCCTGGAGGAGAAACTAAAATCAATAGAGGCTGAATTAGTCAACTTTCCTCACATAACCCCACAGCTACTTTCAGAGTGGCAAACCCAGTCCCAGCTGGGAAAACAGGTGTCAGCCCTCACGGCGACCATTTGGCAACCTGCCACAGATAGTTGGATTCAGGTGGCAACAATTACTGCTCTCACAGCCGCAGTTCAACAGCTTACTACTGACACCGAGTCAGACAACAGCCATTACTCCTCTTGTAAACGTAATCCAGCAGCCTTAAGCCATGGCAGTACCACTCCCAGCATCTCCCAGATCCTCCTTTGCAATAACCTCAGCAACATCAGCCACTAATGCCCTGACTCCCATAACCACGCCTGGACCAGAACCGAGTATTCCTCCACCAGGCAGATACCCTGGTGACACTGGCAGGTGCAGGAATTTTAATAGACAGTGTGAGCTGACTTTCCAAGCCCAGCATGGTCAGTTCTATGATGATGGGCTTAAATTGACATACATGGTGATTCTCTTAGATGGACCCCACTCTATGGGAACAAAACTCCCTTGCAGCCCAGGAGAGTTCTTTTATCTTTCAGTATGGGGTCAAAAGACTGCACACTGACTCGTGGCACAGTGTCAAGGTAGAGGGACAGTAAGTAACGTTCTGCACGCCTGCATTGTAGGTGGAGTAGGATGAGAGATTCTTCATCATTGCCTTCCAACGGGGACTGAGCGTAGGGGTCTGGGGCAAGATCACAGTACATACCAAGCAGGACAGCCGGGATGGCCTAATTAATCTGGCCATTTGAACCGGCAATCAGGCAACTAAGTGGCGCGGAGAAAGAACATCCTGAGCTAACTACTGCTTAGAACACTGTTCATCTGTACCCTCTCCCATATCACCCAGCACACAGCCTGTGGAGAGCCTGTACAGGTGGGGCGCATGCACCTATCTCAAGAGGAATGAGATTAGTGGCAATCCAGGACACATCTGGGCTGGGCTTCACATCCGAGCACCCAGTAAAAGAGGATACACATCAGTAAGAAGGGAAGTTGTGATGGGTTGATTCTCCTTGCAAGTTTATTCCCGTAATTGTGTAATGATTCCAGCTTCCTTGTTAGACCCATGAGCTTAAGCATTTATTGACTCTGGCTCAAAAATGAAGAGTTTCAACTGAGCAATTGAGAAAATATCAATGTCAAAGCCCTGCATTGTCGGCCTCTGGGCAGTGGCAAGATCCACCTTTCCAAAGAACCTCTCCAACTTGCGCTAGAAGGCAACCAGAAGGAACAGCTCTCCTTCTGTCTGGTTAATTCAAGTGAACTGCTGCTGGTACTTGGCTTTCTCCGATTATCTCGAAACAACCCACAGATTGATGGTTCCTAAAGGCACTCGAAGATTGGGAATGGACATGCCTGTCTGCCTGTCTGGGTTCAGCCCAAGCCCCCGTCCACGAATCCCCTCAGGTGTCAACTGCTAGTATGGACCTGTCTGGTATTCCAGATGAATATGCTGACCTTCTTGAGGTCTTCAGTAAAAAGAAGGCCACCTCTTTGTCTCCACAGCGCCATTGACCTCTTACCAGACACGAGTTATCCCCGGGGCCGGCTCTTTTCCCTCTCTCACCTTGAAGTGCCAGCCATGGAAGAGTACACCAAGGGGGGTACTGGCCTTAGGGTTTCTCCATTAGTGAACCTTGCCATCAGGGATGGGCTTCATTTTTTGTGAGCAAGAAGGACAGCAAGCTCCATCCCTGCATTGATAGTCGGCCCCTCAACAACATCACGGTGAAAAACCGTTACCCCTTCCCCTGCTTGCCTCTGCATTTGAACATCTCCAGGGAGCAATAATAGTCTCCAAGGTAGATCTGCGCAATGCTTACAATCAGGTTTGCATTCACGGAAGGGGACGAGTGGAAGACAACGTTCAACACCCCCTCTGGCCACTATGAATACCTTGTGATGTCATTTGGCCTGGCCAAAGCCCCTGCTTTTTCTCAGGCCCTGGTCAACGATGTGCTCCTGGACATGTTCAACCCGTTTGTTTTTGTGGATTTTGATGACCTTCTCATCAATTCTTGCTCTCGTCAGGAACACGTCCTGCATGTCCAAAGGGTACTCAGACAGCTCTTCGAGAATAACCTTTACACTGAATCAGAGACGTGTGACTTCCATAAAGAGCAGGTGTTCTTTCTGGGCTATATCCTCACCTCTTCCAGTGTTCAAATGGAGCTGTGTAAAGTTCAGGCAGTCACAGAGTGTCCCAAACCATCTACAGTCAAACAAGTGTGGCACTTCATGGGACCTTTATGACTGCTTCATCAGAAACTTCAGTTCCATCATGGCCCCAATAAGTGCTCTCATGAAGAAGACCTCTGCAGGATTCCTCTGGAAAAGTGAAGAAGACCAAGCATTCTCGGAACTAAAGCGATGCTTCACCAAGGAGGTCATGGAAGCATGGTGACGCTGGCCAGACAGGGCAGAGCACCCCTTTTTGGTATGGACAGGTAACAAGAACCTCTCTTACATTCTGGACTCCAAGCTACTCAGCATCTCTCAAGTCCACTGGGCTCTCCTTCACCTAGTTTAATTTCACCCTCACCTGCCATCCTCGCAGCAAGAATACCAAGGCCGATGCTCTCTCCAGGCAGTTCAATATGCCCGAGGACAACGCCAATCCAGAGTCCATCCTCCCTCGCTCATGTATTGCCGCTCTGGTGATCTGGGGAATAGAGGCGGATGTGAGGGCCGCCCAACAGTCGGATCCAGGCCCAGGTGGGAGACCACTGAAACAGCTGCTTGTTCCTGTCAGGGTGTACACCAGAGTTCTGGAATGGGGTCACTCAACTCGTCTGGTTGGACAACCTTGAATTCAACGGACCCTAGAATTTATCAAGGGACAATTTTGGTTGCCATCTGTTTCCCAGAACATTCATGATTTTGATTCCATCTGTCCCATTTGGGCGCAGAACAAGATGTCATGTCATTGCCTTGCAGGTCTGTTCTCTCCACTGCTGCCCCTGGTCTCACGTTTCAGAGCATTTCATCACTGGTCCTCTACTGTTTGATGGAAATGCTACCGTTCTGCTGGTAGTGGACCAATTCTTCAAGGCTTCCCACTTCATTGCTCTCCCTAAACTCTTGTTGGCTCATGAGATGGCCACCCTCGTGGTTCAGTATGTGTTCAGGCTGCACGGCTTCACTCAGGGCATAGTGTTTGATCCAGGACCATGGTACGTGTCCTGTTTTCGGAAGGTCTTCTGTTCTGTTGTGGGAGCCTCTCCTCTGGTTTCCTTCCCCAATCTTTTGTCCAAACCGAGAGAGTGAATCAGGAGCTGGAGAAAATCCAGCGCTCCCTTGTCTCTTCCAACCTCATGTCCTGGAGTTTCCAATTGGTTTGGATGGAGAATGCCCACAATAAACCCCAGTTGTCCTCCACTAGCATGTTCTCTTTGAATACCAAAAGCGATTCCAGCCACCGCTCTTCCCTGACCAAGAGAGTGACATGGGATTTCCTGCTACTGAACAGTTGGCCCAATGCTACAAGAGCACTAGGAGACGGGCCAGGGTTTCCCTACTGGGTGCTCAGGAGCAAAATGCTCAGCAGGCTGATCGGCTCCGCCGACTGGTGAGGCTTCTCAGGCCAGGGGAGCAAGTCTGTCTAGTTTCTGGGGATCTTCCCTTCAAAGTCGAGGGCCGCAATTTGGCCCTGTGCTACATGCAAGCATTCGTAGCGCAGAAGGCTATGAACAGGTCTCATATAGATTGTGCCTATCATCATCAATGAAGATTCGCCCAGTATACTGTACAATGTTTCCTAACTCAGGCCAGAGACTATCCCCGACTTGCTCCAGTCATCCCTTTCTCCTCCCTGATTGGTGGATGGGTCCTTGGTCCCTTCTGTGTGGAATAGACAACCTCGTGGCATCTCGCTGGGTGTGGGGCAAGGTCCAGTATCTCGTGGATTGGGAGGGGTATAGCCGTGACGAATGTTCTTGGGTTTCAGCTCCCCATGACAGCCTGGACAGGACTCTCTTCCAGGACGCCCAGATATCTGGTGAATTGAGGGCTGCACCTAGGAAGGTGGTCCTGTCACAACCATGGACTTTGCCGTAGGGTCTGTGTACCTTCGCAGGCAGACTACAGAACAGATTTGGCAATCATGCTCATGAGTATGCACGTTCCAGTCAATTAGTGTTTCTTTCTGGTGGTGTTTAACTGCCTTCCTCTTGACCAAAAGCAGAGCAACATTAATGCTCCTTGCCTACCGTTGTCCTGGTTCAGGAAAGAAGACTACTCTTTAGCCTGACGCTCTCCGTCATACATTTATCAAAATTTGTAAGAGTCTTTGGTGAGGTACCAAATTTCCTCAAACTCCTAATGAAGTGGAGTCGCTGGTGTGCCTTCTTTGTGATTGCATCATTATGTTAGGATAGATCTTCTGAGGTGTTTACTGCCTTCCACCATCCTTGGTTCCAGAGGTGCAAGCTCAATAAGGTTGCATGGTCCATGGACAGTGAGCTTGAGGCAGACCATGTGGGAGGTAGGTGAATCCCTGTGGGGTGGTGGCAGCCGAAGACATTAAGTGACTGGATTGGTGTGGCGCTTCATGGGGTTTGCAGACTTTTATGGCCGCTTCATCAGAAACTTCATTTCCACCGTGGCCACATCAGAAGGTGGCAAACCCAACATTGCAGAAAATCCAGAGCCCGTCGTGCCCCTGGATGGCCAGAGAGGGGTGAGGAGGGGGCCCTCTGGAGTGCCTCAGCGTGCACAGCCGCCAGTGCATACGTGCGATTGTCAAGTGTGTCGGCTGGATCAGGCCCCTGCTGTAGGGCCTGGTGGATCTGGTTCTTAAGGTACCAGTCAAAAGGGGTGAGGATCTGTGAAGACGGAATGACGGGCTGAAGGTCGACCTCTGCTTCAGTTGAGTTAAACTGTCATAGCAGGATGTCCACCTTAGTGTTCTTGGAGCCAGCTCGGTAGGAGATGATGAAGCTGAATTGCTTGAAGAAGGGGGCCCAGCAATCCTGATGTGCGTTCAGCTGCTGGGTCTGCTGAATGGATATGAGGTTCTGATGGTCACTCCAGATCAGGAAGGACTTAGTTCCCCATCAGTCAATGTCTCCATTCCACCTAGGCCCATTTAATGATGAGAAGCTCCCCATCTCCTACTCCATAATAGTGCTTGCATGAGAAGAAGGCACTGAGGTGTGTCTTCCCATCTGGTCCTCACTGGGAGAAGATAGCTCCAGTGCCCTCATCAGATGTGCCCACCTCTGTCACAAAAGGTTCCGAGGGGCTCAGATGGCACAGAATGGATATGTCTCGTGAGCTTCTCGAAAGCATGGTTTGCAGTAGCAGTCCAGCTTATCCACGAGGTAGATAATCTGGTGAGGGAGGTGAGGAGAGCAATAATTTGATGTAGTTTTGGATGAAATGGCAGTAAAAGTTGGAGAAGCCCAAGAACGCTGTAGCTGTTTGAGGTAGCGCAGTTGGGGCCATTCAACAATGGCGCACACTTTCTCTAGGTCCATGGTTATGCCTTGGGCTGAAAGGATGTAATCCAGGAAGGAAATGACTGCGGCGTGGAACTCGCATTTTTATAACTTGCAGTACAGTTGATTTTTGAGGAGACATTGAAGAACCGAACAGAAATGGTCTTGAAGGTCCCTGGAAAAGATAAGGATGTAATCGAGGTAGATGAACACATACTTGTGCGGCATTCTCAGATGATCTGTTTAATGAAGGCTTGGAAAGTGGCTATATTATTGGAAATTCTGAAAGGCATCAGCAGGTATTTGTAATAGCCAGTGGGCGTCATGAGTGCCGTCTTCCACTCACCCCACCGGTGGATGCAGATCAGGTTGTACATCCTCCGTAGATCCAATCTGGTGAAGGTCTGGGCCCAATGGAGTACTTCAAATGCACTATCCATTAAGGCAAGAGGGTAACAATCCTTAATTGTGATTTTGTTGAGTCCACAGTAGTTGATGCAGAAACAGAGACACCCATCCTCCTTTTTGACAAAGAAAAATTCCGCACCAGCTGGGGACAGGGATGGTCAAATGAAACTATGATTTAGCACTTTGGCGATACAGTCACTCATGGCTTTGGTCTCGGGACGGAAGAGGGAGAATAGATGACGTCAGAGGGATGGTGCCCGGGAGGAGGTTGATCACGTATTCGTGCGGTCTGCGAGGCAGTAGAGTGCTGGCTTCCTTTTTACTGAAGGCGATGGCTAAGTCGTGCTATTCCTGTGGGTGTTTGAGGTCAAGGGGTTCCTCTGTCTCCTCAGATTTATGCAGTGAAGTCAAATGAGGTTGCAGCCAAGTAGGTCCCAAGCTCAGCAGTGAGTCAGAGACCAGGCACAGTGTGGAGTGAGTTAATCAGGAGGAACTGGAGAGACTCGCAGTGTTCTCCAATGCTCATGTGTACAGGTTGAATGCACACTCTGACCACCGCCAGAACCCAGGGGATGTCTGACAATGGCTGTGATGCAGAAGGGATGAGAGATCAGCTTTGTAGGGAGTCCAGTCCAGAAAGGTGCCGGATGTGCTACAATCTACCAGAGCCGTCCGTGTGTGTGAAGCCTTTGGGTGTGGAGAACAGAGAGTGTGCGTCAGACTATGGTGCTGGAACAAGAGGCCAGATGGAGCTTCCCAGAGAGAAGGGTTCTCATTTCTACCTGGTGGTGCCATTTCCTGGAAAGAGTGGGCATTTGATGCATGAGTGATCGGCTTCTTGACAGTAAGAGCACCAGTTGTTTCTCCACCAACATTCCTGGGGGTGGGGTGAGTTAAGAGTGTTCTCCCTAACTGCATTGGTTCTGGAAGCATTGCAGATGAGGGTCCTGCAGTCTGAAATGGTTCTGGGAATGGAACTCGTGTTCTGACTGATGATCTGGGAAGTCATTCCTTAAGACGCTTTTCAGCATGGAGAGCCAGAGTGATGAGGCTTTCGAGGTCAGTAGGCATCTCCCAGGTAGACAGCTCATCTTTCAAGTGATCCGAGAGGCCGTGATGGTAATGGCCCAACAACATTTCCACATTCCAGCTGCACTCCGCTGCGAGAGTCCTGGATTCTACGATGTAATCCAGCACCGAACATGAGCCTTGCGTAGACAAAGTATCCAATCTGCTGACTCCTTCCTCCTTCCTGGATGGTCAAAAACCTGTTGCATCCCAGCGATTAAATTCCTCCTATTTATTGCTGATGGCTGGTTTTATTATCCCAGTTAAAGGCAGCCCATGTCAGAGCATTTTTGCAGGAGGCAGGGTGGGAGGAGGTATAGTTAAGATAACCATGGGAATTGGTAGGTTTGTAAAAGATGTCAGTCAACAGTTTGTCTCCAGAGATGGATACAGAGAGATTGAGAAAGGGGAGGGAGGTGTCAGAAATGGACCAAATTAATTTAAGGGCAGGATGGAAGTTAGAGCAAAGTTTGATGAAGTTGATAAGCTCAGCATGGGTGCATGAAGCAGCGCCAATGAGGTCATCAATGAGACCCGTCGTAAATTAGGGGACTGCTTCATCGAGCACCTCCACTCCATCCGCCAAAAGCAGAACTTGCTGGTGGCCAAAAATTTTAATTTTCATTCCCATTCCTATTCTGACATGTTAGTCCATGGGCTACTCTTGTGCCAAGATGAGAAGTGAGTGATTGTTTTGCTGATTGCAATAGGTTGAAGGGCATAAAGTTTGCTTAGAAGTCTGACTGCTCCAACCAAAGCAGCCGAACTTAGCTTTGCTAATATAATTCAGGAACACTTAGAACTGAAACCATTGTTGATTGCAGAATGCTTTCAGTTTCATAATGGAATCAAAAGGAAGGAGAGTCCATTTCAGTGTACAGGGCTAAAATCAAGAGATTGTCTGAAATTGTCAATTCAATGACGGGCTTAATGATGCACTGAGAGATTGTTTATTTTGTTGAATCTTACAAGAAACCATTCAAAAACAGCTCCTAACTGAAGCACAACTCATTTAAAAGAACAGTTGAAATTACTGTATCAATAGAAACAGCAGGCAGAGAGAAAATAGAGTTGCAGTCAGGAATGAAAGTGAGTGTAAACAAAATTGAAACCAGTCTGGCCACCTAAATTATGTTACCATTGTGCCAGGGGCTCATATACACTAGACCAATGCAGGCTTAAAGGCAAAACTTTCTGAAAATGTAGCAAAGTAGGACACATACAAATAGCATGTCAATTCAACAAAAATAAATGGACTATACAGGGAAGAGAAAAAGATTAAAAAGTCAATTTGCAGTTTCAAAAAGAGTACTAATCTGCATGCTGGTGATGCAAAATCTGATAATGCTGAGAGTGACTCAGGTCTGAGTAGCCTTGCGATTTACAATGTGAAAACTAACAGGAGACAAGCAATACGGCTTTTACCAAAAGTGAATGGCAAATTAATTAAAATGGAATTGGACACTGGCTTGGCTATGTCAGTCATTCCACAAAATGAGTTTGAATGTTATTTCAAAGATACTGAACTGAAGCCTGCAGATATCCAATAAAGAACTTATACTGGAAAGCAGGTGATTCCTGTGGGAATGGTATTCGTAACAGTGAAAAACGATAACCAAGAAGCCATATTGAGGTTGTATGTGGTAAGCATACACACTAGGCCAGCACTGTGGGGCTATGATTGGTTAAGACAACTGCAAGCTGAATGGAGATCCATCCACCATTTTTATGCCACATCCCCTGCAATGAAGCCAACTGAAAGCAAATTAAGAAAGGAAATGGATGATCCCACTGCAATGTTCAAGGAGGGCATGGGAAAACTCAAACACATCAAGGGTAAAATAGTGTTAATTGAAAATGCCACACCCAAATTTTACAAAGCCTTATCTGTTCCTTGTACCATCAGTGACAAAGTAACCAGAGAGCTAGATCACATGGAAACTGAAGGAATTCTTTCCAAGGTTAAGTGGAGCCCATGGTCCCAGTAGCCAAGGACGATGGGTCTGTCAGGATCTGTGGTTATTTTAAGGCCACCATCAACCCAGTACTGAAAGTAAATCAATACCCTCTGCCCAGGGTAGAGGATATCTTTGCAAACCTTTCTGGAGGGAAACACTTCAGCAAAGTGGATTTCCTAAGACCTACCTACAGATGGAGATAGAAGAAGAGTCCAAAGTATTTCTCACCATAAACACTCACAAGAGGCTTAATCGCTATAATAGGCTTGTTTTAGATTAGCATCTGCTCCCACACTCTGTCAGAAATCTATGGGCCAGGTACGGCAAGGTTGCCCAGGCACCCAGTGTTACCTGGATGACATCATTGTTACCGATACGGATGACAAGGGATATTCGTAAAGCCTCAAGACAGTGTTTAAAAGATTAGAAGATCACGGGCTCAGAGCACAATTCAACAAGTGTGAATCCTCCACAGTGATTAAATCTTTTGGCCTGAATGGGACAATTTAAAATGTACTATGTTGTGGATGTCTATATGATAGTTGTATTTTTATATTTTAACCATAGATATATCTATCAATACAACTACTATACAACTACTATATAGACATACACAGCATAATAAGTGTTATATATATAAAAATTGAGATTCATTGTATATTGAGTTGGAATTTATAGCTAAGCAGGGAGGTGTCTATTTAATATTTCAGTAATATTAGAGTAATATTGTTAATATATTGTTTGATTAAGCATTCTTTTCATTTCATTTTCATTAAATAATTCATATGTAAAAGTACATGAAAGGCAAATGTCATTACACTTCCACATCATTGGCGCGCGCCTCGCCAAAGAACAAAACCAAGATACACACCTCCCGGTTCCTATCTTCTTTTCCTTTGAAAAGAGTTTTATGCTTTGGAGTTACAAAACACAACATTAACCAAACAGCAACAAACAGAACATGCATTCTGTAAATGTATGCTCCAAGCAATCCTCCCTGTTTGATGCTATTAGTCAATTCTTCCATTTCCTTTCGTTTCATGCCCTGAACAAGTTTCCCTTGAAATGCATCTTGTGTTGTTATGTCGCAACAGCACCCTTGCACTCAGCGTCGGTAAGACATGGAATTGATTGTGGAGAGGAAGGGAACGTCGCAGCCACACCGACCAGTCCTCGCGAAGGATTAGCATTGGAACAGGTGAGCAGATTCAGCATCTCTGAGGATCTATCCTGAGCCCAACATCTTAATGCAGTTATGCAGAGGGTGTGCCAGTGGCTATATTTCATGGGGAATTTTAGGAGATTTGGTATGTAATGAAAGACTCCAGCAGATTTCTACACATGTACTGTGGAGAGCGTTCTAACTGCTTGCAACACAGTTTTGTATGGAGGGACACACGATTGGAAAGCACGGCAGAGAGCTGGACACTCAGCCAGCTCCATCAGGGGCACTAGGTGCCCCATAAAGAGGGCATTTTCAAAAGGTGATGCCTCTAAAAGGTGGTATCTCTCACTGAGGACCCCTTCATCCAGAGCATGACCTCTTGCCCTGTCTCGCTGCTACCACTCAGGAGGAGGTACAGGAACCTGAGGACATACACTTGAAGTTCAAAAGAAATCTATTATCAAAGTCACGATATACAAGCCCAAGATTAATTTTCTTGTGGACATTCATAATGAATGCAATCAATCACAATAGAATCAATGAAAGTCTACACACAAATGAAGACAGGCAAACAACCAATGTGCAAAAGAAGAAAATTATGAAAATATAAAAACAAAAACAAAATAATAATTGATAAATAGGTAATAAATAATATGGAGAACAGAAGTTGTAGAGTTCTTGAAAGTGGTCGTGAAATAAATTAGGACTTCAGTGACATTTTAGGAACAGCTTCTTCCCCTAAGCAATCAGATTTCTGAACAGTCCCTAAACCCACAAACTCTAACTTCGTGCTTTTTTGCACTACTTATCATACTCCCAGTTTATTTTCTGTACTGCACTGTACTGCTGCCACAAAACAATAAATTTCACGACATAGCTCCAGGACAATAAACCCGATTCTGATTCAGGTTATGCAACAATGTTTGTCTCGAGGTTGTCGTGAGTTCCATATTTTCAAAATTCATCTGAAATCCCCATAGTTCAAATTGCAAACTAATGTACATTTATTATCAAAGTATTTATACATTATATAACCTTGAGATTTGTCTTTTTACAGGCAGCCGCAAAACAAAGAAACCCAATAGAATCCATTATTTGAAAAGGCCATCAAACACCCAATATGTCACAACCATGGAGCACACACGGAGTGCTGGAGGAACTCAGCAGGCCAGGCAACGTCAATGGAAAGAGTACAGTCAACCGTACCCTTTCCCATAGCTGCTGCCTGGCCTGCTGAGTTCCTCCAGCATGTTATGTGTTGTGCTTGGGTTTCCAGCATCTACAGATTCTCTTTTGTTTGTGATTGCATCACAGCCATGGATCTCGCTGCAGGGTCTACGCGCCCCTGCAGGCAGATTCCGCAAGTGCACATGTCAGCTAACTACTGTTTCGTTATGGCGGCATTTAACTCCCTTCTTTTTGTTGTAGCGTTTGTTGAGACTGGAGAAAAGCACGGCAATGTTATGCTGCCTGCCTGCATTTGGCTTTGCCTGCGAAACTGTCGAGTCCACTGACACTGAGGACTAGTGGTATTCATTTTATATTTAGATATTCCTTTCAGCCGCAGTGCTGGCTTCTGGTTTTCCATTTGAGAGTTTTAGTTAACAGTCCTGTTTGCCCTAGCAGTTATTGTTTTTCTTTCCCTTAAGGTCCTATTTGCATTAAAGTCTGTGAACTATCGACCTGCTTCAGTCTCTCTCTCTCTGCACTTGGACCATATCCGAATGCCGTAACACAAAATGCAGAAAAGAAACAAATCATGCAAACAATAAAAGCAAGCAAATAACATTCAGGACTAAAGTTCACGAAAGTGAGTTCACAGCCACAAAGCCTGTCATCTCACTGCAGCTGATCCAGGCGCCTGTTAGTTGCAGGCCACAGCCTCAGTTCAGCGCAGAGACGAGTAAACCTCATGGAGCAGTGAGCTGATTCCTGCCCGTCCCTCGACTCCAGCCCCGACACTCTGACCTTTTCAATCTTGCCCAGCACTTAAATCAGTCAAACCTCGGCTTGTTCCTTGCTCTCAGGCTGAGGCCGCCCACCTTGATTCTGCCTCACCTCTGTTCCGTTTCTTCGAATTGCCTCCATTTCTGCTCCAGCAGCCAGAACGTTGGTTCATTCCCTGCTCCTGGGCCCAGGCCTGGGCCCTGCCGCCCCGCTGTAATCGTCCTGCACCTTCGAGACATCAGTTCAAACCACAGAAATGGCAGGTTATACAGACAGTTCAAAAGCTCCACTCTGAAAGGAAAGTTACAGGCTATTGATTACAATGATCATTTTCCAGAAAAAGTGTGATTGATAACATAATTAATATTTGTTTCTGCAAGTCGTTGCAGTGCTTCACCAGGTCCATCTTAAATCATACCCTTAATAAGTCACAGCGTCATGGAATAACACAGTATTAAACAGTCCCTTGGGCCCAATTCATCCACGGTACCCAGCTAAACAAGTCCCGTTCACCTATACAACCAGCAGGCACCATGGTAGTAGGGGAAGTCAAAGTTTGGGGTTCAATTCGGCACCACCCGCAAGGAGTCTTTGCACGTCCTCCCCGTGAAATGCTTGGACTTTCCCCTGGAGTTCTGATTTCCTCCCAAATCCTAGGTAGGGTTATTGTCATTGTAAATTGTCTTGTGATTAGATTAGGGTTAAATCAGGTTTGAAGGGCAGGAAAAGCCTACTCCATGCTGTACTGCTAAATTAAATAAATAAATGTATTTGGCCTGTATCGGTCTAAACCTTCCTATCAATATACTTAACCAAATGTCTTTTAGAGGCTGTTATTGTATCGGCCTCAAGCACTTCCTCTGGTAGCTCATTCCGTGAACATCATTCCCGATCTCAGACCTTCTGGTCCT
The DNA here is from genome assembly GCF_963921235.1 of Mobula hypostoma. Lineage (NCBI taxonomy): Eukaryota > Metazoa > Chordata > Chondrichthyes > Myliobatiformes > Myliobatidae > Mobula > Mobula hypostoma. The sequence continues at coordinate 219,686,651 of NC_086098.1, read as the reverse complement.
TTGCTTTCAAATTTTGGCAGTCACCTAGACAACATTACCATTTCTTAAAGTAATAAAACTTCAACAAAAATCTATAGATGCACAGCGGAGGTCATCCTAATTGGCAGGATCACAGCCTGGTTCAAAGCTCAAAGTAAATTTTATTATCAAAGCACATATAATATTAATTTTCTTGTGGGCATAGTCAGCAAATCTATAGAATGGCGATAACATCTTGGACCTGGTGGTGTGAGTCCTGAGGCCCTTGTACCTGTTTCCTGAAGACAGCAATGCGAAGGGAGCCTGACCTCATGGGGGGGCGGGGGGGTCTCTGATGGTGGATGCTGCTTTCCTATGACAATGTTTCAGTAGGTGAGCTCAGTGGTTGGGAGGGCTTTACCCATGCTGTACTGAGCCAAATCCACTACCTTCTGGAAACACCAATGCCCAAGGATAGACAATAAGGTGGTGGATACAGACCAATCCATCACAGGCAAAGCCATCCTCTTCATTGGGCACATCTACAAAGACTACTGCCACAAGAAAGCAGCTTCCATCATCAAGAACCACCACCGTTCAGACCATGCTTTCTCCTCACTACTACCATTCGGTACGAGGTACAAGCGCCTGACTTCCCACATCACCAGCTTCAAGAAAAGTTATTATCCTACAACCATCCATGCCTCTGAACTGCTGTGGACATAAATATATTCTACTGTATTTCCTTATTTTCATATAGATGCCTCCAAGAAAGTGAAACCCAAGATAGTGTTGGGAGACATGTACAGACTTTAATAATAAATTTACTTTGAATTTTGACTTTGGCGGAAGCAAAGCTGTTCTCTGGAAGGTTCAACCCCAATCTGGGCAATAATGTATCACTGATTATTAGTGCATTCAGTCCTTGCACCACTTTCCCAGACGGACTGACAAGGCACAATGGTTCCCTTGCTTACCAAGTTCGTCCTTCCAAACCCTGTGAGTCCATCTTCACTCTGTTGAACTCTGCTTCCTGTCACGTGTCTGCAGCAACAGAAAAGGAGAAACATTGAATGACTTGGATCCTAAAAAGAAAGGAAGAACGAGTTTAGAGGCCGAGACTAAGGTCAGACTCAAGAAAGGCCCAATTTGATCTTGACTTGGAACGGACTGCAAAGTTCTCGTTGCATCGGTAAACATGCTCCATTTCTTCAGCACAGGAACAAGTGGATGCTTGTGTTCACATTACACAATAAATACTCTGAATGCACCTCTGGGGTGGTCTGTACTTGTCAAGCAGAGCAGCACGCTGACACAGCCAAACAACAAGTGATTGGATCTGGCTTACAGTGTGAATACATTCAAACACTTGGCATTCCAAGCAATGTACTGCAGTGTTGTGTGCCTTAATTAATTTGATGCCCCCGTGATCTAAATTGTTTCTGCTCCAAATATGCTTCATATACTGTAAATCTGGCTAAAGTCTGAAGCAAAACAAGCCTAAAATCGACAACGGTAATCTTGCAACATGGGATATCATTGAACATTGAACCTGTACCAGCCTCTCAGAAGAGATAAGCAATTAATTCCATGAAGAGCATAGAGAAATAAATGCAACTGAAATATTTTTGAAATAAAATAATGTGTGATAGCTTAAACTTAAAATGTATTTTGAAATTTGTTATCATCCAAGAATCCTTTCAAGTCTGGAGTTTATTAAAATAGCTGCATTAGTGTTTGCGATGAGATGGGAGTGTAATATTCTGCCAAAATCGTCACTCACTATTGATCATATTCAAAGTATGGTCTGCACATCTGACCTATCTGACTTGTATAAGCATTAACTATGCATTTTCTTTCTGACTAGCTCACTCCAAATGCTGTGGGAACTCAGCAGATCAGGCAGTTTCCATTAAGATAGCGCGTATTCGTGCAGCAGCCTCCCAGGGGTCAAACAAAGGTACTTTTTTTCCTTGTTAAGTGTGCTTTTATGCATAGAAAGACTAGTCTTGTCTTCAATAACTATGTGTACAGCAGGTCCACAGCATCAGTGAGCTGCTGATTGTTCAGAGTTGCCGGCCGGGGTGTCGTAAGAGCCAGCCGGCATTTCAGAGAGAGCCGAGTCGGGCCGTTGTGCCTGGGGATTCAAGTCAGGCCGTTGGGCCACAGGAGAAGCCGGATTGGGTCCGGAGGAGCTGATCTGAGTGCAGACCCATCTGCTGCTTGCTACTCGCTACTTGAAGGCACTGGAGTTGGTGCCTTTGAGTTGGCACAAAGGCAGCACGCAGTAAATCCATGAGCGACTGTCTTGGACGTTTCTTTTGTGATCACAGGACCCTGTTGAACATAGACTGCCGCAGGCCTTTTTCCCTTATTTGGTGGCAAGACAGCAGTATCACCTCGGGTGTAGTGAGGACTAAGCCTCACGCCTCAGCCTAGTACCCAAAATCGGTTACGGGTGGCTTTTCTTGTTGATGCTGCCCTCCAGTGTTAGATCAGTGGAATTACGGGCTGGACTGATGTGAACCATCAAATTGTGCGACTTGTCACTCAGAGTCTTGGACAAAAAATGTGTTTTCTTACATGACCATGTTTTTTTTTTTCCTTTCTCATTATTTTGAATGCACGTGTATGCTTTTGCATCTTGCCCCCAGAGGAACAATTTCTCATTTGGCTGTATCTATGGATACGGTCTGAATGACAATTAAACTTGATTTGAATTTTTTTTTTGATTTGAGCATCTTTGGAGAGGAATAAAGAGTCAATCTTTCAAACTGAGATCCTTCATCGGGACTATAAAGGAAGGGGAAAGAAGCCAGCATAAGAAGGTTGGGGAGGGGAAGAAGTACAAGGTAGCAAGTGATAGGAGAGATCAGGTAAAGCCAAAGGTAGCTGGGTGGGGCAGGGTGAAAGAAGTGAGAAGCTGGGAGGTGATAGGTGTAAGTGGTAGAAGTCTGAAGAAGGAGGAGTCTGATTGGACTCCTTCCCCTCTTATTATGGCTCCGCCCCTCCTTTCTGATACTGATGAAGAGACTCAGCCTGAAACATTGACTCTTTATTCCTCTTCATAGATGCTGCCTGATTTGATGAACTTCTCCAGCACTTTGTGTGAGTTACCCTGGATTTCCAGCATCTGCAGGATGTCTTGTGTTTATGATTTTCCTTTGGACGTGTTTGACAGTCTTTGTGGATCAGACTCAAAGGGCTGAGTGGCCTAGTTCTCCTCCTATGACTTATGTCTGAAGTGCTTTCTTCTTTTCCACTTGACTGTGCTTTGGATATTCACCTAATTCTTTCTTTTTGCAGGAAGCCAGTCTTCTTCTGCCCCTAGTTCAGACTGCCTTTAAACTTCCCAGTCACAACTTTGTAGATAAATAATTTTAGTTTTTACCCATAGATTGAACAAAGATATGACTGGGGAGTTTATATCCTGTCTGATTTAGGCCGCAGGGTTATCAGAAGTGAAGTAACAGGAAGCGATACCGTGCTGAAGGTTTCTTGACACTGTGATTGGACAGGAAATCAATGACCACATGATGGGGTAGGAACACTGGAGGAAGAAGGTATGACCAACTGTGTCAACGTCTGCGAGCACAGGCTGACATTTTTGGGTTTATAAGGATCATTTCAATGCTGTTACATAAGGGATCTGATTGCCTGGACACAAATGTGTAATTCTGGGAAAGATATCACAGAGTCATAAAATCATACAGGATTACCAGCAGCGAATCAGGACCTTTGGCCCATCCAGTCCATGATGGCCTAGCTGCTCTTGGACTAATCCACCAAAGACCTCCCACCTTTGTACCTATCCAACCTCCGCTTAAAAGTTATAATTTAACCCACATGCTCTACTTCCGCTGGCAGCTCATTCCACACTCACAGTGCCCTCTGAGTGAAGGTGTTCCCCCCTCAGATTCCCCTTAAGTATTTCACCTTTCACCCTAAACCTATGACTTCCAGTTCTAGTCCCACCCAACCTGAGGGGAAAAAGCCTGTACGTTATCCCCTCATAATTTACTCTCACTCTGTAAGGTCTCCCCTCATTCTTCTGCGCTACAGGGAATAAAGTTCAAATCTAAAGATTAAAAATTAGCTTTGCTTATCATATGCATATTGTAACATACAGTGATATGTGTCCTTTGTAGGAATGGCCCACACAATCTGAGGATGTGCCAAGGACAGCGTGCAAATGTCACCATGTCTCCGGCAGCAACAGAGCATGCCCACAACTTACTTACCCTAATCCATATGGATAGAGAGATAGATAGACAGATACTTTACTAATCCCAAAGGAAACTACAGTAGCATTACAAGTGCACAGATACACATATATACAAATACTAGGAGAAGTAAGAAAGAATAAAAAATAATTTACCTTAAGCAGCCTAACAGGAGGGGGAGTCATCACTCCCCCGGTTATAGGTTGACTCATTATGGAGCCTAATGGCCGAGGGTAAGAATGACCTCATTAGCGTTCTTTGGAGCAGCTCAGTTTCTTCAATGCCTGGAATGTGGGAGGAAACTGAAGCACCTGGAGGAAACCCATGCGGTCATGGGGAGAACATACAAACTCCTTACAGACAGCTGCCAGTACTGAACCCTGATCCCTTGAACTGTAAAACGTTACACTAACTGCAACATTACCTTGCCTCACCAGTTAACCTTTCCTTACACTCAGGTCTTCAAGTCCCAGCAACATTCTTGTAAATTTTCTCTGTACTCTTTCAAGCTTATTAATATCTTTCCTGTAGATAGATGACCAGATCAGCACTCAATACTCCAAATTAGGTCTCACCAACATCCTGTACAACTTTGACAGGGCATTCCAACCCCTGAACTCCGCGCCCTGCTTTATGAAGGCCAGTGAGTCAAAGCTCCCTTTATGAACCTATTTACCCTTGGCACTACGTTCAAGGAGTTTTGCATTCAGGCTTGGGAAGTAATAGCATGTTCAAAGCCGATGGAGAAGGAAATGAGGTGGGAGAGAGAAGCGAAGTAGGAGAGAGAGCCACTAGTTTGCAGAAATAGGGAGGCACAATGGCAACTTTCTGAGGAGCAAGCCGATGGCAGCAGACTTGAAGAAAGGCCCCTCGTAGCAATCTTTTAAAATTATCAGCTGAGGTGGGATCCAGGCAGCTGTTTGCCTGCAGTTTATTGGGAATAGAATCGAGGTAGGAGGAACTAGTTCTGTGGATGACCATGGAGAGACCATAAAATATAGGAACAAGATTAGATAATTTGGCCCATTAAGTCTATTCTGCCATTCAACCATGGTTGTTTATTTTTCTTAGTCCCATTCTTCCGCCTTTTCCCCATAACCATTATTACAGTGAGAGTAGGATAACTCAGGGATAAAGGGGGAAACGTGCTTGGGGTCGAGGAGGTTGGGGAGGTCCTTAATGAATACTTTGCTTCAGTGTTCACCAGTGAGAGGGGTCTTGACGAATTTGAGGACAGCATCAAACCGACTAATGTGCTGGGGCATGTCAAAGTTAAGAAAGAGGCAGTGTTGGAGTTTTTGAAAAGCATTAAGATAGATAAGTTCCCAGTGTTGAGTGGGATAGAACCCAGTTACTACGGGAAGTGAGGAAAGAGATTGCTGGAGGGGGGGTGGGTTGACAATGATCTTCTCATCCTCACTGGCCACAAGAATAGGACCAGAAGATTGGAGGATGACAAATGTTGTATGTTTGTTTGGGAAAGGTGACAAGGGTATTTCTGGGAATTATAGACCACTGAGTGGTGGGCAACCTAATGGAAAGGATTGATGTGCATTGGGAGAAGCATAGTCTTTTTAGGGACATTCAGCATTGCTTTATGAAAGGCAGGTCATGCCTCTCGAAGAAGTAACAAAAAAAATATATGAAGGTGGAGTGGTATACATGGATGAGGTATACGAGGTCAATCCTGAAGGCAGGATTCAAGGTTAATGGCGGTATTCTTAGCAGTGTGGAGGAACAGAGGGATCTTGTGACCCAAGTCCAAGATCCCTCAAATTTGCCATGCAATTTGATATGCTAGTTAAGAAGGTCTATGGTGTGATGGTCTTCATTAGTCGGGGGACTGTGTTCAAGAGCCACGAGGCAATGTTGCAGCTTTAAAAACTCTGGTTAGACTACACTTGGAATATTGTGTTGATTTCTGGTCTCCTCATTATAGGAAATATGTGGAAACTTTAGAGAAGGTGCAGAGATTGAACAGGATGCTGCCTGGATTAAGAGCACGTCTTATGAGGGAAGTCTGAGTGAGCTAGGACTTTTCCCTTTGGAGTGAAGGAGGATGAGAGGTGACTTGATAGAGGTGCAAGATGATAATGGGTATAGATAGAGTGGACAGCCAGTGCCTTTTTCCCAGTGTGGCAGTGGCTAATATGAGAGGGCATAAGTTTAAGGTGATTGAAAAACAGTACAGTGGGGGATGACAGAGGTAGATTTTATACTCAGAGTGTGATGGATGCCAGGAGAATGGTAGTTGAGACTGATACAACAGGCAATTTAAGATACTCTTAGATAGGCACATGGATGAAATAAAAATGGAGGGTTATGGGCTGTGTAGGAGAGAAGGATTAGAGAAGTCATGGATAAAGTTTATATAGGTCAGCACCACATAGTCATAGTCATAGTCATACTTTATTGATCCCGAGGGAAATTGGTTTTCGTTACAGTTGCACCATAAATAATTAAGTAATAATAAAACCATAAATAATTAAATAGTAATATGTAAATTATGCCAGGAAATAAGTCCAGGACCAGCCTATTGGCTCAGGGTGTCTGACCCTCCAAGGGAGGAGTTGTAAAGTTTGATGGCCACAGACAGGAATGACTTCCTATGACGCTCTGTGTTGCATCTCGGTGGAATGAGTCTCTGGCTGAATGTACTCCTGTGCCCAACCAGTACATTATGTAGTGGATGGGAGACATTGTCCAAGTTGGCATGCAACTTGGACAGCATCCTCTTTCAGACACCACTGTCAGAGAGTCCATTGACATCATGCATCAAAGAGTCCATTCTGTATGTTCTAAACCTTAATCTTATAACCAATCAAGAACCTGTCAACCTCTGCCTTAAATCCACCCAAAGACCCTCAGTACATCCGCAGCCCTCCATGTAATGAATTCCAAAGATTCACCATCCCCTGGGGAGGGCTCAGAGGAGAGAAAGGTGAACATTCAAGGAATGGACAAGGATCTTGAGAAAAAGTTTGGCAGTAGGCTGTGGCAGCAGTGCCTTACCAAAATAGTCTCGGCCATCGTGACAAAGTAGCCTTTGAGTCCCTTACAGTCAATTGGAAATGAGGTTAGATAGCAGAGTTAATATGGTCTGTGCAGCAACAAAGTGTCTAGCTGGGATTATCCCTGGAAAAGAAATATAGTGAATGGTTGGGACCTTGGAAGTAGGATTAGCAGTGAACCAGGTGCCAGGTGTGAGTGTCCTGAGAAGGGAAGTGGGGCTGAAAGAGGGGAAGTGGACAAGGTGAGAGTAGTGCATGATCATGCTCTGTGAAGACGATAATTTGTGATTTCCAGCATCTTTATATATATTATACACTTCTTTAACCCTCACCATCCAGTCGTGTCCTCTTCTCATTACTGCCGTAGGAGGAAGTACAGAATGCTGGACCCAACACTCAGCATTTTAAAACAGCTTCTTCTCCTCCACCATCAGATTTCGGAACATACCATGTGGTGGCTTTCAGAACAGGGATAATTTACTTTCTTGTGATTCTTAAATGTATTTTATGAGAAGTGACCACACACTTAAGACAGGATGTTTCTCAAATATTCTCGAGGTGCAGGCACTTTACTGGTGATAAGTTATAATTAACAAGAACAAGAATCTACCCCAAATAGCTTACCCTTTCTTTGATTCAGCTTAACTTATTTATCGTAAATGGGGGGTGGGGAGGGAGTGCTAGCAGGCAGGTGATAGGTGTTCATTCCCCCCCTTCCCTCAACCACCCACCCACCTTCCCCCTCACCTGACCTCACCTGTCATCTGCCAGCTTGTAACTCCCTCTCCTCCCTCTCCTCCCTCTCCTCCCCCTCCTCCCTCTCCTCCCTCTCCTCCCTCTCCTCCCTCTCCTCCCCCTCCTCCCCCTCCTCCCTCCACCTTCTAATTCCAGCTCCTTCACCCTTCATTTCCAGTCCTGATGAAGGGTCTCGCCCAGAAATGTCGAGTCTTATTCCTCTCCATTCATCCAGTGGCATTTAAAAGGCATTTAGACAGGTACACGAACCTGCAGGGATTGAATGGATCTGGATCATGTGCACGCAGGTGGGTTTAGTTTTAATCTGGCATCATGTTTAGTATGGACATCGTGAGGCGAAGGGTCTATTCCTGAGCTGAACTGTTCTGTGCGTCACGTTCTTCATCAGACTTACCTCCAAATCTCATTGCATCTCCCTCATGTGCTTGCAAATCTGTCATTAGGTAAATCTACAAACAGCTGGATAACTCAAAAGGACAGGCAGCATCTGTGGAGGGAAATAGACAGTCCTCATTTTGGAACAGGATCCTTCCTCTGGAGTCTGACTATCCATTTCCTTCCACAGATGCTCACTGATGTAATAAGTTCGTCTGGCTGTTTGCTCAATGAGCCTGTGCCACCCAATTAAACCCACGTGACCAATTAATCTACCAACCACTATGTCTTTGGAATGTGGGAGGAAATTGGAGTACCCAAAGGAATTCCGAGAGGTCACAGGAAGGATGTAGAAACTCCTTACAGACGTTGTCAAGAATTGAACCGGGGTCACTGATACTGTAAAAGCTTTACGTGTATCACTACACTACCGTACCTCCCCACTTATGCTTCCAGCAACTGCAGACTCATGTGTCTCCAAGTTATTCTCCCCAACTCCTCCTGTGGTAATATGCTTCACATTCTACCCACTGCCTGGGTAATAGCTCATCCTAAATTGTCTTTTGGCCATATTGGAGGCAAGGTCCCACATGGGAGGTTAGTCAAAAAGGCTCAGTCGTTGGCATTCAGGATGAGGTAGTAAATTGGATTAGACATTGGCTTTGTGGGAGAAGCCAGAGGGTGATAGTAAATGGTTGCCTCTCTGACTGGAGGCCTGTGACTAGTGGAGTGCCACAGGGATCGGTGCTGGGTCTGTTGTTGTTTGTCATCTGTATCAATGATTAGGATGATAATGTGGTCGACTGGATCGGCAAATCTGTGGATGTCACCGAGATTGGTGGTGTAGTGGACAGTGGGGAAGGCTATCAGAGCTTGCAGCACGATCTGGACCGGCTGGAAAAATGATTGATGGAATTTAATGCAGACAAGTGCAAGGTGTTGCACTTCAGTAGGACCAATCAGGGTAAGTCTTCCACAGTGAATGGTAGGGCACTGAGGAATACAGGTCCTTCATTCATTGAAAGAGGACCATTAAAAAAAACTTTTGGCATATTGGCCTTCATAAATCAAAGTACTGAGTACAGGAGATGGGTTGTACTTTGAAGTTGTATAAATTGTATAAGTTGGCGAGACCTTATTTTGGAGTACCTGCAGGAAAGTTGTAAATAAGTTTGAAGGAGTGCAGAGAAAATTTACAAGAAAATTTACAAGATATTCCTAGGACTGGAGAACCTGAGTTATCAGGAAAGATTGAAAGGGTTAGGACTTTATACATTATTGTCGCCAAATAATTGGTACTAGAACGTACAATCATCACAACGATATTTGGTTCTGTGCTTCCCACTCCCTGGACTACAAATATTAAATATTAAAAATATTAAAAATAGTTAAAATTAGTAAATATTAAAAATTTAAATTATAAATCATAAATAGGAAATAGGAAAATGGGAAGTAAGGTAGTGCAAAAAAACCGAGAGGCAGGTCCGGATATTTGGAGGGTACAGCCCAGATACGGGTCAGAATCCGTTCAGCAGTCTTATCACAGTTGGAAAGAAGCTGTTCCCAAATCTGGCCGCACGAGTCTTCAAGCTCCTGAGCCTTCTCCCGGAGGGAAGAGAGACGAAGAGTGTGTTGGCTGGGTGGGTCGTGTCCTTGATTATCCTGGCAGCACTGCTCCAACAGCGTGCGGTGTAAAGTGAGTCCACGGACGGAAGATTGGTTTGTGTGATGTGCTGTGCCGTGTTCACGATCTTCTGCAGCTTCTTTCAGTCTTGGTCAGGACAGCTTCCATACTAGGTTGTGATGCACCCTAGAAGAATGGTTTCTACAGTGCGCCTATAAAAATTAGTGAGGGTTTTAGGGGACAGGCCAAATTTCTTTAGTTTTCTCAGGAATTAAAGGCGCTGGGTGGGCCTTCTTGGCAGTGAACTCTGCTTGGCTGGACCATGTCAGGTCATTTGTGATATTGACCACGAAGAACTTAAAGCTTTTGACCTGTTCCACTTGCGCACCACCGATGTAAATTGGGTCGTGCGGTCCGCTACTCGTTCTGAAGTCACAACCAATTCCTTTGTTTTGCTGACATTGAGGGGTAGGTTATTGTCTTCGCACCATGCCACCAGGTTCTTAATTTCCTCACTGTGCTCAAACTCATCATTACCCGAGATACGGCCTACAATTGTTGTGTCATCAGCAAACTTATATATTGAGTTCGATGGAAACTTGGCTACACAATCATGGGTGTACAGTGAGTACAGCAGGGGGCTGAGTACACAGCCTAGTGGGGCACCAGTGCTCAGAGTGATTGTAGAGGAGAGATTGTCCCCTATTTTTACAGCCTGGATCCTGTCTGTGAGGAAGTTGAAGATCCAGCTGCAGATCTGAGTGCTAAGGCCCAGGTTCCAGAGCCCGGAACTTAGGAATCAGTTTATTTGGAATGATGGTGTTAAAGGCAGAGCTGTAGTGAATGAAAAGGAGCCTTACGTATGCGTCTTTATTCTCCAGGTGTTCTAAGGAGGAATGTAGGGCCAGAGAGATGGCATCTGCTGTTGACCTGTTGCTCCACTAGGCGAATTGCAAAGCGTCGAGGTTGACCGGTAGGCTGTGGTTGATGTGTGCCATAACCAATCTCTTGAAGCACTTCGCAGCAATTGATGTCAGAGCCACAGGTCGATAGTCATTCAGGCATGCCACCTTGCTCTTCTTCGGCACTGGGATTATCGTTGCCTTCTTAAAACATGAGAGGATCTTAGACTGAGGCAAGGAGCAGTTGAAGATGTCAGCAAACACTCCAGCTAGCTCACTTGCACAGGCCCAGAGAACCCGTCCTGGGATGCCATCTGGGCCCGTCGCCTTCCTTGGATTTATCTTCAGGAAGGCCCTTCTAACGTCCTCCTCGGTGATGATGAATCTTGATGCCACCAGGTCCGGTTCATCCAGAGGGAGCGGGATGCTCCCCTTCTGTTTGAATCTTGCGTAGAATATGTTAAGTTCGTCAGGAAGAGAAGCGCCACAGTTATTGATATTTCCAGCCTTTTCTTTGCGCCCAGTAATCTCCTTTAGACCCTTCCATAGTCTACTGGCATCCCTCTGGTTAGCCTGGGCTTCCAACTTGGCTCGATATTGCCTCTTGGCGCCCTTAATGGCTTTCCGGAGTTCACGCCTGGATTCCGTGTAGCGACTGGTATCCCTGGACCTAAAAGCCGCAGCTCTAGCCTTCAAAAGGGACTTGACCTCATAATTCATCCAAGGTTTCTGTTTAGGGAATACCCGGATCGTCTTGCAAGACACACAGTCCTCCGTGCATTTCCAAATTAAGTCCATGACAGCTGAGACATACTCATCGAGGTTAGCTGCCAAGTCCTTGAATACTAACCAGTCCACCGATTCAAAGCAGTCACGGAGGACCTCATCCGTTTCCTCCATCCAACGCGACACTACTTTTGACACCGTGACCTCCCGCTTCAGTTTCTGTTTGTAAGCCGGGAGGAGGAATACGGCCTGATGGTCCAATTTTCCAAAGTGAGGTCGTGGGATGGAACGGTAGGCATCCTTGACTCCTGTGTATCAGTGGTCAAGTATATTTGGGCCTCTAGTGGGGCAGGAGACATGTTGGTATAACTTTGGCAGCGCCTTTCTGAGGTTTGCCTAGTTAAAGTCCCCGGCTGTAATGTTATTTCTTGGAACATAGAAGGTTGAGAGGAGATTTGATAGACGTATACAAAATTATGAGGGGTATAGATAAGGTAAATGCAAGCAGACTTTTTCCACTAAGGTTGGTTAGGACTACAAATGGAGGTCATGGGTTAAGGGTGAAAGATGAAAAGTTTAGGAGAACCATGAGGGGAACCCTCTCCACTCCTTCACTCATATGGTTGTGAGTGTGGAATGAGCTGCCAGCACAAGTGGTGCATGTGAGCTCGATTTCAATATTTAAGAGACATTTGGATAGGTACATGGATGGTAGGGGTATGGAGGGCTATGGTCCAGGTGCAGGTTGGTGCGACTCGCAGTTTAAATGGTTTCGGCTTTGTTACCAGATGGGCCAGAGGGCCTGCTTCTGTGCTGTACTTTTTTATGACGTGTTGATTCATGATTTACGACCCCTAATGCAGCCATGAGAACATGCTGAAGTCAATACATCCTGCAGAATGATTTAGAATTATTTTGTTCTTTGAAAGCCATCCTGTCTGCCACATGCTTTCGTCAATTAGCACATTGGTTGTTTGTGAATACCTGTTGTGTGTAGTTTTTCACTGATTATATTGTATTTCCTTTTTTTCTACTGTGGAGGCCTGCAAGAAAATGAATCTCAAAGTATTATTATGGTGACATATACATTTGTTTTGAACTTTAAACATTCACCCTTATCACCTGTCGCCCTGCAAATCCAACCTACTTTGCTCCTATATTTTTAAATACCAGATTTGTTTAAAACTTCATCTCAAGATATACCCGTGTTATTAGTTGCGGGTAATGTTACACCCTCCTCACGTTAGTCTGTGGGAACTTGAAAGAACCTAGTGCTTGATCTCTCGGCCCTTGGTACGGAGGATCATTCGTTAAATTTAAACGGATTCATTACCTTTCAGCAGAAAGGAACAATAAGCAGGTTTCATCACTACTAATTTCAGAGGATTAGTAATTTATTTGCAGCTATGCAAATCCTTTAATAGACTAATCAGGGAATTAAGACCCAGTACAAAGGAAGTCCCTGAATGATAAAAGAAACATTTTCTCTTCAGATGCCAATGTCTCCAGGACACAGATAATTCCTCTTCAAAGGTAGATTCTTCAGATAAACAAATAAAATTAAAAGCTTCACTCAAAAAGTCAGTGATGAAGGATGGGTTTTACATTAAGCTGTGTAGTACTTTATGAAGCTTTTTGTTCTCTTTTATTAGTTTATTTTCCAGATCCAAGTAAACCACTGTCTTTATCTCTCTGCTTTTATTTACTAGAAGCATATTAAGGTGCTTTATTAAATTCAGGTTACTGGAGAGCTCACAAAGCAAGTGCCTTAAGACCAAGCAACACTTCAGCAATCAAAAGAGGGACAGCAGCTCCCACACAACATAACATGACACAATCTAAACTAAACAACAATTATAACAGCACACTTACATTGTGCTTTACGCAGCAAATTGCCTTAAGGAGTTTTACACGAGTCATAATGTCATCGAGCTCTTCAGCACAGAAGCAAGCCCTTCAGCCCATCTAGTCCACTACAAATTGTTATTCTGCCCAATCCCTTTGACCTGTAGTTGGACCATAGTTCTCTGTGCCCTTCCCATCCATGTACTTATTGAAACTTCTCTTAAACTGTGAAGTTGAACCCTGATCCACTACTTCTACTGACAGCAGGCCTCACCATGAGATATGAGGTTAAATGATTTTTTTTAAAACTGGACAAAAGGTAGATCTTAAAGAACACCTTGAAGATACAGGTCGTCCCCAGTTTACGATGCCTGATTTATGTACATCTCATACATATATATGAGCTTTGGGGAGATATGGTGGGATGGACTTGCAGGGTGCGGGGGGGGGGGGGGAATGCAGGAATTTTGTACCGTGTGCGAACTAAGTTTGCGGCTGCATTTTTCAATTGGCAGACTGTGCGGGTTAGGAAAAGCTCACAGAACAGAACCATGCCATATCCCAGGAGAATCCCGCCACAACTTAGAACATAGGGAATGGGTGGGTAAATTCAATACCTTGCCCCAGCCACCCTCCCTATCTGAACATAGAATATAATAGCAGAGTACAGGCCATTCGGCCCACAATATTATGCTGACCTTTATTGATTTATTTTATTTGTTTAGAGATACAGCATGATAATAGGTTCATCTGGCCTAATGAGCCCTGATCTTCCCAGTTACACCTACTAACCCATCCACTTTTGGAACATGGCAGGAATCCTAAGCAGCCAGAGGAAATGTGGTTATGTGGATAAAGTACAAAACTCCTTACAGACAAAGGCAGGAATCGAACCTGGGTCACTGCCGCTGTAATAGTGTTATGCTAACAACTACGTTACTGTGCCATCCCGTACCCTGTGCCCCGTCTAGCCTTAAAAAGAATATCGAACTCCAAGCATACTGTATTTAATGATTTGGCTCTGCGGGATACAATTCCACAGATTCACCACTCTTCTCTTCTCAGTCTTATTCTTAATCTGTGATCCCCTGGTTTTAGGCACCTTGCCCATCAGAAACCAACTCCATCAAATTTGAGGGTGAGATAGAAAAGTTTAGGCAAAGGAAGAGGATGATACAGAGAAGAGAATTGATTAAAGAAAGGAACTTTGGAAACTTTAATCACAATATTTTTGGGGTATTCTCGCCGTGGAGTAGTTAATGGGAATGTATGGAGAATAAATGGAAGTACAGTTGGATTTGTGGAAATGGGTACTTCATGGTCAACATAGAGTCAATGGGATGAAAAGCCTATTGAAAGCTCACTAGCACCTCTACTTCCTCAGGAGACTAAAAAATAATTGACATGCCTCCGTTGACCATAGCCAATTTTTATCGATGCGCCATAGAAAACATTCTATCCGGATGCATCACAGCTTGGTATGGCAACTGCTCTGCCCGTGACAGCAAGGAACTGCAGAGAGTTGTCGACACAGATCAGCCCATCACAGAAGCCAGCCTTCCCTCCGTGGACTCTGCTTACTATTCTTGCTATCTTGGTAAAGTAATCAACATAATCAATGATCCTATTTATCCCAGGCATTCGCTCTTCACCTGGCTCCCATTGAGCAGGAGATATTAAAGCCTGCGTAACCAAGCTCAAGTACAGCTTCTATCCCACTGTTATCAGGCAATTGAATAGTTCTCTACTATGATAAGATGGAGTCTTGACCTCACACTCTACCTTGTTATGACCTTGCATCATATTGTCTGCTCGCTCTGCACTGTGCCTCTAACTGAAATACTTTATTCAACATCCCATGATTGTTTTTCCTTTGTACTACCTCAATGCACCATTGTAATGAAGTGATCTGTATGGATGGCATGCAGAGCTATTTTTGTCACACCACCTTGGTACATGTGACAACAACAAATCAGTTTACAATTTAGCCATTTGCCATCTCAGTGCCGTACCATTTTATCACTCCCTCCTTCAATTTAAGACCATAAGGCCATAGGACATAGGAGCAGAGACAGGCCATGTGGCCCATCGACTCTGCTTGGCCACTCAATCATATTTCCCCCCCACCCCCCTGCCCAGCCATAATCTCCAGCCTTCTTCCCATAACCTTTGACGCCGTAGCCAATTAGGAACTATCAAACTCTACCTTAAAAACACCCAATGACCTGCCCTCCACAGCTGCCCATGGTAACAAATTCCATAAATTCACCACCCTCTCTGATTTACAGCTCAATTTTTAATGGATGCCCCTCTATCCTGAGGCTGTGCCCTCTTGTCCTAGACTCTCCTACCATGGGAAACATCCTTTCTACATCTACTCCGTCTAAGCCTTTCAACATTTGAGAGGTTTCAATGAGATCCCCCCTCATCCTTCTAAATTACAGCGAGTAAAGGCCCAGACCCATCAATCGTTCCTTGTATGCTAACCCTTTCATTCCTGGGATCATTCTTGTGAACCTCTCCTGGACCCTCTCGAATGCCAGTACATCTTTTCTTAGATAAGGAGCACAAAACTGTTCACAATACTCAAGGTGAGGCCTCACCAGTGCCTTATAAAGTCTCAGCATCACATCCCTGCTCTTATATTCTGGACCACTTGAAATGAATGTTAAAATTGCATTTGCCTTCCTCACCACCAACTCTACCTGCAAGATAACATTTAGAGTGTTCTGCACAAGGACTCCCAAGTCCCTTTGCATCTCAGATTTTTGGATTTTCTCTCCATTTAGAAAGTAGTCTGCGCGTTTATTTCTTCTATCAAAGTTCATGACCTTGCATTCTCCAACACTGTATTTCATTTGTCACTTTCTTGCCAAATCTCCTAAATTCTTCTGCAGCCTTTCTGTTTCCTTAACATTACCTGCCCCTCCACTAGTCTTTGTATCATCTGCAAATTTGGCTACAAAGCCATCTATTTCATCAACTAAATCATTGATATACAGCATAAAAAGAAGCAGTTCCAACACCGACCCCTGCCGGACACCACTAGTCACTGGCAGCCAACCAGAAAAGAATCCTTTTATTCCCACTCACTGCCTGCTACCAATCAGTCAATGCTCTACCATGCTAGTAACTTTCCTGTAATACCATGAGCTCTTAACTTGGGAAGCAGCCTCATGTGTGGCACCTTGTCAAAGGTCTTCTGAAAATCCAAATATACAACAGCCACTACATCCCCTTTATCTATCCTTCTTGTAATCTCCTCAAAGAATTCCAACAGGTTTGTCAAGAAAGATTTTCCCTTGAGGAAACCATGCTGACTTTGTCCTATCTTGTTGTGTTATCAAATACTCCGTAACCTCATCCTAACAACTGACTCCAACATCTTCCCAACCAATGAGTTCAGGATAACTGCTTTATAATTTCCTTTCTGCTAACTCCCTATTTTCTTAAAGAGCGAAGTGACATTTGCAATTTTCCAGTCTTCTAGTACTATGCCAGAGTCCAATGATTCTTGAAAGATCATTACTAATGTCTCTACAATCTCTACCGCTACCTCTTTCAGAACCCTAGGGTGCAGTTCATCTGGTCTGGGTGACTTACGTACTTTTAGATCTTTCAACTTTTTGAGCACCTTCTCCCTTGTAATAGTAACTGCACTCACTTCTCTTCCCTCACACCCTTCAACACCTGGCACACTGCTCGTGTCTTCCCCAGTGAAGACTGATGCAAAATACTCATTTAGTTCATCTGCCATCTCTTTGTCCCTATTATTATTTCTCCACCCTCATTTTCTTGTGGTGCTATATCCACTCTCATCTCTCTTCTTTTTTTTATATACTTGAAAAAGCTTTTCTTATCCACCTTGATATTGTTTGTTAACTTGCTTTCATATTTCATCTTTTCCCTCCTAATGATTCTTCTCACAAACACGAGGAAATCTGCAGATGCTGGAATTTCAAGCAACACACATAAAAGTTGCCGGTGAACGCAGCAGGACAGGCAGCATCTCTAGGAAGAGGTACGGTCGACGTTTTGGGCCGAGACCCTTCGTCAGGACTAACTGAAAGAAGAGCTAGTAAGAGATTTGAAAGTGGGAGGGAGAGGGGGAGATCCGAAATGATAGGAGAAGACAGGAGGGGGAGGGATGGAGCCAAGAGCTGGACAGGTGATTGGCAAAAGGAATATGAGAGGATCAAGGGACAGGAGGCCTAGGGAGAAAGAAAAGTGGAGGGGGGGGTTCTGTCCACCAGAGAAAGCAGGATCTTCCAGTGGCCACACATTTTAATTCCACATCCTATTCCCATTCTGATATGTCTATCCACAGCCTCCTCTACTGTAAAGATGAAGCCACACTCAGGTTGGAGGAACAACACCTTATATTCCATCTGGGTAGCCTCCAACCTGATGGCATGAAGATTTCTCAAACTTCTGCTAATGCCCCACCTCCCCCTCGTACCCCATCCATTATTTATTTAGTATATACACACATTCTTTTTCTCTCTCTCCTTTTACTCCCTCTGTCCCCCTCACTATACCCCTTGTCCATCCTCTGGTTTTTCCCCCCTCCCTCTTTCTCCCTAGGCCTCCTGTCCCATGATCCTCTCATATCCCCTTTGCCAATCACCTGTCCAGCTCTTGTCTCCATCCCTCCTCCTCCTGTGTTCTCTATCATTTCGGATCTCACCCTCCCCCTCCCACTTTCAAATCTCTTACTAGCTCTTCTTTCAGTTAGTCCTGACGAAGAGTCTCGGCCTGAAACGTCGACCATACCTCTTCCTAGAGATGCTGCCTGGCCTGCTGCGTTCACCAGCAACTTTTATGTGTGTTGCTAATGATTCTTCTAGTTGCTTTCTATAGGTTTTTAAAAGCTTCCCAATACTCTATCTTCTCACTAATTTTTGCTTTGTTGTATGCCCTTTCTTCTGCTGTTACATTGGCTTTCACTTCCCTTGTCGACCACAGATGTTTGGAGACCCAGACAGATCCATTATGGGGACAACCCTTCCACCATCAAAGATATCTTCAAGTTCCTGTGCCTTAGGAAGGCAGCATCCTCACCATCCAGGTCATGCCCTCTGTTTGGGGAGGAGGCACAGAAGCCTGAAGAGCAACACTCAGTGATTCAGGAACAGCTTCTTCCCCTCTGCCATCAAGTTTCTGAATGGTCCAGGAACCCTGGAACACGGCCTCGTTATTCCTTCTTTTTGGACTTTTTTTTTGCAATGTTCTGTATAGCAAGCTGCTGTCTTTGCATTGTACTGCTGTTGCAAGATAACCACCTTCACGTCATGCAAGTCAGCAATATACAGTAAATCTAATTCTGATTGTGTATTACTCAGAAAACCAGGATTTAAAATGCTGTTTGTATGGTGTCGCTGCTCTATCAAAGTTTATTATTTTTAATGTCATATCTTTGCTGTGTTGATCCCAGTCCTTCAAAAACTGGCTGCAGTTTGTTTCTATCTAAACTTTTTGAAATTAATTCTCAACACCCTCTTGCATTATGATGCAGATAACCCAATTTTAATCCATTTAGCATCCTGCCAGTTCCGCCTGTATTGTTCCAATTTTTTAAGAGCATGGAGCTCAAAGCAGAACCCTGTTCAGTTGTAATAGAACTTTGAGTTACTGAATACACTAAAATAAAGCCCACAATACCAAGTTTAGTCAACAAAACATCTCATAGTGTATGATTTGAATCTTACTTATTTACTTCTTCCTTTTTACTGCTGGGAAACAAAGTTGAGGTGGTGGATTGAGAAGTATCAGCCACTAGACGTAGAGTTATAGAGTAATACAGCATGGAAAATGTCCTCTTGGACTAAATTGTCCATGTTGACCATGTTGCTTACCAAGCTAGTCCCCTTTGCTGGCATTTGGCCCATATCCATAAGACATTGAAAAAAAATTAGGCCATTTGGCCCATTGAATCTGTTCTGCCATTCCATCATGGCCGATTAATTATCCCTGTCAATACCATTCAAAGTTCAAAGTGAATTTATTATCAAATTAGTACCCTGAGGTATATTTCCTGTGGTTATTCGTAGTAAATACAAAGAAACATGATAGGATCAATGAAAGAACTACACACTAACAAATACGAACAAACAACCAATGTGCAAAATACTACAAATTGTGCAAATACAAAACGAAAAGTAAAATCATAATAAGATTTACATCAATAAGTACTGTAATAAATATTGAGAACATGAGTTGTAGAATTGTTGAAAGTGTGGCTATGAGTTGTGGAATCAGTTTCAGTGTTGGGGTGAGTGAAGTTATCCCATCTGGTTCAGGAGCCCAATGGTTGAAGGGTAAAAACTGTTCCTAACTGAGCTGTGATGGCGCTAGACAGCAGTTTCTTAGAGCTCATCTGTGAAAACAGTTTAATTTCTACCTTTAATGTCTCTTTTTTTTTTCCATATCAAGGTGGATGGCTTGTGTCAGTGCCCTCAACTGCAGCTGTGCTTGAATTGAGGTTCTTTACAGCGATGGGTCCCGGGGCTCACCAACCAGCTGTTTTTCGAACACGATCACACCGTCGGGGTTTCGAGGGTTTGCAGCCCTGTAGACGAGCCGAAACTATACGAGAGCCGCCGACTGGGGTGTCCCGGTAAAAGACGGAATATGGGGAACAGTGGATCAGCTGTGTTGGAGATCTCTGTCCTCAGTGAATATCTCTCTCTCTCTCTCTCTCTCGTTGCTGGGGTAGAGTTTGCTGCCAATTCTCGGGTCAGAGAACTCGATAAAAGCGAGATGCCAGACGGTAACACTGCAATTTAGTGAGCTGTATTTTGTACTTTCTGGTCTCCCCTCTCGATGTGCGACACCTCTCTGCCCCTTTATTAGGGAGACATGCCTGTGGCATGTTGAATTGGTCGGGTGAACGGTTAGGTTTTCTGTGCTGCGGATCATGGTTTCTCTTGGGGACTTTGCTATTGCTTGCTTGGTGGGTGAAGGGTGCTGGTGCTTTTTTGCTGAAGTAATTAGGTGGGGTGGGGTGGGGGAGGGTTGATGCTTTGCTGCTGCTTGTGCCCGGGAGCAGGGAGAAGGGGGCTTTGGGGTTCTGGGGTTTTTACTGTCATTTATTCTTTGGAGCACTCTTTCGTTTTTGTGGATGTCTGGAAAGAGCAAGAATTTCAGGTTGTATATTGTAAAACATTTTCTGATATTAGATGGAACCACTGAACCATTGAACCTGCTGGTGTGGGACCTAAGGCTTCTTTACCTCAGTCCTGATGACAGCACTGAGAAGAGAACATGGCCCGGATGCTGGGGGTCCTTGATGGTGGATTCTGCTTTCCTGTGACAGTACTCCTTGTAGATGTGCTCAGTGGTGGTGAGGACTGGACTGTGTTCATTACCTTCTGTTGGCTTTTCCATTCAAGGGCATTGGTGTTTCCATACCAGGCTGTGATGCAACCAATCAATTTACTCTTCACCACACATCTATAGAAGTTTATTAAAGTTTTAGATGTTATGCCAAATCTTTGCAAACTTCTAAAAAGGTAGATGTGCTGCCATGCCTTCTTGGCAACGGCACTTACTTGCTGGGCTCAGGACAGATCCTTTGAAGTGATAACACTGAGGAATTTAAATTCCATTTACTGACCCTGTCCGTCTTTGATCCACTGACAAAGACTGGCTCATGGACCTCAAGTTTCCTCCTCCTGTAGTCAGTAAGCTTTTGTTTTGCTTGCATCCTACCTTCTCCCTGTAACCAGTGACATCCTTAATAATCAAGAATCTATCAACCTCTGCTTGAAAGATACCCAATGATTTGACCTCCACAGCCATCTGTGACAATGAATTCCACAGATCTACCACCCTCTGAAGCTAAAGCAACTCCTCCTCATCTCTGTTCTAAAGGATTGTCACAATCAGAATCAGGTTTAATATCACTGCCATATGTTGTTATTTTTTTGTATTGCAGCAGCAGTGCATTGCAACAGATCAAAATAAAAATTATAAATTACAATAAGAAATATATATATATAGAGAGAGAGAGAGAGAGAGCAATTAAAAAGTGAAGTTGTGTACATAGGTTCATTCTCCATTCAGAAAGCTGATGGTAGGGTGGAAGAAGTTGTTCCTAAAATGTTGAGTGTACATCTTTAGGCTCCTGTATCAGCTTCTTGATATGAATGAGAAGAGGAAGTCCTGGGTGATGGGGGTCCACAGTGACGGATACTGCCTCTTTGAAGCATTGCCTTTGAAGATAGTCATAGTCATACTTTATTGATCCCGAGGGAAATTGGTTTTCGTTACAGTTGCCCATCATTACAGTAGCAAAGATGTCATCGATGCTGGGGTGGCTAGTGTCCATGATGGAGTTGGCTGAGTTTGCAACTTTCTGTAGCTTTTTCCAATCCTGTGCACCATCCCCCTCCATACCATTCTGGTAATATTATCATTTGTGGTAATATTTCATTTTATGTGCAGAGTGTGATATATATTTTGTGGGTTCACCATGGTCTGGAGGAACGTTGTTCCGTTTGGTTGTATATACTGTATGTACAGTCAGATGACAATAAACTTGAATACCAGACAGTGATGCAACCGGTTATAATGTGCTCCATGCTACATCTGTAGAAATTTGAGAGAGACTTTGGTGACATACCAGTTCTCCTCAAACTCCTAATGAAATATAACTGCTGTCACGCCTTCTTTGTAACTGCATCAATATGTTGGACCCAGGACAGATCTTCAGGGATATTGACACCCAGGAACTTGAAACTACTCGCCCTTTCCACTTTTGATCCCTCAATGAGGACTGGTGCGTGTTCCTTTGACTTCCCCTTCCCGAAGTCCACAATCAATTCCTTGGTCTTACTGATGCTGCGTGCAAGGTTGTTGCGACACCATTCAACCGGCTGATCTAACTGACTCCTGTATGCCTTTTTGTTACCACCTGAAATTCTATCAACAGTCGTTGTGTCACCAGCAGATTTATAGATGACGTTTCAGCTGTGCCCAGCCACACAGTTGTGGGTGCAGAGAGAGTAGAGCAACAGGCTAAGCACGCATCCTTGAGGTGTGCAAGTGTTGATTGTCAGGGAGGAGGAGATACTATTTCTGATCCACATTGACTGTGGTCTTCTGGTGAGGAAATGAAGGATCCAGTTGCAGAGGGAGGTACAGAGGCCCAGGTTTCAGAGCTTGTTGATTAGTACTGAGGGTATGATTGTGTTGAATACTGAGCTGCAATCAATAAACTGCAGCCTGATGTAGGTATTCCTATTGTCCAGGTGATCCAGGATGAGTGGAGAGCCAGTGAGATTGTATCCTTATATTCTGAGGCTGTGCTCGCTGGCCTTAGAGCCCCCACTATAGGAAATTCCTGCTCTACATACACTCTATCTAGGCCTTTCACTAGCAACAGATTTCAAAAAGAGTCCCCCCTCATTCTTCTAAACTCCAGCAAGTACAGGCCCAGAGCCAGCAAACACAGCTCATATGTTAACCCTTTCCTTCCATTCCTCTAAGCCACCCCCATCCACGTAGTTATCCAAATATCTTTAGAAGTTGTTGTGCCTGCCTCAACCACTTCCTCTAGCAGCTCACCCATATTTGCACCACCCACGGCAGAAATTGCCGCTGGGGTCCATTTCAAATCATTCCCCCCCCCCAATTTAAATCTAAAATCTATAGTTTATTTAGTTCTTCTTCCCTAGGATAAAGACTACGTGCAATCACCCTATCTATGACTTCTGTAAGCTCATGCCTTGCTCAGCTTTGTTGCAAGGAATAAAGACTGACCCAGACCTCTCCCTAAGATTCAGACCCTCAGCTTCGAGCAACATCCTCAGAAAAATCTCTGTACTCATTCAAGTTTACTTGTGTCTTCACAACACCAGGGTGACCAAAACTGTACACACGATACTCCAAATGCGGTCTTACCAAACCCTGATACAAAGGATATTGTACGGTAACTTACAGTGATGTCAATACCTGCATCCAGCCACAGTTTGTCGGCTAGAAGAATAATTTTGCCTCAGACGCTGGAAAACAATGGTGGAGAACTGAAGCAGAAAGGAACCTCTCCTAGCCAGGAGTTCTCATACATGGAAACCCTCCAAACTCCACAGGTTGGTTTGTGGCTTTATGATCAGATTCGATGGAGATCAGAATAAAAATCAGAATTGGGTTCATCACTGACATTTGTCATGAAAGTTGTTGTTTTGCTGCAGCAGTACAGTACCACAAGTTACAATAAATCATTCAATCAGTAAGTCGACAGTGAATAAATAAATAGATAAATGAATGAATAAATAAGTAAATAGATAGTACAAAGGAAGAACAATGAGGTAGTGTTCATGGGTTTGTGGATCAATCGGAAATCTAATGGCAAAGGGGAAAAAGCTGTTGTTAAAACACTGAGTGTGGGTCGTCAGGCTCCTGAACCTCTTCCCAATGATAGTAATGAGCAGCGGGCATGTACGGATAGTAAGATCCAGGATTGAATCAGCAGTCACAGATACCTGTTCTTAAAGTTTCCTATCCCCTACATTCCAAACATAAACTAGACAATTGACAAAAGTGCAGGTTGATATACCTAGGTATGCTGAGGTTATTTCACTTGAACCAGTGACACATTAATTACAGGTAAATTGAGGGAGTCGAAATTGGAAGAAATTAAGCCAGAAGAACTAATAAGCTTACATAAGAAACATAAAGGCTGTAACTTTATCTACCTATCCTATTGCATGGCAATATTTGAAGAAATGGGAAATGTATCCCTGATATTGCTGGTAGCAATGTATTTTGTTTTTGTCTGATTTGTATCCCAAAGAGAACTAACAGATCGTGTGTCTCTGATGGTCTACGTAATTAGACAGATTAGAAAGGTGCTGACAGAAACAAGAGGCAACCTGCAATTAACAGTGATTGAAGGGACGTGATCCAGTTACATTGACTTCCACCGACTAGCCTGGGGGCCAGTGCACCACACAGTGTCTTCTTTACTTTTTATCAGAACCAAATGAATTCATTAGGTTTTGAATTTTTTTTTGTTAAACACTCTACTAATCAGAATTGTTACCATGCTTATAACTAATTTAGCCAAGGCTGAATTTTATTAAGATCATCATCAGATGTCTGCTAAAGAGCTTGGAATTAATAGTGCAGTCAGTGGAACACCAAACCTCAAACAGCACTGAAATACTTAAAGTAAATCAGATGTTGACTTCAGATTAAATAAGAAAAGACAGAACTTGAACATTTTGTGCTCCAAATACAAGGGAACAATATTATGGATTCAACAGCAAAGCGGAAGAAGTAACCCTGAAAGACAGGAGATGAATCACTTCAAATCTCCCTCACTTCACACAGGGACCCATCAAAAATAGACTCCTATACATACACTCATGGCCACTCTATTAGGTACACCTCTATACCTGGTCGCTAATGCAAATATCTAGTCAGCCAATTATGTGGCAGCAATTCAGTGCATAAAAGCATGCAGACAGTGGTCAAGAAGTTCATTTGTTGTTCAGACCAAACATTAGAATGAGGAAGAAACGTGATCTGAGTGACTTTGACCATGGAATGATTATTAGTGCCAGACGGGGTGGTCTGAGTATCTCAGAAACTGCTGATCTCCTGGGATTGTCACACACAACAGTCTCTAAAGTTCACAGAGAATGGTGAAAAAAAAACAAAAAAAATCCAGTGAGCCCCAGTTCTGTGGCAAAATTGAGCACACAACACATCTAACGTTGAAGTGGATGGGCTATAGCAGCATACTACCATGGACGCACACTGAATCCTGGTAGTTAAGCAACCCCAAGAAGATCAGAATGGGGAAGAAATGCCATCTAAGTGACTTTGACCATGGAATAATTGTTGGTGTCAGATGGGGTGGTTTGAGTATCTCAGAAACTGCTATTCTTCTGGGAGTTTACAGAGAATGGTGTAAAAAAAAACAAAAGTTACATGCAGTGAGTGGCAGTTCTTTGGGAGAAATCACCTTGATACCTCCTGCCGTGAGAACAGAGCATGGCCTGGATGTTGGGTTCTTTGATGATAGATGCTGCTTTCTTGTGGCAGCACTCCATGTAAATGTACACAATGGTGGGGAGGGTTTTACCTGTGATTGACAGTAATAATAAATCTGA
The DNA here is from genome assembly GCF_963921235.1 of Mobula hypostoma. Classification (NCBI taxonomy): domain Eukaryota; kingdom Metazoa; phylum Chordata; class Chondrichthyes; order Myliobatiformes; family Myliobatidae; genus Mobula; species Mobula hypostoma. Next base: position 219,661,112 of record NC_086098.1, on the reverse strand, counting down.
TTCTGATTCCTGGATACTTGAGACTGGCCACCAGGAAATGACCCATGTGTAGAGGGGGTAGAATGTTGTCCAGTTTATGGGATGGTCCCAGTTACTTAACAGAACCTTTGCATACCTATGCGGCAGATCAATGGCTCTGTGAACTGATGAGAATCGGGTAAATCTCAGAGTCTGAGATATTACTTTTCAACCAGTGAGAGAAAGTGTGGGTGCTGTTACGACCTGAACTGTTGTCGATAAGAGTAGCTGGCACAAATTCAACAATAATCTTTGAAAGAAAAGTTAATTAACGTCATAAGTAGGTACAAACTGCAAGTAAGCACAGCAGTGAAGCTATTAGAATCACATTGGCAGAAATTTTGGTTCAGTCCTGAATTCTGGTACTGCCTGTGTGGAGTTTGCATGTTCTCCCTGTGATCATTAAGTTTTTTTCCAGGTTGTTTTGTTCTGCTCTCCTCCTACATAAAGTCATGGAGTCATATGGTAGAGATACAGGCCCTTTGACCCAAGTGGTTTGTGCTATATATGTTGCCCAGTGAGCCAGTCTCATCTGCTCACATTTGACCCATAGACCATTCCGTGGCATGCAGGTTGGGCAGTTAATAGTGCACTGGATATCACCACGGTGTGTGAATTGGGGGTAGAATCTGTGTGAATGTGCAAATGGGAGGATAGAATCTGTGTGAATGGGGGATAGAATCTGTGAGAATGAGGGGTAGAATCTGTCTGAATGGGGGTAGTATCTGTGTGAATAAGGGGTAGAATCTGTGAGAATGGGGGGTAGTATCTGTGAATGAGGGGTAGAATCTGCATATGAGGGAGTGGAGTTGATGGGAATGTGAGAAACATAGAACATAGAACACTACATCACAGTACAGACCCTTGGACCCACAATATTGCTCTGACCCTATACCCTACTTCATGATCAATCTAGCCCTTTTCTCCTACATAGCCCAGATTTTTCTATCAACCAAGTGCTATCTAAGTTCTTCTTAAATACCCCTAATGCATTTGCTTTTACCACCACCCCTGGTGTTCCATGCACCTATCACTCGCTGCAAAAAAAAGTACCTGTTTTCCTTCAACAAATAAAAATGACCCATATGGATTTGAGTGACTGAGTTTATAAACAATGCACACTGCCTCTAATTCCATAGATAGGCCAGGTCCACATTACACTTTCAACAGGATCTGGTTAGCTGTGCTTTACAGACTCCAGATTCCTGGGTAAAATCATTTCAGTAGCACCCTGGTATGCAGGTACGCAGAATACTTGGGAGGGAAAAGTTTCTGTTTTATCACCCTTCCAGCCTTGCACCCATGAATGCATTAAGTATCAACTATATAAAAAAAAACTTCCACTCTTAAAGTAAAATAAAACTGTGCATGTGTCCACAAGGAAAATTAGAACAAGTTGGGTTGTGGTATCCAGTTCAAACCATAGAAAGTTTACAAGCTGCCAAACACTGCCTAAGCAAATCAGGGTTAGGAGTTCCTACCCTGTGACTGTGGTGGATGCTGAACTGCTGATTGGTCTTAGTAAGAACCACCAGCACATTACATGCAATTCTGTGGTAACCTGAGGTTCACACAACCAAGGGATAGTCAGAAAAGTAGTTAAATCTATCAAGGAGCTAAAGGCAACTGGCTGAGTGAAAGGTGCATTGAAATGTCATGATAAGGCAGGTACTTAAATTGGCAAAAAAATCTTGTCTCCATCCAGGAGAGTTAGGAAAATTTCTCTTGGCTTAAGTCTTCCCAAGCTCATCTGCCAAGTTGTTTTACACAGTGACTGGTGGGTGCTTGGAATATGTTGCCTGGGGGATGGTGGAAGCGGATACAATAAAGGCATTCAAGAGGCTCTTAGACTGGCAGATGAATGTGCAGAGAATGGAGGTAGAAGGGTGTAGTTTAAGCTGTTTAATTAGTTTGACACAACATTGTGAGCTGAATTATATTTTCCTGTACAAGGTTCTGTCCCATGTTCATAGAATTTAGGACTGCTACAAGACTGGATGCCAACCAAGCAGTCTGACAGTGCTGAGTCAGTGCAATGTCTGAAATGGAAAGGAACATGTGGATAGCCTAGCTGACCCCATGACTTTAATACAATGTGTAGATAGATGAGAAGGGAAATTATCGTTTGTGGAAATGGAAGTTAACAAAAAGAAAATGGGGTAAGATTCCATTCCTGAAGATCTCTGACTACAAGCTCAGTCACATGAAATTGGCCACACATGATAGATATTGGGAGAAGATAGTGTTGTCATATTAGATGGTGCATAGAGATTAGAGATGTAAGGTAACCTGTGTACCATAGTCACAGTTAGAATCTGTGATCTTGAATTGTTCCAGTTTAGTTATGCAAATAAAATAATTTTTGACAATGCATGTGAAGCTTTTGACCTGTATACCAATATACATGAATGAGTGAACGTGCTTTGATAGGAAGAGATCCTGGTGGTTATCTCTGTTCTAGCTTGGGAATGTGTCTGTTCATCATTGGGAATAGCTCTTGCGGTCAATACCATTATAGCAATGGTGGAATGGGCATGAATAAGACCTCATGACGTAGGAGCAGAATTAGGCTAATTGGACCATCAAGTCTCCTCTGTCATCCCATCATGGTGGATTTATTACCCATCTCCACCCCATTCTCCTACCTTCTCCCCCCTTCTCCCCATAATATTTGACACTCTTACAATACTACTCTTCCAACAGGACACTTACATTGGTATACATTTCCTCATGGTATATTAATTAAGGAATCAGTCTGGTTAAGCAAAATGTCTCTAAACATTGAAGAAATGGATCAAACATTACTAACTCACTTAACATTTTTCTTTCCACTGGAAATGCCTGTGTAGTTCCAACATTTTTTGTGTTTACTTCTGTTTGATTACTTTTTTAATGGGTTACTTGTTGCTTCATTAGGAAGATGTACACTCAGTGGCCAGTTTATTAGGTACACATGTACACCTGCTTGTTAATTCGAATATCTAAATAGCCAGTCATGTGGCAACAATTCAATGCATAAAAACATGTAGACATGGATAAGCTTGTTGTTGAGACCAAACATCAGAATGGAGAAGAAACGTGATCTTAAGAGACTTTGACCGTGGAATGATTGTTGGTGCCTGACGGGCTGGGGGTTTGAGTGCGTCAGGAACTGCTGATCTCCTGGGATTTACATGCAAGCAACAGTCTCTGGAGTTTACAAAGAATGGTGCAAAAAAAACACAAAATAAAAAATCAGTGAGCGGCAATTCTGTGGACAAAAAAATATGCCTTTTTAATGAGAGAGGTCAGAAGAGAATGGCCGGACTGCTTCCAGCTGTCAGGGAGGTAACAATAGTGTGCAGAAGAGTATTTCTGAATGCTCAGCCGGTTGAACTTTGAAGTGGATGGTTTCAGTAGCAGACCACAAACTAATAAAGCGGCCACTGAGTTTATACGCCACCGACAGCCCTACTTGTGCGAACTCTGCCTGGCCACTTCTTGACCTGCGCAGTCTGGGATGCTCCTTCAGCAATATCAATAATCACTGGCAAACCCGATTGGTTAATGACGACAGGATTCCTTCGATAAAGGAAATTATTGAATCATTTTGACCCAAGATCTTTTAACTTTTGCATGTGCTAGCCTTCTTATTTGCAGATGTCTGAAACACAGCTAACCTTCTGAAGTGTTCGGCACCGCCAGGGGCTGCTTTTCCGCCTGGTGCAAGACAAAACGATACAACTTTGAGAAGAAACCTCTGCTTAGTTTATTAGGCAAAATATAAATTATTTATATCCCAATGTTTATTTACAGTTTTATTTTGTACAAACACCTTTTTAATATAAAACATATAAACCTTGACAGAAAACGCCCTCTGATTTATTTTGCAAACTCCGCTTTTGGTTATAAAATCACTATTACCACAGTCAACTGGAAAAGGCGAGTGATGGGCCGGTAATAGGATTTGCTCCAGTCATTACTTAAGATGGTTAAAATGAGAAGAGGCTGTTGTAATTTTGTAAGGGTGCTCTAATAACCAAGAGTAAAGTATCTGAAGTGAGGCAAACCTATTTGCACCCACATTCACTGAACACAGGGTACCCATCACAACTTTTTTTTTATCGGCTCTTTTAAGAAATGGGATTCCTGTCCTATACACAACGGAAATACATTTCTATATCACCGAAATAATTTGTTTCAATCATCTCAACCACGGATTTAATATGCAAGTTTAATGGATAATTGAATTCGAGGATGAATTCATATGCACGTGCACACTTCTAATAACTCAATTTTTGGCTCATTGGTTCTTACTCCTTAAAAGCTTCCGTGTCGGTAAATTAGAATCGCTCTTTTTATGTTTGGGGTGAGGGGAAGCCCAAGAAATCTAAGCACCTGGAGATAATTTTCAAGCAGGCAGGTTTTATAATCGTTTCAGTGCCCTCTCTTACATTTTCATAAAGACCAAGCTGGCGTAATTTAACGCTGATCAAAGGCTATCGAGATGAGTTTACATTTTTAAAATCCCTTCGCTCATCCTGGACAACGAAAACCTAAGTACAAACAGCCTCTGTAGTGGAGTAAAACGATATCGAGCATGTTAGCCTCCTTTGATTTGAATGTGATTGAACAGATTTCATTAGAGCTGGGAATTAGCTGGAACGTATCAAGATAAATTTGGAACGTTACATACATCGCCTGATAGTTAAACCTTCAAGTGAATGTAGGCAATCTACTGCCCTCTTGCATCGGGTTACTAGTTTAACCAGATCACTGCGTGCGTTTGCACCATGCAATAATATCCAGCCGTTTGTGTTTGATGTGTAGACCAAGAGAAGGATCAGTTTGGGAACTAGCTATACACATATGGACTATTTATAATATTGATACATCTTTAGCTAAAATGCCCTCTATGTCCAGCTGTGTGGCTTTGTGCGTTTAGCAGTGTGAAGGGAATGGTCAAAGGTTGACCTTTACTAAAGAAAAATCAGCTGTGTTAATTGTCGAGGGTTGTAGTAAAAACGCGATAATTGCTATAAATTAATCCCCTGGGCCACCGCCCACTTCCTTTAACCCACGGCTACTGAGGAACTGTGTGGGTTCACGCTCATTCGCACAACTGACAGGCGTAATTGTCCTGGTGAGAGGTCCCCAGGCCGGGTGGAAGTGCAGAGTTTCGGGAATTCATTACACCGACAAAGCTTCCCCTGGTTCGGATTTCGAGTTGCATTCGCCCCTTGCTCATTGGTCAGGACCTACAAGTTCTCTCTCAGACTCCCTCCTGCAATGGTTGTTTAGCAAGAGCTGCCCCTCAGCAAAGCAGGCGCCAGCCCAGATCCTATAGTGACCGACGGCGGCCGGAGGTACCGGCTGGTCGCTGCTTACAGCGAGCCGATGGCCTTTCCCATGGTCTGAAGTAGCAGTTTCCGCAAGAGACCATATCTTGGGTTTGAGAGTTGCAGTGTCCTCTCTGGGTCTAGTGCTGACCGATACCTTTGCACCGACTTCCTCCTCAGTTGCGCTCAATTCCGATTTCCTCATCTCAGTTGGCTCCAAGTTTGTTGGTCTCAACCCGTTATCTCCGTCCTTGTTGCAGTCTGTGGCACCCTTGCCCAGCGCCCTGTTTTCACAACCAGTGGAAGATGGCTCCAGTCCACCTTTACATGGTTTCCCATCCTTTCCCTTGTTCAAATCCTCTTTCTTATCATCTTCGTCGTCGCTCTCGCTATCCTCCTCGTCCGATTTGGTTTTGGGCACCCACGTCATTTTATTCTCCTTCTTTAGTCGCCTCCTGGCGTTGGCGAACCAGGTGGAGACCTGGGTCAGGGTCATCTTGGTGACGATGGCCAGCATGATTTTTTCCCCTTTGGTTGGGTACGGATTCTTCAGGTGCTCGTTGAGCCACGCCTTCAGGGTACTGGTGCTCTCTCGGGTGGCGTTCTTGACTCGCCCCGCGTCCCCGTGCGCCAGCGGCCGGTAGGGAGAGTACAGAGCGCCGGCCGGAGCAAAACTGGCCTGGGAATAGACGCCGCCTGCCTTCAAATCGTAGTGTGAAGCCTGAAGTCAGAAAGAAACGAATGTCACACACAATGCTCATCTATGCAAACTTACAGAATTTTAACACATCTGCAATATCAGAAAAAACAATCTAATGTATCATGAAGTTATTTTGTTTACTACCACACTTTTCTATTAATTGTCATTTCTGTAATTATTCGTAACTTAAGATACAGTGTTCATGATATCATAGTACAATACCGTCTAATGAAGCGGATAAATACTGAACATTATTTATATATCAAATATTATTTCAACACTTCTAAGAATTTATACGCGCACTACCAGTATGAGCGCGACGTAAAGAAAATATTAAAGGCACTTATACCTAATCATGTTGAGATTGTTTTGTTTGTAACTCCATATTTTAATTATTTTATCCCTCTCTAATGGAAAGTGTTGCGTGAATTCGTGTTTTGCACCGCGAGGAGCAAGTTTGCGAACTTTCCATCTGACGGGTTGAAGTAAATCAAACGCATTTAAAACCTGAAGCCAGAAGTCTAGCGCTGTATCTGGCAGCGGGCATGGAGTGGGAGCGCTCGGGAAAAGAGCGCTCCCCGTCCAACTGAAGCAAGTCGACCTGCACTCTCAGCGCGCCAGCGTCCGAGTGACGGGTTGCACACAGTCGCTTCTTACATCAGTGCACGTCTGGGGAAAAGGGGCAGATGCATGCGTTATGGGAATTAGAACGAATCGATGGAACGCGTCGGAATATTTCACTTACATTTTGGCAGTTAACACACTGAATTTTGAAAACTATTTTTCAAACGTGTGAAACCAAAATATTCAATTTAATATTTCTGTAGGCAACCCCTGTTGCAAATCAACCGTATCATTCTGTCTTATATCAAATATTTATATTAACAGTAAGGTGTTATTAAACCAGGTTGGCTATTGCATCAAATCGTTTGTAATCCATCTAGTTTCGCGGTATTTAATTATGAGAAAACCATCTCATCCAGCGCTTATCTCGATGTGAGGTTATTAACGTAATCGCCGTAGCGAGTGATGCCAAAACTCTAAGTATTGTGAAGATTAAGTTCAACACACAGCCTTCGGGTGTTAACACCCGCGGGTGGACAGATGTGACCCCGGTGTGGTCAGTAACTTTCACCGAGGAAGGTGTCCGGCCAGGTGAAGAGGAGATTCGCTATGCATCTCCAAATCTCGCTAGGTAACGCCTTTTACAAATTCCAGAACTTCAAACGAAAGGCAAATGAGAAAAAAAAATCAAAAGCACCATCCTTACCAGATGAGGGAGATGCCTGAGATCGGGATACGGCTGCAGGCTGTATCCGTGTGGAATGGGATAGGTGCCGGGGTGGCGAGCTAGGAGAGCGTGGAGAGGCGGGGGGACCCCCAGACTGAGCGCGGCTCCGGGCGAGCCCAGCATCGCCGCCCGCCTCTCCACAAACACCGCCTGCAGACCGGTCATCGCCGACCCCTTGCCGGCCGTGACCACGTCTCCGTATCCCAGCTGAGGCACTGCCATGATGCGGTTCAGCCTAAAAAACACTGCCAAACTAATCCACCTTCTGTCTCTATATAACCCTCTCTGTCCACTGCGCTGGAGAGGGCTGGCGTGATTGACGGGAGCCCTGTAAATGATATTTACATACGATTAGCGAGATTTAACCATTGGCCGGCCAAAGTCTCAATAAGAGAATATTGGATTCATTCTAGCTTTCGTGTTTTTAAAGATGGGGTGACGAAAATAAAGCAGAGACGAACGCTGTATGTTAGTTTAGAATAACAGTTTATCTGTAAATGTAACACGATATTCTGCATTCTGTTTCTTTAAACTACCTCGATGTGTGGCATGACTTGTAAGGATGACACTCGAAATAAAAGCTTTTCACTGTGTCTCACTACGTGTAACAATAACAAACAGATATAAAATTAATCTTTCTGATTCGAAGGATTTAAGCTGTCTTAAGGGCATCAATGAAGAACATTCCATGCGAAGTTTCGGAACGCCTCGAAATTATGAAAAGCATATTCCCCTCCATAGATGCTGCCCGACCTGCTGAGTTCCTCCAGCATTTTGTGTGTTGTTAGAAAATAGTTAAATCATTTAGATGCAAAGGAACGTCCCAGACACGAGAGCGACTTCAAACTTTTCCGATTCAAACATTCAGAATTATTTTATCACCTTAATTCACCCCATTCGTTTTGACGTTACTTGACTATTATTTTCACGAACAGTCAATTCCCCACCGCCATTCACCGACTTGAGTAATAGCAAAGGGAGCGAAATTAGTAGGATACTGAATGTGAACTGAGAATGCGGCAGTTTGTAGGCCGCGTATGAGCCGTTCATGGGTGCTGTCTACCTGTGGGACTTGGGGCAGGAGGAGAGTGAAGATTGGAGGCGGTCGGTCAAATACTACCGCCCTGAAACTAATGTCAATATAGCATCAAAGACATCATGGCCAATCGTTCGAAAGTAAATCGATGATATAGTATCGAAATAAAACTTCTTCAGTAAGGTTCTGGATTCACTTTATTAATGAGGTCGCGTTGAGTTGATAATCGATCGTCGCACCGTCGTAAGAGACTAATTTGTGCAGCCTTCGGAAATTTATTAGATATAATACCAGCTGAGAGTATGCATTTATTTTGTGGGCGAATGTGTTCTCCGAAGCGCATTATAATCCTAACAGGATCCAATATTGTTCGGTATGAATAATTAAGCCGACAGATTTCATACAAACTTCATTACAAATTCCTTTTCGGTCTGATCCCAATCCACATTGAGGGGGGTTTCTGTCTCACAACACAAGCTCCGGTTTTCCTTCAAGGCATCGGTTATTATTTTTTCAGGGCGGACAGCTAAAAAAAAAATCAATGCTACAATTGCCCTGTGCTTGAGTTGGACTTCCCTCTGCCGCCGTTTGAAAGAAGTCCATATGTAGGAATATCGCTGAGTCGTCCCTCAGAGCCCGTAAATTACATCAGTCATTCTGCCGAGCGTCACTCCGAACGGCCGGCGAGTTTTCCTGAAATGCACTTTTCAGCGTAACCAATCTACAGGGGAGTGATCTGCCTACAACCACAATTCTATGGCATTGACATGCAAAAGCATTAGTTGTACAGCGGTCCCCTCGCTGAGAATTGAGGAAAAGTGTTTTGCGCCGTTCTGTATCTCCCGGGCTATTCAACTACCTCAAAAAAAGAACTCTATTTGTGTAGTATCTTTTTTACTCCTTTCAAAAACTTGCAAAATATTGTCTTCTTGTAACATGGGAATGTGTCAAATAGAACGAATGGAACCCTCCCCCCCCCCCCGAAATAGCACAAAGATTTTTTTTCTCTGTAGAAGACTGGGGGAGTAACAACATTGTTTGGCGTATTAGGGATTTATCTCCTTCTTTCCCTCCAAGTAGTACTTGGAATCTTTCTCATCTACTTGAGAAAGTCTTGATTCAATATCTGGACCAAAAGAGCCTTCAACAGGCATTCCCCCAGTCCTGGACTGATCCAAAGAATTTTGCTTTCCCCCATTCTAGTGGCCCTGGTCTGCCCAATATCTTCCTCTAGTTCCCCTCCTCCTTCCACTTATTCCACAGTCCACTCTCCTCTCCTATCAGATTCCTTCCTCGTCAGCGCTTTACCTCTTCCGTCTACGTCCCACCAGCTTCTCACATCATCCTCCCTCACTCACCCACCTAGCACCTGTCAGCTTGTACTCCTTCCCCTTCCCCACCTTCTTATTCTGGCTTCTGCCTCCTTCCTGTCCAGTCCCAATGAACAGCCTCAGCCACTGTTTTGTTGTCCTCTGTGTTGTTCTGCAAACATGGAGGGTATACTATGTTGGCACAGGAATGTGTGGTGACGCTAGTGGGCTGCTCCCAGCTCATCCTTGGGTGTGTTGGTTGTAACACAGACATTGTATTTCACATCAAAGTTGCTGGTGAATGCAGCAGGCCAGGCAGCATCTATAGGAAGCGGCGCAGTCGATGTTTCAGGCCGAGACCCTTCGTCAGGACTAACTGATGCTGCCTGGCCTGCTGCGTTCACCAGCAACTTTGATGTGTGTTGCTTGAATTTCCAGCATCTGCAGAATTCCTGTTGTTTGCATTGTATTTCACTCTCTGTTTTGATGTACTGTACATGTGATAAATAAGTCTGAATCCGAAACATCGACTATCCATTTCCCTCCATAGATGCTGAGCTCCTCTTGCATGTTGTCTGCGTTGTTCCAGATTTCCAGTACCTGCAGAATATCTTGTGCCTCCCGTGGTTCTCAAAGCCTCCTTGAATAAGCATACAAGCCTCTGAATTCCTGGCCCATGACCACTCAGAGTAGAAGGGCATCCTGTGTGGGACTGAGAACCCGGACGTTAATGCAACAGAACATGTGGTAAGCAGAGTGAATGAAGAGAGGATGTGCACCCACTTCTCAAGCAAGATTCCACCCCCATACCCCACCCTGGCTAAGGCTATGTATCAATAGTCTCCCACAGAGCTGGAACAGAGGGAATACCTGCAATGAAGAGCTATTCCAAACGAGAAGCTTTCTTGATACTTTGGACTGTGACTTGCTCAGATAACCTGATTTAAGGGATGAGAAGCATCAACTGACTGGTACAACAAACTGAACTTATTCAAGTTTGCTGATGACACCACTGTCATGGGCCAAACAAAGGTGGCGATGAATCAGAATAGAGGAGGGAGACTGAAAATCTGGCCGAGTGGTGCCACAACAACCTCTCACTCAATGTCAGCAAGTCCAAGGAGCTAATTATTGACTTCAGGAGGAGGAAACCAAAGATCCATGAGCCATTCTTCATCAAGGGATCAGAGGTGGAGAGAGTCAGCAACTTTAAATTCCTCAGTGTTATTATTTTGGAGGATCTGTCCCAGGTCCGGCATGTAAGTGCAATTATGAAGAAAACACAGCAGCACCTCTTCTTCCATAGGAGTTTGCAGAGATTCGTCATGACGTCTAAAACTTTGACAAACTTCTATAGGTGTGTAGTGGAGAATGTATTGACTGGCTGCATCACAGCCTGGTAAAGGAAACGCCAATGCCCTTGAACAGAAAATCCTAGAAAAAGTAGTGGATATGGCCTAGTCCATCAAGGGTAAAGCCCTCCCAACCATTGAGTGCATCTACATGAAATCCTGAGGCAGGAAAGTAGCATCCATCATCAGGGACCCCCACCACCCAGGACACGCCCTCTACTCGCTTCTGCTATCAGGAAGAAGGTGCAGGAGCCTCAGGACTCACATCTCCAGTTGCAGGAACAGTTACTACCCCTCAACCATCAGGCCCTTGAACCAAGGGGATAACTTCACTCGCTCTATCACTGAACTGTGTCTACAACCTATGGACCTACTTCCAAGGATGCTTCATCTTATGTTCTCAATGTTTATTGCATATTATTATTATTATTATTTATTTTTGTATTTGCCCAGTTTGCTTTCTTCTGCATGATGGTTGAACACCCTAGTTGGACAGTCTTTCATTGATTCTGAAATAGTTATTATTCTATAGATTTATTTAGTATGCCCACAAGAAAATGAATCTCAGGGTTGTATATGGTGACATATATGTACTTTGGTAATAAATTTACTTTGAACTTTGAAATTTAAATGATTAAACGGAATTAAGATATTTTTAAAAAGATTAGTTAATCTCACTGATGTCAATTATTGGTTAAATGTGCTTCGCAATATAAAATGAAATGGATCTTATGTGTAAAAGCAGATCAGTGAGAGTTGTGCTGGGCTGTCCACAAGTGTCGCCACGCTTCTGGTGACAAAATAGTATGCCCACAACCAACTAACCCTATTATTTCAACACACACTTTCTGGATTTCCAGTATCCGCAGAATACCAAGTCATACATCTTTTCGGAATGTGGGAGGAAACCGCAGCACGCAGAGGAAATGCACAAAGTCACAGAGAGAACGGACACACTCACTACGGATCGCATTTCACTGTATGTTTTGATGTACATGTGACAGACAAAGCTGATCTTTATCTTTTGTTCTTATTTTTTGACATAGTCATTTTTTCAGTTACTGCATGTGCAGTAGATCATGAGTTAAAAATACACGTGGACTAAGATGTTAACTGTCCTGTGCTATCACCAGTGGGATCATCAGTTGATCTGCCACCTGTCTTCAGGAGTTTCGGCCCGCTTATGATCAAGACTCCCTCGAGGTGGTGGGCCAGCTGTGCTAAAGCACCACCTCCCACTGGTGAGCTTAAAAACCTGGCATCTGCCTCTATCAGTCACTTCCATCCAACAGATAGTCTGATCTTCAGGTGTCTATGCAACTACTGAAGGGTTTGCAAGATATGTATACACTGTCTGACTATCTGCCCCTCTGGACATACTTGGTCCACACCCATGCTGATCCTTTCTCTGCTGCCTCAGCTACAGCCCTGCTGGTTGACTTGATCTCTCTTCTAGTGAAGCCAAGGTCACGCAGCCACTTCTGGAAAGTGAACACAATAAACCCAGGGCAGCCTACTTCGAATGGATAGCACGAGACCTTCCACCCTCTGTCTCTGTAACTAAATCAACGTGAACAAGCTGATATAGGAAAGATGTACAGTAAATAAGCTGGAAAGAGTGCAGACAATATTTACCAGGACATGGGGACCAGAGTTACAGGGATAGGTTGCGTAGCCTGGGACCTTACTCCCTGTGTTGTAGGAGATTGAGTGGTGGCTTGATAGAGGTATATAAGTTCATGAGGGGTTTAGACAGGGTGAAAACACAGGGCCTTTTTCCCAGGGAGGGGATGCTAAAAACAAGAAAGCATGGATTTGAGATTAGAGGCAAGAGATTTAAAAGGCACATTGAGCAGTAGCTTCCATGCACATTTGGAATGAGCTACCTGCAATAATAATGAGGCAAACAATTTGGCAAAATGTAAAAGACATCTAAATAAGAAAATGGATCAGAAAGGTTGAGAGGGCTTTGGGCCAAGCCCAGGTGACGGAACTGTGCTGCAGAGATGAGTTGGATCAAAAGGTCTGTGTTCATGTTCCATGACTCTATGATTCGATGATATACTGTGTGTCCCACAAAGAACGTGTACGGCAATTCATGGCATTATTTATAACAATAAATGGCATATACCTCAGAGACAACTCACTGATGATTTTACATTGATCTGCATAACTCTGGCTGCCTCAGGTAGCATTCAACAGAACACCTGTCGAACTACAAAACACAGAATGCTGGAGGAACATGGCAACACACACAAAATACTGGAGGAACTCAGCAGCTCTAAAAGAGGAACAAATTCAGAGATCAGAGATGTGAAGGACTTAGTAGTCCTAGGGCAGGATCCTCTAAAGGTTAACTTGCAGATTGAGTTATTGGTGAGGAAGGCAAATGCAATATTAGCATTTATTTTGAGAAGAATAGAACATAAAAACAGTGATATATTGCTGAGGCTTTATAAGGCATTGTTCAGACTGTACTTGGAGTATTGTGAGCAGTATAAGGCCCCTTATCTAAGAAAGGATATGCCTGAATTGATTGCAGAGGATCCAAAACAGGTTCACAAGAATGATCCCAGGAATGAAAGGGTTAATGTATGAGTAGTGTTTGATGACCCTGGGTCTGTACTCTTGGGAGTTTCGAAGAATGAGGGAGAATTTCATTGAAAACTATCAAATACTGAAAAGCCTAGATAGCAAAGATGTTTTCAATAGTGGGGGAGTTTAGGACTAGACGGCAGACTCAGAATAGAAGGATATCCCTTTAGAACAGAGATAACGAGGAATTTATTTAGCCAGAGGATGGTGAATCTGTGGAATTCATTGCCACAGATGGCTGTAGAGACCAAATTATTGGGTATATTTAAAGTGGAGGCAGATAGTTTTGTAATTAAAGATGAAAGATTACTGGGAGAAAACAGGGGAATGAAATTGAGAATGTTAATAAATCAGCCATGATTGAATAGCAGAGCAGACAATGGAGCGAACAGCCAAACTCTGCTCCAATGTCTTATGGTCTTATGCTTCTTGACCTATTGAATTCATTCTGATGTTCTGTTTCTTCATTTTTCAATTTCTAGCAGCTGCAGTCTCTTTTGTCCTCACACATTGGACCAATGGAGACGGAGTGCTTTGGTGGCTTTATACCTTGAAGCGTTTGTGTCTGCTCTGGCCAAATGGCAGATCAGATCAACAGTGAGATCTAATAGCCAAGAGGGCAGTTCAGCAAAGCTTCATGAAGAGTGAAGGGCATGACAAAGGACAGAAGAAGTCATGCCATCCACTGCACCCAAGGAAGACCCCAGGTGTGATGACTACTCGTACCACTGGACCCAGACGTCTGAGGTCAAGAAAGTGGAACTGTCCCAGTGCAATGGTTTTCCACTTTAAAAACTCTCCTGCACTGGTTTCTTCATTCAGTTCACATCATCTAATGAAGAAATATACAATTCTAACTGACATCGTCAGATATGACAGACAACTAATTTCTTATGTATGGAATCATCTGCCTGCGTGAAACACAAACAAAGCTTTTTAAGCTATTGTGGTTGATGAGACAATCATAAACCAATTCCTAAACCCTCAACCATTGGGCTCTTGAACCTGAGGGGATAACTTTACTCACCCCATCACTGAACTGTTTCCACAACCTATGAAATCACTTTCAAGGAGTCTTCATCTCATGTTCTCGAATATTCATTGCTTATTTAATTATTGCTTTTTTCTTTCTTTTTGCATTTGCACAGCTTGTTGTCTTTTGCACATTTGCTGTTTGTCTATCCTGTCTTTCATTGATTCTACGGTGTTTTGTATATTTACTGAGACTACCTTCAAGAAAATGAATCTCATGGTTGTAATATAGTGACATATATGTACTTTGATAATAAATTTACTTTGAACTTTGAATTACCAATTCATATCTAGATATCAATCTCTTTACAATCAAGAAAATTGTTATAAGAATTGCATCCCCATTTAATACATCTCTGTGTATATGCAGTGATGCTGTTTTGCTAGTTTGCATCGGTGAAAGTATCTAAATTTCTTCTCAACAAATGACAGTGTTATTATGAAGTTGTTGGCATCAGTCACAATCCTAAGAGATATTACTTTGCTGTCGTCATTGCCCAAAAGTGCATGGGTTGGTCCATTTCAAGTTTTGACTCCATTTTCATTATTCTCTTCAGATGATGGGAGTCACCAGTCAGTACAAAGAGCAGATGTGGAAGGAGGTGTATAACAGGGGATTTGGTTACAAGCCAAAACATTATCAGATGTTCCCAAAGGAACTTAAAAAACTCTTTAAAGCAGGACTTCCCTCAGGCACATGCAACATTATTTGTCTTAGAGCAGAACATGGAAAAGGTTAACCAGATTAAATGGTCTTCAGAGAAGCAAGTGAAAAAAAAAGATTCTACTCCAGTTTATAAATAGGTAGCTTCATTAGCATTCTGGGGTAAAGCAAACCCATGTGCAATGAAAATGACGTTTACTTTGTTCCTTTCAAAAAGTATCCCATTGTAATTATGTGTGTTGCTCAAGAGTTCCAGCATCTGCAGAATCTTTCATGTCGACAAATATCAGTTCGGAACTGCCTGAAGAAGCTTAGGTTAAATGTCTGCTTCACTTGTGTAATTCAGTTCGTAGAGGTGTCTTTACAGTATTAGGAAGGACTTCCCTTGGCAGAGAGAGCCATATCTTGGAAGGTAAGGCAGAGGTGTATAAGATGATACGGGGCATGGATCAATTGGACAGCTGGCGACTTTTTCCCAGGGTAGAAATTACTAATGCAAAAGGGCAACATTTTAAGGTGTTTTGAGGGAAGGTTGGATGTTGTGGGTGATGTCAGAGACAGTGAGTGGTGATGCGTGGAACTCACTATCAACAGGTGGTGGTGGAGAAAGATACATTAAGGACATATAAAGGACACATAGATTGGCACACAGATTTTAGATTATGAGAACACTCAGTCCTCCTTTATTGCCATTTAGAAATGCATACATGCATTAAGAAATGATACAATGTTCCTCCAGAGTGATATCACAGAAAACAGGACAAACCAAAGACTAACACTGACAGAACCACATAATTATAACATATAGTTACAGCAGTGCAAAACAATACCATAATTTGATAAAGAACAGACCATGGGCACGGTAAAAAAAAGTCTCAAATCCTGATCGACTCCCGAGTCCCCGATAGCAGGCAGCAAAAGGGAGAAACTCCCTGCCATAAACCTCCAGGCACCGACAACTGCTGATGCATTGGAAGCACCGACCACAGCCGACACTGAGTCCGTCTATCTGAAAACTTCGAGCCTCCGACCAGCCCCTCCGATACAGCCTCCCGAGCGCCTTCGACCTCGCCACGGCTGCCGAATCAAGCAAAGCCGAGGATTCGGGGCCTTCAGCTCCAGGGATTCTGGTTACCACACAGTAGCAGCAGCAGCAAAGCGGGTATTTCAGAAGTTTCTCCAGATGTTCCTCCGTACTCTCACGTCTATCTCCATCAAATCAGAATTGTGCACCGCACCCTACTTGAGAGGTTACAGATATCATTCACTGGAGAGGCTGCACGCGCTGCGCCGCGCCGCCATCTTCTCCTTCTCCTGCTTCTGATAGATGATAGAAAAATGGAGGGCTATGTGGGAGGGAAGGGTAAGATCATTATTGGAGTTGATTAAAAGGTCAGCACAACACCATGAGACGAAGAGCCTGTATTGGGCTGTGCTGTTCTATGTTCTATTCCACAAGAGCAGAAAAGGGATGGTATCCAAAATCTTCATAAAAGTGTGTCTCAAATGGGGTCTTAAGAAAGGGAGCAGAAGTGAACCAGCTAAGAAGTTCAAGAGATTCTAGTGTGAAGCATGAATTGCACAAGGTAAATTTGCAACACTCACAATGGCTGAATTCGGTTACAGTTCTGCAGCCAGAGTGTGTGGAAATGACTGAGTAACTGTCCTCTCAAAAGTTAGAGGTGAGATGAACTGTGAGAAGGATGGTAGTAGATTTCAAGTAGACGGAAACAGGCAGGTTGATGAGATTTACTGCTGAGAATGCAAAGTGTTACATTTTGCAAGGAAGAATGTGGAGAGACAGCACGAACTACAGGATACTGTTCTAAACTGAGTGTAAGACCAAAGAGATCTGGAGATTGGAAAAAGTGGTTAAAAACCATGAGGAACGCTGGGTGCATGTGCAAAGACACATTGTGCAAGTGAAAAGAGGTTACATTGAACCTTTAAATTCAAGATTCAAGATTCATGTCCTGGGTGTTGAGGCTCCCTGATGATGGATTCTGTTTTCCTGTGACATAGTTCCATGCATATGTGCTCAAAGAAGGCCTGACAGCAGCTACATTTCATGCAGAGTTTGAGGAAAAGTGCCACATCAGCAAAGACACTCACAAATTTCTACAGTTGTACAGTACTATGGAGAGCATTCTAACTGGCTGATATGTATATATAACGTCAGGCTGCAACCAGTCAATATGCTCTCCACTACACATCTATAGAACTTAAACAAAGTTTTAGATGTCATGCCAAATCTTTGCAAACTCCTAAGGAAGTAGAAGTGCTGACGTGTTTTCTTTGTAATTGCATTTATGTGCTGAGCCCGAGACAGGTCCGCCGAAATAATAACATTGAGGAATTTAAAATTGCTAACCCACTCCACCTCTAATCCTCGAATGAGGACTGGCTCATGGACCTCTGATTTCCTTCTTCTGGAGTCAATAATCAACTGCTTTTTCTTGCTGACATTGATTGCTGTTACAGAACCACTCAGCCAGATTTTCAATCTCTCTCCTGTTTGCTGATGCATCACTACCTTTGATACGGCCCACATCAGCGGTGTCATCACCAAACTTCAATATGGTATTGGAGCTGTGCTTAGCCACACAGTCAAAAGTGTAACGCGAGTAAAGCAGGCGGCTAAGCACGCAGCCTTGTGGTGTACCTGTGTTGCTGGAGATTGTGGAGGAAGTGTTTTTGCCAATCTGAACTAACTGGGGTCTGCAAATGAGGAAATCCAGGATCCAATTGCACAAGGAGGTATTGAGATCAAGATCTTGGAACATATTGATTAGTTTTGATGGGGATGATGGTATTGGATGCTGAGCTGTAGTCAATAAAGGGAATCCTGACGTATGGATCTTTGCTGTCTAGATGTTCCACGGTTGAGTGAAGAGCTAATGAGGTGGCACCTGCTGTGGACCTGTTGCTCAGAAGGCAAACTGGAATGGATTCAAGTCACTTCTCATGCAGAAGTTGATATGTTTTATCAGCAAAACACTTCATCACTGTGGATGTAAGTGCTACTGGATGATAGTCAGTGAACGTGCCTGCCAGTTGAATCACCACAGGTTTTTCGTACTTGGCCTGCTACGCTGTTTGGACCGTATTCCTTTCAGGGGTTCACCCTCCTGAAGGCTGCTCTCACGGCGGCCTCAGGGACTGAAATGACAGGACCATCGGGGGCTGTGGGAATTCTTGATGGTTCCTCCATGTTTTGATGGTCAAAGCAAGAACTGAAGGCACTGAGCTCATCTGGAAGTAAAGCCCTGTTGTCGCCTATGTCACTTGATTTAACTTTATAAAAGGTGATAGTATTCAAACCCTGCCACAACTCTTGAGAATCCTTCATCGATTCTGAAGTGCCATTTAGCTCCTGAGTTGGCTTTCTGGAGATCATACCTGGACCTCTTGTAACTTTCTTGGTCACCAGACTTGAATGCCTCTTACCTGGCCCTCAGCAGGTTGCAAATCTCATGGTTCATCCAGGGTTTCTGGTTGGAGAAGACTCTGAATGTGTTTGTGGGGACCTCATCTACAATAAAGTGATGCTAGATGCAGGAGTACTGTATCTGTACGTAAGGTGGCTCTGCCAGGAAATGATAGAGTGACATAGTGACTCTTGGCAAGAGGAATTCTACTAGATAGCAGCAGGGCAGATGAAGACACAATCAGACAGTGACTGTATCAGTGAGGTGCGAGGTGTGGAGTACAAGCACAAGGTGACAGTTCGTAGGGGGATGAAGGGTGGTGAGGGGCTGTGGAGAGGAGTGGCAGATGTGAATGTAGTGGTGGTAGGGTGGGTTATTGGGTGCAGGTATCGATCAGCGTGGTGGCTTGGGGGAAGTAACTGTTTTTGAATCTGGTGGTCCTGGCGTGGATGCTGCGTATTCTCTTCCACGATGGGAGGGGGACAAGCAGTCTATGAGCAGGGTGACTGGGATCCCTTATGATACTGCTGGCCTTCCTCTGGCACCGTTCTGTACACAGTGGATTCTGGTTAATCAGACCATCAGTTAATCAGGGCAGATGCTTATTTAGGATAACTCTTAAAGAACAAAAGTAATTGAGAAAATAGCCGGAATGTCCTTTGTTTATTTGGGACACTATGCTGCTTAATTGGGACAGGAACCTATTGTGAAACAGTTTCCAACTAGTGTCAGTCACATGAACTTGTGTGGCCTTTAGACACTATACTGTGCTTAGAGCAAACAGTTTAAAATAGCATCATTTGCGTATGTTTCTGTTCAAAAAGCAGTGATTCTTGTGACTGATAGTTGGTGAGAAATAAGCAATTAGGCAATTTCGTATTGCTTTGCTCACTGCCAGTTCAAGCATTCAGGCTTGGAGATGCCAGAAATGGCCAAGAGTGAAAATGAAATGATTTCACTCCTGCAACAAGTTAGGAACTCGGAGATCTCATTCTCTGCAGTGGTCCAGGATGCCACTGACAGCACTGCGGTTACCTTCAGACATGCAATGCATTCCGAGGAGGGGAATATGAGGTAGGTATGGGCGGTACAGTAGCTTGGCAGTGAGTGCATCATTTTACAATGCCAGTGATCGGCAATTGGGGTTCAATTCCCGTCTCTGCCTGTGAGGAGTTTGTACGTTCTCTCCGTGACCGCGTGGGTTTCCTCCAGGTGCTCCAGTTTCCTCCCACACCCCAAAGATGTACAAGTTAGGTTACGTGAGCAGTGGGCAATCTATGTTGATGCCGGAGGCCTGGTAGCATTTGCGGGATGTCCAGTCCAATCTTCACTGATGTATTTTGATGCAGATGACACATTTCACTGTATTCTTCAATGTACATGTGATATATAAAGCTAATCTTTCTTTCTTTCTTTCTAAATGGGAGGATATTGAACATAATTTTGGAACATACCTTCACAAATCTTTAAAGAGAGCAACTTTAGCCTATAAAGTGCATAAAACTGCTTTTGGAATGATTAACGATTTGGAATGACTTCCTTTACTAAACAAGACATGGAACATAGAAGCAGGGAGATTAAACAGCACCAGATGGACAACAGCTGAATAACCTCTTTCATCACTCCAATCAACTGTAGTTCTGTGTGCAACGCACAGAAAATTCTGGAGGAACTTCGCAGGTTAAGCTGCATCTCTGGAGATGAACAGTTAACGAGAAGTGTATCGGCCTGAAATGTCAACTGTTTATTTCCCTCCATAGACGTTGCTTGATTTGTGTGTGTTGCTCCAGTTTTCCAGCATCTGCAGAATCTCATCAAGGCCCAATGGTCAGAACCTTGGGTCGACTATAAGTCCACTGGGGAAGTCGAAGCCCAATGGCTGCAAATCCACGAGTCCTCTGGAGGCTGGGGTCTGGTTTCTGGGCATGGCCTTGCCAGGGCTAGATGACTGTGTATGCACGTGGATGCATGGGTAGGAGGGAGGAATGGGGCATGTTTTGCTGTTGTTGTTTTGTTCCTTGTTGTGTTGTGTTCTGTGTTGTTCTGCTGAACGTTGGCATGGTATGTTGGTGCCAGAAGGTGTGACGACACTTGCAGGCTGCTCCCAGCACAGTCCTGGGTGGGTTAGTTGTTAACACAAGTGACACATTTCACTGTATGTATCAATAGTTTAATCGTCCCATTTAATATCACGCTTAGAATCAGCCCATCCACAGGGCTGCAAAACCTTGGAACCCCGAATATGCACTCATCTTCTAGACTACATCCTTGGAATATTGAAAAGTGGCCGGATGTGAGCCCCCAGGAGTAGGTCCCATCACTGTAAAGATCCAAAGTCAGAGTGTACCTGCTGGTCAGGGTCTTCAACAGAACCCTATTCACACTGAAAGGGAAAAGAAGACACATCAAGGGTAGAAATTAAACTGCTTTTGCAGATGAACACGAAGGAGTCGCAATTTAAACCCATCATGACCCTGCCTCTGCTTACAATATACATGTGATAAAATAAATCTGGATCAGAATCTGTGTCTGTGATTCTGTGCATCACCATTAATGACCACACTGCTCTTACAGTGAGTGACAATCACCGATTTCTGGGCTTAATTTAAATAGAACCCTTCTCGGGCATTCTCCTGAACAAATGATTCTTCATTCATTTGGATTTCCTGCGTTTTTTTTCCCCTCTGCCCATCAGGAAGAAAGTACAGGAGTCTTAGGTCCCAAACCACCAGGTTTAGGTGCATTTATTACCCTTTTACCATCAGGCTCCTGAACCAGAGTGGATAACTTCACTCACCCTAACATTGAACTGATTCTCACTTTCAAGGACTCTGCAACTCAACAACTCACGTGGTCAATATTTATTTATTTGGTTGTTTGTTATTTGTTTATCTATCTATCTATCTATTTATTTATTTGTTTCTTTTGTATTTGCAGTTTGTCTTCCTCTTCACATTGGTTGCTTCCCAATCTGTGTTTAGTTTTTCACTAATTGTACTTGTTCTATTGTGAATGCCCGCAAGAAAATGAGTCGTTGGGTGACATATATGGAATTTGATAATACATTTACTTCGAGCTTTGAACTTTATTATTATTTTAATGAGAAAATTGTCATTGTTGAAGTACAAACTATTTCCTGTGAATCACAATCTCTGCCCCACTTTCTCTGCAACGTGCCATTGGCAGAAGCAGTGATGTCAATAAATTACTGTTTTACACAACACTCTTTTCACTAAGAGCTGCTTCCACTGCCAATGGCACATTCATTCACAAAGTGCTTTGTGCAGAAAAATATTTCTCTGGGGCACTTAGCTCACCTGACAACTGCCACTTTAGTGATCAATAACACAAGAGATTCTGCAGATGCTGGACATCCAAAGCAACACACACAAATTGCAGGAGGAAATCAGCACGTCAGGCAACATCTATGGAGGGTAATAAAACAGTTGACGTTTTGGGCTGAGATCCTTCATCAGGACTGCAAAGGAAGGGGAGAAAAGGCTCCCCTTATTCCCACTGTTTGTCTCCTGTCAATCAGCCACTGCTTTCTCCATGCTAGAATCTTTCATGTAATACCATGGGCTCTTAACTTGTTAAGCAGCCTCATGTGTGGCACCTTGTCAAAGGCCTTCTAAAAATCTAAGTACACAACATCTACCGATTTTTGTCAATCCTGGCTGTTATTTCTTCAAGAATTCCAACAGATATGTCAAGTAAGGTTTTCTCTTCAGGAATTTAACATGTGCTTCCAAGTACCCCAAAACCACATCCTTAACAATTGACTCCAACATCTTCT
Source organism: Mobula hypostoma (assembly GCF_963921235.1). NCBI lineage: Eukaryota > Metazoa > Chordata > Chondrichthyes > Myliobatiformes > Myliobatidae > Mobula > Mobula hypostoma. The sequence continues at coordinate 219,638,572 of NC_086098.1, read as the reverse complement.
CAACCACTGAGGGCAGGCTAACTGGCATAAAATTTCCTTTTTTTTCTGCCTCTCTCCCTTGTTGAAGAGTGGAGGGATATTTGCAATTTTCCAGTCCTCCAGAACTATGCCAGGATCTATCGATTCTTCAAAGATCATTACAAATGCTTCCATAATCTCTTCAGCCACCTCCTTCAGAATCCTGGGGTGCAGACCATTTGGTCTAGATGACTTATCTACTTTCAGACCTTTCAGCTTCCCAAGCACCTTCTCCCTCGTAATGGTAACTTCATTCACTTCTGCCTCCTGACACGCTGGTATACTGCTAGTGTCTTCCACAGTGAAGACTGATGCAAAATACTTATTCAGTTTGTCCACCATTTCCTTGTTCCCCATTACTACCACTCCATTATCATTTTCCAGCAGTCCAATATCTACTCTCGCCTCTCTTTTACACTTCATAAATCTGACGAAACTTTTGGTATCCTCTTTAATACTATTGGCTAGCTTGCCTTTGTAATTCATCTTTTCCTTCTTAATGACTTTTTTAGTTGCCTTCTGGTGGTTTTCAAAAGCTTCCAAAACCTCTAACTTCCTACTAATTTTTGCTCTATTTTATACCCTCTCTTTAGCCTTTATGTTGGCTTTGACTTTCCTTGTTAGCCATGGTTGTGTCGTCCTGATCTTACAATACTTTTTCTTCTTTGGGATGTATATGTCCTACAAATTCCGAATTGCTCCCAGAAACTCCAGCCACTGCTGCTCTGCCATCATCCCTACTTGTGTTCCCTTCAAATCAGCTTTGCTCCTCTTTCATGCCTCTGTAAATTCCTTTTCTCCACTGTAATACAGATACAGTGGCAGAGAGGTCAGACTAAGTATGGTCCACTGGAAAAGGAAATTAAACCCACTCTAGTAAATTGCCAAGAAAATCTTATGGATAAAAGTAACCAGAGATATATGAGAAATACACCAGAAGGTGAGCCCTGCAGGTCTGAAGGTGCCAACCTGCTAATGCGGAAGAACGGAGGACAAGTATGAGTAGTACCAGAGCTAATTACGTGGTTGGATTAAAGCCAAAAGGACATCCAACTGCCGATGTGTCTGGAAATGAAAAGGAGGTCCGATCTTGTAAAGATCGGTACACCATTGGAACCTGGAATATAAGATCCATGTATCAAGGTAAATTAGATGTGGTCAAAAACAAAATGGCAAGACTAAACATTGACATGTTGGGAATTAGAGAACTGAAGTGGACTGAAGTGAACCATTTTACATCAGAAAATGACCAGATCTTCTACTGTGGGCAGGAAACCTGCAGAAAGAATGGAGTGGCTTTAATTGTCAGAAAAAGAGTATCAAAATCAGTGATTGGATACAACTCCAAGAATGATAGAATGGTCGCAATACGACTTCAAGGCAAGCCTTTCAATATCAAGTGATCCAAGTTTATGCCCCAACCACAGATGCCAAAGAGGATGAAATTATCCAGTGAAGAACTGCAGCACCTCCTGGATATGACACCAAAGAAAGGATGTTACATTTACCATTGGAGACTGTAATGCCAAAGTTGGAAATCACTAAATACCTGGAGTAACAGGTAACTTTGGCCTTGAATTACAGAATGGAGCAGGGCATCATCTGGTATAATTTTGCCAAGTTAACTCCCTGCTTATTGCAAATACCGTCTTCCAACAGCCTAGGAGGCAGTTCTATACATGGACATCACCATACTGTCAACACCGCAACCAGATCGACTATATACTTTGCAATCAGAGATTGAAGAGCTCTATACAGTCAGCTGAAACAAGACCAGGAGCAGATTGTGGCTCAGACCATGACCTGCTTCTTGCAATATTCAGAATGAAACTGAAGAACATCAGGAAAACCAAAGTACCATCAAAGTTTGATGTTGATAGCATCCCTCAAGAATATGCCATGGAGGTGAAGAACAGATTCAATGGATTAAACCTGATCGAGAGAAAGCCAGAACTATGGATAGAAGTAAGGAGCATTATACAAGAGGGGTTAACAAAAAATATTGCAAACAAAAAGAAGACCAGCAAAGCAAAATGGCTTTCTGTAGAGGCTCGACAAGTGGCTGAACAGTGAAGAGAAGTGAAGGCCTGTGGAGATTGGAACAGATACCTCCAACTGACCATGAAGTCGAATGGGCAATAGAAAATGTTGCCAATAATAGGACTGCAGGATGTGACAGGATTCCAGTTGGATAGTTTAAAACTTTAAAAGGTGGTGCTGTAAAAGTGTTTCATGCAATTTGCCGGCCGGCAAATCTGGAAAACCTAACAAGGGCCTTCAGAATGGAAAAAAATCAGTTTATATCCCAATTCCCAAGTAGGAAAATGCAAAGGAAAGTTCAAATTACTGAACAATTTCACAAATTTCACATGCTAGCAAGGTAATGTTAAACATCATGCCACAAGACTCCAGCAATATTTGGAACGAAAACTGCCAGATGTACACGTTGGTTTTAGAAGAGGCAGGGGCACCAGGCACCAAATTGCTAACCTAGGCTGGATAATGGAGGAATGAGGGAATTCCAGAAAAGTATTTATCTATGTTTTATTGACTACTCTGAAGCCTTCAACAGTGTAGACCACAATAAACTATGGCAAATCCTTAAAGAAATGGGGATACGTGGACATCTGCCTTATGAGGAACTTGTACGAAGATCAAAAAGCAACAGTTAGAACTGAACGCCGAACCACAAACTGGATTCAAGATTGGGAAAGGAGTACGACAAGGCTGCATACTGTCACCCAACTTATTTAATCTATATGCTGAACACATCATGGGGAATGCTGTTCTAGATGTCTCAAATATTGAAACCAAAATTGCTGGATGAAATACTAACGACCTCAGATATGCAGATGATACTACTCTAATGGCTGAAAGTGAGGAGGGTCTGAGGAAGCTTCTAATCAGAGTGAAAGAAGAAAGTGCAAAAACTGGTTTGTTGCTCAATATTAAGAAAACTAAGATTATGTCGACCAGCCCTGTTAAGTCCGTGGTTATAATTGGAAAGGAAGTGGAAGCTGTGACGGATCTTGCCTTCCTTGGTTCAAAGATTTCTATAGATGGTAACTGCAGCCACGAAATTAAACGGCACTTACTACTGGGGAGTGCAGCAATAGCAAATTTAGATAAAATACTGAAGAGTTGAGACATAACATCGTCTATGAAGACCCGTATAGTCAAGTCTATAGTATTTCCAGTTGTGATGTATGGCTGTGAGAGCTGGACTATTAGTAAGGCTGAATACAAGAGAATCGACATCTTTGAATTTGGATGCTGGAGGAAAGTGTTAAGAGTTCGAAGAACACGAAAAAGATCCAACAAGTCAACACTTGAAGAAATACAGCCAGACTGCTCACTAGGAGGCTTGATTATGAGACAAAAGCTCAAATATTTTGGCCACATCATGAAAAGACAAGATTCCTTGGAGAAGACAAAACAATAAAAAAGTAAAACAGAAGGTAAAAGACGGAGAGGATGACAGAGGCTGCGATGGATAGATATCACTCAGGCAATGCATATGACCTTGGGGGATCTTAGAGAGGCAGTTTCCAACAAGAAGGCTTGGTGTGCAGGAGTCCAGGAGGTCATGAAGTGTCAGACTTGACTTAATGACTGAACAGCAATACTGATACTTCTGACTTTAGCTTCTCCCACTCAAGTTGCAGGGTGAATTCTATCATATTATGATCATTGTTCCTTAAGGGTTCCTTTACCTTAAACTCTCTAATAATTTCTGGTGCGTAATATAACACCCAATCCAGAATGGCTAATGCCCAAGTGGGTTCAACCATGAGCTGCTCTAAAAAGCTATCTTGTAGGCATCTACAAATTCCTCCTCTTGGGATCCAGCACCAACCTGATTTTCCCAATCTACCTGCGTATTGAAATTCCCCCATGAGTATCATAACACACATTTTCTATCTCCCATTGTAATTTGTATCTCCCATCTTTGATGCTATTTGGAGGTCTGTATATAACTCCTATCAGGGTCTTTTTACCCTTGCAGTTTCTTAGCTCTACCCACAAGGATTCTACGCCTCCTAATCCTGTATCACTCTTTTCTAAGGATGAGTTTATTTTTTTTACCAACATAGCCACATCACCCCCTCTGCCTACCTGCCTGTCTTTTTGATACAAGGTGAATCCTTGGATGTTAAATTCCCATCTATAATCTTCTTACAGCCACATTTCAGTGATGTCTACAATGTCACAAGTACATACCAATCTCTAACTGTGCTACAAGTTCATCTACCTTATTCCGCATATTCTGTGTACCCAAATATAATAGCTCCAGTCCTGCATTCATCACCCTTTTCAATTTTATCCCCCTTTTACAGTGCAACTCATCCCTTTGACTGCAATTTTGCCCTAACATCAGGCTCTTCTTGCTTGCTGTCTCACTACACACTGCCTCTGTATGTAAACCTATTACCCCATCCTCAGCACTATCACTCCATAAGACCATAAGACCATAAGACAAAGGAGCAGAAGTAGGCCATTCAGCCCATCGAGTCTGCTCTGCCATCTTATCATGAGCTGATCCATTTTATCCTATTTAGCCCCACTGCCCCGCCTTCTCACCATAACCTTTGATGCCCTGGCTACTCAGATACCTATCAATCTCTGCCTTAAATACACCCAATGACCTGGCCTCCACTGCTGCCTGTGGCAACAAATTCCATAGATTCACCACCCTCTGACTAAAAATTTTTTTTCGCATTTCTGTTCTGAAAGGGCGCCCTTCAATTCTGAAGTCATGCCCTCTCGTACTAGACTCCCCCATCACGGGAAACAACTTTGCCATATCCACTCTGTCCATGCCTTTTAACATTCAAAATGTTTCTATGAGGTCTCCCCTCATTCTTCTAAACTCCAAGGAATACAGTCCAAGAGCGGACAAACGTTCCTCATATATTAACCCCCTCATTCCCGGAATCATTCTAGTGAATTTTCTCTGTACCCTCTCCAACGTCAGCATATCCTTTCTTAAATAAGGAGACCAAAACTGCCCACAGTACTCCAAGTGAGGTCTCACCAGCGCCTTATAGAGCCTCAACATCACATCCCTGCTCCTATACTCTATTCCTCTAGAAATGAATGCCAACATTGCATTTGCCTTCTTCACTACTGACTCAACCTGGAGGTTAACTTTAAGAGAATCCTGTACGAGGACTCCCAAGTCCCATTGCATCTCAGAACTTTGAATTCTCTCCCCATTTAAATAATAGTCTGCCCGTTTATTTTTTCTGCCAAAGTGCATAACCATACACTTTCCAACATTGTACTTCATTTGCCACTTCTCTGCCCATTCTTCCAATCTATCCAAGTCTCTCTGCAGACTCTCCGTTTCCTCAGCACTACCGGCCCCTCCACCTATCTTCGTATCGTCAGCAAACTTAGTCACAAAGCCATCTATTCCATAATCCAAGCCGTTGATGTACAATGTAAAAAGAAGCGGCCCCAACACTGATCCCTGTGGAAGACCATGGTAACTGGCAGCCAACCAGAATAGGATCCCTTTATTCCCACTCTCTGTTTCCTGCCAATCAGCCAATGCTCTATCCACGTATGTAACTTTCCTGTAATTCCATGGGCTCTTATCTTGTTAAGTAGCCTCATGTGTGGTACCTTGTCAAAGGCCTTCTGAAAATCCAAATATACAACATCCACTGCATCTCCCTTGTCTAGCCTACTGGTAATTTCCTCAAAAAATTGTAATAGGTTTGTCAGGTAGGATTTTCCTTTAAGGAATCCATGCTGAGTTCTGCCTATCTTCTCATATGCCTCCAGGTACTCTGTAACCTCATCCTTGACAATTGACTGCAACAACTTCCCAACCACCGACGTCAAGCTAACAGGTCTATAATTTCCTTTTTGCTTCCTTGCCCCCTTCTTAAATAGCGGAGTGACATTTGCAATCTTCCAGTCTTCCGGAACCATGCCAGAATCTATCGACTTTTGAAAGATCATCGCTAATGCCTCCGCAATCTCCACAGCTACTTCCTTCGGAACACGAGGGTGCATTCCATCTGGTCCGGGAAATTTATCTCCCTTCAGACTATTCAGCTTCCTGAGTACTTTCTCTGTCGTAATTGTGACTGCGCACACTTCTCTTTCCTGCCACCCTTCAGTGTCCGGTATACTGCTGATGTCTTCCTCAGTGAAGACTGATGCAAAATACTCGTTCAGTTCCTCTGCCATCTCCTCATCTCCCATTACAATTTCTCCAGTATCATTTTCTATCAGTCCTATGTCTACTCTCACCTGTCTTTTACTATTTATATACTTGAAAAAGCTTTTAGTATCCTCTTTGATATTATTTGCTAGTTTCCTTTCATAGTTAATCTTTTCTCTCTTAATGACCTTCTTGGTTTCCTTTTGTAAGGTTTTAAAAACTTCCCAATCCTCTGTCTTCCCACTAATTTTTGCTTCCTTGTATGCCCTCTCCTTTGCTTTAACTTTGGCTTTGACTTCTCTTGTCAACCACGGTTGCATCCTTTTTCCACTCGAAAATTTCTTCTTTTTTGGAATATACCTGTCTTGCACATTTCTCATTTCTCGCATAAACTCCAGCCACTGCTGCTCTGCCGTCTTTCCCGCCAGTGTCTCTTTCCAGTCAACTTTGGCCAGTTCCTCTCTCATGCCACTGTAATTTCCTTTACTCCACTGAAACACCGACATGTCAGATTTCGGCTTCTCTTTTTCTAATTTCACAGTGAACTCAATCATGTTATGATCACTGCCTCCTAAGGGTTCCTTCACCTCAATCTCTCCAATCACCTCCGGTTCATTACACAATACCCAATCCAGTACAGCTGATCCCCTAGTGGGCTCAACAACAAGCTGTTCTAAAAAGCCATCTCGCAGACATTCTACAAATTCTCTCTCTTGAGATCCAGTGCCGACCTGATTTTTCCAATCTACTCGCATGTTAAAATCCCCCACAATTATCATAACACTGCCTTTCTGACAAACCTTTTCTATTTCCAGTTGTAATTTGTAGTCCACATCCCTGCAGCTGTTTGGAGGCCTATAAATAACTGCCATCAGTTCCCATCCAGTTCCAGTTCCCATCCCCCTGCAAAATTAGTTTAAACCTCCCGAACAGCTCTATGAAACCTGCCCGCAAGGATACTGGTCCTCCTTGGGTTCAGGGATCCATCCCTTTTGTACAAATCATATCTTCCCCGGAAGAGATCCAGAAATCTGAACCTCCGACTCCTGCACTAGATCCTCAGCCACACATTTATCTGCCAAATGCTCCCATTCTTACCCTCGCTGGTGCAAGGCACAGACAGCAATCCCGAGATTACTACCCTGGAGGTCCTGCTTTTCAGCTTTCTACCTAGCTCCTTAAAATCTCTCTTCAGGATCTCCTCGCCTTTCATGCCATTCATGTACTTCTTATGTAATGCATTATGTAAACAAAGAATGCTTAATCAAACATTATATTTACAAAATTACTCAAATACTCAAAATTACTCAAATAACGCTGAAATATTAAATACAATACAAATAAGGAGAAAACGTTTCAGGAAAGTATCGCCTCTATCTCATTGAATAGTAAAAACCTGTCTAAGGGCAGATACATTCTCTTTGAACACAGAACAATCTGTTTGAAAGAAGTCAGCACATCGAGCAGCATCCCTGATGGAGAGTTGGGGGAAGGAATTGTCAATGTTCCAGGTAGAGACTCTGTGTTATTATGTTCTCTATAATGTGCTTGACCCAAAAGGGTACAGAGAATGACCTTTTTGTCTTTTTTATTGGATGTTGTTTGAAGACCAGGTTGAATGGTGGGGCTTCACTTGTTCATTTAGAGAATCATGTCAAAACAATGTCAAGTGTTTGGTTGTGGGGGGGGAAGGTGGATAAATTACTTTAATAATTTAACTTTAATTTCCATAAGACCGTAAGATATAGGAGCAGAGTTGGGTCATATGGTCCATCGAGTCTTCTTTGACATTCCATCATGGCTGATTTATTATCCCTCTCACCCTGTTATCCTGCTTTCTCCCTGTAACCTTTGATGCCTGGACTAATCAAGAACCTATCAACTTCTACTTTAAATACACCTGTTGACTTGGCCCCCACAGCTGTCAGTGACAGTGAATTCCACAGATTCACCACTCTACCTAAAAAAGTTCCTTCTCATTTCTATTCTAAAGGGACATCATTGTGTTCTGAGGCTGTGCCCTCTGGTACTAGATTCTCCCACCATTGGAAACATCTTCTCACGTCCTCTCTATCTAGGCCGTTCAATATTCAGTAGATTTTAATGAGATCCACCCCCCCCCCCAATTCTTCTAAATTCCAGTGAATACAGGCTCAGAGCCTTCAAACACTCCTCATGTGGTACACTTCCACTACTAGCATCATTCTTATAAACTCTTCTGGATGCTCTCCAATGACAGCAAATTGTTTCTGAGATATGAGGCCTAAAACTGCTCATAATACTCCAAATGTGGTCTAACCAATGACTTAAAAAGCCTCAGCTTTTATATTCTAGTCCTCTCAAAATGAATGCTAATATTACATTTGCCTTCTTTGCAAGTGACTCAGCCTGCAAGTTTGCCTTTAGGGCATTCTGCACAGGGACTCCAAAGCCCCTTCGCACTTCCGATTTCTGAATTCACTTCTTGTTTAGATTTGTAAAGCAATCAGCATTTGAAATTGAAAGGCATGATGTTAGATTCAGATATAGGGTCCAGAAATGATAAGGGCAAAAAATTATTTCAAGCAAATTATGCAGTCAAGCATTGAAAACCACATGTCCCAACTCCCTGCATTCCAGGCAAGGAAACTATTATTGGCTTGTACCTGCTTGGTAGCAATCGGAACAGAAAACAGGCTGTTAATAAACCCTTACATATGTCTTTTCCCATATCTGTCTAAAAATATTAGTATTTGGTTATGTCTGGTTGAAGTGTAAGATGATTCACGAGTTGGTTTGGAATGTCCCTAAAAATAGGATTTTTGGAGAAATGATCTACAAAATGGTGGACAATATACATCCAGTGACCAATTTATGAGATGCCTCCTGTGCATAATAAAGTGGGCACTGAACGTATGTTTGTTGTCTTCTGCTGCTGTAGCCCATCCCCTTCAAGGTTCAACGTGTTGTGCATTCAGAGATGCTCTTCTGCACGCCACTCTTATAACATGTAGCTATCTGAGTTACTGTTGCCTTCCTGTCAGCATGAACCAGTCTGACTATTCTCTTTTGACCTCTCTCATTAAAAAGCTGTTTTCACCAGCAGAACTGCCGCTCCCTGGATGTTTTTTTCTGTTTTTGAACCCATTCTCTGTAAACTCTGTCGACTGTTCTGTGAAAATGCCAGGAGATCAGCAGTTTATGCAATACAGTACTCAAACCACCCCATCTGGCACCAACAATCATTCCATGTTCAAAGTCACTTAGATCATATTTCTTCCCCGTTCTGATATTTGGTCTGCACAACAACTGAACCTCCTGACCATGTCTGCATGCTTTTATGCACTGAGTTGCTGCCACATAATTGGCTGATTAGATATTTGCTTTAATGAGCAGATGTACGGGTGCACCTAATAAAGTAGCTACTGAGTGTACAATTCTGCCCATCCACCTCTGCGAGCACATTTCTACCATTAACTGAGTTCATTCTCCATTGTAATCTTGACACAGTAGAAGTATGAATTTACAAATCTGCCCAAAATCAAATCACAATTAGAACAGTACAGCACTGTACAGATTCTATTGCCCACGATGTTGTAACCTATTCCATGATCAATCTAACTCTTCTGTGCTACACAGCCAATAACCCTCCATTTTTCTTTCATCCATGAGCCCATCTAAGGGACTCTTAAATGTTCGTATTCTATCAGCCTCCACAACCATTCCCGGAAGTGCGTTCCAGGCACTCACCTCTCTCACTCTAAATTAACAGAGGCAATGGCTGAGAAATTCTTTTTCATAGTACAACACTTTTATGCACTCTGCAGTAAAACATTACTTAACATTTGGTGTATATATCAAACAGCCACATCAACTTTTCTGCTAATGTCTCACAATTCTAAACATAGAACGTAGTATGTTGAATGGTGTAGGATGAATTGCAAATACATGTTTTTTGCACAGAACATAGAACATGGAATACAAAAGATAGAACACTACAGCCCAGTACTTGCCCTTCGGCCCATGTTGTGCCAACCTTTCAACCTACTCTTAGATCAAACTAGCCCTTCCCTCCTACATAGTGCTCCTTTTTTTTCTATTATCTATGTGTCTATCTAAGAGTTTATTTGAGTAGCACACACAAAATGTTGGAGGAACTCAGTAAGGCAGGCAGCAACTATGGAGAGGAGAAAAGAGTCGACTTTTTGGGCCGAGACCAGAATTTCGTAAATATATTAAAGAATTTTGTTCATATAAATGAATTTAAGAAAGTAAGAAATTAGTTTTTTATTTATATAAATGAATATAAGGGGTTCTTGTATTCCTAGCAGGGCGTTCCATGCACTCCACCACTCTATGTAAATCTGACAACTCCCCCTATATTTTCCTCTAGTCATCTTAACATTATTAGCCATTTCTGATTGGGAAAAAGCCTCATCCTAAGTGAGACTGTGTGAGAGAGGCTGGCTCTAGGATAAACAATATATGGTGCTGTGTACAGTAGAAATTGGCCTTCCAGCATCTGCTCTGCATTCCTTGAACACCACCTCCTTTCATGCAGGAAATCACAGAATGAAGAATTCCTGTGGAATGAGTCACTTTCCTCCCATGCTGCTCGCTCTGATTGAAGAAAATGGCACAGGCTTTTAAACAGCAAATACTAGATTTCACCAAGATCATTTGCTCCAAAGTAACACACCCAAAATGCTGGAGGAGCTCAGCAAGTCAGGTAGCATCAATGGAGAGGAATATGCAGTCGACATTTTGGGCCAGAGCCCTTCGTCAACATTGGACCTGATCTGCTGAATTCCTCCCATATTTCGTTTGTGTTACTCTGAATTTCCGGCATCTGCAGAATCTCTTGTGTATACCATTTACTCCAAAGTAGCTAGTTCATTACTCAACCCCTTTATTGCTGAAGTTATTTTTATCACCTCTTGTTTACTTACTGTCCTCCTACTGTCCCAGACATCAGCTGGAAAGAACGAAGATGTCTTGGTTCAACATTTCGTCCAAAGGTTACTACATCTGACAGCACAGCACGACCTCGGTTTTGAACCTCGGTTACGCTAGGTTTTTGCACTCAGCATTCTCAGGTGGTAATTGAATCTTCTGAATCAGAGACAAGGTCAACATTTTACTCAAGTAATGAAAAAGGATCAATAAAACTTCAAACATTTGTTCCTCTGTTGTTCAGAATTCCCAGTGGCTAGCTCCCAGTTCCCAGGCTTCTTTTAAATTCACAAGGGCCTTAGTTACTGTGGTCTCTTTAAACACACAGTGGTCTTGTTTCCCGCACTTGCTTTAAACTCACCAGGGCTGTTTCTCACATTCCATTAAAAACCACCACATTCACTGGAAACATTATTATATTACTGTATAATGATTTATTTTTTAATGATATCTAGAGAAGGGAATTTTGAAAGTAGGTTAGGTTTTAATAGGAATTATGCCCAACAATTTAGGCAATTTGTCGTCCAGCATCATTAAATTCCCAAGGGTGCAGGATAATCAGAGTGACACAAGAGATTCTGCATACATCCTGAAGAAGAATCTCAGCCCAAAATATTGACTCTTTATTCCTCTCCATAGACACTGCCTGACCTGCCGAGTTCCTCCAGCCTATTTTGTGTGTTACTTGAGATAATCATAGTTCCACTGTAGTCACTGAACACAGTTCAGGTTGGCAACTCAGCAAGAATGTTTGGAAGTGATTAGCTAAAGAAGTGACATTTTTTAGGAAAAGAAGTGTTAGGAACTACCGAGAGAATTGGAAATGGAATTGGAATTGGAATTGGAACTGGTTTATTATAGTCAATGTATCAACATACAGTGAAAAGCTTGTCCTGCATAATGTTCATGCAGATCAATTCATTACATTACATTGAGGTGGAACAAGGTAAAACAATAACAATGCAGAATAAAGTATACCAGCTGCAGAGAGAGTGCAGTGCAGGTAAACAATAAAGTGGAAGATCATAACAAAGTAGATTGTGAGGTCAAGAGTCCATCTTATCATTCAAGATTTTGATAGTTGCCCATCAAGTGCTGTTTCATTCCCCTCACCTTATCAGACAGGTTACCGCTCCTCACTGACACTTAATCGGTTTTCCAACGCACAGGCCACTGCTCTGGCTTGAGCGCCTATTACTGTTGTCATAGAGTTATAGAGCACTACGGCGCTCAAACTTCTACCCAACTATTATTCTGTCTAGTCCTATCGATCCACACCTTATCAAACTTCTCTTCAATGTTGAAATCAACCTGCATCCATCACCACTACTGGCAGCTCGTCCTACATTGTTACAGCCTCTCACAGTGAAGAAACCGCGCTCCCCCCCCCCACCCCCCCCCCCCGTTCCCTCTTAAATATTTCACCTTTCATTTTTGGAATCATCTGTAAAAATCAGTTTGTTCTCCTTTTCCCTTGTGTACAGAAGAATGACAATATCGATCATCTTGAATCTTAACCGATGACTAGTTTCACCAAACTGCGACAGAAAAAGCCTGCTTATGTTAACCCTTTCTATATCCTTTATAATTTTGAATGATTCACACAAGTAGGATATGTTCTAAGTCAGTTAAAAACAAATCTAAAATCTGTTTTCTTGCATCCACTGGAATTTTGTAGTAAGTTGTAGTCTCCTTAAACCAATATTTGAAGTTAGATTTTGCTTAATATGATTAATGCTTACACTAACTTTATACTTTCTGTTTATTACAAGGCATCTGTGACATGTGTCCCTGTGAGGTAGGGCACAGTGGTATAACATTGCTCCCTGTACCAACAGGCAAGCAGCTGTGCAGTCCTCAAATAAGATAAAATACAGGCCCGGAAATATTTTTATCCAAATTGAGATGAAGCTTAGCTCTTCTTCTCTCGTATAAAATATTCCATCTGTGTGACCTTCATTAAGGACCCCCACCATCCAGGCCATGTTCTCTTTTTCGTGCTGCCATCCTAAAGTCCAACACCAGCAGGTTCGGGAACAGTTATTACCCTTCAACAATCAGCCTCCTGAATCAGCAAGGATAACTTCACTCACCTCAACTCTGAATTGATACCACAACTTACCGATTCACTTTCAAGAATTCTATAAGTCGGGTTCTCGTTGGTATTTATTTATTCATTTTGTATTTGCACAGTTTGACTTCCTTTGCACATTGGTTATTTGTCAGTTTTTGTGTGTAGTTTTTCACTGATTCTTTTGTATTTCTCTTTTCCAGTGTGATTACCTGCAAGAAAATTAATCTCAAGGTAGTATATGGTGATATATTTATACTTTAATAAAAACTTACTTTGAACTTTGACCTTGTGCATGTCATGTGAAACTGAACAAACCAAATGCAAAGGCGAATTACTCACCCCAGCCACCATTAACAAAATAACATTAGTTGTAGTCTTACAGGTGGCGCATCTGAATGTTAACCCTGTTGTGGGGCATAGCTTTCCTCAGGTTAAACCTAAGTTCTGCAGATGCCGGTCATCCTGAGAAACACACACAAACTGCTGGTGGATCTCAGCAGGTCAGGTGGCATCTATGGAGGGGAATGAACCGTCAACATTTTGGGCAGAGACCAGATGAAGGGTCTCAACCTGAAACATTGACTGTATAATTATTCCATACAGGTGCCTGACTTACTGAGTTCCTCAAGCATTTTATGGAACATAGATCATAGAAGGTTATAGCACAATAAAGGCTCTTCAGTCCACAATGTTGTGCTGACATTTTAACCTGTTGTAAGACCAATCTAACCATTCCCTCCTATATAACTCCTCAGTTTTCCGTCATCTATGTCCTAGCGTCCAAGAGTTTTTCAGCTGCTCCTTATGTATCTTTAATGTGTCTTGTCTAAGTTCCATTCTGTACCTTTCTAACATTCTTTAAGAACAGGCTCTTGGCATGGTATGTTCCACTGTCTCCTGTGTGACCCAGTGTTAGATATCCTTTCTTGCCACTCCTGGGAAGTAAATCAAGACTTCTTACCATATAACAACAAGGCATTGCAGAGGCAACAAAGATTAGACCATAAGATCATAACACATAAAAGCAGAATTAGGCCATTCAGCCCATTGAGTCAGTTCTGCCATTCGATCATGGCTGATTTATATTCCCTCTCAACTCTATTCTCCTACCTTTTCCCATAAATTTTGATGCCCTTACTAATCAAGAACCTATCAACCTCCGCTTTATATATAACCGATGACTTGGCCTCCACAGCTGCCTGTGGCAATGAATTCCATAGATTCACCTCCCTCTGGCTGAAAAAATTCTTCCTCATCACTGATCCAAAAGAACAGATTCTGAGGCTGTGCCCTCTCGTCCTAGACTCCTCCACTTACAGGAAACATCCTTTCCCCATCCTCTCTATCAATGTTTTTCAATAGTCAGTTAGTTTCAATGAGATCCTTCCTCATTCTTCCAAACTCCAGTGAGAACAGACTCCAAGCCATCAAATGCTCCTTGAACATTAGCCCTTTCAGCCCCTGGGTTCATTCTCAAGAACCACTTCTGGACCATCTTCAATGTCAGTGCATCCTGGGTGGAGTGGGGGTGAGAGATGAAAGGCTTGTTCTACGAACCAAAGAGGCTAAGTATTTCTCCCAGCTGAACGGACGTGCGCAATGCAACAGTCAGGTTATTAGACGAACGGTGAAAATTTTGTCTTGCATACTCATTACATAGAGCTTTGAGGTAGAACAAGATAAAGCAATAACCATGCAGAATAAAGATTAATAGTTACAGGGAGAGTACAGTGTTGACAAACAATAAAGTGGAAATTCATTATGGAGTAGATTGTGAGGTCAAGAACCCATCTTATCATACAAGAGCAACACACACAAAATGCTGGAGCAGGTCACGCAGCATCTCTGGAAGTGAGTCAACATTTCAGACCAAGACTCCTCATCAAGAAGAGACCTGTTCTTTATAACTGCCTTTCAAGTGTGTAACAATAGCTATCCCTTCCAAAAGATTAACTCGCATTAAGGCTTATTTGAAGCAACCATTAACCTTGAAAGTTTCACGAAAACATTAACTGATGGTGCCTTTAATTTCACAAAGAAATGCAAATGGTTTAATAGTAACATACATCAAAGTTGCTGGTGAACGCAGCAGGCCAAGCAGCATCTATAGGAAGAGGCGCAGTTGACGTTTCAGGCCCAGACCCTTCGTTAGGACTAACTGAAGGAAGAGTGAGTAAGGGATTTGAAAGCTGGAGGGGGAGGGGGAGATGCAAAATGATAGGAGAAGACAGGAGGGGGAGGGATAGAGCCGAGAGCTGGACAGGTGATAGGCAAAAGGGGATACGAGAGGATCATGGGACAGGAGGTCCGGGAAGAAAGACAAGGCGGGGGGGGTGACCCAGAGGATGGGCAAGAGGTATATTCAGAGGGACAGAGGGAGAAAAAGGAGAGTGAGAGAAAGAATGTGTGCATAAAAATGAGTAACAGATGGGGTACGAGGGGGAGGTGGGGCCTTAGGGGAAGTTAGAGAAGTCAATGTTTATGCCATCAGGTTGGAGGCTACCCAGACGGAATATAAGGTGTTGTTCCTCCAACCTGAGTGTGGCTTCATCTTTACAGTAGAGGAATGGTTTAATAGTGTTTGTTTTGTCACCTGATCATCTCATCAGACAGGTTGCCACTCCTCACTGACATTGACTCTGCTGTCTGCTCCACAGGCTTGTGTACATTCTGCTGTTGCCACAGAGTCACAGATCACCACAGCAAGGATACAGGCCCTTCAGCCCATCTAGTCAATGCTGAACTATTATTTCATCTAGTCTCATTCCTCTGCACTTGGACCATCTCCCTCAATACCCCTCTCATCTATGTACTTATTCAAACCTCATAAATATTGCAGTTGAACCCAAATCCACCACTTCCGCTGACAGCTTATTCCACACTCTGAGTGAAGAAGATTCCCCTTAAATACCTCACTTTTCTCCCTCAACCTATGACTTCTAGTTCAAGTCTCTCCCAATTTCAGTGGAAAAAGCCCACTTGCATTTATCCTGCAGTATCTAAACCTCTCATAATATTGTCTAGTTCACACAATACTGTAGAAACTGTCCTAAAACATTTTAAAAGAAAAAAAAGTTGTAGTGTCTTTAAACCATTGCTGGAAGTTAGACTTTGTTTAGTATGATTAGTACTTGGACTTTATTCTACTGTTCACTGTGACATGAATCCCTGTGAAGTAGGGCACAGTGGTACAGCATTGTTCATTGTACCAACAGGCAAGCAGCTGTGCAGTCCCCAAATAAGATAAAATACAGGCCCGGAGATATTTTTATTTGAACAAAATATTCCATCTGTGCAACCTTTTGTGCCTGTGACATTGTGTGTTTTGCGATACTGAACAAGTCAAGCGAAAAGACAGGTCTGTGTCTAATTACCCATCTCAGCCAAAGTTAGCAAAATACCATTAGCCTTACAGATGGCATACAGTATTTTAATGTTAACTCCATTTCCTACACCCTGCTGTTGGGGCAGAGGTTTCATTAGGTTAAGCTCCAAGTTCTGAATTCAATAGAAACAAGAGTTTCTGCAGATGCTGGAAATCTTGAGCAAGGCACACAATATACTGGAGGAATTCAGCAGGTCAGGCAGCTTCCATGGGGGGGAATAAACAGTCAATGTTTTGGGAAGAGACCCTTGATGTCTTGACGAAGGGTCTCGGCTGAAACATCAATTGTTTATTCCCCTCCATAAATGCTGAGTTCTTCGAACTTAGAACATAGAAGATTATAGTCCAATACAGGCCCTTCTGCCCATAATGTTGTGCTGACCCTTAAACCTGTTCTAAGATCAATCTAACCATTCCCTTCTATATAACTCTCCATTTTTCCATCATCCATGTCCCATCATCTAAGAGTTTTTTAAATGGTCCTTATGTATCTTTGATGTGTCTTGTCTAAATTCCATTCTGTACCTTTCCAACATTTTTTAAGAACAGGCTCTTAGTATGGTATGTTCAACTGTTATCTGTGAATCCCAGTGTTAGATTTCCTTTCCTGCCGCTCCTGGGACTTCTTACCACATAACAGCAATGAAGACATAGACATTAGAAGCAATGAAGATTAGGCCATAAGAATGTAACACATAACAGCAGAATTAGGCCATTCAGCCCTTTGAATCTATTCTGCCATTCTATCACGGCTGATTATTATTCCCTCTCAACTCTATTCTCTTGCCCTCTCCCCATAACTTTGATGCCCCTACTAATCAAGAACCTATCCACCTCCGCTAATCAAGAACCTATCCACCTCCGCTAATCAAGAACCTATCAACATCCCAACGACTTGGCCTCCGTATCCATGTGTGGCAATGAATTCACCTCCCTCTGGCTGAAGAAAGTCCTCCTCATCACTGTTATATAAAAGGACAGACTCTGAGGCTGTGCCCTCTGGTCCTAGACTCACACACTACAGGAACCATCCTCGGCATGTCCTGTCTATCTGACATTTCAACATTCAATAGGTTTCAATGAGATCCCCATCATTCTTTGAACTCCAGGGAGTACAGACCATGAGCCATCAAGCACTCCTCAAACGTTAATTCTTTCACTCCTGGGATCATTCTCACGAACCTCCCCTGATCCCCTGCAAGGCCAGCATGTCTTTTCTTAGATATGGAACCCAAAACTGCTCACAATACTCCAAATGTTGTCTGACCAATGCCCTATAAAGCCTCAGTATCACACATTGGCACCACTTTCTCCACTACAAATAGACCGACTCCATTAATCATTGCTCTATAAGCATCCATAATATAAGCTTGATCTATTGGCATCATATGCCAGAGTTTTTATTGTTGCTCGTCAAGAGAATGGGACCTTCAAAAGTAGTTCAGGTTGCGCTGAACTTGATCAGAATCCCATATAATGGGGCTTTATAGGTATTAGCAACATCCCAATAAACAAAGGTAACGACGGCACAGATTAGAAGCTGATTGACGCAGTGCTCGCACTGGTTACTCAGCTGTGAAGCAACCACGGCTTTTATTATCAGTGATAAAGGGAGATGTCGAAACAGCCCCTCCCCTCCCTGCCTCAATCATTCACCACTTAGTTGATGTGTTGCAGGGACAGGCTGGGGGGAGTGGGGGGTGATAAAAGGCCTGTTCTGTGAACCAAAGCTGCTAAGTACTTCTCCCAGCTGAATAGACATGGACAATGCAACAGTCAGGTTATTAGAGAGCTTCAAACACTTCACCACAGTGGGATGCCCTGAGAGAGGGGCAAAGGACAATGGGTTTGGTTCATGATGAAGGTGTGGAGCCTTGCTTTGAAGCTATTTGAAGCCAGAGTAGCTGGGTGTGCCCTATAATGGACACCTACACTGATCTTTACACAGTACGAATTACTTAACCAGCTTTGGGAATAAGAGGGTTAAAAAAAATCAAACAAAAAACTGCAGATGCTGAACATATAAAAAAATGGAAATATCAGTAAGTCAGGACACAGTTGTGAGAATAGACACAGTTAATGTTTCAAGACAAAGAAACTCCGTCGAGAGAGGATTTTCTGAATCAACAGCTTTTATATCAAAAGGGTTTGGTACCAGCAAATGGACAAAGTATGATGGATGCCACTGGTCTAATAAAAATAAAAAGTGATAGGTCTTCTTCTGTGGTGTGAGATTCTGCAGATGCTGGAAACCGTGAGAACACACACAGAATGCTGGAGGAACTCAGCAGGTCAGGCAGCATCTATGGAAAGGAATAAACAGTTGATGTTTTGGGCCGAAACCCTTCATCAGGTCTTGGTGAAGTGTCTTGGCATGAAACGTCAACTGTTCATTTCTCTGCATAGATACTGCTAAGTTCCTCCAGCATTTTGACCATATAGTCCTCCTTGCAGATGCGAGAGGGCTCGTGTGATTGACATATGAGACATTAAGCAGCTCTGAGTGACTGCTGCAGCAGATGAAATTAACTGCAGCAAAACCTGGTGCTCAGCTATAAACTTTTGGGGGGCATGGTAGAATAGCAGTTAGTGCAATCTCTTTACAGCGCCAATGATCACTGTAGGGAGTTTGACTCACACCACTGTCTGTAAGGAGTTTGTACATTCTCCCCGTAACCATGTGGGGTTTCTCCCACTTTCCAAAGACATATGGTTTAAAGTTAGTGAGTTGTGGGCACGCTATATCAGCACCAGAGGTGTAGTGTCACAATCCTTGCTGATATGATTTAACTCAAATGTTTTGACATGTGACAAATAAGTCCATCCTCCTTCCTTCCTCCCACCCTTCCTCCCTTCTTCCCTTCCACCTTTCCTCCCTCCCTCCCATCCTCTCCCTCCCTCCCATCCTTCCTTCGTACCTCCCTCTTTCTCTCCCTTCATTTCTTCCTTCCTTCCTTTCCCAAAGTGCAGCCAAAATGATTCCAAACATCTAACTTACTCAAAACCGTAGAGTTAATTCTGTCGTGAGATACATACTTAAGACACTGTTAGCCACTGTTGTAATGTAGACAGTGCTTACTCTGGCATCTCTTGCATTCAATTCAATCTGAAATCTGCTAACATGTTCCTGCTGTAGTTCTCTCCATTGAGGGCAGCACATTCCTGCAGTTGCTGGAGCTCCTCTTTCATTCTTCTAGATATATAAAAATAACAATAATAAAAAAATAAGTTAATCAATTACAGTATACATATATTGAATAGATTTTAAAACATGCAAAAAATAGAAATACTGTATATTAAAAATGTGAGGTAGTGTCCATTTAGGAAGCGGATGGCAGGGGGAAGAAGCTGTTCCTGAATCGCTGGGTGTGTGCCTTCAGGCTTCTGTACCACCTACTTGATGGTAACAGCGAGAAAAGGGCATGCCATGGGTGCTGGCGGTCTTTAATAATGGACGCTGCCTTTCTGAGACACCGCTCACTGAAGATGTCCTAGGTACTTAGTAGGCTAGTACCCAAGATGGAGCTGACGAGAGTTACAACCTTCTGCAGCTTCTTTCAGTCCTGTGCAATAGCAGTAGCCCTCCACCACCCACCGCGCCCCCAAACCAGACAGTGATGCAGCCTGTCAGAATGCTCTCCATGGTACAAATATAGAAGTCTTTGAGTGTATTTTTTGACATGACAAATCTCTTCAAACTCCTAATAAAGTATAACTGATGCCTTGCCTTCTTTATAACTACATCGATATGTTTGGACCAGGTTAGATCCTCAGTGATCTTGACACCGAGGAACTTGAAACTGTTCATTCTCTCCACTTCTGATCCCCTTATGAGGATTGGTATGTGTTCCTTTATCTTACCCTTCCTGAAGTCCACAATCAGCTCTTTCATCTTACTGATGTTGAGTGCCAGTTTGTGGCTGAGACACAACTCCACTTGTTGGCATATCTCACTCCTGTACGCCGTCTCATCACGACCTAAGATTCTACCAACAATGGTTATATCGTCAGCAAATTTATAGTTGGTATTTGAGCTACACCTAGCCACACACTCGTGGGTATATAGAGAGTAGAGCAGTGGGCTAAGCACACACCCCTGAGGTGCACCAGTGTTGATCGTCAGCGAGGAGGATAGGTTATCACTAGTCTGCACAGAATGTAGTCTGTGGTTAGGAAGTCGAGGATCCAATTGCAGATGGAGGTACAGAGGCCCAGGTTCTGTAACTTCTCAATCAGGATTGTGGGAATGATGGTGTTAAATGCTGAGCTATAGTCGATCATACCATGTTGTTGGTTACAACATGAAATACAATAAATGGATCCTCCTCTCCTTTTCCCCTCTGATTTCAGCTGATTTGTGGTCTCTCACCTTGGCAATAAATGTGGGTTTGCAGAAGATAAAGATGAAATGATAAATATTAGTTTTATTTGTCACCTGTACAGCCATATTTCATCTGCCCACCTGGTATGCTCATAACTCACCAACGCTAACCGTACATCTTTGGAATGCCACTCGGTCATGGGGAGAATGTACAAACTCCTTAGAGGCAGTGGCAGGATTTGAACCCTGATCGGTGCTCGTTGGCGCTAACATGCAGCTCCAGACCAGATGTCAGTGTAATTTCTTTGGATTGCGAAACAAGCTCGAGAGACTTTGTGCTTCTTTGTGTCCACGTGTCCATGTTCATTTTTCACCACTCTGGTAATGCAAAATAGATAGTCCAGCACAACTTACTCAGCAGTGATCTTTGTACACCTTCAGCAAATTTATCCTGACATGGAGTTTGGCACTTAATCACACAGGGACAGGGAAAATATCTTCACCTGCACATTATGAAAAATAATTTGTCCTCAGTGTCCCAGAACATTTTGCAACCAATAGAATCCACTTGAAGTTTGCTAATTTCTATTCAATTACAGAGCCATTTTTCCACGATACACTGCAGTTACCCACTGATGGAATCACCATCCAGTTTAGACTCAGAGTCAGAGAAGTATAGTACAGAAAAAGGCCTTCAGCCCATCTAGTCCATGCCAAACCATTTAAATTGCCTACTCACATTCACCTGCACCGGAACCTTAGCTCTCCATACCCCTATGATCCACGTACCTATCCAAACTTCTCTTAAATGTTGAAGTTGAGCTCATTCCACACTCTCATGACCTTCCAAGTGAAGAAGTTTCCCCTCGTGTTCCCCTCAAACTTCTCACCTTTCTCCCTTAACTCGTGACCTCTAGTTGTAGTCTCACCCAACCTCAGTGAAAAAAGCCTGCTTGCATTTACCCTATCTATAGCCTTCATAACTTTATATACCTGTTTCAAATCTCCTCTCATTTTTTTTTACGTTCTAAAGAATACAATACTAACCTATTCAATTTTTCCTGGTAATTTAGGTCCTGCAGACCTGGCAACATCCTTGAAATTTTCTCTGCACCCTTTCAACCTTATTTACATCTTTCCTGTAGGTAGGTGACCAAAACTGCACACAATACTCCAAATTAGACCTCACTAATGTTCTTATATAACATCCCATCTCCTGTTCTCAATACATTGATATGTGAAGACCACTGTGGCTAAAGCTTGCTTCATTATTCTGTCTACCTGTGACACCACTTTCAATGTATTATGGACTAGTATTCACAGATTCCTTTGTTCTACCACACTCCTTGGTGCTCTACCATTCACTGTGTAAGAGTTACCCTGGTTGGTCCTACCAAAGTGTAACACCTCACACTTGTCTGCGTTAACTCCATCTGCCATTTCAGCCCATTTTTTCAGCTGATGCAGATCCCTCTACAAGCCATGATAGCCTTCCCCAATGTCCACCACACCCCCAGTTTTGCTGACATCCATAGATTTGCTGATCCAGTTAACCACATTATCATCCAGACCATTGATAGAGATGACAAGCAACAAAGGACCCAGCACCAATCCCTGAAGCACACCACTAGTTACAGGCCTCCAATCAGAGAGGCAACACTCTACTACCGCTCTCTGGCTTCTTTCACAAAACCAATGTCTAATCCAATTTACCACCTCATCCTACAAACGTAAATGCAGAGCGACTGAACCTTCTTGACCTGCCTACCATGCAGCACCTTATCAAATGCTTTACCAAAGTCCATGTTGATAACATCCACATCCACTTTTCTGGTAATTTCCTCAAAATATTCTGTATGATTGGTTGGACATGACCTGCCATGCACAAAGCCATGCTGACGATCCTTAAACAGCCCATGTCTATCCAAATACTCATGTATCCAGTTCCTTAGAATACCTTCCAATAACATCCCCACAACTGAAGTCAGACTCACTGCCTGGTTTATGCTTAGAGTCCTTTTTAAACAGTAGAACAACGTTGACTATCCTCCAATCCTCTGGTACCTCCACTCTTTCTAAGGATGATTTTCAATATCTCTGCTAGGGCCCTGGCTATTTCTGCACTGGCCTCCCATAGGGTCCAAGAGAACACCTTGTAAGGCCCTGGGGACTTATCCACCCTGACTTGTCTCAGGATAGCAAACTACTTCTTCTCTGTAATCTGTACATGGTCCATGAAGTTGATGTCACTTTGCCTCACCTCTATAGACTCTGTGCCCATATTCTGAGTAAATGCAGATGCAAAAAAATCATTTAAGATCCCCCACCTGTTTTGACTCCATATGTCGTTACCATTCTGGCCTTCCAGAGGACCAATTTTGCCCCTTGCAATCCTTTTGCTCTTAACATATCTGTAGAATCTCTTCAGATTCTCCTCACCTTCACTGCTAGAGCAATTTCATGCCTTCTTTTAGCCCTCCCGATTTCTTTCTTAAGTGTTCTTTTGCATTTCTTATACTCCATAAGCACCTCATTTGTTCCTACCTGCATATACCTGCTATGCACCTCCTTTTTCCTCTTAACCAGGGCCTCAATATCTCTTGAAAACCAAGGTTCCTTCCACTTGTTATCTTTACCTTTTATTCTGACAAGCACATATAAGCTTTTTTCACTCAAAATTCAATAAGTAAAAAACTCCAGAAATATGCTGAATTATAAGAGGAAATTGAAAGACTTTGGAACATGATTTACGAAGACCAATGTGCCAAAAACTTTCTTTATGACCTTCTCTACCTGTGAAACCACTTTCATTTTTGAAGCCTCCCACTTACCAAGTGCCAGAAACTTGCGTGATCACTTCTGATACCATCAAAATTGGCCTTTCTCCAATCTAGAATCTCAACCCTTTTTTTTGCATATTTATTTTGAAAATAATGGCTTTGTGGTCAATGGATGCAAGTACTTCCCTATGCAAACTTCTGTCACTTGCCGTGTCTCATCCCCTAATAGCAGTCTCTTTCTGATGAAGGAAACTTCCCTGAACACATCTGACAAACTCTATCCCATCTAGTCCTTTTACAGTATAGGACTCCCAGTCAGTATGTTTATAGTAAAGTAAAAAGCAAATTTATTATCAATGTATGTACAAGTCACCATTTACTACTCTGAGATTCATTTTTTGCAGGCATTTACAGTAGAACAAAGAAATACGATAGAAACTACATACAAAGATTGACAAACAACCAGTGTGCAACACTACAGTCAGATAAAACTTCTAAGGATATACTTTCATCAAAAAAAACAGTAATCAGCACTCCACACAAGCTTATGCAATTCTGATAAGAGGTACACACCACTAAACTTAGATGAGAGCACAGCCCAGAAAAATGAAGACGTTACCACTATTGAAGAGAGAATTAACCAATTGAAGAGCATGACCCTCCATGGAGGACTTCTGCATGATCTGAACAGACTAGATGTCAACAAGGAAGCGTCGAACGCCTGGCTCAGAGTTGGAGACTTCTTCCCAGAAACAGAAGGGATCCTTGTGGCAAAACAGGGCCAGGTGGGTAACATAAAAAATGTCAAAAATACATAATAAAAGACCAACGAATTCAAAGATGATAAATGTAGAAAATGCCAAGGAAAACCAAAAATAATCCAATACATTACAAGAACCTGTAGAAGTCTAACACAACCGATTACCTACACAGGCACAATCAGTAGCAAACATCACTCATCAAAATCTTGTTTTAAAATAGAAACTCATAAAGTAAATCACATCTTACTATGAATACAAGCTTGATCAAGTTTTAGAGTCCGAATACCACAAATTATATTATGACTGATCCATTATTACAGATAGGACAATCCGTAATAACCATCCGGATATAATAATACTGGATAAACAAGCAGGAACAACTTACTTAATAGATATAGCCATTCTAAACACACATAACTTACTAAAATCAGTTTAGCGTCGAGTTGAATGAAGTTATCCACGCTGGTTCAAAGCCTGATAGTTGAAGGTTAGTAACTGTAGTATGGAATCTAAGGCTCTTGTATCTCCTTCCTGATGGCAGCAGGGAGAGGAGAACATGGCCTGGATGGTGGTGGTCCATGATAGAAGCTGCTTTCCTCTACAGTAGGATAAAAACAAATCGAGCTTCACTCTGTGCCTGGCTCTGGGAATTGTGGTGGAATGTTTGAAGGGATCTTCATTGTGTTTAATCCCGGGAGTGTGTGATGCGACGGCGTGGAGGAATCTTCATTCTGTGCATGATGCTGAGAGTGTCTTTTACTTTTTGATCATATCTACTCTCATTCCAACAGCACAACCTCATGAGAGAGGATGATGTGTCTGACGTCTGGTTCCAGTGGGAGGAAAAGATGGTGTCATCACTCTCCACCCTGCTGAGCCTCGCCCTTCCATCCCTCTGACACCATCTGTCCCAGACTGCCCCACAAACCCCCCAACAGCCTCTTCATTCCGTCTGTCCCACCTTCGCTTTGTAACGTGGCAGGCAGATGACGGTCTAACCAGAGATGTGTTTCCCTAGATACCGTAATTTCCGACGTTAGCAGGTCTACCACATTGTGTTGGGATGTTGTGGACAGAGAGAGGCTTCATGATGATCCTGGCTTTCTGGGCACACCTCGGAAATATCTGTCTTGAACTTCACCTCCCTGCCTGATGTCAGAGATGTCCTGAGACTGCAACCCTTGGTGAGCTCACAGTTGGGGGGAGGTGGCGGATGCTGTGGAGGGAGGGAGGGAGGGAGAACTACAACATCTCTCCTCCTTTAATATATAGGCTAGGCCTGCTCCTTGCTCTCCAGCCACATCCCTCACCCACTTCCTATCATATCTACACTTCGCACTTTAATCTCTCTTCTCCTCCCTCCCATTGGACAGGAATAACAAAAGTATAAAAAGATGTATCACCATGTTCAAGGACCACTCCCATCTGCTGTTAAAAGACTATTCAAACATTCCTGGTCTGAGAGATCAAATCTTGAACCCACAGTCTACCTCATTATGATCTTGTACCTTATTAGCTGTGTGCAATGAACTTTCTCTGTAACAGTATTCTTTCTGTACTACCTCCATGTATTAATGTGATGAAATAATCTGTATGAATGGCACACAAAACATACTTCACTCTCCCCCCAACAGTTCAAGGTTCAAATTCAATTAT
The DNA here is from genome assembly GCF_963921235.1 of Mobula hypostoma. Taxonomy (NCBI): domain Eukaryota; kingdom Metazoa; phylum Chordata; class Chondrichthyes; order Myliobatiformes; family Myliobatidae; genus Mobula; species Mobula hypostoma. Next base: position 219,612,470 of record NC_086098.1, on the reverse strand, counting down.
CAAAGTACATATTATGTGCCTCACCATATATCACCCTGAGATTCATTTTTTGCAGGCATTCCCAGTAGAACAGAGAAATACAATAGAATCAAAGAGAAACTACATGACGGACCAACAGCCAATGGGTATTAAAAGACAAACTGTGCAGATAGAAAAGTAATGACAATAATAAATAAATAGTTTGGGAACATGAGCTGTAGTTCTTGAAAGTGAGACAATAGGTTGTGGAATCAGTGCTAAGGTGAAGTTATCCACACTGGTTCCAGAACCCAGTGGGTAATGACTGTTCCTGGTGGTGTGGGACCTAAGCCTCCTGTACCTCTTTCTCTTGATGATGATGGGGATGATGCCTCTCTCTTGTGGAAGTGTTCCTTGTAGATGTGCTCAGCGCTGAGGAGGGCTTTCTCTCTAATGGACTGGGCTGGATCCACTACTTCTTTTCTTGGAAATTATTGTTTCTGTGGCAAGCTGTGATGCAACCAGTTAGGCCTTCAGTCTGACTGCATTTCAAACTATCTCTCTGCCGTTTTTCAGCCTTCTCCTGCACCAAGGGACTCAAAAGCCTAATGACACCAGCCCTTACCACACCTCTGCTTGTTGTACACCCTTGTGATGATTAACTTCCTCAGTCGCATCCCCTATAACCCACAAGTCAGACTCTGACCAGTGGCTGCTCACTTCTGCCGAACGTTCAGTGCTTCAGAAGCGCAGGTTGCTGTTGCTGTGTGAAGGTTCTCAGGCCTTTATGAATTCCTGTGTCTACTTCATAACAAAGCAACTCAAAATTAAAGTAATGTTAAAGTACAGTAAATTTATTATCAATGTACACGTCACCATGTACTGTAGTACCCTGAGTTTCATTTTCTTGCAGACATTCACAGTAGAACAAAGAATTACAATAGAATCAATGAAAAACTACGAGCAAAGACTGACAACCAATGTGCAAAAGAAGCCAAACTCTGCAAATACAAAAAAAAGTAAACAAGTAATACTGAAATTGAGCTGTAGAATCTTTGAAAGAGAGTCTGTAAGTTGTAGAATTGGTTCAGAGATGAAGTTATTCACACTGGTTCAGGAGGCTGATGGATGAATGGTATTAAGTGTTCCTGAACTTGGTGGTGTGAGACCCAAGGCTCCTGTACAGTACCTCCTTCCCAATGGTAGCAGGGAGAAGAGAGCATGGCCTGGATGGAGAAGGTCCTTCATGATGAATGCTGTTTTCTCGTGATAGTGCTCCTTGTAGATGTGCTCAGTGGTGGGGAGAGCTTTGCCTGTGATGCACTGGGCTGTGTCCACCAGGTTTTTGTTGGCTTTTCCATCCTTGGGCATTGGTATTTTCTTACCAGACTGTCATGCAACCACTCAGGATACTCTCCACTGTACATCTATAGAAGTTTGTCATCGTTTCCAAATCTGCGCAAACATCTAAGAAAACAGAGGATCTGTGGTGCCTTTTATGCGATTGCACTTACGTGCTAATCCCAGGAAAAAACATCTGATATGATAATGCCAAGGAATACAAGTCATATTGTTTTAAGTGTTCATGGACCACTTAGAAACTAAGAGTTTCCTTTGGTCTGATTCTAAGCCTTGGCACTTAGTTAATCTGAGCCAAAGCAATAGAGCTTCTGAACTCAGCAGGCTGTTGGGGGGGAGGGGGCAGGGTGGTGAAAGGGTTACCAGGAATAGATGGAAAAGAGGAAATGAGGTTCCAATCAAGGTTTGCTAAAAGGCATTTTGATAGGTACTAGGACAGGAAAAGCACAGAGGGAAGCAGATCTAATGCAGTCAAACAGAATTAGTATAGACAGGTACAAGAGATTCTGCAGATGCTGGAAATCTTGAGCAACACACACAAAACTCAGCAAGTCAGGCCACCTCTGAGTGATCTGACTAGCAACAATTGTAGTTCTGGGTTTCTATTGCTGTCCAGTTATACAACAGATCCTGGGATTGGAGTTATTTGTGAAGCACTCCATGTCTGAATTGTTTATCAGTGTCCAACTATCCAACTTCACTCCTGAGGAAATGTAGTGGAGGGCAGTCGACGTCTCCAGAACTCACCCCTTTAATGAGTCGCTGCTTTTGAAGAAATGAGAAAAAGAAATAATACAGAGCAGGAAAAAAACTTCTCATTCAGTTAGTGAACAGTGGCAAAATTATAAACACTAAGGATTCCGCAGACACACAGAAAAATGCTGGAGGATCTCAGCAGGCCAGGCAGCATCAATGGATAAGAGTAAACAGTTAACGTTTCGGGTCAAAACCCTTCAGCAGGACTGGAAAAAAATGCTGAGGAGTAGATTTAAAAGGTGCGGGGAGGGGAGAGAGAAACACAAGATGGCGGGTGAAATCCGGAGGGGGAAGGGTGAGGTAAGGAAGTGGGAAGTTGATTGGTGAAAGAGACAGAAGGATATAGAAGAAAGAAAAGTTGGGGAGGAGCACCAAAGGGAGGCGGGCAAGGAGATAAGGTGAGGGAGGGAAAAGGGGATGGGAAATAGTGAAGGGGGACGGGGGCATTACCGGAAGTTTGAGAAATCGATGTTCATGCCATCAGGTTGGAGGCTACCCAAATGGAATATAAGGTGTTGTTCCTCCAACCTAAGTGTGGCCTCATCACAACAGTGGAGGAGGCCATGGATGGACATGTCGGAATGGGAATGGGAAGTGGAATTAAAACGGGTGGCCACTGGGAGATCCCGCTTCTTCTGGCGGACGGAGTGTAGGTGCTCGGTGAAGCGGTCTCCCAATCTACATCGGCTCTCATTGATATACAGGAGGCCACATCAGGAGCACTGAACACAGTATATGACCCCATCAGACTCACAGGTAAAGTGTTGCCTCTCCTGGAAGGACTGTTTGGGGCCCTGAATGGTAGTGAGGGAGGAGGTGTAGGGAGTGATCCCCATGGAAAGCAGAAAGTTGGGGGGAGGGAAAGATGTGCTTGGTGGTGGGATCCCTTGGGAGGTGGTGGAAATTTCGGAGAATTATGTGCTGGATGCGGAGGTTGGTGGGGTGGTAGGTGAGGACCAGACGAACCCTATCCGTGGTAGGGTAGAGTATTCCGTAGATGTTGGAAATCCAAAGTAATACACACAAAATGCTGGAGGAACTCAGCAGATCAGGCAGCATCTATGGAGAGGAATAAACAGTTGACCTTTCAGGCTGAGACCCTTCAAATTCAAATTCAAATGGATTCTATTTATTGTACAATGTTCCTGGACACCCTGAGTTTACACTGAAGTGCAAAATTAATGAGTGCCTTTTATTTTGGTAAGTGTTCCCCAAGTTCAGTTAATGTCCATATTCTGCTCTAGGAGAGGTGATTCCCTCCTCACTCTGAATTATCCTTTTAAAGGATTTGGGCAGTGGAAGGCTACATTCGCAAACAGACTCTGGGTACTGTAACAATTAGGAAAATTTGCATAAACGCTAGAAGCAAGTTTTTTGCAATTGTCACATTTTGAATTCATTATTTTCCATTTTTTAAATTTTAGAATCCAAAACTTCATGGAAACTTCCCTGCTACAATTTCACATCAAGAGCGAGCTGCTGACATTCATGAAGAGTTTTGGGGAAAACACAGTACGAGAGATAGACTGAGTGTTCAGAACAACAAAGGGAGCTGTAATCTCAGTCTGAGCTGCACTCTACACAATACTCAGTTGTTCAATAGAATGTGCAGCCACTGTAAAACAATGAGGCTCTAATCTTCTGAGCTAAAGGATCAGGCATTTACACAGCAGTTTGTGCTCTTCCAGCCTCACACAGCGAGCTTGCTTTCTTCTTGCCACAGCGTGACACCTTGGGCTCCCCAGCCGTGAGCCCCAGCTCCCCATTTGTTCTGTGGTCAACAGCAGTGGGGTCTGAATGCATTGAAGGGACGGCACAGAAGTTTTGGATTAGGGCTAACGTGCCATCCTGGGCCTATAATCTCTTCAGAGAACTGGGTCAAAATAAATATCTGTTACAGAAACTGCCTTCATCTTACCCCCTTCTGGGCTGCTCGGCTCTGATACCTGACACTGAAGCAACTGGGCCCATTCTGTACTAATCAGGCATTAGCCGCTAAAGCCGTATGGAGAACAGTTAATCTCCATATTTACTCCATCTGTGTACCTCAGACTGATTTACACTGGGCTTTGTAGATCAAAGGAACTTTGTAAAGTCAGATTATTGGGGTAAGGGGATGAAGGACGGTGCTAGTGGCACGGCTATCCACTGATCTGATCTCATCAACGCTGCTGGTGTGTGTAAAAGACACTTCTTATTAGTTAACCCTGAACCAGTTGTTTCGTGGTCTTCCACCTTGCAAACACTCACATCAGCATTCCGGAACTGGTTTAGGAAAACTGCAAAGGACAGACCTACTTCATGTCATCTAAGTATGAAAAAGAATCCCGTCCCACACAACTCTAGTGAGACTCTGTTAACATCTTTTCAACAACATCTTGGATTATGCGGTCAGTCTAACAGAGTAAAATATCTCAAGATACTTCAGAGGACTATTAGCAAATAAAATTTAACACAGCTTGGGAAATATTGAAAAATTCCCAACTTCAGCAGATATTGGGAAGTTTTAGGTTTTGACACATAATATATTACCATTCTATTTATTACTCAGTTTACTGCACCGTAGACACTTTAAACCACTTCTTAAAATGCTGTTTACATTCTAATTACATGCTGATACCTATTTATGCACATTTTATTCCATAGCTGTCCTTTAACCTCTAACTTTATTAGTTGATTTATTTACATATAAAATTCTTCATTATTTTTAATAGTTGAATATTATTTTCTCACGTGTGTTGCACCCTGACCGACAAGTTGCAACAAATGCCCAATATAGCAAATGTAATGTACGTATATGGTGAATAAAGTTGATCCTTGATCTTTGATTCTTTTGCATTATAATAACTGCAGGTATTACAACTGACATATTATTAATCTTTACAGAACCCCTTCTATGAATATAACTTAATTTCTAACAGGGAAGAGAGAAAAGCGGATAAATAAACTAACATTTTAAATGCTTACATTGTACAACACAAGGCATCTTAAAACATAAAAGCCACACATCCCATTGTTGAGTGATTAACAGCAGTGACTGGACTCATGGTGAGCTTTGCAAACCAGAGACACCCACGTTTAATCCTCACTCTGTGTGAGAGATCTGATCTCAGCCAGGACCAAGCGTTACGATGTTGCAGTTGGTTTCTGTGACTTGGACCAAGATTACCAGCTGTCATTTCTGCTCTCAGTGACATCCAGAGGAGACCAGACCCTGTGCGAGGGCAATACTCTCCTTCCTTCTGTGGTCAGCACATTCAGGCTCATAGGTGGGTCAGTAACTGGAGGGCTGTTGACATCTTTAGAACTGTGACCCCAGCAGTCGTTGCCATCGGGTAAACCCGCTCCTCTGTCATCAGGGGCCACACACCGGAGTTACATTTCCTGGGTTTACCAGTTACTACATCAGTCACTGATACACCCAGGGGCTGATTTCAGAAGTACACTGCTGCAGGTTATGCCAGCACTATGCTGTCCTCTGCCAATGTGAGTTGGGGGAGGGTGGCAGGTGGAGCAGATCATTAGGGGGTGGGATTGCCGCTTATTAGAAACTCAAAAGTGACTGCACCAGGAATTTGTTTTTTATGATAAATGGAATTGTGTAAAGTTTGCTGTTTCTTGAAGAGGGAAGAGAAGACAAATGGATGAATATCCACTCTGTCATACGGGGGGCGTGGGTGGTGGACCCAAATGCAAGACACAGGCACTGAAGGACTAGGAACAGGACTAGGTGTGTCAAGAAAGCAAGGGAAGCGAGGAAGAAACGACACTGGACAAGACACAAGCCCTGGACGAGACAAGGATACAGGGCCTGGACTAAGACTAGACTAGGAAAGCGGGACCTGGACGAGGAACTAGGAACCTGGACAAGGGCTCCGAGCCAGAGACTGGACAGGGACCCGGAACCTGGGTCTTGACTCTGGCTTGGACCCCAGATCTAGGTTAGGACAAGACGTGGCTACAGGATGAGGAGTGGCAACAGGACAGGATATGAGACTCCTGGACAAGATGAGGGAACCCCAGCTGGGCGAGGTACTCCTGGGCTGGGTGAGACACATGGACAGGACAAGAACAGGAATGCAGAGCCTTGGTCGTGAGAGAACAGGAATTCAGAGCCTTGGTCGTGAGAGAACAAGAACATGGAACACAGAGCCAGGACCCCTCCTTGGGAACAGGACTTGGGGTCGGGGCTCTACAAAGAGTCAGGACTCCTCCTAGTGAGCAGGATGTAGGGCCGGGACTCATACACAGAGCACTGAGAGACAGATCTCCACTCAAGGTAGTAGCAAAGGGCCGGACCTATCCAGTAGAGGGGAGGGCACAAAGAGACGGTTCCCAACAAAAGGTAGCGGCAAACAGCCGGACCTACCTAGCGAAGGCGTGGACACAGAGACAGTTCCCAACTCAAGGTAGCGGCAAACAGCCAGACCTACCTAGCGAAGGCGAGGAGACAGAGACAGTTCCAAACAACGAAAGACAGCTCCTTATCTAGACACAGCAAAGCCCCGATCTTGCCCTGGTGGTTGAACCTGACAGCGTTACAGGTGAGGACACAGGCAAAGGTAGCAGGCAAGGCTTCAGGCGAAGGTAGCAGGCGAGGCTTCAGAAGGAAGGGGAAGGGAACAGTCCAGCAAATGAAGCTGAACCCAGGAGCTATTTATGTAGCCTGCCCAAAATCAGAATCAGGTGCCTCAATTAAGGCACACAACAGGACAAGGGAAAACCAGAAAACCTGGAATACGGATTGATGAACCGGACCGTGAACTGGAATGCCGACGTCACGGACCGAACCCTGACACGCTCATGTGGAAAGAAAGGAAGGATCTTGTCCCAAAACATTAAGGGTTTATTCACCTCTATAAATGCTGCCTGACCTGCAGAGTTCCTCCAGCATTTCATGTGTTGCTGTGGATTTCCTGCACCTGCAGAACCTCTTCTGTTTATAGTGAGGTAGTGTTCATGGGTTCACAGGCTGTTTGGAAATCTGATAGCAGAGGGGTAGAAGCTGTTCCAAAAGCCCTGAGTGTGGGTTTCAGGCTCCTGCATATACTGTGATACTGTGACCTGATGCTACATTCCAGCACTGAGCAGTCGCTGTAGTCTCGAAGAAGCCACAATTTGAATGGTGTTAAACTGAAGCTTTGCCTTCCAAGCCTGAAGTGAAGAAATATGCTGTCTGTTCTCCCTGACAAAAAGGCAGATCTTCTGCTATCTCAACAAACAAAGACCAAAACATGCTGTCTAATTATGATTTCATGGCTCTTTGAGATTTTGTGGAGTGGTACAGACCAACACTTTTCAAAATTAGAACAGTTACTACACTTAAAGAGTAGCTTGGCATATCCTGAAAAATGTAAAAAAAACAGCATTAAAAATCTAAGTCACTGAGTCCCTTGGTTTTCAAGACACTGGGGTAAAAATATATCGATAAACAGTGCCTCTAAAATGTATTCACCCATTCACCACACCCCCTCCCCCCCACGGGAAGTTTTCAGTGGATTTAATTTGGCTTTTTTTGACACGGATCAACAGGAAAAGACAGCAGGAAAAAACAGATTGCTACAAAGTGATCTAAATTAATTACAAATACAAAACACAAAATAATTGATTGCATAAGTATTCACCACCCCTCATCCTTTAAGATGACACACCAAATCATCACTGGTGTAGCCAATTGGTTTTAGAAGTCACGTAATTAGTTTAATAGAGATCATCGTATGTAGTCACAGTGTTTCAATTGATTGTAGGAAAAAATACACCTGAATCTGGAAGGTCCAACTGTGGTGAGTCAGTGTCTTGGCAAAAACGACACCATGCAGACAAATGAACACTCCAAGCAACTCCACGAAAAGGTTATTGAAAAGCACAAGTCAGGAGTACAGTTAAGTCAATCATCAAGTAATGGAAAAAATATGGCACAGCTGTAAATCTGTCTAGAGCAGACCGTCCTCAAAAACTAAGTGACCGTGCAAGAAGGGGACTAGTGAGGGAGGCCACTAAGAGACCTATGCCAACTCTGGAGGAGTTACAAGCTTCAGTGGCTGAGATGCCAGAGACTGCGCATACAACAGCTGTTGCCCGGGAGTGTGGCAAAGAGAAAGCCACTGTTGAAAAAAGCCTCGCATGAAATTTTGGCTAGAGTTTGCCAGAAGTCAGTTGGAAGAAGGTTCTATGGTCTGATGAAAGCAAAATTCAGCTTTTTGGCCATCAGACTAAATGCTATGATCAGCGTAAGCCAAACACAGCACATTGTCAAAAACACACCATCCCTACCAGGAAACATCATGCTGTGGGGATGCTTCACTACATTAGCATGGAAGGGTTGTGAAGATAGAGGGTGAAATGAATGCAGTAAAAATACAGGGAAATCCTGGAGGAAAACCTGATGCAGTTTTCAAGGAAACTGCAACTTAAGAGAAGATTTGTTTTCCAGCAAGATAATGACCCCAAGCATAAAGCCAGATCTACATAGGAATGGCTTAAAAATGACAAAGTTACTGTCTTGGAGTGGCCAAGTCAGAGTCCAGACCTCAATCCAATTGAGACTTCATGGTCGGACTTGTAAATGTCTGTTCACTCACGATCCCCATGCAATCTTACAGAGATTGAGCAGTTTTATAAAGAAGAATGAGGAAAAATTGCTGTGTCCAGATGTGCAAAGCTAATAGAGACCTATCCACACAGACTCAAGGTTGTAGTTGTTGCTAAAGGTGAATCTGCTAAATACTGTCTTGAAGGGGGTGAATACTTATGCAGTCAATTATTTTGTGTTTTATATTTGTGGTTAATTTAGATCACTTTGTAGAGATCTGTTTTCACTTTGACATAAAAGAGTCTTTTTCTGTTGATCAGTGTCAAATCAAGCCAAATTAAATCCATTGTGATTCAATGTTGTAAAACAATAAAATATGAAAACTTCCAAGGGGGCGAATACTTTTTATAGGCACTGTAAATCTGGTCCTTCACCAGACTCCCTGCTTCCTCAACACTACCTGCCCCTCCACCTATCTTCATGTCATCTGCAAACCTGGCCACAAAGCCATCAATTCCTTCATCCAAGTTATTGACAAATCTTGTAAAAAGAAGCGGTCCCAACACTGACCCCTGTGGAACACCATTAGCCAACCACAAAAAGGCCCTTTTAATCCCACTCTGTCTCCTGCCAATCTTCTATCTATGTATTTTTCCTGTAATACAGTCTTATCTTGTTAAGCAGTCTCATATGTAGCACCTTGTCAAAAACCTCCTGAAAACTCAAGTAAGCAACATCTAACGACTCTCCTTTATCTATCCTGCTGGTTATTTCCTCAAAGCATTCCAACAAATTTGTTAGACAAGACTTCCCCTTAAGAAAACCATGCTGATTTTAGCTTATTTTATCATGTGCCTCCAAGTACCCAGAAACCTCATCCGTAATAATTTACTCCAACATGTTCCCAATCACTGAAGTAAGGCTAACTAGTCTAAAATTCCTTTCTTCTGCCTCTCTCCCTTCTTAAAGAGTGGAGTAGCAGTTGCAATTTTCTATTGCTCAGGAACCACCTCAGAAGCTAGTGATTCTTGAAAGATCATTGCTAATGCCTCCACAATCTCTTCAGCCACCTCTTTCTGAGCTCTGGGGTGCAGTCAATCTGGTTCAGGTGATCTACAATCAGAACTTCCAGCATCGCAATCACCTTGTCTTTCGTGATAGCAACTATACTTGCTCCTGACCCTGACACATTCAAATTTCTGGCACACTGCTAGCGTCTTCCACAGAGAAGACTGACATGAAATAATTATTCAGCTTGTCCACCATTTCTTTGTTCCCCATTACTATCTCTTCAGTGTCATTTTTCAGTGGTCCAATATCCACTCTTGCCTCTCTTTTACACTTAGTATATCTGAAAAGTCTTTTGGTATTCCCTTTTATGCTATTGCCTAGTTTGCCTTCATATTTTATCTTTTCTCTCTTTATAGTTTCTATTTTAACTGCCTTCTTTTAAAAGCTTCGCAGTCCTCTAACTTCCCACTAAGTAATGCGTAGGTATCTGAGTTACTGTTGCTTTCTTGTCTGCTTGAACCAGTCTGGTCATTATCCTGGCTGTCTTGATGAAGGGCGTCAACCCAAAACATTGACTGTTTACTCTTTTCCATAGAAGCTGCCTGGCCTACTGAGTTCCTCCAGCATTTTGTGTGTGTTGCTTGGATTTCCAGCATCTGCAGATTTTCTCGTGTTTGTGGCCATTATCCTGACTTCTCCCATTAGTAAGGCATTTTTGCCCAATGAACTGCCACCCACTGGAGATTTTTTGATGTTTTCACCATTCTCTGTAAATTCTACAGACAGCTGTGCGTAAAAATCCCAGAAGATCAGTGGTTTCTGTAATACTCAAACCACCCCAACTGGCACCAGCAATCAGTCCACAGTCAATGGTCAGAGTAACTTAGATCACATTTCTTGCCCATTCTGATGTTTGGTCTGAACCACAATTGAACCTGTTGACCACGTCTGCATGCTTTTATGCATTGAGTTGCTGCCACTTTATTAGGTACACCGGTACTACAAGTGTACTTAATAAAGTGGCCACTAAGTTAATATCTTGTATTTTATTAAAATGGAGTATGAAATTGTTCTAAAAATGTAGTATGTTGCATTGTATTTAGCAATCTGCAGCATATGATATTTAATTTTTTTCCATTGATAAAACTTTTCACCAATTAACAGTCCTTTTGTAATGATATTGGAAACAGCAGTCAACTTTCACAAGTGGAAGGGTTTCAACTGAGGGGTAATAGTTACAACATCAGGGAACAGCAATTTAGAACATGGCCCATAAAACAGTAAGGGCCCTTCAGTCCACGCTGTTGTGCTAACCTACATAAAACTACTCAATGATCAATCTAACCCTTCCCTCCTACACAGCCCATAACCCTCCATTTTTCTTATATCTATATGCCTATCTAAATGTCCCTATTGCATCAAAGGTCAGAACAGACATGTGTAGAAATTTCTCTACTCAAAGATTTGTGAAACTGTGGCATGTTCAACACCATAAGGTCTTGGAAGCTGGAACATGGGAAGTGCTTACGGTGATCATGGAATTGAGGTCCACTGGGAATCTGGCATAGAGGAAGAATCAGAGACAGTGTTATTCAATGGCAGGGCAGGATTGATTGGTCAGATAGCTCCTATCTTACTCCTAGCTCCCATTTTCTTGTGTGCTAAAATGTGGGCCAGCTCTTTGCTCAGCAAAACACTCAGTATTTTCACTTTTGGATGGGTACTTAAGTACAAATCTTCAGTCACTGAGCTATGCAATCCAAGTTGTGCAAAGTGGGGCCGGACGGAAATGTAAAAGCATACAAACTGAGGTCACTCTCTGACATAGACTCACCTGTAGTTAGGATCTTTCAGCAGATTCCGGGGGATTGAGCCTGTCATAAAACTGTGCAGCTATATACTCTGTGGGAACCATTGGTCGGTCTAGTTGGAATACCCAGCAGAATCACTTCTCAGATGTAAGGATTGGAGACTGACAAAATGCTGAAAGAACTCAGCAAATCAGGAGAGGAATAAAGAGTTGACTTGCTGGCCGAGAGCCTTTATCAGGAACTTTATGAGTTTGTTCAACTGTTTATTCACATTCGCAGATGCTACCTGACCTGCTGAGCTCTTCCAGCATTTTGTGTGTGTGTGTTACTCAAGATTTTCAGCATCTGCAGAATCTCTTATGATTAGGATCTAAGATCCTACTGTTCTCAGTGGGAATTCTAGGTCTACAGATGAGGAGGCAAAAAGAAAGACAGATCCTTTAATTTTTAAAAATCTTTTGCATTATTTCTAGTTACTGCAATTTATTCATTTAATTTCAGATTTCATAATTTTTAAATAACTCTCATAGAAATACCACTTTGAGGGAAGGCAAAGTGTTATGCTTTGTAACTCTAAAACATAAAACTAATCAAAAAAAAACAAGATCAGACTGGGACAAAATGTGCTCTTTCATTTTTTTGTTTTTAGCAAGGCATGTGCGTATGACATGATGGCGTGATGACGTATGTCATTCACATGCTTTTACATATAACTTGCAATGCAATATGTATAAACAAAGAATGCTTAATCAGACAGTATATTTAGAATATTACTCAAATATTACTGAAATATTAAATACACAACACTCTTCCCTGCTCAGTGATTAATTTCTACTTAATATAGAATACAACACAACACAGATATGTAACATATTGCTCTCTAGTCATCCATATATAGGCAGTATACTAGACAATATATCTACTATATACAGATCCACAGCAGAGTAAATTTTAAGTTGTCCCTTTCAGGCCCAAAGATTTAATCACTGTGGAGGATTTCTTACTCTTTTGGGATAATGTCTTTCCTGACAAGAGAATGGGGCGGTTACTCTGCTTGGCAGGTGAAATTTGTGGGTGTGAAACAATCTCAAATACTGGAGCCTCCGTGCCGGCAATGGGAGTTGATTCTGGGACTGCTTGAAGTAGTTGTGACAGCTCTAGACACCTATGTTCTCCAACAATTGACTCTAGTCCCCTCAACTGATCGACATGTTGTTTCCAGATGACATCAGATGCAATCTCTACTGTGTAGGACAATGGTCCAGCTTTGTCTTTAATTTTTCCAAGTACCCACTTTTGATCACCTCTGTAGACCTTCGCCAGGAGTGCCTGTCCAGGACTAAAACACTGAACCTCCTTGTTTAAGAAGCGCTCAGTTTATCTCAGTTACTTGTCCTGATAGCCCTTCTGAAATCTTCTTTGAGGAGGCCCAAGTGTAAGTGCAAGGGATGGCCCAGGAACAGCATGGCTGGTGAGTTGTTGGTGGTAGAGTATGCTGCATTGCGATATGCATGGAGGAAATTGGCGAGCTTCTGATTCAGTGTCGGCGTAGTATATTCTACTGACAGTGTTCACAGTGCCTTCTTTGAACTCTGGACAAACCTTTCTCCCAAGCAAATTGTAGCTTGTGGTACGATGCGAACGTAATACGCCTTACTCTACTAATTTTCAGGAATGACTGAACTCTTCTGCAACAAACTGTGTCCATTGTCACTGACTAAGTGTTCTGGAACACTAATCCTCAAGAAGAGGCTTCTCAGCACATCAAATGTTTGCAAGGCTGTAATGGAGGCTATTGGGAACAGTTCTGGTCCCTGTGTAGCTGCATACACTACTACCAAGAAATTTGTGCCCTCGAATGGTCCAGCAAGATCCAGATAAACCCTCTGCCAGGGCAATGCAGGCCATTCCCAGGGATGGAGAGGAGCAGCTCCTGGCGTTTTCTGGACGGGTCGGCATCTGGAATAACATAGTCATAGTCCTACTTTATTGATCCCGGGGGAAATTTGTTTTTGTTACAGTTGCACCATAAATAGTTAAATAGTAATATGTAAACTATGCCAGGAAATAAGTCCAGGACCAGCCTATTGGCTCAGGGTGTCTGACCCTCCAAAGGAGGAGTTGTAAAGTTTGATGGCCACAGGCAGGAATGACTTCCTATGACGCTCTGTGTTGCATCTCGGTGGAATGAGTCTCTGGCTGAATGAACGCAAGCTGCTTGACCTGCTGATCTATATCAAGCCACCAGACAAAACTTTGAGCCAACACTTTCATTTTGACCACACCTAGATGACTGGCATGTAGCTTCTCCAATACTTTAGCTCTCAACTTGGATTGTACAACAGCTCTCAATTCCCACAGAAGGCATTCCCCATCAAAGGCAAGTTCATCTTGTTGTTAAAAATGGGAGATCTGGAATTCCAGCTGCACATTCCAACCATTTTGGGTGTCCATGTAGAACTGAGACAGTGTGGAGTCTTTTCTGCTTTCCCATTGGATCATCTCTGCCATAATAAGAATAATTTTGGGAGAATACATTCGCAGGAGAGTCCTCTTTTGTAAATGTTTCAGGTATTTCCTTTTCCAAGGGTAAATAGGACAATCTTTCAGTATTTTCATGATCAGTCATCCTCTTGAATTCTATCTTCTAATTGTGTCCTCTGAGAGAAAGAGATGATTTCTGCATTCTTGCTGCTGCTGTCAGTGGAACACCTTTCTGTGGATTGAAAATGGACACTAGTTGTTGATGATCAGTAATGAGAATAAATTCTCTCCCATACAAATACCAGTTAAAGTATTTTACACCCCAAACCAGACTGAAGGCCTCTCTGTCAGTCTGTGCATAATTTTTCTCTGCAGCGGTAAGGGAATGTGATACAAAGGCTATGGGGCGTTCGCGTCCATCAGTCATAACATGTGATATGACTGCACTTATACCAGAAGGCAAAGCGTCACAGGCAAGTTTTAATGGATGATGTGGATCATAATGTGTGAGTGCTGTGTCTGATGTCACCTTTTCCTTTACCTTTTTGAAAGCCACCTCACACTGCTTTGTCCATCGAAATTTCTTCCCAGTCTGTAGTAATGAGTTCAAGAGGTGGAGCACAGTAGCCAGGTTTGTCAGGAACCTATTTTAGCAATTGGCAAATCCTAAAAGGACAACAACTCTGACATGTTCTTTGGCCTTGGGGCATCCACCACTGCTTGAATATTCTCAGCACATCTGTGTAATTCTTGTGCGTCAATGGTGTGACCACATTAAGTGATGCTTGGTTTAAAGAATTCACACTTGTTGTTTCATGCTCTGAGCCCATAATCATCAAATCTTTTTAACACTGTCTTGAGATTTTGGAGATGTTCCTTGTCATCTTTACCAGTAACAATGATGTCATCCAGGTTACACTAAGTGCCTGGGCAGCCTTGCAGCACCAGCTCCATAGTGTTCTGCCAGACTGCAGGGGCTCATCCAAAAATAAGCCTAATATAGCGATAAAGCCCTTTGTGAGAGTAACTATGGACTCTTCTTCCATATCTATCTGTAGGTAGGCCTCAGATAAGTCTACCTTACTGAAGTCTTTCCCTCCAGACATCTTTGCAAAGGTATCCTCTATCCTGGGCAGAGGGTATTGATTTACTTTCAGTACTGGGTTGATGGCTTCCTTAAAATGACCACAGATCCTGACAGACCCATTCTTCTTGGCTACTGGGACAACTGGCAATACCCATGAATTCTACTCAACTTTGGAAAGAATTCATTCACACTCCTTGCAATCTGGCTCACTGGTTACTTTATCATGGATGGTTAAAGGAACCGGACTGGCTTTGTGAGATTTGGGTGTGGTATTTTCATTTAACACTATTTTACTTTTGATATGTTTGAGTTTTCCAACGCCATACTGCTGGACATCATCCAGTACCTTTCTTAATTTGCTTTCAGTTGATCCTATTGCAGGGTATGTGGCATGCAAATGGTGGCTGGATCTTTCCTGAGTGTTTCAGTCACTCAGCTCCAATAATGCTGGTCCTCCTGTTTTCACTGCATACAAGTCCAGTGTGGCTTGTTGGTTGTTGTACTGTATTTCACTATAACAAATGTCATTCCCACAGGAATGATCTTTTCTCCAGTGTAAGTTCTTAATTGGATATCTGCAGGCTTCAGTTTAGTATCTTTGAAATGCCGTTCAAACTCATTTTGTGGAATGACTGTAACAGCTGAGCTAGACTCTGATTCCATTTTAATTAATTTGCTGTTCACTTCTGGTGTAAGCTATATTGCTTGTCTATTGTTAGCTTTCACACTGTAAATCTCAAGGCTTTTCAGTCCGGTGTCACTCTCATCATTATCAGATTTTTCATCAACAGCATGCAGATTAGTACTCTTTTTGAAACTGCAAGTTAACTTTTTTCTTTTTCTCTTCCCTGTGCAGTCCATTTATTTTTGTCTGCCTGATATACTCTTTACATGTCCAACTTTGTTGCATTTCCCGCAAGCTTCACCTTTAAACCTTCTGGTGTATATGAGTCTCTGCCACACTGTTAATACAATTTGTTTGGCCAGTCTGCTTTCTTTCTAGACATTGCAATTTTGTTCACACTTTCATTCCTGACCAGAGCGTAATTGTGTCTCTGGCTGCCATTTTCATAGATACAACAATTTTAACTGCTCTTTTAAATGTGAGTTGTGCTTCAGTTAGGGGCCATTTTTGAATGGTTTCTTGTAGACTCCACAAACTAAACGATCTCTCAGTGCATCATTAAGCCCATCACTGAACTGCCAACGCTCGGACAATTTCTTCAATTCAACCACATAAGTGGAAATGGATTCCCCTTCATTTTGATTCTGCTTATCAAACCTAAAGCATTCTACAATCAACAATGGTTTCAGTTCTAAATGTTCCTGCATTACTTTCACAATATCAGCAAAGCTCTTTTCTGCTGGTTTGATTGGAGTAGTTAAACTTCAAAGCAAAGTTTATGTCTTTTCACCTAATGCATTCAGCAAAATTGGCACTTGTTATTTCACTTGCATCAAATTATTGTTCAATCCACTTAGTATGCAATATCCATTTAGTATACAATATGAAGTTGTTTCTTGTGAAATTGAGCATGTCTATCTTTCCAATGTAGCCAGCCATTTCTGTTCTTTTTTAAACTTATGATGATTATTACCTGATATTCACTGTTTATGAATCCATGAACTTATTGGCTTCCTGCCTTTTTTAAAAAAAACTCAAATGTCTTGCTACTCTTTTTTTAAACTCAAACTTCTCACTGCAGTTTAGGAGGTAGGTAGTTGTCTTGGGTTCATTTAAAACTTACTCAGCACCACTGTTATGCTTTTTAACTCAAAAACAGAAAGAAAAACAAGGGGAGACCGGGACAGATGTGTACTTTTCATTTTTACCTTTGGCAAGGTGTGCATTTATGATATGGTGGTGTGATGACGTATACATTCACATACCTTTACATATAATCTGCAATGCATTATGTAAATAACAAAGGATGATTAGCTTAATATTTCAGTAATATTGTACAGATATTGTTAAGTACACAACACAAAGCACCATCCCTTCCTCAGCGTTGCCTTGCTAGGGGCTTCCAGCGACATTCCACGGTGGAACATCTGCATTCTGCCGCGTGAGGCAAGTCACATTCTGACTTTGCCACCAGGCTGGAGAAGGCCCATCGGTCTTCTATCTCAGTGGAGGTTAGGTGTTGTGTCCACAGGAGGTTTTCCCAGCCCTGCCCACCCCACTGTCTGCACATGCAGCACTATAGTGCAGTGGTTAGTGTAATGCTATTACAGTTCCAGGCACCTAGGTTCAATACTGCTGCTGTCTGCAAGGAATTTGTACATTCTCCCTGTGACCATGTGGGTTTCCTCCGGGTGCTCCAGTTTCCTCCCACAGTCCGAAGTTGTATGGGTTAATAGGTTAATTGTTCACAGGATGTAATTGGGCTCATTGGGCCAGAAGGGCCTGTTACCAAGCTGTGTAAGTGTCTCGGTGTAATAATGTATGGCATGATCTGTGTGTATGGCATGCAAACAAACATTTTTCACTCTACCTCAGTACATACAACAATGATAACCATTACGAATATTTCAGATTGCAGATTCCTTTCATTGTTTTCCTCATATTCCCACCTTCTGCCCCTCGTCCAGAACTTCAGCTTTGCACTCAGAACTACATACAAACACTAGAATGGCAGCAATGGATCTTGCACATACTCCAGTATTCAATAAGATTGTGGTTGACCCTTTACCTCAGTGCCATTTCGCCCCCCACTAACCAGCAGTGTGAATCGCCTTTTCCAACTTTACTTCATAGGCAAGTTACTCATAGTGAGTTTAGGATAGAAGGGCGAGATGGAAAAGGGGCTTGATAGAGTTGTTAGGAGCAGGATATTCAGCAGGTCTCCACAGTCAATACTTTAGATATAGCAGAAATAAATAGGCAAACCAGTTCACTCTGGTGGAAGTTAAAGGGGATTATAAAACAAAATTATGTTGACTTTGGACAAGCTAGGAGAAAAGGGAAGCAAGGGACAGAAGTGGAGTTGGAAGCTACCCAGTTATTGCAACCATTAAAGGATATAACTAATGAAGTTATTGATAGCTTGAACATTTGCACCCAACACCATGATAAAAAGCAGCATATGCTGCCTGGCTTTTGTCTGTTGTCGGCACAAACATTCTGCAGTTAGAAGGCCACAGAGTCCCAGACTAGATATCAGATAATCAACTAGAAAGAATGGGTGGGTGAAGGTGCCCCTGTCCGATACACTTGAGATCACACTCTGACTAATCATGCCCTGGGAGGCTGCAAAAATGAGATGAGCCCGTTGTATGTTGCAGCAGTCCTCCACATTCCCCGACACAGTGACAATCAGACATACTGTCTTATGAGAGTGCATAATGTTGGAAAATACCAAGAGGGAACTTGGGTATCTCTGAGCAACCCACCGGCCTACACAATCAAGTTACACAGGTCCAAGAGGGTGGGGGGAGGGGGGGGTCAATTTGATGCAATATCATCAAAGGGGGAATCATTGGGCATGTCCATAGGAGGCTGTATGCAGAAGACTGATGGAATGTGATTTTGTTACATATAATAACTGTTCCCTGTCTCTATTGCCAGTTAATAATGAATCTTTTCCAATGTATACTTCGGTGAATGACATCAACTACATTGCAACATGTTACAAGGGCATATTACAAGGGCTAGTTGCAATGCAGTCTGACAGGCTATAATGTTTTAATCAGTGATGGCTCAACGGAATTAATAATTATGGGGCAGAATTTGCCTAAGCCAGCTGCAGAAGGGACGCTGGAGCTGGAGTTCATCATTTATTGGAGTGACACAGACAACGGATCGCACAAGTATGTAGCCACAGGACTATCACCCATTCCACACTATACTGTTGATTCAGAAATGATTATCTGAGAGGATAAGGAACTTATTAAGAAATAGGATGCTCTGTCATAAAGAATAATGGATCAGGAGAATGGAGCCAAGGTGGATCTAGAAAACTCCCCCTTTTGGAATATTTTGGTTTGAATGTACAAATCTACCCCAGGACACGATTTATCTCTCTTACTTTCGCTGTTGTACAGCTGATTGTTTTGATGGCTGTTATTATTTTAGTGTGTGAACTACAATGGCAGGTAAAGCATTGGCATCGGGGGGGGGGGGAATTGTGATTTTGGAGGTCAAATAAGGATACTGTTAGGGATCTAATATTTAGGCCCTATTGGCCATTTTAGGCCAAGAGCCTAGAGGGGGGACTATTGTAGAAGAAAGAATAGTGAGGATTATTAACTAGTAAATAGGAATGTGGATTATACGAATGTGGTAACATGGAATTGCAGACAAAGCCTAGAAGTAGAAACATGGAATGCAGTAGTGATGACATCCAAGGATCGGAAGTTTCGTTCAGTTATCGAAATGTAGTTTTCTGGTAATCTCATCATCTATGTAAGAATATAAATGCTCTACCAATCTCATTCTCAAGTTGATCAGTTCTGACCGGTCCCCTGTCATTTCGAACACTGACTCCATGCAATCTTTCATGTTGCTCCCACACTCTTGCATTGAGAAAGAGTGGAGGGAGTTGAATGTCAATCCTGGGGTGTGGGTAGCTGTCTAGTGTTGGCCAGAAAGAATTACAGTCTTCAAATCAGTGAATTCAAATGAATCAAGGAGAGTGGAAGTAGATAAATTAATTGTCTTTTTTCTCGCCATGTGCTTTAAGGAATAGAGGCTGCCATTTTGTGAAGCAGTTTAGTAACCTCCATCTTGTGAATTGTATGAGAACTGATTTTTGCTCTGGGATAATCTAATCAGAGCAATTGAATATGGACGCAAGGAGTTTCTGCTACTGACCTGCTAAACCTGAGGTCATTCTCAGATAAACTGTGTATTATGCACAATGACAGGTTTGCAAAAGTAATCCCATTATCTCAGCACAGTGTCTGAGTGACCTGGTTTGAAGAGAACAAAAGCAGGCACCCAAGGCAAGAAGTTGTGTTGCCCTTGGACTACATCCAATGGGAGGGTGTTACAGGTCAGTTGGGTGACCCATAGCCAAAGACACTGAAATGCAATATTTGAACTGGTAAGGAAAGAATATAAAAGAAGAGGCTTTAAATGCAAAGCAATGACAACTCCTGAGATTAACCATCGCTGATACCAGTATGAGTGATGCTACGTGGAACAAGTGGAGAGTGGATTGGGACTACAAGGAATGCTTGGCCAGTGTAGTCTCCTGTGCTTGGGTATTAACTTTTGTATTCTTTGACTATTCAGGAGAGTCAGTGAAACCTAGTGGGTACTTGTGTATGAATTTAGGTGTTTATTAGTTAAGACAATAAAGGTACTTGTCGGTAAATACAGATTCTCTCTGTGCCTCTCTGATCATTATTACTAAGGAGTAATCATTTCAACGATAGTAAGAATAACCATTTGAGTGACTGGGTTTCTGAGGAGCTGCCTGTGGTGTGGGTGGTTACGTGTGTCCATTTGTCTTTACTTGTTGTGTAGGCGCATGAGTTTTCCTCTGGCAATGAATCAGAATGTGGACATCTTCAAGCTGGGAGGAGACAGCTCCAGCGTTTCCTCTAACTCTGGCCCTGACCATCTTGTCCCACTCCCTACCCTTCTCAAGGTACAAGATCTCCCCTCTGACGTATATCATCCTAGAGCTTTGTCCTACTGGGAATCCTGCAATTTCTATTCTGATCCCTGGTTGTGTGTGTAATCCTGCTCAAAGTATCCTTCTCACCATATGATTGGCTAATTTGCATCTAGGATTAGCACCAAACACAGGAATATCTTGGCAAACCGACAGATCCACTTTTTAGACAAATAATAAAAATACCCCGAACACCTCTGCTTTAGCAATACACTTCAATGAATAAATTCATGCTGGTATTATGTATTATGCACATTTTAATCCACATCTGTACTTCTAACTTTATTCTTCATAATAGTTGAATGTTGTTTTTTGGTGTATGTAGTGCTAACACACCACATTAATAACCTAATACCTGTAAATGTATGTGGCAAATAAAGCTGATATTCCAATTTGTTTCAATACTGTAGTATTTAGGCAAGTATTGAAACATTAGGAAAGAATAAGTGGATTTATATGTGGAAATGTTAGAGTCAAACATTTTATTTTAATCATTTATTCATTTAAGTGAATAAAAAGGAAAGGTACCTCACATCCGGAGTTTCTCGAGTTAGCAGACGATTTTCTGACATAGTGGGGAGCTACGTACGAGGCAAGTTACAGCGGTGGTTTGCCCTAACTGATTAAAATAAAGAGAAATCTCATCGGTCCACAATCGACTTGAATAATTCAGTGTACAGAGTGCCAGGTATACAATCAATGGTTATTTTTTTTAGGTACACATGTTTGTTAATGCAAGTATCTAATCAGCCAATCATGAGGCAGCAACCTAGTGTATTAAAGCATGCAGACATGGTCAAGAGGTTCAGTTGTTGCTCAGACCAAACATGAGAATGGGGAAGAAATATGATCTAAGTGACTTTGACTAAGGACTAATTGTTGGTAGTTGGTTTGAGTATTTCAGAAACTGTAACCTCCTGTGATTTTCATGCACAACAGTCTCTAGAGTTCACAGAGAATAGTGCAAAAAATGGAAAAAAACACACATCCAGTGAAGGGCAATCCTATGGGTGAAGCGCCTTGTTAATGAGAGAGGTCAGAGGAGAATGGCCAGACTGGTTCAAGCTGACAGGAAGGCACCAGTAACTCAAATGAATACATGTTACACCAGTGGTGTGCAGAAGAGCATATCTGAACACACAACACACCAAACCTTGAAGTGGATGGGCTACAGCAGCAGAAAGCCACAAACATACAATCAGTGGCCACTTTATTGGGTACACAAGGCACCTAATAAAGTGGCCACTGAGTGTACGGTTGAATTCTGGCTTGATTATGCACCAATTGACAAACTGCTGTGAAAATCATGAGTCCACCTGTTTGAAGCTTAATCCAGCAGAGAGAGAGGCAGCACATATGGAAGAGATGCACTATGATTCCTGCCAAATAATTATATCTGATCTCCCCCACCAAAAGGCTTCACAGTATGGGAAATCAGCTTTATGAGAGGTGTTGTTTTTGTGTGAGTGTGTGTTGGGGGGGGGGGTATTGACTTTAACTGGGCTGACAAATTGAGTTGTAGCCACCTCATCGGGAGATTGACTTGAGGGACTACAACGAAAGCTGGTCCCTAAACCACAAAGCTTACATTGTTTTGTTGCCGAATAATCATAAGCCACTTCTGACAAATCTGTGCTTACGCAGTTTAGTGAATTATGATTATTGTTGCCTACCGCCCAATTAGAAGGTAAGACAAATGTGACAAAAGTTCACGATTTTCTCCAAGACTAGTGTGAAACTTTTGCATGAATACAAGTTTAAAGTATAACTGTAGCTGTAATATAGGAAAAATTATAGCTAGTTTGTCGAGGAAAGTCTTTCAGAGTAATGTGATCATGACCATCTAACTGGTTAGATTGAGAGATAAAGATTGACTGAAGTGTCAAAGAGAACCTGTCTGCAAGAATACAGTGTAATTCCAGCCTTTTTATTCATGGTACAGTCAGCACTGAAATTTGTCTGTTAAATTAATTTGTTGGTGACGCACCTCACTACTGTTATTTCAATAGTCATTTATTAAATGCCTCATATCAAGAAAAAAAGATGCAAATTTTAAATTGTATTTTCCATTGTTCCTCTTCCCCTCCCAAACAAATGTTATGCTCATTCTCTTACTCTCCTCATCACCCTTTGCTTTAGGTTGTGGCCAGGTTTATTTCAGAGTCTAAAAGGCAAAACCTAGACATTTCTGTGCTGTCGCAAAATAATTCTTCAGCTTATAATGGTTAAAAACAAATTAGCTAGTATTTATTGTAATAAGTCTGTTTTCCCTTCCAAGTCATCTCTCCCTCTTTTTGAAAGTATCAAGCTATATTGGTTTATTATTGATGTGCATCTCTAAACAGTAACTGACAGCATTGACAGGTTATGTAACTGCATGGGGCACTTCAACAGAACTTGATGCTGACCTAACTGAACATCATCTTTCTCCTCCTTCCAGAAGGAGTCATTGGATAGCAATAAGGAGTGGGCACCTTGGCTGACATCTCCATCCCATTCTGAACTAGCACTAAAGTCACTGCAGCTCTCCTATGGCTCAATTAAAATCAGCTAACTCACCACAGACCAAGGATCAGAGATTCCCCTATTGTTCTGATCTCAGACTCACTTGCTGAGCCATCAGGGGAGCTCAGGAGTAGCTCTGCTAGTAATCATTTTCAGAGCGTGTTTAATTTTGAGCCATCTGCCAGCCATATTACATTTTCATTGTTGAACTGATTCAGTGCAAAGTCAGGATACATCTGAGGGGCAAAAAAGAGAAACTTGTGAACTTGCTTTGTGACAGTCCCACTGAATTATCACATTGCTTTCCCTCTACTCAATTTCTTCCAAATATTCTGACCACAGATAAACCACTGTCACTTTTGTTATCCTTCCTTCCAAATTGCTATTTACACCTTTATATTTACTCCCTCCCTACTCAATCACCAACACAATGTTCATCCCTCAACCTGCAAATTATTTTTCATAAACTGTCTATACAAAAACTGTGATTGATTCAGCATTCACCACATATTCTCAATTAAACCATAAGACACAGGAGCAGAATTAGTCTATTTATCCCATCGAGTCTGCTCTGCCATTTGATCATGGCTAAGTTATAAACCTCTTCAACCTCATTCTCCTGCCTTCTTCCTGTAACCTTTGATGCCCTTACTAATCAGACCCTGTCAACTTCCATTTTAAATATACCCAATGATTTGGCCTCTATAGCCAAGTCACCTGTGTCAATGAATTCCACAAATTCAATACCCCCAGTCTTATACTTCCCCACTTACAGGAAACACTCTCTCTAGATCTTTCAATATTCAATAAGTTTCAGTGATATCCCTCTTCATTCTTCTAAATTCCAGTGAGTACAGCCCTCAAATGCTCCTCATACTTTAACCCTTTAATTACTGGGATAATTCTCGTAAGCCTCATCTGGACCCTTTCCAATTTCAGCACATCTTTATGAGAGATTTTTCTCGTCACAGCCCTCAAATGCTCCTCATACTTGAACCCTTTAATTACTGGGATAATTCTCATAAGCCTCATCTGGACCCTTTCCAATTTCAGCACATCTTTATGAGAGATTTTTCTCGTCACAAACTGGCTGGCAAACTGGCAACTTTCCCCATGGCATGATAGTGTAGCAGTTACCACAGCATTTTTAAATCGCCAGCAATCACTGATCGGGGTTTAATTCCCACTGTTGTCTGTAATGAGTTTGTATGTTCTCCCCATGACTGCATTGGTTTCCTCTCGATACTCTGGTTTCCTCCCATGGTTAGGGTTAGTGAGTTGTGTGCATGCTACGTTTGTGTCAGAAACGTAGCGAAAGTTAAGAGATTGTGCCCGGTACAATCCTCACTGATTTGATTCGACACATTTCAGTGTATGTTTTAATGTACAAATGAAGGTGGTAGAAAATGCAATAAAACAAATCTGAGGCATGCTCACATCGATTACAAAGTTACAGCTCCAACAGTGGCAGCAGACTTCAGCCAATATTCCCGCAAGGACAGTTCCAGTAAAGTATATTCTGATTCACTGTGGAATGCTTTTTTGATGACGAATCGAAGATCATCATCACATCTAAAAGGAGTCTAACTAGAAGGCACATCATGGATTAATAATGTGGTCATCACTTCAAAAGATAAACATAGATTAAAATCAACTGGTTTTGAAAGTAAATTTCTTTGAAGGAAACCAAGAGGGCACTGGCTAAAGAACTGTCACACCTGCAGATCTGCCTTAAACAGTTACTGTGTTGAAAGCAGAAATAATCCAAAAGAATTTTGCCCAGATTAAATAAAAACACATTTTAAGATGCAACTGTCGCTTTATTTAGGTTTGGCAACATAAATATCAAGTTATAAGCATAACAATTAGCTGTGGCCATTATAGTAAATTAGCTACTGTGTTTAAAAAACAAAATGCAATGCAACAACATAAATTACAGATGAACCAAAGAGAAAAGTGCAGCCTTGTAAAGCTTGTTGAACATGCAAGGAATCTGCTTGGAATCAACAATACAGTACAAGCTGAGAAAGACAGATTTCAGTAACCATAGATAGAACAGTAGAGCCATTATCTTTTCAACCAGCTCTCAAGTAAATGCTTGATCTAAATAAAATTTTATGTAGCTAGGCTTTTATGTACATTGCTTAAGATAGAAGCAGATGCAATACTAAATTCCTAAGGATAATAAACACATCTGAAAAATGAGAAAAATAGGAGAAGGAGACTAATTGAATATTTCCGAAGTTGGTACTGGCACAATGAGTTGTTGGGCTTCCTCTGCTCCAAGAGCTCGATTTTCAACCAACTTACCGCAGAATGATGCCTGACAATCATTTCCTAGCATTCACCTACCACTGAAATTTGCAAGTTTCAATCTGCTCTTAACAGTTATCCACAAAGTAGTTCTTGTATTCAATTGTATCGTGTTCCTATACTGGAATCCATAGTTTAGAATTACACAGATTGGGAAACTATATACCATGTTTAAAGATGTGCTGTCAATGAGGCAAATTTATATTATGTGGAGAAGTCGACTGCTTGTTCACTGTGGACTTTCTATTTGCATTTATTAAGGAAACATGAAACCCAATGTACTCTTTCTCCGATGTATCTGGTACTTTGTATTTAATACAGATCTGATGACATATACATTACATAATTTAAACTGTAATTGAAATAGTTCATCACTAATTAATTTCTCACAGAATCTGCAACAGAGATAAACAATGGTATTCATGTCATCTGTTTTAACTATTCCATATTCCTTTATTTTAACAATATTTATATCTATTCTAAAGCATTGATTTGCTCCCTGCTTGAATCAACTCTGGCAGATAAAGTACAGTCTTGTAACATTACTGAAAAAAAACAGTTTTGTATCACATTTCACTTGACAGCTGGGCTCTCTTCATTTTATGTGTTTCAACCTTTAGAAATAATTTCTAATTATTGTGTTCCATCATTCATACTTTAAAACACAACAAAATATTCTGGGTCTAGTAAAAGTGCCCTTAGTGGTTTTTTCACATTGCATTGCTTTTGCATCTTCTTACAGCATTTTAGTGGAATTATACAGTATTCACTATTGCTTCAACATTTTTATTCTGAGGAATGAAAACTGCAATAATTTAAATTTCTACCATAGGTATGCAGAAAAAAAACTCCATAAGACACGGGACAGAATTAGGCCATTTGGTTGATCAAGCCTGCTCCGCCATTCCATCGCAGCTGATTTATTAACCTCCCAAACCTATTCTCCTTTCTTCTCCCTGTAACCTTTGACACCCTGATTAATAAGAACCCAGCAACCTCTGCTTTAAATATACCCAGTGACTTGGCCTCCACAGCCATCTGCAGCAATAAATTCCAGATTCACCCACCTCCGACTAAAAAAAATTCTTCCTCAGGTTCCAAATTATCAAGGCTTTATCCACCGAAGCTGCTGTTTCTTGTACTTTGTGAACACAAAACTTCTGACCTTTCACATCACATAATTTATCCAGTAAAGGCATAATGAGCTTCAAACTCTGGATAAAATCATCATGTAAGCTGCTTAATCTACACCAGGTCCTCCAAAGGATTTGAGACTGATAATAGAGTACACATTTCAGGTCTTTGGAGACCATCTAGAATTACATAAATCTCTGCTATTAACATTAAAGAAAACAGCACTAAGTAAAGACTTTAGAGCCAGCAGCTGACCAGCCTTACTTCCCACAAATTGTTATATCCTGTCTCCTTCAGAGTACTGTCAGATGTGCGTAACAATATGCATGATTTTACTTCTCTTTTACATTTCCCACCTGCTGTTCATTTTTAATTAGACATTTTTTAGTTTGGCTAATCCAACCACCTTGAGGGTTAGATTAGCCAGAGTGAAGGTCACTTGAGGATTCCAAAGCACAAATATCTTTGAATTAAGATGTCACTTTGACTTGAGTAGTTGGCTGTTGCCAAGAAATTGATTTTTTCTTTATATAATGTAACTGATAGCTGTTTAGTTCACGGAACTCATTTGAAAGTGACCAAGTAGAAACACAAATACAAGAGATTCTGAAGGTGCTGGGAATTTTGAGTGGCACATACACACAAAATGCTGGAGGAACTCAGCAAGTTAGATAGCATCTGTGGAGGGGAATAACCAGTCGACAATTTGGTCTGAGATCCTTCATCAGGACTGAAAATGAAGGAGTAAAAACTGGCAGGTGATTGGTGAGACCAGGTTAGGGGGAAGGTGGGAGGGTGGAAATGAAGTTAGAAGCTGGAAGGGGATAGGTGTGAACTTGATAGGAGAGGACAGTGGACCATGGAAGAAGGGGAAGGATGGGAGCCAGAGGGAGGTGATGGGTAGGCTAGAAGGGGTGAGAGGGTACCAGAATGGGGAATAGAAATAGAGTAGAGACAAGTAATTGGGGGAGACTACTGGAAGTTGGAAAAATTGATGTTCATGTCATCAGGTTGGAGGCTACCCAGACAGAGTATGAGGCGTTACTCCTCTAAACTGAGCATGACTTCATCACGGCACTAAGTCATGGAAAGACATGTCAGAATGGGAATGGAAAGTTGAATTGAAATGGGTGAGTACTGGGAGATCCTGTCTTTTGTGACAGACAGAGCGAAGGTGCTTGACAAATCTACGTCAGGTGTTGCCGATGTACAGGCTGCCAGACTGGGAGCACCCGATACAATAGATGACCCCAACAGACTCACAGGTAAAGTGTCACCTCAGCTGGAAGGACTTTTGCAGTCCTGAATGGTGGCGAGGAAGGTGATGTAGGGGCAAGTGGGAGAGATGATGGACATGAGTCACATAGAGCAAGGGAAGGCAGGAAAGATGTGCTCTGTGGTAGGATCCCGTTGGAAATGGTGGAAAATATGGAAAATGATGTGCTGGATACAGATGCTCATAGGGTGGAAGACAACGACAAGGGGAACTCTATCCCTGTTATGATGGCAGAAGGATGGGGTGAGCATGGGTGTAAAAGAAATGGAGGAGATGCAGGTGACGACAGATGGTTCTGGAAGGGGATACCCATTCTTTGAAAAAAATGACATCTCAGATGTTGTTGAATGGAAAGCCTCATCCTGAGAACTGGTGTGCTGGGGACCGAGGAACTAAGTGAAGGGAATAGCATTTTTACAAATGACAGGATGGGAAGAGACAGAGTCAAGCATAAGAGTCAGTAGGTTTGTAAAACATATCAGCGGATAATCTGTCTCCAGATGCAATCGACAATATAGTGACAGAAAAGTTGGGGAGCATTACCTTTGTAGAACATTGACTATTCCACACAGCTGACAAAAAGGCAGGCATGGCTGGGGCCCATGCGAGTGCCCATGGTTGTGAGTGGTGGTAAAAATCTTCTGAGATGTATATATTTCAATGCTAGGAGTATTGCGGGGAAGGCGGATGAGTTGAGGGCGTGGATTGACACGTGGAATTATGACCTTATAGCAATTAGTGAAACTTGGCTACAGGAGGGGCAGGACTGGCAGCTTAATATTCCAGGGTTCCGATGTTTCAGATGTGATCGAGGCAGAGGAATGAAAGGTGGGGGAGTAGCATTGCTTGTTAGGGAAAATATTACAGCAGTGCTCAGGCAGGACAGATTAGAGGGCTTGTCTACTGAATCCTTATGGGTGGAGCTGAGAAACAGGAAGGTATGGCCACATTAGTGGGATTGTATTACAGACCACCCAATAGTCAACGAGAATTGCAAGAGCAAATCTGCAGAGACACAGCAGGCAACTGCAGGAAACAAAGTTGTGGTGGTAGGGGATTTTAATTTTCCATATATTGATTGGGACTCCCATACTGTTAGAGGTCTAGATGGTTTAGAGTTTGTAAAATGTGTTCAGGAAAGTTTTCTAAATCAATATATAGAGGGACCAACTAGAGGGGATGCAATATTGGATCTCCTGTTAGGAAGCGAGTTAGGACAAGTGACAGAAGTCTGTGTAGGGGAGCACTTTGGTTCCAGTGATCATAACACCATTAGTTTCAACTTGATCATGGACAAGGATAGATCTGGTTCTAGGGTTGAGGTTCTTAACTGGAAGAAGGCCAAATTTGAAGAAATGAGAAAGGATCTAAAAAGCGTGGATTGGGATAGGTTGTTCTCTGGCAAGGATGTGATCGATAGGTGGGAAGCCTTCAAAGGAGAAATCTTGAGAGTGCAGAATTTGTATGTTCCTGTCAGGATTAAAGGCAAAGTGAATAGGAATAAGGAACCTTGGTTCTCAAGGGATATTGCAACTCTGATAAAGAAGAAGAGGGTGTTGTATGACATGCATGGGAAGCAGGGAGTAAATCAGGTGCTTGAGGAGTATAAGAAGTGCAAGAAAATACTTAAGAAAGAAATCAGGAGGGCTAAAAGAGGACATGAGGTTGCCTTGGCAGTCAAAGTGAAGGATAATCCAAAGAGCTTTTACAGGTATATTAAGAGCAAAAGGATTGTAAGGGATAAAATTGGTCCTCTTGAATATCAGAGTGGTCGGCTATGTGCGGAACCAAAGGAAATGGGGGAGATCTTAAATAGGTTTTTTGAGTCTGTATTTACTAAGGAAACTGGCATGAAGTCTATGGAATTAAGGGAAACAAGTAGTGAGATCATGGAAACTGTACAGATCGAAAAGGAGGAGGTCCTTGCTGTTTTGAGGAAAATTAAACTGGATAAATCCCTGGGACCTGACAGGGTGTTCCCTCGGACCTTGAAGGAGACTAGTGTTGAAATTGCATGGGCCCTGGCAGAAATATTTAAAATGTCGCCATCTACAGGTGAGGTGCTGGAGGATTGGAGAGTGGCTCATGTTGTTCTGTTGTTTAAAAAAGGATCGAAAAGTAATCTGGGAAATTATAGGCCTGTAAGTTTAACGTCGGTAGTAGGTAAGTTATTGGAGGGAGTACTAAGAGACAGAATCTACAAGCACTTGGATAGACAGGGACTTATTAGGGAGAGTCAACATGGCTTTGTGCATCTATTGGAGTTTTTCGAGGAGGTTACAGGAAAGTCGATGAAGGGAAGGCAGTGGATATTGTCTACATGGACTTCAGTAAGGCCTTTGACAAGATCCTGCATGGGAGGTTAGTTAGGAAAATTCAGTCGCTTAGGTATACATGGAGAGGTGGTAAATTGGATTAGACAATGGCTCAATGGAAGAAGCCAAAGAGTGGTAGTAGAGAATTGCTTCTCTGAGTGGAGGCCTGTGACTAGTGGTGTGCCACAGGGATCAGTGCTGGGTCCATTGTTATTTGTCATCTATATCAATGATCTGGATGATAATGTGGTAAATTGGATCAGCAAATTTGCTGATGATACAAAGATTGGAGGTGTAGTAGACAGTTTTCAGAGCCTGCAGAGGGACTTGGACCAGCTGGAAAAATGGGCTGAAAAATGGCAGATGGAGTTTAATACAGCCAAGTGTGAGGTATTGCACGTTGGAAGGACAAACCAAGGTAGAACATACAGGGTTAACGGTAAGGCACTGAGGAGTGCAGTGGAACAGAGGGATCTGGGAATACAGATACAAAATTCCCTAAAAGTAGTATCACAGGTAGATAGAGTTGTAAAGAGAGCTTTTGGTACATTGGCCTTTATTAATCAAAGTATTGAGTATAAGAGCTGGAATGTTATGATGAGGTTGTATAAGGCATTGGTGAGGCCGAATCTGGAGTATTGTGTTCAGTTTTGGTCACCAAATTACAGGAAGGATATTAATAAAGTTGAAAGAGTGCAGAGAAGGTTTACAAGGATGTTGCTGGGACTTGAGAAACTCAGTTACAGAGAAAGGTTGAATAGGTTAGGACTTTATTCCCTGGAGCGTAGAAGAATGAGGGGAGATTTGATAGAGGTATATAAAATTATGATGGGTATAGATAAGAGTGAATGCAAGCAGGCTTTTTCCACTGAGGCAAGGGGAGAAAAAAAAACCCAGAGGACATGGGTTAAGGGTGAGGGGGGAAAAGTTTAAAGGGAACATTAGGGGGGGCTTCTTCACACAGAGAGTGGTGGGAGTATGGAATGAGCTGCCAGATGTGGTGGTAAATGCGGGTTCTTTTTTAACATTTAAGAATAAATTGGACAGACACATGGATGGGAGGTGTATGGAGGGATATGGTCCGTGTGCAGGTCAGTGGGACTAGGCAGAATATGGTTCGGCACAGCCAAGAAGGACCAAAAGGCCTGTTTCTGTGCTGTAGTTTCTATGGTATTTTGGAAAAAGTGAGAGGAGCTGGAGAAGTTGTTGAGGGATATCAACGTATCAAGTAGAAATATCTTTTCTATATTTCACTGTCATGTACAAAGGTCTCATCAGCATTCAGGACACTGTCTCAGGAAATTTAAATTCATTAAATCTGGCATATTTTGAATCAACTTACAACTAGCTAATCTACATGTTTTGTAACTACATGGAAGACATTTTGGCAGAATCAGAGCACCATTTTGTTGTGCTAAGCTTGCTACTTAGCACTTTATGAATCAGTTGTTCTTAACATTAATCTGAACTCTACATATTGTGCGATTTTCCCATTAACCCATGAAATCTCAAAAGTTGCAACTCACGCACAGCCATGGGATCTAAAATGCTTCAGTCATCTGGCACTTAATTTATGTGGGTATTTTCCATAAAACAGCTGCTTGTTAGCAGCTTATTTGAACTTTAGACTAACCCAGCTCAGCACATCTACACACTACCGCCTATTAGTGACAAAATAATTCAGGCATAAACTTCAAAATTATTCTGGTCAGCATGGGTCAGTGTAATACAATGAAATAAAAGGTGTAAGAGGTATTTTAATCTCCAGTAGATATAACTAAATGTATCAAACAATATTTCTCATTGATCTTAACACTCCCTCTTTGTAGTTTATATTGTAAACCTGTAATAATACTGGAATCGTACTATTGTGGCACTGGATCATAGCTAACAAATAAATAATTGAAATATTTCAAGTCCGTATGCACACTTAAACACTACATATAGGGAAATATATAACTGAAGATAGGAGTTATGCTAAAGGTTTCTTCCTCATTATTCTGAAGCTGCAGTTACCCGATCTCTAACTTTATACCACTGAAAAATAGCTTCATGTAGAATTATTGCAGTATGATTTTAGAATCTATTCTGAAGTAAAGCCATGTAACTAAACAGCCTGGTGTACTCCACAGATTGTACAGGTTCAAGTGACTTAAGGTTAATCATACTGGACTCAGCATGAATCTGGTCTTTGCACTGTAAATCATAGGAAACCAGAATCTCAAGGCTTAACATGAAGTACCAGGTTTATACCATAGATGATATTTTGTTGCTATATAAAAGTAAAAATTAGTTAAGATCATATGCGATTGCAGAACTGCTTAGGGAAACTATAGGATGTCCTACAAAAGGACAGTTTCTCTCAATTTCCTGGCAAATTTATTTCAAGAGTAACTGGTGCAACAGTCTTAACAGCCTTGCTTCATGTCTGTTTTCTGACAAGCTTAAACACATTACATTTAATTAAATTGGTATCTTAGAAATTGAACCCTCTTATCATACTGTTGACATTTACGGTTCATTAATCTTGATTTGGATAACTACAACTCTATATAGTTACAAATCTTCCGGAGTGCAACAACAGGAATGTATTGATTTTCCTTCCAGGTTTTACTTCAGATAGCTTCACTTCCTAGAGTCCCGATTTTACTCAAAGGTATTCTCCCATGCATACATGTATCTTTCTAGTACTTCCCTCAAGTGACCCCGATCATATGTGGCACAAATGTAATGAACACAGCGTGTTGGTACTGGAAATCTGCACAATGGAACCAAACCACAATATTCAAAGAAAAGCATTACTAGCCACTGGGAACCATGAGGATAACAGAATTATGGAAGGATGGCGTCAACACCTATCGCCTCTTACAACTGTCACATCAACATTAGTTGGGATGTTACTGATTTTATTTTGTTACATGGATGATTAGCCTGAACAAACCGCGCCCCTCCCCCCAATGATTTTCATGTGCATGGACATTTGAAGCCAAGAACAGGATTTTCCATTCCTAGACTTGCAGTAAGTGGTATCGGAAATAGAGAACCAAATACGAACAGACTATATAAAATGGTTTAAAGTAATAGGTAAGGAAGATTCCCCTGGTTTGTGACTGAGGCAGCAATAATGGTAAAACAGATGCCCAAAACACAACTGCATTTTAACTTGATGTAAAATGTAGCTATTAATGTAATAAACTGATATACTTGCAACTTGCTTAAAACAAAAGGCTGTAATTTGTCCAAATTACAATTTCTTCCTTATTATGTGTCCTATCTGGAGAACTTGCGAACAGCTTTGTACGATGTCGGTACAGATAGGAACATTGAACTATCTTTGTCATCGGTTGTCAAGTTCTCTACTGAACTCCAATTCTTTTTACTGCTTCCATAACTCTTTGGCAGGAAAAGTCCAGCAAGCTTCCGGTTCCGCCGCTCTCCCCGAGACTGCTGGAATTCTTAAAACAGAAAGAAAGAATTATTGCCAACAAAACCAAATTCACTATAGTTAATTGAAAATCAATTACAGATAACACAATCACACTGGGTCACAAGAACAATAACAATACTGTCAATTTTATACAGTTTTCTTTCTTTTGAAAATGAATCCTTTATTCAGAGGTAGTTCTTGTGAATGCAGTTGTTGATCAGCTCTGCAATCAAATTCCGGAGTGACTCAGGTTAATTATGGGATACATGACACTGTTTTTAAAAGGAAAATCAATCCTTTAGTTATTAAAGTGAAGTGACTTAAAATTACAAGTAGAAGAATTATCTAAACTTTTAAAATTAGCTTGTTTTCACCTGTTAAATGCTTTCATTAAACTGCCATGGAAGATGTCAAAGTATAGTTATTTTATTAAATACAGTTATTTGAATGTGGTATCTCAGTATGAAGAGGAAAGTTATAAACAGCAGTTCACACTGGTGCAGGAACTTACAAGCAAAGGCTCTTGACAAAAACATGCATACATCTATCAAAGTAATATGCCTGAAACATTCTACATCAGCATATCACCACATTTTTACTGGAAGCAATAATGATCCAGTGGAATTAATTAACACTGGGATAAAGTGAATTACAATTAAAAAAAGCTTTATTACTACTATTTATTTTAATAATCTCTAATGCTACAAATGCTACAAAGTTAATCACATTGCAAACAAGATCATCATTTTGATGAAAAAAGTACAACTTGGCAAGTGTATGCAGATAAAAAAAATTTATTAAAGATCTATTTATATAGTGCCTTTCATAACCCTTTGTGTACCCCTGAGCTTGATACAGTCCTAGGACGAATATTAATTCAATGCCAGAAACACAGCAAAAATGCACACAAGCTCCCACAGACGTAAACTTAGATTATTTTTTGCTTATATTATCTGATGGACAAATATCGACAACAAAATATCCTGCTCTTATTTGGAGGAGTTGCATAAATGAAGATAGACTTGCACCCAAAAACTGGAAATCAATCACTTAGCTTCAGTGGAGAAAGAAAACAGTTTGATGATCTTTCAGTTCTGCTAAAAATTCATCAGTTTTAAGTATTAACTTCATTACAGTATCCTGACTTGGCAAGTAATCATGCATTTTATTTTTATTTCAACTTTTGAGTAAATGTAGCCTTTTGATTTTGCAATCTTGGACAGTTTGTAACAACTAATAACCTCGATTTTAATGTAGGCAGTACAATAATTTACACATAGGTTTCCATAATCAGAAAATTAATTTATTGGATTATGTTATGACACAGGAGACAAAAAAAAAGTCTGAGTATTTATATACATTCCATTCTCCAACTTATTTCTGCGTCACCTATTTCCTCTCACTGGCCATCAACCTATCCTTTCCTTTCTCTACCCCACACCAAAATTGTCCACCAACCACCATACTAAGGCTAATTGCCGGTGACCAATCACCTTTCCACACTTCAAGGATATAACATACCAGAAAACCTGGAGAAAACTCACAAATTCCACACAAATACCCAAGGTCAGGAATGAATCCAGACTACTGAAACCAAGAGCCAAGCACAATTGGTGGAAAAAATGTGCCTGGAAGTTGAGGATAATTGCTCTTTTCTGGGACAATTGGTTATATTGAAATAGTCAGATTTGTCAAAACTTCTTATAATGGCAGCCTATTCCAACTGCCCTGCTACCTTGTCTTTAATCATGGTTTCCAGTAGTTTCCAGACAACCAGTTCTACCCTTATTGTACTGTATAGCAGATCATGAACAGCTTTGGGTCACTATTCTGTATTTTAGAATGTTAATGAAATGTAAAATAATTTTGTCTGTGTTCAAAGTTTTGCTATCGTGTTTTCAAAAACAAAGAAGTCAATCAGTAAACACATAGGATTTAGGAAATAATCAGTACATTAGTACAAGGAAAGCTTACTTGAAGACACATCAGAGCCATCAGTAGAGTCATCATTGTCCTTTAGATAGTGAGATGCAAATCGTCCACTATAATCCCTTACGTTTGTTTTTGCTCCTGTTTAAAGATAAAAAATATTTGTTATTATAACATCCATTGTATCCAACTACATATCTATATTTACAGGAAATTCTACAAGTCAATTAATTGGTCTAGTACTAACACATTTCAAGCAATCAATAAAATGTTAACACAGCTCAGCAAATTTGAAACAATAGAAGTAGTTTGCACGATACTGTACAGTAGGGTAGTTAGCATCTTAGGAAGAATAAGACCATAAGAACAGTTACTCATTTTAGCCAATTTACACTCAGTGGGCACTTTATTAGGTACACCTGTATACCTGCTCGTTAATGCAAGTATCTAATCAGCCAATCATGCGGCAGCAACTCAGTGCATAAAAGCATATAGACACAGTCAAGCGGAAATGTGATCTAAGTGACTTTGACCATGGGATGATTGTTGGTGACAGACAAGGTGTTTGTGTATCTCAGGAACTGCTGATCTCATGGGATTTTCACAAACAACAATCTGATGAGGAACGTGAAGTGTGTTTTCAAGCATTGAATGGACTCCCCAACTTGGGCTGTGACGTCAGCCTCTCCCTCCCAAATTATTTCCCCCAACTTCCTCGTACGTGCCACTGACGGACTTACGGGAGCAAACAAACTCACAAACTCTACCGGTGTAGTAGAAAATTGGAAGGAAATTTTCATTCTAAAGAAGGAATTTTTATGTGCCGCTACTCAGCTGCTGACCTGAAGCTTTGCTCTTGTGGTAAATGTTGCAAAAGGTGGATTTTGTAGATTAGAAGTGAATTGTATTGTGAAGTTTTTGTACTTTTTGCTGTTTTCTTGTTTAGTTATTTATCATACTGTTCATTTTTATATATTATTAACCCCTGTGTTTTCCAGGCATGTCTGACAGTCCAAAGCAGCAATGCAGCAATTGATTCAGCAAAACTGAAAAGACATTTAACTACAAATCACAGCCATACGACACATAAAAGTGCAGATTATTTTAAACAGCTATTGGAATCTCAAAACAGAACAAAGCTTTTGTTAATAAAGTCACAGTCAGTAAAAAGACTCATAAAGCAAGTTATTTAGCTGCAGAACTTATTACTCAGAAAAGGAAAGGTCACACAGTTGGTGAGAAACTAATAATGCCAGCATATAAAATTATAGTGGGCAAAATGCTAGGACAAGATGCAGTATGAGAAATTGAAAAGATTTCACTGTCAGACAGTACAATTAGTTGACGTACTGATGACATGTCACATGATACTGAAGAGGTTTTGTGTGATAAACTGAAAAACAACACCTTCTCTATCCAAACACGAGGAAAGCTGTAGATGCTGGAAATTCAGACAACACACACAAAATGCTGGTGGAACGCAGCAGGCCAGGTAGCATCTATAGGAAGAAGTACAGTTGACGTTTTAGGCCTAGACCTGTCGAAGGGTCTCGGCCTGAAAGGTCGACTGTACTTCTTCCTATAGATGCTACCTGGCCTGCTGCATTCCACCAGCATTTTGTGTGTGTTGCCTTCTCGATCCAGGTTGATGAGTCAACAGATTTCACCAATAAATGTTATGTTGCAGCATTTATAAGCTTTATAAATGATGGTGAAATTCAAGAAAACTTTTTCTGTTGCAAAGAGCTGCCCGCAACAAACAAAGGCCAATATATATTTAATGCTTTGTCTTCATATCTGGAAACAAAAGGTCTGTCTTGGAGGCACTGACTCTTAGTTTTGGATTATTATATCTACAGCTTACTGATCACACTAATATACCATGAGCTGTAAATATAATAATTTTTACGCAGAGATTCCCCGAGACCTGAAAATTATTTTAAGGTTCTTCCAGGGGTAAAGGGTTGAGAAAGGCTAATTGAGGCTGATAAAAATCGTCTTGCAATCAATAAATTCTTTGGCACACTGCTTTATACTATGTAATGACATCAAAAGGGGCCAATCAACACATTAGGTCCATGTTGGCACTTGGGGAACAATCCAATTCTATCTCTCCTTACTCCCTTGTATTCCTGCCCATCAAATTCCTCCATGATTTTTGCAATTTTCTACTCCAAAGGATAATTTATTGTAGTCAATTAACCAGCACATCTTGGGATGTGGAAGAAACTGATGCACCTAAAGGAATCCCATGCAATCAGAGATAGAATATGCAAACTCCACAGACAGCAAAGTCAGGATTGGTTCTTGAGGCAGCAACACTAACTGCTGCATCACACAGTCCGTGCTCAGAATACAAACCTAGCACAGTCATACGGTTTATGGAAAGGAACTGAAAATCTTAGCAGCCAGCGTTAACAGCACAATTAACCATCTTCACCCACTCTCAATATTCTTTTGAAGAATGTCTGTTTGAATTAACAAACTGTCAGGTTTAATAGTTAAGGGTATTTTCAGTTGTACAAAATTGACGCTAATTCAGGGATGGCAAAACAGACTGTAAACATAATAGTTAATTATGTCCTTTAAGCAGAAGTTAATGTCAAACAACTTCAGAATTGGGCACAATATTCGATTTGACCAAAGCCAATCTGCGGTACTTTGCTTCTGTTTGTGGATAATGTCTACGTTTGAATCAAAGCACTAGATATTCCAGTTAAAAGCTGGCAGTTGTGCCTGGTACTATGGACTTTTACCTAATAGACCAGGTGGAAACTCAAGAGACCTGAACCTGCTTTCTGTTCAGCTGTACTCCAACTCCAAGCCACCCATGATCTGCCATTAAATTCCTCATAGTGACCTTCAGGTGAGCTTGACCCAAGTTTAGCAGGCCCACTGGCTTCAATGCGAAGAAACTGCTGTAGGGACAAGAGCAAGTTCACTTCCCTTTTATTTGATAATTAATTTGAAAACTAGTTAATTTTTAAAAATTCTTCTGTTTATTGTTGTTTGTTAAAATTTGTTAATAACATTTTTAAAATTCTGTGCTTGCAAACATCAAAATCATTTATAAATATTCAATCTAAATGATAGCTTTGCTAGCCAGTCCCCAGGCTGGGGACCTCAAAGGCCATCACAACAACCCAGGGTTTGAAGACCGAGTCTGCACTTCATTTGATCTGTATCCGCTGGAAGCATATTTGTCAGAGGATGACTGTTCCAGGAAATGAGCTCTTATACAGGCAATCAGCACT
The DNA here is from genome assembly GCF_963921235.1 of Mobula hypostoma. NCBI lineage: Eukaryota > Metazoa > Chordata > Chondrichthyes > Myliobatiformes > Myliobatidae > Mobula > Mobula hypostoma. Next base: position 219,573,698 of record NC_086098.1, on the reverse strand, counting down.
CTGAAGGTTCCCCCACAATTGCTTATAGTAAGGAGGATAGATCTATAATAATGTGGCGCAAACAAGCTACAAAACATCAAGTAGGTTACATCCTGAGGCCACTATTTGGACACCACTACCCAGTAATATGTTATACAAGATCCAAGACAACATAACCCCATCCCTTATTTATTTATTATTATTTTCTCTCTCTCTCTTTTTTCTCCCTCTGTACCTCTCACTATAACTCTTGCCCATCCTCTGGGCTCCCCTCCCACTTTCTTTCTCCCTAGGCCTCCCGTCCCATGATTCTCTCCCTTCTCCAGCCTCGTATCCCTTCTGCCAATCAACTTTCCAGCTCTTAGCTCCATCCCCCCCCCCGTCTTCTCCTATCATTTCAGATCTCCTCCTCCCCCGCCCCCTCCCACTTTCAAATCTCTTATTATCTCTTCTTTCAGTTAGCCCTGACGAAGGGTCTTGGCCCGAAACGTCGACTGTACCTCTTCCTATAGATGCTGCCTGGCCTGCTGCGTTCCACCAGCATTTTCTATGGGTGTTGATAAAATTAACATTACGTCATTGTTCCAAAACCAATGAAATTATTTAGCTTTTATATATATGTATCATATGATCCATCACTCAACACAAAATTAAGAACTTTTTTGCTAAAATTAAAAGTCATACAATTCAACAAAAGCTGTCCATATCTTGAATAATTTAAATATTATTTAATTTGATTTCTTAATCAACAAATCTTATTGTCTATTATATATTTTCCATCCTTAAAGTTTTCCTCATTTTAGAGTTCTGGATTATTTTAACACTTTTTACAAGTACTGTACATTATGGAATAGCTATCAATAAATACAACAAAAATATTACATTAATAGACATGGAATGCAGCAGCAATCTCACCATAGTTATGAATTAGAAGATCCACGATGTCTAGGTGGGAATGGAGAGCTGCTATGTGCAATGGAGTGTACCCCTGAGGAAACAGTAAATAGTTTTTACTTTAAATGTACCTGGCTGACCACAATAACATGATGATGTTTTGTAGGAAGAACTGGAAAGCCTCATTTCCGTCATTGTGTAGATGATTTCCCTCAGCCCCCTGCATTCCTATTAAATGCAATTTGTCAAACCCGGGAAAAATCCTACCCACTTAAGGCATCAGAATTGATATATTTCGAAGGATGGAATTTAGAAGGATGGGGAGGGGGGGGATTCTTATTGAAACCTTTTGAATGTTGAAAGGTCTAGACAGAGTAGATGTGGAAAGGATGTTTCCCGTGGTGGGACAGTCTAAGACAAGAAGGCACAGCCTCAGGATAGAGGTTTGTCCATTTAAAACAGAGATGTGGAGAAATTTCTTTAGCCAGAGGGTGGTGAATTTGTGGAATTTGTTACCACAGGCAACTGTAGAGGCCAGGTCGTTGGGTGTATTTAAGGCAGAGCTTGATAGGTTCTCTTGATTAGGCACGGGGAGAAGGCCAGGGAGTGGGGCTGAGGAGGGGAAAAATAGGATCAGCCATCATTGAATGGCAGAGCAGACTCGATGGGCCAAATGGCCTTATTCTGCTCCTACATCATATGGTCTATTTAGAAAGTAATTGAGAGAAATTATTCCTCAAAGCAAATTACTTCTCTCACACATTATAAGTAGCCTGATTCTTAGAATTAAAACATTTCTATATCACAACTTCTATATCAGCTCTGTTTCAAACATATTAAAACCCATTAAATTAAGGTCTGTTAATTTTCTTAATAACTTTGGTGCTGATCCTGCCCAAAAGAAGTTACGATATGTTTGTTTCTAATCTCATATTTCTAGCATCGAGATTTTACGTTTGTACCTTTATCTGTGAAATATTCTTCCTGCCAACAAATTAGTGGCTGATTACTTGTACATATTTTCACAGCTCAATAAGAATAATAGAATATGAGTGCATTTATGGTTACAACAAGATTTTAAAAGATTATCCACCAGAAAACTGATTACTGATTGAAAAATAAACTTAAATCAGCCAATTCATAGGCATGCTTGAATAGAGTTATTGAAGTGCCAGGCGAACCACCAAAGATACATCATTTTTATATGGTGTTTGTAAATCCTCTCATTTGCTTACATTAGCACTAGGCTGTACTGTATTAATTTGTAAACAAGCAATATATTGAATATTTTTCCCTTCCCCAACCACCCCCATCTTTCCCTCCAGGAGTTTCTCAAATATTTAGTGCATTACAAAGTTAAGCATTGAAAAGAATTATTTTTCCTCAAAATACTGGACAGTCTTATCCTTATAAATGTAAACTACAAAGGAGAATGATAGTGCACATAACATCTTAAGTAGCAGATTAGTGATCATTTAAAAAAAACAAATTAAAGCTACAACTAATGTAGGTAGTTTATTAGGCAAACAAAATAATAATTAAAAGGACTTGTAATACTCACGCCCTGTAGTGGATGCAGATGATGAGATAATTACCAAAAGCAGGGAAGAAAAAAAAAATAGGTTTGATAAAAGGAACTATTTATTTAGGATTGAATTAATGGTTTTCCCCTCCCACACCCCAGTCTCATTTCTTATACCCATCAGAATAATTCCTACTGTGCTGATGGTCCTCATTTGCACTTAATCTTCAATCTTTCTCAAATATTACCGACTAGCGATGGTGGAGAAATAGTACACATACTATAATCAAAGCAACTAGTTGGAGTGATTTTAACAAGAGAACACCAATTTTTAAAATAATCATGTAGAACGGTGAGGATCTAGAATAAAACTTGTCCATAATGTCAAACTGCCATATAAGACTAGATTGCTCTGCTTAAATCTGATGGCTCTGAACAAAACCATCAGCATTCAGCGGTTTAAGCTGCAGTAAATCATGGACCTGCATGCAAGTCTCAAACTTACTGAAGTTACAACTGACAAACTAGGCTTGCCACTTGGAGTCCAGCGGTTCAGACTTGATGTTTTTCGGCATTATATTTGTGAGTTCCAATTTAACCCTTGCACCAGGGTCTATTGCAGAATCCAAAAAATATTTTCCCCAATTATTTTTAAGTTTTTAAAAAATATATTATTTATAGATGATTTAAAATTGTAATTTTACATTAACCTTAAAATATACTTTGTTACAAATCATTACATATGTACTGAAGCTCTTAAAGTCAGTATAGCTGGGTGCAAAGCAGAATCAGACGCGAAAGCTTTCGTGGGTGTTTTGGGGCAAGTTAAATTCATCTTATTGCAAGAGGGTCTGTACCCAAGTAGGTTGCACTGAAGTGGTGACTGTTGAGGACGAAAAACATGACCCTTCTTCATCTGACTAGATTATGATGAGGGAGTCTGATGTTAAAGTCTATTCATTCTTCAAAAAAATGGATTAGGAGGAAAAACATCTTTCCATTTAAACAAAAGAGCCCTCCTAGCTATAAGAGAGCTAAAGGCCAAAATATGTAAATCAGATGTCTTCAGCTTGATATCTTGTCTTGCAACAATACCGAATAGGGCCGTCAGAGGATTAGGCTTAAAATTGACTTTGAAAAATAAAGAAAAAGTTTGAAAAACTTCCTTCCAATATTTTTCAAGACATGGACAAGTCCAAAACATATGAATTAATTAAGCTTCTCCATTATTACATCCGTCACAGTAGGGAGATATATCCAAATAAAAACAAGATAGCGTATCTTTAGTCATATGGACTCTATGTACCACCTTAGGTTGTATGAGGGAATGGCGAGCTCATAGCGATGAAGTATTAACCAGTTTAAAAATTTCATTCCAAGTTTCCTCAGATATTGATGTTTTTCCTCCTACTCATGCTCAATGGTTATGCGACGTCATGTCATGCTTAGATTTAGAGAACATTCATTGTTCAATTTCTGAACCTCGTCAAGGCTTTCAAACATCCTGGGGACCCTTTCTGAATTATTTTCAAAACTTTCAAAACCCTCAATTTGTTGTTTAAATTTAGATGTTGGCTATTATTAATTTTTATTATACGAGAAGGTATTTTGCCTTTTTTTCTCCTGAATAAACAGCTTCGGTCTTGGTAGGGGTTAGACTCTTTTTTTGTAATAAATTAGTATATTTCAATATAACTATTGACTAACCTACATGAATACAGGGTAATGAGATTGTTATTATGGATAGATACAATGTAATTGGTAGGTTTTTTTTCTTATCGTTTTTGACCTTTTATATACTTTCTTGTACTCTGTATTCTTCTATGTAGAAACTAATAAAAATATTGAAAGAGAAAAAATGGATTAGAATGTTATCAGAGGAAAAATATTAGAAGTAACTGGCAGTAACCAGGAAATTGTAATTTGTAATGCTGGCATTGTAACACTATATGATTTTAAAATACAAAATCTTTCTTTTTATATTGCAATTGTCTCCTTAAAATGTAGAACTGCTTGAACTTAAATATTTCAGCCAACTTTTAATTTTGATATTAATTTATGGTGCGACATCAATCTTTATTCAAGAATAACAAAATGATGATTCAAGGTTTGATTTGAACACTAACTTAATAAGTCAAGTTTATATTTCCACACTTGTTAAATTCCTAATTTGGTAAGTAATTACCTGTGTGTAAATGATGACCAGTACAACAACCACCGCCAAGAGTAAAACTATCCTAGGAACTAAGCAGTACAGAGACTGCAGTTTGATGCTACAAAGGCCTCGATTTGTGAAGAGTCAAAAACAAAATTAATCACTTCATTCCATGTAGAAGTAGACCTTACACAAACAGGTGGTCAGCGAGGTTTTTCCATTTAATACTGCGAAAAACCTCATTTTAAATGAAGCTTAAATTAATATACATGGACCATGGCAATAAAATCATGGTTAACAAGGAACTAATACTTTCGAGGGTGGGGGGGGGGCGCGGAGGAGGATAAAACTGTCAGAGATAACCGGTAAGGAAATATGAAAGTACTTCTTTCAATAACACAAGTTTAACAGATTTAGATTGGGAATTAACTTAACTATTCAAACATCTAGTGGTCATTTATTTGCCTTTTTGCTGAATCCTTAAATTTGCTTTTCACTCAACAGGACGTATTTGCTCAAAACAACAGTATTAAACAAAATGAACTTACATGCTTTGTTTATCCATCAGATGGCAGAAAGCAGTGAAAAAGGAAACAGAAAGTTATTCACTTAACTTCACAAATAATTTACAGTACGTAGCAAATTGAAACAACAAAAGGAGGTTTGGACATCCTATGTCAAAAGATTAGATCTGTATGTTATTCTTATTCAATAGTTCAATATGCAACATGTTGTTCAATCTGGGTCAGCTGTTAATGCCCCCTTGAAAGTGGCAACGGTTGAACTAATTAACCAACCTCCTTCAGTACACCACTGAGAATACTACGGTACTCGAATTTGCCTTATTGAAACATGCAAAGCAGCCATAAAACGAAAGGTAGCGTTTCAAACCACACAGCCAGCCATAACTTGGTAGAAAGTACATAGAACATAGAATAGTACAACACAGTACAGGCCCTTTGGCCCACACTATTGTGCCGACCCTCAAACCCTGCCTCCCATATAGCCCCCTACCTTAAATTCCTCCATCTACCTGTCTAGTAGTCTCTTAAATTTCACTAGTGTATCTGCCTCCACCACTGACTCGGGCAGTGCATTCCACGCACCAACCACTCTCTGAGTAAAAAATCTTCCTCTAATATCACCCTTGAACTTTCCATCCCCTACCTTAAAGCCATGTCTCCTTGTATTGGGCAGTGGTGCCCTGGGGAAGAGGCACTGGCTATCCACTCTATCTATTCCTCTTAATATCTTGTATACCTCTATCATGTCTCCTCTCATCCTCCTTCTCTCCAAAGAGTAAAGCCCTAGCTCCCTTAATCTCTGATCATAATCCATACTCTCTATACCAGGCAGCACCCTGGTAAATCTCCTCTGTACCCTTTCCAATGCTTCCACATCCTTCCTATAGTGAATCCTAAAGTAAATCGAGGAATTAAGGATACCGCCCATCAGGAAAAATTAATAGCTAATCATACTCTTTAACATTCAAACGTTCCATTTGGAAACTCTTTTTCTATATCTTAAATAAAGTGAGCTTTCAGCTCACTTCTTATTTCAAATTTCTTGGTGTTTTCAAATACCCTATACTTCACTACGTTTCAATCAAACTTTGATGCCGTATTTTTCTCCTCCCTGGCCATGGAACAAGAACTTTAAATAAACTGTTTTGAGGAAATAACTTTATCTCTTATTCTCGGCAACTTTAATTGTGCTCTGCATTGTGGAACAGTGTCACAAACTATTGTTTCTTGAAATAAATAGATTAACTCGTAGGTTCATTTTAGATCACTTATCCTTTATTCCCCGGAACATTTCAAACAATACATCAGCTGTTACATTTTTGTATAAGCATATTGGAACAATGAGATATAACAGATAAAATTTTAAGTAATCAAAGCCATTTCCCATGCACCATTATTGCGGTCTGGTACAATTTTTTGTGGAAGTGTGTACTTATATTTAATGCAAACGAAATTAAGCAGCTTTTCTATCATTTTGATGATTCCATAGTGGTGTATATTACTATATAATGTTTTAAAATGGTACTTTCATCGCTTATCACACAGGCTTATCATGGTTTTAACTCCAATTATTTTTTTCCACTCGACCATTTTTCCACACCTGCCTAATTGGCCAAGTATGAATTCTTTGCCTTGTCCATTCGCTTCCTCCAGCTGCCTGTCATATGCACTGTTACTCAATGCCCAAAGGACTTGTATATTACTCTAGACTATGACATGCTACCCATTCAATAATGACCTCTACAATTAGCTTTGTACATTGGTTAACCTTCTTCCACTTCCATTTGTGCCTTTATGCTCCTGTGTCAAGTCTATTCTCTACTGTCTGCAAGTGCACAGGCTGGTTCATGATTGTATATTCTACAAGTGACAACTTTTCTCAGTTAATGTATTTGTGCTTCAGAACATGTGGCATTCATTTTAATCATTTACATAATTGTGTAATTATATATAATGTAAATAATCATGCCATGTAAGGAATATATTGTAATGCTATTTTAATGAAACAGGTTAAGTAGGATTGTAATTTGAAATACAATTCAAATTATTGTAAGAACATCAGTGTGAGTAAAGATGTAATTTTATACAATACATAATAAACTAGTTTATAGCCTTATGAAGCCACGTTCAGTGACTCCAATCCATCACAATTGCTACAAAGTTATATGTTAACAAGATGGTGCCAATAAGTGGTGACTCTTTGCATACAGCTCCAATGGGAATATTCAAATATTCCTGATTAGGACTACAACAGCTGAAATCCACAGCTATGGGTACTGCAGTAAACAACATTGTTTTAAGATGTTTAAAAATATCTATCGATCCTCAAAATCAGCAGACCCTGGACTATAGACTCAGGTCGCAAGTGCAGTTCCCCCTTTAAGAAAAAAGGAAGCGAGAAATGCAGACTGGTTTGCAGGTTACAATTGAAACATAAAGGTTGTAGAACTACCCCCCACCCCCACTCTTGACTAACCTGTTGGCAAATGCACTGTCTCTGGTTAAATAAAATTTAAGCCCTCAGAGCAAGACTGCAGTAATACAGAGGGACATCAGGGACTGCTGTGCACTTTGCTTCAAAGAAACATGGCTCACCCCCGCCATTTTGGACACAGTGCTGCAGGTGAGGGCTTCATCATTCATCATAAAGACAGGTCAGATGAGTCTTTTAAAAGGCAGAGGAGGTGGAGTATGTTTCATGATCAACTTACCACGGTGCATAGACATGACAGTTTTGTCTCAGTCTTGCTCGCTCACCTGACCTGGAACATCTGGCGGTCAAGTATTGTCCATTTTATCTGCCTAGGGAGTTTTCTGCCATCAGGCAAGAACTGGAGGAGCTGAGCACTATGATCAGCAGTCACAAAACAGCGCACCCTGATGCCTTCCCTATCACTGCATGAGATTTCAACCAGGTCAGCTTGAAGAGGTCTCTGAAAACTACCAATATATCATCTGAAGAACCAGAGGAGCAAAAACACATGACCACTGTGTACATCACTATCAAGAATGCTTATTGTGCCCACACCAGCACTTCAGAAGGTCAGATCACCAGGCTGTACTCTTACTTCTGGCATATAGATAGAGGCTTAAAAATGACGGCACCATTGGTGAGGACCAAGAAGATATGGTCAAGGGAAGCGGAGGAGTGCCTACAGGACTGCTTTGAGTTAGTGGACCAGACAATATTCAGGGATTTATCTTCGAATCTGAATGAATACGCCACAGTTGTCACAGATTTCACCAAGACCTGCGTGGATGAGTGTGTGCCTTTGAGAACATACCCAACATATCCAAACCAAAAGTTGTGGATGAACCTGGAGATCTGTAGACTGCTGAGGACTAAATCTGTAGCATTTAAGTCTGGTGAACCAGGATTACACAAGAAATCCAGATATGACCTATGAAGGCTACATTAAGAACAAAAAAAAATTCTGATTGAAATTAAAGACAAAAGTGGATGTACATCAGCACAGGCAGCGTTTGCAGGTCATTACTTCCTACAAGATGAAACCTAATGATGTGATACTTCACTCTCAGATGAGCCTTTTAATGCATGCTTTGTGCAGGAGAATAAAACTACACCTGTTCGAATCCCCGCAGTACTTGGTGACCTATGATCTCCACCTCGGGGGCCGATGTCAGAAGATCTTTCATGAAGGTGAACCCTTGCAAGGTGTCAGGCCCTGATGGTGTACTTATTAGAGCATTGAAAGCCCGTGTCAACCAACTGGCAGGAATGTTCAAGGGCAGCTTCAATCTCTCACTGCTGCAGTCAGAGGTTACCACCTACTTCAAAAGGGCAACAATTATACCAGTTCCCAAGAAGAGCCGGGTGAGCTGCCTCAACTACCAGCGCCCAGTTGCATTCACATCTACTGTGAAGTGTCTTGTGAGGTTGGTCATTGCCAAAATCAACTCCTGCGTAAGGAAGGGCCTGGACTTTCTGCATGCCAGCGTAATGGTTAGCACAAAACATTACAGTACAGGTGACCCAGGCTCAATTCCCTCCACTGCCTGTAAGCAGTTTGTATGTTCTCCTTGTGACAAGTGGGGTTCCTCTGGATGCTCTGGTTTCCTCCCATCATCCAAAGGCGTACCAGTTCAGTAGGTTAATTGGTCATTTTAAATTGTCTCATGATTAGGCTGGGATTACATCAGGGGATTGCTGGTGGCGTGGCTTGAAAGGCGGAAAGACACTTTCTGCGCTGTAGCTCAATAAAAATAAATTTTAAAAATTTGCCCATCTACACAATAGGTCTATATCAGATGCAATCTTGCTGTCTCTCCCTCGGGCCCTGGATCACCAGTACAACACAAGTACCTATGACAGGATGCTGTTTATAGATTACAGCTCAGTGTTCAACAGCATCAGTATTGATCAACAAGCTCCAAAATCTAGGACTCTGTTCCTTCTTCTGCAACTGGATTCTTGACTTCCTCATTGGGAGACCACAGACAGTGCAGATCAGAAACAACATCTCCTCTCAGCTGGCAATCAACACTGGTGCATCTTAAGGATGTGTAGCTAGCCCACTGCTCTAATCCCTCTACACCCACAACCATGTGGCTAGGCACAGCTCAAATGCCATCTATAAATTTGCCAATGATATTGTTGGCAGATTTTCAGATGGTGACGTGGAGGCTTACAGGAGGCCTTTGATGTGGAGAGTCTTCTCCAATAGTTGCCAGCACCCAGGCATCTGTATTAATGTTGTCTCATGCAGATTAATTTATTGTCTAAATTTATTGCCTGAATTCAAGAAAGAATCCTCAAGGATAGAATTCAGTTGAAACCACGTTAAGCAAATCAAGCTTCCAAAAGGAATCTTCATTTTGGAAGATGCCTTAAGACAAAAGGAATATGTTTTAAGAAAAACATTTTTTTTAAAAATGAAGTACTACAGCAAACATTCAAAATCCAGCCAAAATATCTGAAGCTGTAGTCTTTAAACAGATGCAATGTTAAATATACCAATGATAAGAGTCATAATATAGAAGGCATCCTGGACATTAACTCCAGAAATCATCATTCTGAAAGGTAATGTTCAATACCAAATTATTTTGACCAAATCTCTTGGATGTCTAACAAACTTCAGACAGGCAAATAATTTCTAAGAATGATACTCTCAATTAGTCAGGAAATTTTAAAACCATGGATAAAATAAGTTGTGTTTCAAACAGGAAGAGGTTAGATAGCAGATCATGGGGCCTCATGCGACTCACAAAGAGCAGGTTTATCTGTAACACATGCTGCTTAGGCAGCTTGTCTAGGCAGTAACAATCTAGGACATTTTCCTACAATTTATAAAGGACACAGGACTAAGAAATATCAAACTGGATGACAGAGGAGAGTAGCTAGTGAGCAGGTGTCACTATGAATTAGTCATAGCATGAGTTACTATTTTAAGGAAATTATCACAAAGGGGAGAAAATCAGCAGACAACTTAAATTAAAATTCACACTGTTTTACACAATGTATTCACAGTACACTTCAAAGACAGGTGGTTCTGCATCTTCGGTTCTATACTAAAGAAAAAGTGATCTTTCACCAGATTATACCAAATTTAGGTTAAATTACTCAAGGAAGGAAAATGCCTGCTCTTCACTATAATCAGCAATGTAGCAAAGAACCTAAGTTGCAGTGTGGTGTTCCCATGCGTTCATTTCAGGTTGTTAATTATGGAAATATGCTTTTATGATATTCAGACCTCTTTCAAGGAAGCAAAATTAAAATGGAGAATATGTAACTCACAGCTCTGAGATTAATATCCACTCCTGCATTTATTAACATCCGTGCCATGTTTTCTTTACCGTGTTTAGCTGCCCAGTGTAAAGCAGTCTGGAAGGAGAAAAAAGGAATTAGAAACTTGAAAAACAAGTGCTGATATTAACATGCTAGTTAATGCCACGTTGGATTCATGTGATTTCCTTATAAAAGATGAAGTATTAACAGATATAGAAAAATAGAAAACACATGCTGTGTCATTTATTAATACCTACTAATTCAGGTGCTACACATTTGTTTAAAATAGCACTGTGGAAAAAATATTCTGGGACAAGCTGTTATATTCGAGATACTACTCAATGTAAGTATTCATTATTGGAATGTGCCAACACTTGCGAAACTGCAATCTCCGTACCTTTCCCAAAATAAAAATCTGTATTCACTTCAAAATATTTTTAATGCATGACTTATGTCCTTTCTTCAAGGACATAAAAACAGAAAATCCTGGAAGAACTCTGGTCAGGCAACATCTGTGGAAACAGATACAGTTAACAGTGAGCCCAGGACCTCAGAATGAGACGGTAGGGGACGCCAATGGATGGGAGAAAGGGAAGAACATAAGAAATAGGAGCAGGAGTAGGCCATCTGGCCCATCGAATCTGCCCCACCATTCAATAAGATCATGGCTGGTCTGTCTGTAAACTCAGCTCCATCTACCTGCCTTTTCCCCATAAACCTTAATTCTCCTACTCTGTAAAAATCTATGTAACTGTATCTTAAATATATTTAGTGAAGAAGCCTCAACTGCTTCCCTGGGCAGAGAATTCCACAGATTCACCACTCTCTGAGAAAAACAGTTTCTCCTCATCTCTGTCCTAAATCTTCTCCCCTGAATCTTGAGGCAATGTCCCCAGATCTAGTCTCACCTACCAATGAAAACAACTTTCCTACTTCTATCCTGACGAAGGGTCTCAGCCTGAAACGTCGACTGTACCTCTTCCTAGAGATGCTGCCTGGCCTGCTGCGTTCACCAGCAACTTTGATGTGCGTTGCTTGAATTTCCAGCATCTGCAGAATTCCTTGTGTTTGCATTTCCTACTTCTACCTTATCTATCCCTTTCAAAATTTTGTATGTTTCTATAATATCCCCTCTCATTCTTCTGAATTCCAGAGAGTATAGACCCAGGCGACTCAAACTCTCCCCATCGGTTAACACCTTCATCCCTGGAATCAACCTGGTGAACCTCCTCTGCACTGCCTCCAAAGCCAGTATATCCTTCCTCAAGTATGGAGACCAGAACTGCACACAGTGCTCCAGGTGCGGCCTCATCAGTACCCTGTATAGTTGCAGCATGACCTCCCTGCTCTTGAATTCAATCCCTCTAGCAATGAAGGCCAACATTCCATTTGCCTTCTTAATAACCTGTTTAACATCTGTTGGACGATGCTGAGGATGTTCTATGAGTCTGTGGTGGCCAGTGCTATCATCTTTGCTGTTGTGTGCTGGGGCAGCAGGCTGAAGGTAGCAGACACCAACAGAATCAACAAACTCATCGTAAGGCCAGTGACGTTGTGGGGATGGAACTGGACTCTCTGACGGTGGTGTCCGAAAAGAGGATGCTGTCCAAGTTGTATGCCATCTTGGTCAATGTCTCCCACCCACTACATAATGTACTGGTTGGGCACAGCAGTACATTCAGCCAGAGACTCATTCCACCAAGATCCAACACTGATCGTCATAGGAAGTCATTCCTGCCTGTGGCTATTAAACTTTACAACTCCTCCCTTGGAGGGTCAGACACCCTGAGCCAATAGACTGGTCCTGGACTTATTTCCATCCGGCATAATTTATATATTATTATTTAATTATTTATGGTTTTATATTGCTACATCTATACTCTATTCTTGGTTGGTGCAACTGTAACGAAACCCAATTTCCCTTGGGATCAATAAAGTATGTCTATCTATCTGCAAGCCAACTTTTTGTGATTTATGCACAAGCACTCCCAAGTCCCGCTGCATAACTGCATGCTGTAATCTTTCACCATTTAAATAATAATCTGTTCTTCTATTATTCCTTCCAAAGTGGATGATCTCACATTTACCAACGTTGTATTCCATCTGCCAGACCTTGGCCCACTCACTTAACCTATCTATATCTCTCTGCAGACTCTCCACATCCCCTGTACAATTTGCTTTTCCACTCAGTTTAGTGTCATCAGCAAATTTTGCTACGCTACTCAGTCCCCTCTTCCAAATCATCAATGTAAATGGTAAACAGCTGCGGGCCCAGCACCGACCCCTGCAGCACCCCACTCACCATTGACTGCCAACCGGAGAAACATCCATTTATACCAACACTCTGCCTTCTATTAGTTAACCAATCCACTATCCATGCCAATATACTTCCTCCGACTCCATGCATCCGTATCTTATTTATAAGTCTCCCGTGCGGCACCTTATCGAACGCCTTCTGGAAATCCAAGTATACGACATCTACCTGTTCCCCTCTATCCACTGCACCAATTATGTCCTCAAAGAACTCCAGTAAGTTTGACAAACAGGACCTGCCCTTTCAGAATCCATGCTGTGTCTGTCTAATGGAACCCTTCCTTTCTGAATGTCTTGCTATTTCTTCCTTAATGACAGCTTCAAGCATTTTCCTGACTACCGATGTTAAGCTAACTGGCCTATAGTTGTAACACACATCAAAGTTGCTGGTGAACGCAGCAGGCCAGGCAGCATCTCTAGGAAGAGGTACAGTCGACATTTCAGGCCGAGACCCTTCGTCAGGACTAAATGAAGGAAGAGTTAGTAAGAGATTTGAAAGTGGGAGGGGGAGGGGGAGATCCAAAATGATAGGAGGAGGGGGAGGGATGGAGCCAAGAGCTGGACAGGTGATTGGCAAAGGGGATATGAGAGGATCATGGGACAGGAGGTCCGGGGAGAAAGACAAGGTGGGGGGGAAACCCAGAGGATGGGCAAGGGGTATAGTCAGAGGGACAGAGGGAGAAAAAGGAGAGAAAGAGAACGAATGTGTGTATAAAAATAAATAACGGATGGGGTACGAGGGAGGGGTGGGGCATTAGCGGAAGTTAGAGAAGTCAATGTTCATGCCATCAGGTTGGAGGCTACCCAGACAGAATATAAGGTGTTGTTCCTCCAACCTGAGTGTGGCTTCATCTTTACAGTAGAGGAGGCCGTGGATAGACATGTCAGAATGGGAATGGGATGTGGAATTAAAATATGTGGCCACTGGGATCCTGCTTTCTCTGGCGGACAGAGTGTAGGTGTTCAGCGAAGCGCTCTCCCAGTCTGCGTCGGGTCTCGCCAATATATAGAAGGCCACATCGGGAGCACCAGACGCAGTATATCACCCCAGCCTACTCACAAGTGAAGTGTCGCCTCACCTGGAAGGACTGTCTGGGGCCCTGAATGGTGATAAGGGAAGAAGTGTAAGGGTATGTGTAGCACTTGTTCTGCTTACAAGGATAAGTACCAGGAGGGAGATCAGTGGGGAGGGATGGGGGGGATCGAATGGACAAGGGAGTCACGTAGGGAGTGATTTAGTGGTGGGATACCGTTGGAGGTGGCGGAAGTTACGGAGAATAATATGTTGGACCCGGAGGCTGGTGGGGTGGTAGGTGAGGACCATGGGAACCCTATTCTTTGCGACTTTGTACACGAGTTTTTAATTTGATACTATCTTTTATTTCCTTAGTTATCCAAGGCTGGCTCTCCCCACATTTACTGTCCTTACTTTTGACTGGAATATACTTTTGTTGAACACTGCGAAAAATCTCTTTGGAAGTATTTCACTGCTCCTCAACTGTCCTACTAAATAGCCTGTGCTCCCAATCCACATTAGCTAACTCCTCCCTCACCCTGATGCAGTCTCCCTTGTTCAAGCATAATACACTAGTTTTAGATCTAACTAGTTCATCCTCCATCTGTATGCGAAATTCAATCATACTATGATCACTCTTTCCAAGAGGATCCCTGACTATACAAGATCGTTAATCTTACCTGTGTCACTGTACAGGATTAGATCTAAGATAGCATTTTCCCTTGTTGGTTCACTAACATGCTGCTCAAGAAAGCCATCACGGATGCATTCTATGAAGTCCTCCTCAAGACTTCCTTGACCAACCTGATTCACCCAATCTATATGGAAGTTAAAATCCCCCATGACAATGTTGTTCCGTTCTTACAAACCTCAGTTATTTCTTGGTTAATCGCCTCTGCCACTGCAGTATTTTTATTAGGTGGCCTATAGACAACTCCCACCAGAGATTTTTCTCCCTTTACTATTCTTAATCTCTACCCAGATGGACTCAAGTTCTGATAGTCTGCAATAATTGGATCAACTTTGCAGAAGTTCGCATTGAAGAGCACAGGAGCTCTGATGAGTTCTGGAAATTAAACACTAATTGTTTGTCTTCACAGATGCTGCACGACTAGCTGAGTTCTTCAAGCATTTTCTCTTTATTGCATATTTCCAGCATTGGTAGTTTATTGTTCTTCACTCCTGGAACAAATCAGAACCTCTTTTTAAACTGGTTGTCAGCATTATTTTACCTCAGTATGAAATCTCTAAAACCCAAGGTTATGATCTGCAGTGACAAATTGATGCAGTACTGCAGCAGACCATACTGCCAGAGATGCCACTTTTCATATGCAAGTTAAATTACACTGTTAAATAAATATAGACAATCAGAAAAGAACTGTCCAAAGATGAACAGACAGGCTTCCTCAATGCCTTGGTCAATATTGATCCCTGAGCTGGGAAATGGGCTGGGGAAAAAATCTTGTCTATAAAATTCCAGCATAATAAGGAGTCCTGCCAGTACTCATCCCCATAAATAAAGCGTTGCAATACTGGCTCATGCAAATCCACGTAGAGAAGCCCCGAACTTGCAAAAGCATTCTAGGCAGCAACCATGTCAATACACTCCAACACTAGGTTTTGTATGGAATTCAAGTGTGGGACACAAACTCGTGGAAATTTCTCAGCTACTGACACAAAGAATCTGCCTAAGCCAGCACCCAAGAGATCATGTGAAATTAAATTTTATAGCTGCAAGTAATAAAGACAATAAAAAATAAGGTCTCTCTCTTGCTGCATTATTTGAGTTTGCAGAAACATTTAACAATTGCTTGTATTTTTAAAACAATATTACCTCTAATTGTGTATTTTGTCTGTTAAGTTTTTGAATGTCCTGAATGATAAGGGCAATCAGAAACATTCCAAAAACATGAAGTTAGAGATAGCTTGCTATCAAAGATTTCCTTGGCAGTTTCATAGATGGGAGCTTGCTCAGGCTCATCTGTAATATGTTACATCAAGAACAGCACAGCTGTTAGGATCACAGAGTTTTGGTTAGTAAACTCCTCTTTATTAATCTAAACTAGTTCAGTGCAGGACACTTGGGATAATCCAAAAGCACAACAGAAATACTGGACTTCACAAAATCTTAGCCATTATCTGACCACCATCTTGATGGGCTTGCTCATCCTTACTGTGCACTAATTGGCTGTTAGTCCCAACAGGTGCTTAAATCACTATGGAACACACTGGTCATCAAAAATATATGCTCTTGTGCTAAATCAAATACTTAATGATTCTTCTCTGATCCAGATGGCTCAGAAGTTTTAACACGTGATCAAATACAATCAGTGCAACAGAGTTGTACAGCAGAGAAACAGGCCCTTCAGCCTAACTTAAAAAGGCTGACAAAGATGCCTATCTCATTTTCCCACATCACTCCATTCCATTACCATTCAGATGCCTTTTAAATGCTATAATTTTGTCAGTGTCTATCATTTCCCTCACAGCTTGACCCATATAACAGCACTCTGTGGCCTGCAGAATTCCTTTCAATTGCCCTCTAGTTTTAGCCTCTCCCACCCCAGAAAAAGACCAACCATCAACCACATCTTTGCCCCTCATAATTTTATTAACTTCTATAAAGTCACCCTCAGCCTTTTACAATCCAATGAGAACAACTTCAGCCTATACGACCTCCCTTTCTAATCACAGCTCATCATTCCAGGCAACATCCTGGTGAATCTCTCCTGCACTCATTAGTTTCTAATGGTATCACATCATTCCTGTTGTGTGGGGACCAAACCGTACACAATACTCTCAAGTGCAGCCAGACCAATGTGTTGCTTTTTTTAAATATATATACAGCTACAATACGACATTCAAACTCTTGTACTCAATGATTTGGCTTGTCACGTTGTTCAATTATACTCAAAATTCCCCATTCAATCCCTATTCTGACTTGTGTCTTAGCCTCCAAGAGTTCTGGCCCCTGAGTATTAGTCAAGAACAGAACCGAGTTCACAAATAATGACCATTCCAAAGTGAACAAATTTTCATCACTTTGCATCATGCTTTAAATATGAGAAATCCCAAGAGCTAAGTATTAGCGAAAGCCCAGCACTCAGGAAACCATATCTCAATTAGTAAAGAATGACCAGGGAAGGGATAAAACTGGAATAAACAACTGGCTGCTGTTCACTCAATATCTTTATCTCAATAGATAATATATGGCATTAACAATTTTAAATAAATCAAAACATTCACATCCTATTTGATTGCATAATAGAAAGACAGTAAAAGACATTTGAGAGGAATTGCATTTTGCTGCTAAAATATGAAAGTCAAACCTGCTATTAAAATACAAGTTTAAATTGTTCTAATACTTACACATTTAATTAACTTACAGGTCTTCAAATGGAGCAAGTCTAACAACTGCAGGTATACTTTACAGATATACTAAAGAAAATTTTGAATTAACATTTTTCTAAAATGGTCCACAGATCTGTCTTTGATGATCCTAAGAAATGTGCTGGGCTATTACTACCTGGTGATCACCTTCCCTTCTTGGAGGCCCCATGTTTGTAGTTCACCGTCTGTTTCATTCTGGAAAGTTCCCTGAATTTGCCAGCTGCTCACAAATGTATGTACAACATTTCCTGCCCATTCGGCCATGCTAATTACAAAACAACAAACCAAGCGTGCCTAAAATGGAGCCAAGGTGTAAGTGCTTGACAGGACTGATGATTGATGATGTTTGCTGCGACCCATCAGCCCTGGTGAACAGGGGCCTAGTTATGCTCTCACCAACATCCCGCTCAGTGGGAATGTCACAACTGAAGCTTAATATTTATGTTAAAAATAATTTTAGTGAAAGAAAGAAAACCAGAGTAATTGCAATGGGCTCATTAGGCACCTGGGAGAAGAAACCTCCTCTAGAAGTAGATTTATTTTAATGAGACAGTATTATTACCATCTCATTATAACTGAACAGCTTTTCTGATCGTCTTTTGGTAATCTAAACATTCAATTCAGACAATGCATGCCTAACTTTAGAGCATAATTTATAGCTCCATGCACAGACCTTTGACGTGTGTGGCAAAGAAAGACATTACCAATTGAGATTTTAGACCATAAGACAAAGGAGCAGAAGTTGGCCATCAAGTCTGCTCCGCCATTTTATCATAAACTGATCCATTCTCCCATTTAGTCCCACTCCCCCACTTTACTTTCTATACACATGCATGCTTTATGTAAGTGACATGAAAAAAAGTGATCAGATCCAAAAACTGCCTTTCCTTTACAGAAAATTCTTTGAGGCATTCTTAGAAAACAGAAGATGAACATGGTACAACCAGAAACCTTTCAGTCCATCTACCAGAGTTAGCAGCTGGAGAGGGTGGAGAGATGCAGATAAAAGATGAAATTGACCTGATTATCTGTCTGTCACCTACAGGCCATATACAATGAACCTTATTAGGAACATACATCATCTAAGGAATAATTCTGCTATTGCACATGTAAATTGGTACATTGGTTTATTGCTGTCACATGTACTGAGGTACAGTGAAAAACTGTTTAGCATGCAATCCATTTCTTAACAATAGCCACTGAAGTAGTACAAAGGAAGGAAATAACAGAATGCAGAATAAAGTATTACAGTTACAAAGAAAGTGCAGTGTAGGCAGATAATAAGTGCAAAGCCATAATGAGGTAGATGGTGAGGTCAAGAGTCCATGTTATCATACTACTGACACTACAATAATTTTATAACAGCAGGATAAAAGTCCTCCTTGAAGCTCATGGTACATACTTTCAGGCTTTTGTATCTTGTACCCAATGGGAGGGCGGAAGAAGAGAGAATGTCTGGGGTGGGCAGGGACTTTGTTTAAGTTGGCTGTTTACTGAGGCAGTGAGATGTGTAGACAGAGTCCATGGAGGGGAGGGCTATGATGTGCTGAGCTGTATCAACAAATCTCTGCAGTTTCTTGTCATCACAGGCAAAGTAGTTGTCTTATGAAGCTGTGATGCATCTGGATAGGATCCAGCATGTTATTCTCTGGAACTTCTGTCATGTCCGATGGGGTCCTGCCACTAAGCACATCTTTCCCTCCCCACACCCCACCTCCCCTTTCCATAGGGATTATTCTTTATTGTAGCCATGTGAGGAAATGATACCAATAACAAAGTAAAAGGAATAAACTTGGGTTTTCCTGAATACCCAAATGATAGCCATTTCACTCAGAAGGACTAAACCTGGAGGGCATCCAGCACCATACCTTGGAGGTCCATCGAACAAAATGCAGTGACGGCCTGCCTCTACCTTATGGGCCACAAACAGAAACATAGTTCTAACTCATGGGAACCTGATATTCCATATCAGCCGTTACACTTCCTGGTTCTGATAACAGATTCAAAGTGGATCATGACGAAAATCCTGGCTTTATGGAATTTAGATCTTCAATTCTGCTTCAAAACTAACTTGTGATTGATGTTGAATTGCAGGGCAGTTTGGTCCAAAGTACTTTAAATCCATTGCAGTAAAAGCTGAAATCTCATTTGCTTTCATAATTACTTGCTATATCTTTACTTTGGCAATCAGAATATGCCTAAATATTTTCAAAAGTCTTTCCCTTTATATTTACAACTAGCGAGAAAAGTCATAGCTCTAGACCAAGAGATTGCACACCCTCCCTTAGATGTACACTCAGTGGCCTTTGACAAGGTTCCACACGGAAGGTTAGTTAGGAAGGTTCAATCGTTAGGTATTAATATTGAAGTAGTAAAATGGATTCAGCAGTGGCTGGATGGGAGACGCCAGAGAGCAGTGGGGGATAACGGTTTGTCAGATTGGAGTCCGGTGACTAGTGGTGTACCTCAGGGATCTGTACTGGGTCCAATGTTGTTTGTCATATATATTAATGATCTGGATGATGGGGTGGTAAATTGGATTAGTAAGTATGCAGATGATACTAAGGTAGGTGGAGTTGTGGATAATGAGGTAGGTTTTCAAAGCTTGCAGAGAGATTTAGGCCAGTTAGAAGAGCGGGCTGAAAGATGGCAGATGGAGTTTAATGCTGATAAATGTGAGGTGCTACATTTTGGTAGGACTAATCAAAATAGGACATACATGGTAAATGGTAGGGCATTGAAGAATGCAGTAGAACAGAGGATCTAGGAATAATGGTGCATAATTCCATGAAGGTGGAATCTCACGTGGATAGGGTGGTGAAGAAAGCTTTTGGTATGCTGGCCTTTATAAATCGGAGCATTGAGTTTGGGAGTTGGGATGTAATGTTGAAATTGTACAAGGCATTGGTAAGGCCAAATTTGGAGTACCGTGTACAGTTCTAGTCACCGAATTATAGGAAAGATGTCAACAAAATAGAGAAGAGCACAGAGAAGATTTACTAGAATGTTAACTGGGTTTCATCTCCTAAGTTACAGAGAAAGTTGGGTCTTTGTTCTTTGGAGCGTAGAAGGTTGAGGGGGGACTTGATAGAGGTATTTAAAATTATGAGGGGGATGGACAGAGTTGACATGGATAAGCTTTTTCCATTGAGAGTGGGGGAGATTCAAACAAGAGGGCATGAGTTGAGAGTTAAAGGGCAAAAGTTTAGGCGTAACATGAGAGGGAACTTCTTTACTCAGAGAGTGGTAGCTGTGTGGAACGAGCTTCCAGCAGAAGTGGTTGAGGCAGGTTTGATGTTGTCATTTAAATAGGATAGCTATACGGACAGGAAAGGAATGGAGGGTTATGGGCTGAGTGCAGGTCGGTGGGACTAGGTGAGAGTAAGAGCTCGGCATGGACTACAAGGGCCGAGATGGCCTGTTTCCGATCTGTAATTGTTATATGGTTATATGGTTTATTAGGTTTAGGAGTGAAACACTGATCTTCTGCTGCTGTAGCCCATCCACTTCAAGGTTTGAAATACTGTGCATTCAGAGATGCTCTTCTGCACACCGTTGTAATAACTCGTGGTTGTTTGAGTTACTGTTGCTTTACTGTCAGCTTGAATCAGTCTGGCCATTCTCCTCTGACCTTTCTCATTAACAAGGTGTTTTTATGCACAGAATTGCTGCTCACTTTATTTTTTTTTACATCGCACCATTCTCTGTAAGCTCTAAAGACTGTTGTGCATGAAAATTCCAGGAGATCAGTAGTTTCTGACATACTCCAACCACCCTGTCTGGCACCAATAATCATTCCATGGTTGAAGTCATTTATATCACATTTCCTCCCCGTTCTGATGTTTGGCCTGAACAACCATTGAACCCCTTGACCATGTCCACATGCTTTAATGCACTGTTGCTGCCACATAATTAGTGGATAATATATTTGCATTAACGAGTAAGTGTACAGGTATACCTAATAAAGTGGCCACCGAGTATGTATCTTTCCAATTCCCAGATTTCTCTCAATTTGACTGAACTGTTAATTAACCATAACAATAAATACAAAGTTCAAAGTAAATTTATTGTTAAAGGTCATATACAGTATGTTACCATTTACAAGCCTGGGATTCATTTTGTTGTGGGCATACTGAATAAGACCATAAGACAAAGGAGCAGAAGTAGGCCATTCAGCCCATCGAGTCTGCTCTGCCATTTTATCATGAGCTGATCCATTCTCCTATTTAGTCCCACTCCCCCACTTTCTCACCATAACCTTCGATGCCCTGGCTACTCAGATACCTATCAATCTCTGCCTTAAATACACCCAATGACTTGGCCTCCACTGCTGCCCGTGGCAACAAATTCCATAGATTCACCACCCTCTGACTAAAAAAATTTCTTCGCATTTCTGTTCTGAAAGGGCGCCCTTCAATCCTTAAGTCATGCCCTCTCGTACTAGACTCCCCCATCATGGGAAACAACTTTGCCACATCCACTCTGTCCATGCCTTTTAACATTCAAAATGTTTCTATGAGGTTTCCCCTCATTCTTCTAAACTCCAAGGAATACAGTCCAAGAGCGGACAAACGTTCCTTATATGTTAACCCTCTCATTCCCGGAATCATTCTAGTGAATCTTCCCTGTACCCTCTCCAACGTCAGCACATCCTTTCTTAAATAAGGAGACCAAAACTGCCCACAGTACTTCAAGTGAGGTCTCACCAGCGCCTTATAGAGCCTCAACATCACATCCCTGCTCCTATACTCTATTCCTCTAGAAATGAATGCCAACATTGCATTCACCTTCTTCACTACTGAATAAATTCAATAACCATAATATAACCAATGAAAGATTGCACCAACGGGGCAAACAACCAGTGTGCAAAACACAACAAACTGAACTCACCTGAGTTGGAACTGAGACTTCAAATTCTCCTACTCTCTCCTCCAAAGGAGATTATTCTACTACTAAATTAAGAATATGGGCTTACCACAATGTTGTAACAGGTCCTTCAGTAACCTCCCTACTACAAATTCTTTAGTCTCATGGCTTCACATACATTATTTTTGAATTACGCCATCACTATTGTTTTCACCCTAGTCCTCAAACAATAAATGCAGTTAATGAATTTAAATTTCATTTAGAATTTACAAGAAATAAACGAAGCTCAGTACCAGTAAATATGAAGTGGCAGACCGTGAACAAGGGTTTGTGACATTGGGTATATAAATAAAGAAACCTGAAATAAAATTAAAAGTGAGTACTTTAAATCAGTGGGCAATGTTAAACATTTTGACAGACCAGATAAGATGAAGATACAAGCAGTAAAGCAAGGTTCAACAGAATCCTGGATACTTTGTCAGGAAAGTACACAGATTATTCCATAAGCTCTGATAATATTCACATCACATTAGAGAGGTCCATGTACTACAAAGAGGATACAAATCACTATGGAGAACTCACTTCATGCCGAAGGATGAAGACAGCATGGATACTTAAATGATGAGTTTGACCAAGAGAGAACTGAAGTACGACAAACACCCAAATTCCATGGATGTTTAAAAAAATGCTCATGTTAAACACAGTAATTTTCTTCCCTTTGATCATCTTCCTTCATTAAGTCAAACTCATAGGGCTAGAAGTCAATAAAATCCAATATTTATAAATTTAATAAAAATAAACCTTTTACTGCTAATTTAAGATACAAAAAAAACTTACGAACTATGATGAGGAACAATTGACGATGTTGAAGAGTTGATCCACAATTCAGAGACAAGAAACAAATTGTGATAAGATAAATAGAAAAAAATATTAGTGAGGGAAGCCTGAACACAGATACCTCAATAAATCTATTCTATATTCCAAACACGGCAAATTAGCAAATGCAAGGGGATGCAGACCTAAATTTATAAAGCTATTCCAAGGTTACCTGTGTGCAGCTTCACTTTTGGTAAAAGGTAAATTTACAGTTTTGTGCTCCTGGAGATGCCTTGAAGTGTACATTGGGAATTCAGGCATTTATATCAACTTCAACAAATAAATGCAATGACGAGTTTATCTCCTTACAAAATACAGTTTTTATAGCACATAAACAAAATATTCTGTTATTAGTTCTCAATATGCATCTCTAACACATACCACAATACCACAATTGTTGTTCTTGGTAAAAATGAATGAATGATAATCATGAACAAATATGACATTGTTAAGAGGGCATTTTTGCTGTTAAATACCAGACATCTTTTGGTTACGTTTAATGGTCAATTCAAGTGCTATATTAAAGATCATAGGCAAGATGACATTTTCACAAGGATATTACATCATAGTACAAATTAACCAACAACTTGTAGTCATTTCTGATTCAACCTGGATCCCTTATTTGTACTGTAACAGGGATATTTGCACATTAAGATCGCTGGATATTGTTCATAAGCTGTTGAGGTTTCAGCACAATTTGGAACTTGAACAAATACAAACTGATATATCTGGGCAGAATAACAGGTATGAAATCATCACCAGTGTTTTTGGACTAGCTCAGCTCACAAAATTATCATAAAATAACAAGTAGATGGTATGTGAGAAAGCACTTTTCTAAAAAAAATAAATGCAACAGAATCTGAGCTGGGACTGTTGAGGGAAAACAGACAAAGAAAACATTAAAAACAAAAACTCAAAAGTATACAAAGTAGCAAAATTTAAGAGGACCTGGAACTTTTCAGAAAGCAGCAGCAGATTTATAGGTTCTTAAAACCTAGTAAGTGGGAAAATTGATTATAAGAGTACATAGGCAAGTATTATCTGAACAAACAACAAGAGTTCTATGTTTATAGAAGAAGGAAGAAAGCAACTATGTGTGGAACTCCGGAGATCAAGTCAGGGGAATTAATAAGGGAAACAAGGAAATGGCAGGAAATTTTAATCAATATCTTGCATTAGCCTTCACAGTGGGAGGACAATGAAAATTTCCTAAGGATAACAGGTGGGACAGTTTCAAATAGGAGGGATTGCTACAAGTTCTTCCCCATCACAAGGATTAAAGTATTGGAAAAAGTAATGTGACTAAAGATAGGGGCTTGTATTCAAGGGTTTTAAAGAGTGTAGCTACAGATAGAGCCCTTTGTCAAAGCTTTTCAAAACTGTTTTCCACAAAGGTACCAGCAGATTAGAAAGCTGTGCATGTGACTAAAAGAGACTAAAACCAGGAAACTACAGATCAGTTTGATGACTATGTCAGGAAGATGCTGGAGCTTCCTATCAAGGAAGAAATAGTCAGTTTTATCAAAAAGTTTAATGCAATCAAACCAAGTAATCATGGTTTTATGAAAGGAAAATTATGTAGAGAGATTTGTTGAGAAGTTCCTTCAACATATGAACAAGCAGAGTGAATAGAAAAAAGTGAGGCAATATGATGGAAACAATATCTTAAGCAGGAATGTTGTTAAAATTTTTCCACTGTGGGAATATTTTAAATTTTGGGGTGGGGGTGTCATTCTCAAAAGGAGGCTATTATTTACAAACTCGTGATGCACAGGAAGTTCCTCTCAGATAGTGGAACCTCTTTGGAGTTCACTGCCTCAGAGGGCAGGAAGAGAGTAGATCACATCACTTGAGATGTTTAAAGAGGAGGTAGATATACATTTGAAAGATTGGGGATTTGGCATAGGAGAGCTGACTCTTAGAGTAGATAGGGCATGATTATATCGAATGGTGGAGCAGGCTGGAATTGTCTGGTCCTGCTCTTATTTTCTTGAGTAAACGTGTAACCCTGAAGGTAGTAGTGTTCCCATGCACTGCTGAGCACATCCTCCTGGTTGGAAAAAGTTGCAGGTGAGTAATTCTTGTGCAAATCTTGTGATGTAAAATGCTATACACTACAGCCACTATGTGCCATTGGAGGGGTGACGAGTGATGGATGTTCTTACTTGGACTTGTTTAAGAATCACAGAAAGGTAAATGTTAACAGGTAATAATTAGGCAAAGCAATCATGCCCTGATTTTGCTGACTTATCTTTCAAGAAAACCGCACATAAAGATCCTTAGTCTGGAGTTCCTTTCAGATCTGCTGGCCTCTTATTCACCAGACACTGGGGATCTTTAAAGACCATAGAAAGTGATTTTTTTCTTCCCTCAAGCATTTCTCACACAGTAAACTAACATATTAAAAGTTTTAGTTTATCTTTAGGGTAAAAAGATGCAAAATATTTGAGACATTTGAGGGAATATTTGAGGGAAACCGAGATCTCAAGATTTCACCTTTTAAAAACCATGACAGACTGGATAAATTACCTGAACGAAATAGACTTCAATTATAAAATATTTGATGAGCAGTGGAGTTACTAACCATTAATTATAGTTTAGTATGAAATAAAAAAGATTGATCATTCAACAAGCCACCATTTACTTGTTTAAAAAATATCGAGTAGTTTGCAAATTGTTGATCTCATCAAATCTCAATGTCTGAATCTTTGAATTAAACTGTGCACATCTATACAGAAGCAGTGGCTGTCAGATTTCCTCCATAATTACATTTCCTATATTAGATTGAATTATTATATTTTATATTGGATAATTAACATCATACCAATAAGCCTTTTGGCTTTGAAATGTCTATTTTTATCAGAATAAAATTAATTTGAAGAAACTTGCAAAGAGTTGTGAATTATTCATTTGTTATGACAATGCTGATACTTCTGGCAATTAATACCATCTAGTATACCAATCTGGCTGTACTGTATATTCTGATGAAGCTGATATAGTGGTTCTCAACTAACTGAAAACTGAACTTTCTGCTATTCTGGATAGCTGTGTTCCTGTATGCACATGAAAAAAAAAATCAATTTCACATCTCAAACCCAAATCTCCAGATCCTGAACAATTGTTCAAGGCTTTTTTTCATATTTTAAAAAAAAAGGTGCAGTGGTCTTTTTATCTACTATTAACTTTGCCACAGATCACCAACAGTCTGAGCCTGGGTGGTATGTTTGTCTCATGAAGTAGACCGCCGTTCTAGCATACTGATGGGTCTTGGATAATTTCTAAATGTCAAGAGATCATTTTTTTAGTAACAGTCATTTACAAGATGTTGCAGTGCTAGAAATTAGAAACTTAAATTTATCAAGTATTAGCAGCTGACATTGGACAGAACTCTATTTATTTCAAAGCATAGCTCTTTAGAAAGTTATATTGGTTGAAGAAGGTCAATGCCATTTTAAAGGACACTATAAGATTATCGACTTCCAATTAAAACTCAAAGTAGTGCAGATTCTTTGGACTGGCATATCCTGGGCTTAGCACTTAGAAAATTCTAAGATTGATAAGAGTTTCCAACAATTTTACTCAGCACAAACCAGTTGGAGTGTCCTGCCTCAAATGGATTAGTTAATGGAGAACTCTGCTTATCTCTTCCTTGATCAGTAACAAGACACATGACACAATTTGACACATGACCAAGAATGTTTCATTTGTGGTCAAGTACTTACCCCCTATCATCACACAGATCATTTCAAAGTTAGTAGGATCATTCCAGCACACCAATTACAAAGGAGTTATGGGAGGAAAAAAGGAAACTTTTTAAAATTATGAATTAGGACAATTATTTAAAACTTCTAAAACATCAACAAATTGATCTACAGATTAAACGTACTGCAAAATACTCAGGCATTTCTGTTTTGCAAATCTTTTAGAGTTAATATTAAAACAGCAACAGATGCTACAAGAAAGGAGTTAATAGAATTAGCATTTGCATTGCTTGTGGGAAAAGGAAGCAAGAGTTTTACAAAATTAACACAAACTTTGACAGTGGTCATTGTCAAAGATTAGGACAAATCAATGGAACAATACATTTCCGAAAATCTTCGGTAAGTTATAAAATGCCCAGATGAAGTTAGTTAATTTTAACATTATAATGCAGTAAAACCACTAAAGTATTGCTGAATGAAGTATTTTAGAAGTCTAGTCGCAATTTTAATATATGAAACAAAGCACCAATTTACACAGAAATCTCTTCAAAACAACAAGAATATAATAGTTACTTATAACCTTCAAATTCAACAGCATTTAAAGGAAAAGTATTATCCATAACAC
Organism: Mobula hypostoma; assembly: GCF_963921235.1. Taxonomy (NCBI): domain Eukaryota; kingdom Metazoa; phylum Chordata; class Chondrichthyes; order Myliobatiformes; family Myliobatidae; genus Mobula; species Mobula hypostoma. The sequence goes on along the minus strand of NC_086098.1, from coordinate 219,546,092 downwards.
CAAGGATAAATTCAGTTTTTCTTTCTATTAGGGGTATAGAATCTTTTGTCTTCCACTGAGCACACTATGGGTCAGGTTGTCTTCTCAGAAATATAATATTCTACTGGATTTCAATCACAATTGCTTTTTCATCACTGGAGTGGAGTATGATTCCACAACTTTATAACAGCGTTGTCGAACAGCATCTTTCATTTGTGAAAATGTTGTCTGATATTGACTAGCTAGATAGTGATTGAAGACATTTTAAATACCATTAATTTAAAGTATATTCAAAGATTTAAAAAAAACTAGAAGTAGAAACATAGATACTTACAGATGTGAAGTCCTTCAGAATTTCAATGGAACAGTTTACATGGAAGAGACAAAATTATCTTAAATGTTTTCTTTCTACTTTAACACAACATAACAAATGAAGCAAAGTTCTTTAATAACCTGCAACTGTCTTGAACACACTACATAGTACCATATATCCAATAGGTGTTGAATTTGCACATTAATCCTAATGAGCCAGACTTCCTATTGAAACTAGTGATTTATTTCATCTCCACAAAAGCCTATAAGATCTATGAAAGTGGACCCCATTGGAAACTGATTGCCGAAGTGTGGAAAAAAATTTTTTGAAAGCTATCAACACAAATGACGTCTGATCTGCCGCTTCCACACTGTATACAGAGGGCAATGTTACAACTCTGGGCAAGATAATGAACAGCTCTCATTGGATATTCCAAATCATACAAACAATTATTGGATGGGAAGTGGCATTCATGCTAATTGTTAGATTAAACATTCAGTAAAAGTGAAATACACAGGCTATAGAAGAAGAAATTCCTACTGTTGTTAGTATTTTCACACTTGGGTGGTCTAGAATACTTTTGATTATTTAGCAATGTTTGTAAGACAAATGAATAAGGCTTCAAGTGCACAGTAATAGCAGAGGCTGGAATACATCAGAAAGAAGATGTACAGTCAATGCTTATACAAGTCAGATAGCCCAGATGTACAGAACATAGTTTGAATATGGTCAATAATGAGTGGAGAATTTGGCAGAATATTACTCTCCCATCCCAATCCCTAAAGCAGCTATCAAGAAACTATCGTTAAAAGGATGCTTCAAGAATAACGAAGTTGAAATAATGCTTTTAATTATACCACTGCATATTATTTACAAACATATTTTAATTGCATTTATTTGTCCATGTAATTTTTCATTATAGCATGCAAATGAATTCATCTGTGAAAAAGTTTACCTTTTTCATTGCCAGAGATGGATCCTGCCTGAGAAGATCACACAAAGCAGTTAAATGCCCAATGGCAGCATACTTCAGCCATTCCTTCTCTAAAGGATCCAACTTTAAGAAAGAAAAGATTGAGAATATTTCATTAAGCAAATACTTTTTCATTCAACAATACACTACTTTCCATAAAGATTTGTTGTTGCTCACTCTGGGATAACAGGACTGAATCATCCATTTATCAGATACCATGCATCCAACCATGTTGAAGCTACAGCCAAAAAAAACTCACTAGCTCCTCTATATCCTCAGGAGGAGAAAGAAATTTGACATGTCCCCTTTGACCCTCGCCAATTTTTCATCAATACACCATAGAATGCATGCTATGGAATTGCAAGAAACTGCAGAACAGCACATCATGGAAACCAGCCTCCCCCATGGACTGTCTACACTTCTTGCTGCCTCAGTAAAGCAGTCAGCATAATCAAAGGCTCCACCCATTCACCATTTTTCATGTAATTCTACTTGCACTACAAGATGGAACTTTGCAAATCAAGAAGGAGAAGATGGCGATGCGACAGCGCGCAGCGGCCACTCCAGTGAATGATATCTGTAATCTGTCAAGTAGGGTGCCATGCACAATCCTGATTTGATGAAGACAGACGTGAGAGAACGGAGGAACATCTGGAGAAACTTCTGAAATGCTTTTCTCGCTGCCGCTGCTACTGTGTTAGTCTTTGAGAAACTCCGGAGGAGAAGGCCCCGAGTCCTCAGCTTTGCTTGTTGCTCGGCGGCTGGGGCGGGGTCGAAGCGCTAGGCAGAGATGGTGCTCAGTGCTGGAGGGCTGGTCGGAGGCTCAAAGTTTTCGGACGGACTCAGAGTCGGCTGTGGTCGGATGCTTCCAGGGTGCTGCATCGGCAGTTGTCGGCGCCTGGAGGTTTATGGCTGGGAGAGTTTCTCCCATATGCCGCCTGCTATCGGGGACTATCAGAACTCGATCAGAACTTTGAGATTTTTTTTTAAAACTGTGCCCATGGTCTGCTCTTTAATAAATTATGGTATTGTTTTGCACTGCTGTAACTATATGTTATAATTATGTGGTCTTGTCAGTGTTAGTCTTTGATTTGTCCTTTTTTTGTGATATCATTCTGGAGGAACATTGTATCATTTCTTAATGCACGCATTTCTAAATGACAATAAACGAGGACTGAGTGTCCTCATAATCTAATCTAATTTTATAGGATGCAATTGCTGTAGCAATAACATGGAAGTACAGAATAACCCTGTCATGAAAGGTCACATCTATTAACATATTACAATAAATTGCATATTTTGGTGGGTGATTCTTGCAAAATAGCTCTTTGCTGATCAGAAATGTATATAACATATTTTGCGGATAGAAATCCTGTATATTCTATCCTTGTTTCCCCCGGCAAACGTAACCACGAGTTCAGTTACTACATGCATCTTTGATCGCTGCCAATAACAGCAGATTAAAACATACAAATAAAGCAAACAGTCTAGCTCAGCATAACTTTTGAATACAACTCTCTAAATGAAGTATTCTCTGAATGCTATCTGTGAGTATCTTATGACAAGTCTCCAAAATTACATCCAATTCCCAATGACAGTAATTCCACACCACAGAGCAGCCTCAATTACCTCTGTGATGGATGGATGGGGGTAGGGATGAGTTAAGGCTGAAAGCAATTACTGAAGGATGTGTAAGAGACTGTTTTCTAAGTGTATTTGATATCTTCACGGGATAAACAGAACCCTGACAAACAAAAATAGCTCAAGGAATCCTTGTGTGCGTTGCGAGGCATCAAAAAATGTATTACACTGTGAGAAAAAATGTGTAAAACATATATAAACAGAGGATGATACAAATTATACTCCTCTTCCAAAATTCAGTTCATACAAGTCCATGGGAAGAATATTATTAGCTGGAGTCAGTGTGAAACTTCAGCAAGCCTTAGAGTCCCACCTGTGCACAGCCAAGTGAGGAAATCCGTGATCTGCTGACAGAAAGATTGCACCTGTCATCACATGGAGTCTAGCAGAAAGGCAACCTTGCTGGGATCCCAACACTATGCTAGGGAAATCACCTCTTCAGTCTTTGAGCAGGTCAGAGCGACTGCATTCTTGGAGATCTCATTAATTTCAATCAGATTCTGAGGGCTGTGGACAAGGAAGCTGAAGGGAAGGTGTTTCAATTAGTAACACTAAAGAAAAGCAATTTAGTGCTTTGTTTTATTTATGGCTTTTAAATTATGTTCTTCAAATTTTAATGGGGTTCAAATAGTTCCAAAAGGCACAGAGACATGTAAATTTTTTAAATTCTTTTAACGTTTTGACAGGGGACTCGTTCAGTCCCATGTCCATGTGTAGAAAATGTCAGTCTGGCACATTCTAGCAGCTGGGTTTCTGCACAACAGTGCCCAAGGCTAGCAGCCAATGAGACAAAACTGCTTCCCAGTCGAGGACAGGTGAGAATGGATGGGTGGGATCAGGGCTTCCTGATGCACGGCATGCTTGGTTTCGGCCATTATCATCACAACTTCTTGCATGTGACCGAGAACAAAATTATCTCTATCTACACCAGATTAAAATCCACATGTCACCATGGGGTGAGCCCTGGATTTCAACATCAATGGTTACTAATGCTTGCCAACATTTTAAAAAGCTACATAGACAGCTGATTATATCCCACAGAGATCAGGTTTAAGGGGAGAGCTGACTAGACATAGGGTGGTAGCGAAAGAAAATGAAGCAATTCATTGGCAAGCAGAGAGAATGATATAGATGGAGACAATTGTCATTGATAATAAGCCTGACACTGTAAGTAAATGAACTTTGAAACTGTCTAAGAGAAATAAAAGAAGCAGGTAAAAAAGACGTGAAAGAGGGGAGAAGCCAAAGGAACTTTTGAAAGAGGATGTACATGCAAATGAGATTAGGTAGAGGCACAGTTTATATTTATTTTGTATAGAATTCCAGAGCTGTGTTCTCACAAGCAGGTCACCCTTACATAATGCTGAAGCAGGCCTCATACTTAATATACTATGAAACCTGCTTAAGAATTTGATAGATTCACACACTAGAAGTCTAAAATAGCATGTGTATTGCCTACGATGGATGCCTTTAAGCACATTAGAGCTCAAGGTGAGAAAATACTGTAGACTTTATGCAGCACAGATTATGAAGTCCTTTCAAGAACTATTTCGGTTAAGTACCACACAAAAACTTGACCCAATTTCAAGTGACAGCGTATGAGCTAGCACTTTATATTACAAAATAATGCAACTGCTATCTAATCTCTTTTTTTTAAATAGAGCAGGTATTGCAAGATAACAATGATACCAGGAGCTTTATCAAGCTGTTAAATAATTTTAAGCATCACAGAATAAAGTCAATGGGGTTGTAAAAACCCCATGCTTGTTCTACTAATTTAAAGGATTTTTTTTTTTAAGTGTCTAACCATCATTTTCCAGTAATGGAGACTTTTCTCTGCCACCTCAACTCTCAATACTGGTTGTGCATTCAACTAAAATTGGTTTATGAGGAAGACACCAAATGGTGGCTAAGTAAGTTGCTGAGAAAAGGTGGCAGATGAGGGAAGAAAGGAGATTTTCCATTTAGGAAGAAATAACAAAAAGCAGAAAATGATTTAAATGACGAGTGACTAACAAACGTCAGTGTTTGGAGAAATTCAGTATTCTTACACAAGAATAATGGATAAAGGTGCCTCAAGTAATCAGACAAATGTTGGCCCTTAAATTGATGTAGAAAAAGGATTAAAAAAAAGTCTGGCAGCCATTAAATGTTTTGGTGGGAACTCAGTTATAATTATTGTGCATAATTTTGAAATATATTTGAGAGAGTATGCATGTAGAAACTATGCAATGTCAACTCAAAACTGGTTTCTAGGTTGGCAGAATTGTCAACAAAGAAAAGATTGTGCACAATGGACCACACACTGAAGTTAAGAATGGTGATGTACTGAAGGGTACAAACTTGTGGGAAAACAACAGTACAAATTCTGTGAGGAAGTTTCCAGTGGTCTGGGAATCTCAAATTAAGTGGTAAGATCCTGGGATCAGAGAACAACTACTCCATACTGAAATGAAGAGGCCTTTGTTCTGTCAAATAGCTATGGATTTTTGGTATTCTCTAGCTCAGAAAGCTGTGGACATTGGGTCAATAAGTACATATGCATCTATTTATAATTACTTAACTTCCAGAAGAAGGTGAAGGTCATAGAGTATGCAGAACAAATTCGATAAGGTGAGAGAAATCTGAAAGGTTCAATTTGAAGTAACAGTCTTTAGGAGAGATTTGATTGCTATAGATAGGGTAGATTTTGGGAAATTGTGCACAGATGGTTAAGGAATTGGAGTATTGATACATCATCAGCAAATGGTATATGTGCGCCATTAGAAAAGTAGGTGAGACACATTATCTAGAACTCAAGGCCTGTAGGGATGGTGGAAACAGAATGAGCCCTTTGAGATGCAAACTGAATAAGCCCTTAAAGAAAGCAGGAAAGATGTCTGAATTTATTTTCTATAAAAAGCAGATAGTCAATAGACCAAATGGTCATTCTTGTGCCATAATACTGAGACTGATGTATAGGTAATCAAGGGTTACAGGCATTAGGCAGAAAAAAAAATGGGGTCCATGATCTTAATGGCTGAGCAGATTCAAAGAGCTATTCGTTCATTCAAAAGTTCACTTGTGCCTTTTTGTAACTGGGCAACAGACAATAGATATAAACAAAGAGGAAAAAAATGGCATCTGGAAAAATGAGGTAGAGAGTAAACAGAATTACACAATTAGTTTAGTGTAAATCTTTGTAGAAATCATTTTAATCCTTCAAATCTGTCAACAATTATCTGCCTATATTAATTTTATCTTTTCATTTCAACTTTACTGAACTGCAAAATATGATTAAAAGAAAAGATCTGCAAAAGGAAGAAAATACTAGTTACCAAAATCTTTGGTAGTATCTCAGTCAGATCCAGCCTGTATCTGTCTGATAGATGATTACATAACATCATTACTGACAGAGTTAAAGTATTAAGGCTAGTTTTTGATGTGCCCAGTAATAAGATCTAATTTGCTGATCATTTTCTGCAATCACAGTTGCTTTAATGTCACCACTTTAGTGTAATTACTTGTTGGAATAATACACTATGCACATCCATAAGAACGGCTTTACACATTCCTAGAATAAAATTCACTTAGTATCAAGGGATTACAACTGCCTATTCACTGCATCTATTCCAATGAAGAGTGACCCAAGGCAAATAAAAACAGATTTTGACAGACTATTAAACTGGGCTTATGCTTTCATGATGGATGATCCCTCAACGACTGCAATCACTCAAAACTGGCATTATGTTTACTGTTGGAAATATACTTCACAATCAATGTAATAAATTAATCTATTTCCAACACTGCATTAATACAAGCACATAAAGCAGTCCATTATTGATATCAAAATTCTGTGATAGAACTGTATACATCTGTGTGCATATTTCAATAATAAAGCAAGCGGATAACATTTTTGTTACTTTTTATAAACATCCCAGTAGCTTAAGATGAAATAACTCCCTCCATTCCCTCTTAAGTGTTCTCAGATGTTCACAACATTGCATTCATTACTTGCTAAGTTCAGTATATTTATAAAGAAACTCCACAAACTGAATAACACTGAACACAAATATTTCTATGGACTTAACAGACAACATATTGAGAATAAAGGATGGCTAGGTGCGGTAAATTATAGATCAATGAGAGTGATAATAATTGAGGACAAACAATTTACACACACACACAAACATACGAGAATTTCCCAGATGATGCAGAAACTTAGAAGTCTGTGCAAGCTCTAACAGATTCTTCATGGGCATGATGTCAGTTTAATACAGCAAGCTACCACTACCTGAAAAGGTTGAAGAAAGGCATTAGAAAGAGGAGGGGGAAAATGTACACTCTGAAGAATCAAGTTATGCATTGCTTTCACATCCTTGCATGGATGGTTGAAGAATGGTATTGGTGGAAGTAAGTTACTTGGCCAGATGAGAAAATTAACATAAAGGACATCAAGCTATTAACCAGATAATAGAGCAACTAATATCAAACTTGATTCGAAAGAATACAGGAAGGAGTTCAAATCTGGTGCAGAAAATTTGTTGAGTGGGACTACAATTAGAGGTCATGTGTTAACGGTGAAAGGTGTGAACTTTAAGGAGAATATAAGGGCAAGTTTCTTCACTCAGAGGGTTGCGAGGGTGTGGAACGAGTTGCCAGCGTAAATGGTGCATGCAAGCTAGATTTCAATTTTTAAAGTAAGTTTGGATAGGTACATGGATGATAGGGGTTTGGAGGGCTGTGGTCCCGGTGCAGCTTGATGGGAGTAGGCAGTTTAAATAGTTTCGGCATGGACTAGATTGGCCAAAGGGACTGTTTCTGTGCTGTACTTTTCTATGACTCTAAGACTTAATTTATGCTATAATTACGTCTATCAAAATTTCCATATGACCTGCTTTGCTCTTAAGAAAATAATACCCATTTTGCAGCATAAACGAAGTATTTATTAAATCTCTCGTAAGTGTTCCAATAATACCTATCTTCATCCCTAATATGCTAACACACTTATTAGTAGCAAATTTCCAGAAGAGATATTTATTGCTCATCTCTTCCTATCTGCTCAGGTGGCCATGCAGTTACTAGTCAGAACTTTGTAGCTGGGTGATGATCACTTTGTACAGCTGTTAAAGACTTCCCACATTATGCTTATTCAGGATACTTGAAGCTTCCTAGAGTTCCCAGAGGAACTGAGAATTGCAAGCAACAAGTTGCCCCTGGATAGCAAACAGGTTCTGTTTTTACAGACTTCTACAAGTCAGAAATTACACAAAAATTTGATGACCATATTGCAATGAATTACATCAAAAGTACCCAAGACATAAAAATTGAGCAATTACTAAAAGAGGAGGGGTTGGGGAAGTGTGAGGTAAGGGGCGGGGGGGAGGGAACGTCGTTGACTCAGACCATGAGAGGCCTGCGTCAGGCATTTTCATGCCTTACAAGGCGCAGATTGGAAGTCTGTGTGGGGCGCCACTTCTCGCACAGAGGTAAGAGGATGTGAAGAAAAGTTGTCATCCCTATTCTAGATGAAACAGATACAGGCAACATCTATTACAGCTGTTTAGGTAATGGAAATTCACCCTGAGAGAATTCACAAATCACAACCCAAAAACTTGACATACAAAATTAAATTCACTTGCACAGAATTTATGCGAAATTAAAGGAAATAATTTTTTTTTCCAACCAGTGCTTCTGAGATATGTCCAAGAGTTGTGACTTTCCATTATGAGAAATAAAAAAGGAAAATTGGAAATATGGACCATTTGCTAGGAATGTAACTCCCTACCCCTACACATCTTTGAAAAATGTCTGTCCTCTTATAACTGTTACTGATTTATGAATTTAAAACATCTCGTTAGTCTTAATTCTCAGTACATTGTCAAGTCCACAAGTGTGTTTGTGCGCAATGTCATCCAGTCTGTAATGTTCCTTTATAAATTCACTGAACTAAGCATGCAATGAGCAAGAGTGAGAACTTTTAGTAACAATAACAAACTTGCTTTATTCTTCTCAAGATATGCAGCACATAGAATATAAGAATGCCAAAGGAACATGCTTTTATAAAGGGTTTCTGCAAAAAGTATCACACACTACTGCATGCCCTGGGATGTCTTTATTTTAAGATTGCATCTCCCAATTTAATAGTTTGCCCACATTTCTTATTTTTGTTCTTCTGGTGTTGATGAGAGTGCCACTGAAATGGGACACACTTTCATGAGGTGACTTCTCTAATGACCTTCTGCAGTACAATTTGTACATGGCTTGGGTAAAAAAATCCAACCTTGAGGTCCTGGTTAAGTGAGCTCCTTGGGCCTAGTAAATTGCAAGCAGGATCTGTGGCCCATTGCATCCTGTTATTTTTTAAATCAATGTGTGATGCAGGACTAAGTTCTTGGGGATTGTATCACACATTGTTCTTTTGCCAAGGCATTACCATCAACAAAACAGTACTTTGTACTATATGCTGAGATATGAGAATAAGCGTAGTTATAGGTAATACAGACCTGATGGAATGAAAATACAGATCAGTTTTGATGTAACAGTGGGAAGTTTAATATGCCAAGTGGTTTTCTGCTGTTGCAATGTACACATAATGCTGAATTAAATTAAGAGTCCCGCTGTTTCTAAGAGAAAAATTAGACTAGAGAAAGAAAAGGGGAGAAGAACAGAATTGAGACAGGAGAATCAGGAAGGGCAGCCGAAAGACAAAATTTCCTAAATACAGGACAAACACTAGTTATATTCAACAAGGACTTCAAAAGAAACATCACTACTGTGAGAATATCCAAAGTGTGGAACTTACTTCTGTATGGAGTGATGGAGACAAATGACAGATGTGCTTGAGGTGGAGGCTAAATAATTTTCAAGGGGAAAAACAGAAGGATACCATAACAAGGCAAAATGAAGACAAGCTAGGAGACAGTATGGAACATAGCATTTAGAGAAATGCGATTTCTATGCAACTGTTGCATTGTAAAAAATCTAAGCAATGTACAAAAGGTCATAATTACATAACATTTCTTGGAATGTGCATTTAACGCAGATAAAATGTTAACAGACTATGTAACTCGAAATAAAATAGCTTGACATAGAATCACATTTTTGAAAACACTTCATTCCGAACAAAAGTTCTGATTATTGCTTTCACGCATAATGTAGGAGGAACACAGTAGGTCAGGCAACATCTATGGAGGCGAATCAATTGTTAACGTTTCAGGCTGAGACTCTTTATCATGAGTCCTGCTTATTCTCCTCCATAGATGCTGCTTGAATTACTGGGTTCCTCTAGCATTTTGAGTGTTGCTTTGGATTTCCAGCATCTGCAAATTCTCTTCTGTTTATATTGTTGAATATTGATTTTTCTTATTATTAGTATAAACAAAACTGAATTATGACAATTGCATGAATTGAGAAAACAAATAGCCTATACTTCTAATCTTTGTAAACACCAGCTACACACAATGAAAGTATGAAACGTACAAGGATTATTTAAAGTCAAAGTACTTCAAGGCAATTACAAGGTTATTAATAACTGGTAAATGCCGCTACTACTTAGTAGGTTAACAAACAGAAGATGATGCCTACTGCATTTAGTACTGTAAATTAAGCCAGAATTTATAAACAAATGCCGCTTGTTATCTGCTTGTATCCGATAAAATAATTTCAGGTGAGGAGTTGACACAGAGTGAAATGTGAATATCCAAAAGTTGAATGAGTTCCATGCATCTCTGCCAGTTTTGGAAACAGCTACTGATGTTGAATGCAGTATTGAGAAGTAATAAATAAATATAAGCTGCTGTGTTCGTGCAAGATGTACAAATCAAAACTGTTTTAGGTATTTAATAAGCACTCTTTTAAAAATGTGTTAAATTCTATGAATCAGCCTCTCTGGCATTGGAAACACTTGAATTTTGGACTGCAGTGGGATGTTAAAAATGTTCCTAGTTTTTCCATTCCTTAAGTCATCCATCACTGATTTTGACTGCATATTTCTCTCTAATGCTTTGACAGTAAACTCCTTTTCTCTACTTCAACTAGCTGCCCAGCTAGTCTGCATTTTATTTTTCAATCATTTTAGTTAATTGATGAAAACAATTAGTTCCTATATTTATTCAGTACCCAAATACCTCATTTCCTCAACTGTACAATTATCAGTTCATGTTTGTAATAGTTTTACAGGCACCAAAGACTACAGGAATGAACCAAACTAAGAGCAGTTGCAATTTGATGCCTCAATATGGTACAAAAAATTGATTCAATGCCCGAGTGAGACGCAAGTCCAAATCATGGGAAGCATGTTGTACATTCACAGTTAAGGAATTGAAGAAGATTTAAGTTTAAACCTTAATTTAGTCTATTTTGATGCTTCATTGCAATTGTTAAAAATCTTACTGTAAAATGTGAGCCATCCTTAACTAGTGCTCAAACAACATTAGTTATTGACACGCAAACACGAGGAAATCTGCAGATGCTGGAATTTCAAGCAACACACATAAAAATTGCGGGTGACGAAGGGTCTCGGCCTGAAACGTCGACTGTACCTCTTCCTATAGATGCTGCCCGTCCTGCTGCACCAGCAATTTTTATGTGTGTTGCTTAGTTATTGACATCTCATTTTCCGATTCTATAAGTGGATTTCTCTGTATTTCAGCACCTCAGTTATTCCATAAACCCTCAACAGGAAGTGCATAAACTATCTGAGTAAACTGCATTAAAGTTTTTTTTAAGCTCTACCAATTTGAAATAGTCAACTTTTATTTGTTACTCCATAAATGTTATTTTTAAATATGGTTATATTTTACAAGCCTGTTTTCTGATTCAAATATCAAATTACAAGTCAGTGCCAAATTAAATTATACAATAAATTTCAAATGACAAGCATTACCATCACAGTATTATCGATACTTACAGCAACAGAAGGTGATCCCATACTTCCACTGCCATCCTCAAGTCCATTTTGTTCCAAATCATCCTGAAATACATAACAATAAACATTATGGACAAAAGCAGGTTACACATTAACTTTCAATATTACTTTTATAATTTAGTTTGTGCCCAATACAATCAGTACTTGGTACGGCCCATTCTAAAACAAAATGGTCTAGACATTCAATGGCGCAGCACAATTTTATTTAGTACACAAATTGAAACAGTAATTTCCAGTGAGGAATTCTGTTAGTTATTTCCAAGGCAAATTGTGTCTTTAGTAACCTCATGAACCTCTTCCATTTTCACATTATACTTGTGCTACTGATGTATTTTCTGCATCAGATGGCAACAAATATGGTCCGTTCACATAAGGTAATGCTAACACCTCACAACTTCAGGGACTTAGTTTCAGTCCTGACCTGCGGACTGTCTGGATGGACTTGCATTTTTCCCATGATTATGCACAGTTCCTCCATGTGTGCCATTTTTAATCTACATCTCAAAAATATGCAGATGTTGTGAGGTGAATTTGCTACTGTGATTTGCAGGGACAACCACGGTTGTTAGTTTATTGAGGCAGCAGGGAGTAGCAAAATAAGAGGGTGAAAGGGATTGCTCTGAGAGCCAGCATAGACTTAATAGGGTGAATGGCCTTCTTTGCTCTAATAAGGAAAATTCACAATTCTTTAATAATCTTTAAAATTACATAATTTAAATTCTAATTCTTGAATTACAGAACTATTATGTATTCACTAGGAATTTCTTTACAAGCAACATTATCAAAAATTTCACACAAGATTATCAAACATATTTCAAAATAATTTACAACTACTAGCAATACGGTGGTTGAAATTCAAAACATTTTCAGTACTGCACTTAGCAAATTATAGTGTTAAATCACATTCAATTGAATCATAGAAATTATTTTGAGTTTGCTTCAAAACTCAGAACACCAGCAATCTGTTAACATTAAAGATTATTCACTTATGGATTTGCAGAACAGTGATAGATGTAAAATAGTTCCCATTTTTAAATACGGGTCCTGACGAAGGGTCTCGGCCTGAAACGTTGACTGCGCCTCTTCCTATAGATGCTGCTTGGCCTGCTGCGTTCACCAGCAACTTTGATGTATATTGCTTGAATTTCCAGCATCTGCAGAATTCCTGTTGTTCCCATTTTTAAATTAGTGATTTCCATGTATGGTCTTGTCGTAAGAAATTGAACTGAGTTTGCACATTCACAAAAGGGGTGTTAAGTGACATGGTGAAATGTCCTAAACTTTTAGACGAGTCAATGCCTTATAAAGCAACACACACAACAAAATGCTGGAGGAACTCAGCAGGCCAGGCAGCAGCTATGGAAAAGAGTAAACGTTTTGAGCTGAAACCCTTTAGCAGATTACAAAAAATGCAATCTTTCTGCCTCCTTTCACTCTGTGGTCTTGCAAGAAAGCCGTTCCATGGTGCAAGTAACTTTTTGCTCTGATTAAGGGCTTTATTTCATGCTCAAGTAAATTCATGCCTGCAAACTGTAAACATTTGCTTGCTCTGTGAAGATTACTCCCGACACTTTAACTTTATCCCGTTAAATATACTTTGTTTCCTTTAATACTGATTAAGACTGGAATTAAATAGTTACTAACTTCAATGTAATTTCCTTTATAATTGCTTGCCTCAGGGGTGCAGATATCACTAGTCATGCCAGCATTTATTTCCCATTCCTAATCGCCACTAAACCACAGACTGTAACAAGTCAGCTCTGCTGGTGTACTGGGAGTCATACATAGGTTAGATTAACGATGGCAGATTCCCTGATCTTTACAAACTGTAAAACTGTAATTCTAAGATTAATTTCAGATTTTTTAACAAGTTAATTTTAAATTCTACAATTATCCTGGCGGAACATAATCTTGGGGAGTTGGATCATGATCCAGAAATCCTGCTGCTAATCCAGTCATTTATTTGTGCTACTGCACTATCTTCTAAACTAAAAATGCATGATTACCAAATTCACCAATTTGCAGCATTTTTGTAAACTGGTTGAATTACTCCACGTACTGACAACTATATTCCAACGGAAATTAAAACTAAAAAAAAATCTACAAACTAAACAAGTAAAGACAAAAAATGTAAAATCAAAGAGTAACATCAGGGATTTTCTCAATCAGAATTCCAAATCATCTCAATATGCTGAGAAACAACCATTTCACATTAATTGTGTCAAATAAGTACAAGTAGTTGTTGCTGGTGTGGTGGATTTTCCTTATTTTTATATCACAAATAATTAGAGCATTAAATGCTTCCAATAGAAAGGAGAGATTTAAATTATTCAAAATATTATCAGACTTACTGTCACTCTTCATACGGACTCAACTTTCACCTATTTACCACATTCTGAGTATATCAATCTTTACACAGTTCTATAGTTCCTTCATAAGTGAAAGGAAAATAAGTATAATACCCTTAACATTGTTAATTAAGTACAAACTAAATGTTTCTTCATCATATAGCTTTATTTCTAAATTACCAGCAAGAGCAATGTTATGAAAGAAACTTCTAGTATATGATTTAAGTTCCAGTAAAATGGCATAGGATGGGTATCAGTGCTGGGTTTCTACATTCTTTAGTAGTTTAAGTTCAAGTTTAGTTGTCATTCAACCATGCATAAATACCCATGAATACAACCAAACAAAACAGCATTACTACAGGGCCAAGGTGCAAAACACAGTACCAACAGTTATACTCAGCACATAAGCACATACAAGATAGCAAGCACATATAAGATAGCAGTAAATTACACAAAAAATATAGTCCAAGTCCCCAAGTCCATGAATATTGCAGTGGGCTTCAGTCACCCAAAATACAGCCCGTCTTCTGCAGAGCAAATACTGGGGAGCAGCATTAATTAGAATGTCAAATAATTAAACTTTGATGATGATTTTAAAAGATTGAGAAATACATCTGTCTTTGCTGTGGTAATATTAAAAATAATGTTCAAAGCTATATTCCTGCTGGTCTGATACTGTCAATGGGAAAAACATCTCAAACAGTGAAAGAAAAAATAGTAAAACTGACAGCAGTAAGCTCAATATGAGTTATGAAAGATAGATTCTATCTGATAACTAAGAATTCTTTGATGATGTAGGAGTTGCCAAGTGCAATTCTGCATATTGTTTTCAGAAGGAATTTTCATCACATCCGTCATGGGAGCCAAACATTCAAACTACAGGATCAAAACTAATGTATGTATTTGACAATTATTTTCCTCAGTGATGGGAGCTAAATTATAACTATAAATGCTAATGCTATGTAAATGAATATGATGGATTATCACACCCTTATTACATGTTAAGTGTATCACATAATGAAAACACCTTTCCAATTGATTGAACAATGTTGGATAATTCCCCCAGTTCCTCCCCTGTCAATCATGTCTGGATACATCACCGCTGTAAGGTATCAGGTCACTGGGACTGACTTTATCTGCATTATTTTTATTATGCAACTCTTTATAACTTTGCAGGAAAACTAAACTTCTTTCATCAGGAAATGTTCCTACACATCTGATTTCCTTTACATTCACTCCTAGTCATTTATAAATATTGTTTTAAATTGTCTCCGGTGTGTAAATGTTTGGTGCTATGGAGTGGATAATCGATAGTAGGAGATAGTAACTTTTCTCCCCACTTTCAACTTATTTTATTACTGTCATATGAGGTATTACAGGTAATATGAGCAGAATTGCTGAAATTGTAAATTACATAGAGTTATATGGAAAATTACTGGCATATGATACGAGTTGATTACTGTCATCTCTATCACTAAATCTAGAAACTGAGTAGCCAAGATGATCTTTATGATTTTAGCAATGTGACAGCTTTTTATAGTTTTACTTCTGATCAGTTTATAAAGTGATGGTCAAGTATTTGGATTCCTGTAAAAATGATTAATTGATGAGCCTTGATGAAAGTCTCAAGTCAGAAATAGCTGCCATATCCCAGAAAACAAGGGGTGCATTTACAGTACATTTTACAAACTTCACCCGAAATTCTAGTAGGTTCTAGATCACTAAACTTGCTCTTGCTGACTGCTACTTTGTCCCATGACTTGCTCCTGCTCAGCGTCTCCTCCCCCCCCCCACCAACAATAATGTTTAAACATTCTGTGTAACACGAGCAAATAACCTTGCAAGGGTATTGGCCCTTTTCTGGTTCAAGTGCAACCCAATTCCTCTTGTACAGATCGCCTCTGCCTCAGAAGAGATCCCAATGATCTCTGGTGCCCTCTGCACCAGCTTCTCTCAAATCGATCTAGCCTATATTAATTCTGACCATACTAGCACCTGGCACCAGGAGTAATCTGGAGATTACTACCCTTGAGGTCCTGATTTTTAACCTCCTAGCTAACCCCCATACTCATCCCTAGTTCTACCTATGTCATTTGTTTTAACATGTACAAGCTCTAGCTGTTCACCCTCTCATCTTCAAAGAAGATCTTAATACTTAGCAGTGAACCCTTTCATCAGAAACACAGATTACAGGTACACTGAATTTAGAAAAGAACAAAATGAAGAAGAAACATGAGAGAAGGCAGTGATTTAACTGTCTTTTGTTAAGTTACTGGTTACATGGCTGACAGATGAAAGAGGAGAGCAAATAAGGAGCTGATCAAGTCAGAGGATGTGTGAGGTGCTGAGATGGTGGGGAAAGCAGGCCACAATGTAAACATGAATAGCTGGCAAACAGATTCAGGAATCTTTAACTATACCATGCAATTTTACTTTAGCCTGGTAGGGGAGGTAGATGCCCCGGCAGTCCAAATGGAAGTCTGTCACTCCGCAGTGCTGAATGTAACCTTTATACTCAACATTGACCTCCTTTTAGTTCCCCTTTGGTACTGTTATCCAGAAATACAATATCCGGCTCCTTTCTTTTCCCAAAAATATCAACTCCAACCCATTCTCAAATATTTCGTCCATCCTCATGCTAGCTCACTGTTGCCACAAATTTATACAACTTACACACCTAGATGCAGCAATATTTCATTTAATTAATGCCTTTCGTACTAGCAATAAATTCTCATCAGCACTATTCCTATTCCCCTCCCTGTTTATGTCCAGCTGCAACAAGCCTCAGACTCCATAACCTCTCCACCACAAAGCTGACCCACTTCTACTTCCCTAACACCACCCAGTCTCAGAATTGGAGGGCACAGCTATCTCCAAGCATTACAAGGCTGGAAGTAATCACTGATTGGCAGAAGTGAGGAATTGTAAATCAGTGTTAAATTTAGACACTGCTTAACCGGTGGTAGTGATAGTGAACAAGGGTCATAGGTGAACAATCAGGCATTTGGCTGGTGCAATGAAATGGACAGGATTTGGAGATGAGAATAATAAAACTACCATCGAATTAGAAGGAAAGAATGTGTGTATACATCCAAAAAGACTAGATCCATGCGTTAACCCCCTCCATTCCTGTACTGAATCTGGATTATCTGGATTCACATATGGAAACAAGCAATCTGGGCACAACCTAAGAGGGAAGGAGACACTTGAAAAACTGAATCTCAAAAAGGCCTAATGACTTCACTTCAGAAGGGGTTATACATGGATTTTACACAGTATTTTCAGATTTTGAAAGATGTGGCAATACTATGCGGTAGTGGTCCAGCGACAACACTGGTGGTATTAAGCTCATGGTATACTTTGAGAATTAGGAAACTCATACTGAAGAAAAACAACCATTGGTAACTAGGAATGACAATGACAAATTTAGATTTGCACTACAACAAGTCATAACTCAGCAGTATCTTCCTTAAACAACATGGGACCTGTTCAAGTAACAAATGCAATTATAATTCAGGAAATTCAGAGGTTTCTGCTTTCTGCACTCTGCCCTCCCCCCCCCACCACTGAATTTTACACAAAGCACAGGGAACCTATGCTAATTACAAAATGACCAGATGGTAGAGATTGCAAGACTTTTATGGTGAGGAACAAATAATTAATATTTTATAAATAAAATTAGTTGCCTTATTAGTCTTGCTGACAAGAGAGATAGCTAAGCTATTCTATGCAGTAGTATCTACAATAGTGTATAAAAGGTAAAACAATCTGATTGCAATTAGCTTTGAAACTATGTTGTAATAAATGGCAATTTCCATGTCAGTTTTATCAGTCAGAATTGACTTTGCTTCAGTGTTGTAATTCTGACCCGCAGTCAAGCAGAACTTGGCTTTGTAAGAAATGGTGGTCAGATCTGAAATTATTCTGGGCTACATAAACAAACCTCTGCCAAAATGCTAAATCCTGAAGCAATTATCATTCCTTCTAATTCGCTGCAATTTTATACAATTTCATTTAATGTTTGACTATTACTGATTTAATACCAAATTGAAGTCTTTTACATGATCAAGCATTTGAAATGTGTATCCACTGATCCTTACCAAAAAAAACATCATCACTATACAATTTGTCAATTCAGACAGATTGCATTTTATCCTCTCAAGAACTTACTCCAATTTAAAACTTTTTCTACAACCTTCCCAAAGCATTTATATTCTTCTGTGATGATAATGAACTTGATGCAATCTATAAAGAGTCACTTTTATTGAGCACTTCAGGAGTGACAATTTAAATCTATTTTGCAATAAAACAGTCTGCGCTTTGGGCATTATTCACAACTCAGCAAGAGGGCACCTGCTTTCTATCAGGCAACAGCTGCATAAACAAATAGTTGGAAAATTAGAGGAACATGCACAATTAACAGAATGTTCCTTTGTATGCGACAGTGACTTCAACATCGCCACACCTCTTTTACTGCTCATCTTTACACTCCAAAATCAGTATCAAGTTTAATATCACTGACTTACATCATGAAGTTTATTGTTTCATGGCAGCAGTACAGTGCAGTACATTAAAAACTATAAATTACAATAATAAATATATAGAGAAAAAAAGAAACTGAATAAGTAGTGCAAAAGAGAGGAAAAATAGGGAGGTAGTGTTCATGGGTTGGTTCATTGTCCATTCAGAAATCTGAGGGCGGAGAGGAAGATCTTTAAATCATTTGGTATATAGTCCAAGCATGTACAATGTAAATGAAATATATGAAACATAGGATGTATACAAAATATACATTTGGGAATGTTCTTAAATTACAGTTCAATTTATTATTTACTTATTTCTTAAACCTTCAATTACAATTCATACTTTTAGTAATTCAGATACAGTCTTTCCCCTCAATAGCAATTTCAGGGCAAGCTGAACTCCAAGTTATAAAATAGGATTGTATTAAATTTTAGCTCTGCCTTTACTTCAGTATTCCCCTATTCTGCTTAACGTTTGCAAAAGATTGGAGGGGACAGATTTATAATGGTGGCATGGTAGCACAGCATTCAGAGTAATGCATTACAGTGCCAACAACCCATGTTGAATTCCCACCACTGTCTGCAAGATGTTTGTACATTCTCTCTGTGACTGTGTGGGTCTCCTCCGGGTGCTCCGCTTTCCTCCCACATTCCAAAGACATATGTGTTAGGTTAATTGGACACATGGCAGTAATTGGGTAGCATGGGCTCATTGGTCTGGAAGGGCCTGTTACCATAGCTGTATCTCTAAATGATAATTTTTTTTTTAAAAGTAGTACCTTGAACACAGAATCAAATTCTTCCTCCTGAGCTGCTTCTACCTTTATTTCAATATTCACTGGACTTTCTGCATTACTTTCAGAAGCGGCATATAACTTGTCATCTTGCTTTTCTTCAGATGCTTCGCTGTAGCAAAGTCTGGGATTTTCCTGCAATTTAATCAATAAAAGTCAACTGCCTGTGCAAGCCAGACGTAGCTCCAATTTAATGTTCGTCTTGTGTCTGTGGGCTTTGCTCCAGCGGCAATTCCTTAGCTGTACAATAAGCTAGTCAAAGATTAGCACGTGGCCAAAGCAACACGTGAAATTTAATACAAAGTCACATGCAACATGGAAGGAAAAATTTAAAAAATGTGATATGGCAAAACTCCAAATAATAAATCAGCAGAATTTATGAGAGGTCACTAAGGGAACTGTAAATAAAATGGGTAACTTGGTCATTTTATTTTACTCGGGAAAGATACTGTATGTGATATCATTTTATAGATATGTGGTTAAGAGCATGAAAATATTAAATTGCAACAGCAGTATACTGTCAAACATGGATTAAAGGATATTTCTGATCAATATCAAATTTACCTCTAGAGACTAATTTATAATTAGGAGATTCCTAGATTCAACAGAAGAGCTGAAACACTTTCACGTAACAGGATGATGGAATGGGGAAAATCACTTAATTCCTGGAAAGATTAAGTAACTGAAATAACAAGTGAAATGTATTTGATTTTTCTAATTATTTTCTAACCTTGTGTAATTGTTTATTTTTAAATATTAATCCTTAATGTTCCAAGATAGTAGAGGAAATCGTATCATAATGTGAGCCCTTGAGTTTTCCCGATTTCCACGACACTATTAGGTACTACAGTCCCTATTTCTGGAATGACCTTCCTAAAGTTCCCTACATCTTTTCTTCAGGTTTTCCTTAATAGTTGTATCTTTAACCATTCTATTGGTCATGAACCAAAATATCTCCAGTGGCTCAGAATTAGTGTTTGTACCCCCCCCCCACCCCACTCCAAGGTCTCTTCTGAAGCAACGTGCAGTAGTAAAAGCACTACATAAATACAAGTTGTTGATGTCACCCTCACCCTCCTTTAACTACAAACAAATATAAACATTGAGTAACCACAATGTGTGCAGACCTCAGTGGCTTAAAGCCCAGTCTCCGCTTCCACTTTCTCACCACTTCCTTCATACCCACAAGAAAGCTATTTATTAGAAATAGCGTCATACATAGCTACACAAGTCCTGAACTGATATATTTCCATTTAGGGCTTTAAATTACAATGCAAATAATTTTAACAGGGTGTTAAATAACCTGATGTACAAATTGTCCCTTGTATTAAAGAGCCTGCATGGCAATCTTTGTCCGATTTCGACTTTGTTATTAAACAAAAGCCAAACACTGTCCAGCCAATAATTTGGCTTCAAGCTATGAAAGAAGGCTTTACTATACTTAGTCTGCTAAAAATATGGCACAGACAATATTCAAAGAAATGGAGGCCTGCACTGCACAGTGAGGTTAATGGAACTTTGTATGTGAACAACAAACAAAAGTTATGTAATACAGGACTGAAGCTGTTGTATTTGAATGCACAGAATATACGGAATAACATAAATTAACTTGTAGCCCAGTTACAGATTGGCATGTATGATGTTGTGGCAATCACTAAATCATGGCTGTAAGATTATAGCTAGGAACTTGACGTCCAATGATACCCATTGTATCAAAAGGATAGACAAGTCGGTAGAAGTGGAGGCATGGCTCTGTTGATAAAAAAAAATTAAATCAAATCATTGGAAAGAGGTGACATAGGGTTAGGTCTTGAATTGTTGCAAATAAAGCTAAGAAACCGTAAGGGTAAAAAGACTCTGATGGGACCCTGATGATACAGATATCCAGATGGTATGTTGCCTCCCAGGTGCCAGGGTCAAGGATATCTCAGATCTCATCCATGGTACTCTAAAGGGGAGAGTCTGCAGCCAGAAGTCTTGGTACATATTGGCACCAGTGACATAGGTAGAAAAGGTGAGGAGGTCCTGAAAAGAGATTTTAGTGAGCTAGGTAGAAAGCTGAATAACAGGACCTCCAGAGTAGCGGTCTCTGGATTGTTACCCGAGCCATGCGCCAGTTAGAGTAAGAATAGGATGAATTGGCAGGTGAATGTGTGGCTGAAGAACTGGTGCAGGGGGCAGGGGTTCAGATTTATGGATCATTGGGATCTCTCTAGGGAAGGTATGACCTATTCAAAAGGAACTCAAGGGGGACCAATATCCTTGCAGGTAGGTTTGCTAGATTTGTTCAGGAGGGTTTAAACTAACTTGCAGGGGGATGGGAACTGGAGTAATAGTGCTGAGGATGAGGTAGCTGATTTACAAACAGAGGCAATGTGTAGTGAGACTACAAGCAGGGAGAGGCTAATGATAGAGCAAAATTGTAGTCAATAGGATGAGAGGTGACACAAAAGGTGGACAAAACTGGAAAAGGATAAATACAGGACAGAAGGTGTTATTTGAACGCACGCCGTATATGGAACAAGGTAGATGAACTTGTAGACCAATTACAGATTGACATACAAAATGTTGTGTGCATCACTGAATCGTTACTGAAAAAAGATTATAGCTGGGAGCTTAATGTCAAAGGATACACATTGTATCGAAAGGACAAGCAGTTAAGTAGAGGGGGTGGTGTGGCTCTGCTGTGAAAAATGAAATGAAATCATTAGAAAGAGGTGACATGGGGTCAGAAGGTGTTTAATCATTGTGGGAAGAACTACAGAACTGTAAAGGTTAAAAGAACCTGATGCGAGTTGTAGTGCAGATATGGTCTACAAATTACAACGGGAGATAGGAAATGCATGCCAGAGGACAATGTTATAATAGTCATGGGGGATTTCAATATACAGGTAGATTACAGGGGTTAACGAGTAGACTTTGGGGTACTGCAAGTCTGTGTCTTTGCTGCTGCTTTGCTGCATGCTTGAGAGCTCGGTGGTGGGTGCCGATGCTTTTTGTTTTGCTGGTGGGGGGGGAGGGAGGGGGATTGTTGCTCGCTGCCGCATATGTGTGGGAGGGAGGGGAGCTGGGGGGACTTTGGGGTTCTAACAGTTAACTGTCATCCATTCTTTGGGGGGAGGGGGATTGTTGCTCGCTGCCGCATATGTGTGGAAGGGAGGGGAGCTGGGGGGACTTTGGGGTTCTAACAGTTAACTGTTATTCATTCTTTGGGGCACTCCTCTGTTTTCGTGGATGGTTGTGAAGAAAAAGCATTTCAGGATGTATAATGTATACATTTCTCTGACATTAAATGTACCTTTGAAACCTTTGATTGGGAAGAATCAGGTTTATGCTGGATCCTACGAGAGGTAATTTCTAGAATGCCAACAAGATGACTTTTTAGAGCAACTCGTGGTTGAGCCCATGACGGGATCAGCTATTCTGGATTTGGTGTTGTGTAATGAACCATAATTGTTTGGAGACCTTAAGGTACAGGAACCCTTCAGGGAAATTTTCAGAAGAAGTGAAAGACAGATGTATCAGTATTACAATGGAGTAAAGGGAATTACAGAAGCATGGGAGAAGAGCTGGCCAAAATTGAAGGTGCAGAATATATACATCCAAAAGTCAAAGAAGTATTCTAGAGGCAAGATGACAGAACTGTGGGTAACAAGAGAAGTCAAAGCCATCATAAAAGCCAAAGAGAGGGCAAGTAATAGTGGGGTGCTAGAGAATTGGTCAACTTTTAAAAACCAACAGAAGCCAATTTCAAAAAAGTCATTAAGAAAAAGATGTAATATGAAGGTAAGCTAGCCAATAATATTAAAAAGGATAACAAACGTTTTTTCAGATACATAAAGTATAAAAGAGAGATAGAACATAGAACAGTACAGCACATTACAGGCCCTTCAGCCCACAATGTTGTGCTGACCCTCAAACCCTGCCTCCCATATAACCCCCCACTTTAAATTCCTCCATATACCTGTCTAGTAGTCTCTTAAACTTCACTAATGTATCTGCCTCCACCACTGACTCAGGCAGTGCATTGCATGCACCAACCACTCTCTGAGTAAAAAACCTTCCTCTAACATCCCCCTTGAACTTCCCACCCCTTACCTTAAAGCCATGTCCTCTTGTATTGAACAGTAGTGCCCTGGGGAAGAGGCACTGGCTATCCACTCGAAGCCCACGACGATGACCGACTCCAGCCTGGACCGCGACCACTCGGACCTCGACTTCTCAGGCCTTCGGCAGGCCAGAGACACATCCGCCTCTGATTCTGACCCTGAATGGAACCACCGCCTCAGGAAAAGGGGAACCAGCCCCCAGTGAGCCATGACTCACTCGCCTCCAACTCCGACCTCAGTTCTGAGGCCCTGCAGGCTACAGGCTCCGTCACCCCCAGCTCCGAATCCAGCTCGGATCGAGATCCCGACACTTTCCAAACCGGAACCGCTCCTCCCGCCGCTTGGTCCCACCGCCCACCTTATTCCCCCACTACCCTCTTTCTACCCAGCGACTCCACAAACTTCCCTCTACCCCTCATCGCCCCTCCGTTCCTCTGATTCCTCATCCTTCCCTAACCCCGCTCTCCCTGAACATCCCAACGCCCCCTCTCCCTCCTGATACCTCCCACTCTTCACCATCCTCCGACCCCAGCCCCAACCCTTGCCGTGTCTTCACCATCCCCTCTAACCTTCCCCTCTCTGATGCAGAACATTCTGTCCTTAGCAAGGACCTCACTTTTGTCCCCCTCTGTCCACACCTCAGTGAGTTCCGTGCCCGCCATGACACTGAACTCTTCTTCCGTCACCTACGTCTCCGAGCCTACTTCTTTGGCAAGGATTCCCCTCCCGCTACAGATGACCCCTTCTCCTGTCTTCAACCCTCCTCCTCCGCCTGGACACCCTGTCCGGGCCTTCTACCTGCACTCGATCACTTCATCTCCAACTGTCGCCGAGACATCAACCGTCTCAACTTCACCACTCCTCTCTCCTGTTCCAACCTCACTCCCTCTGAACACACTGCCCTCCACACTAGTCCCAACCTCACCATCAAACCTGCTGACAAAGGTGATGCCGTAGTAGTCTGGCGGACAGACCTCTATCTCACTGAGGCAAAACAGCAGCTTTCTGACACCTCCTCTTACTTACCACTGGAACAGGACCCCACCAAAAAACATCAAACCACTGCCTCCTGCACCAACTCCGGAGACCTTCCATCCTCAGCCGCTAAACTCATTATTCCCACACCCCGTACCGCTCGGTTTTACCTCCTCCCAAAGATACACAAGCCTAACTGTCCCGGTAGACCCATAGTTTCTGCCTGCTCCTGTCCCACTGAAGTTGTATCTGCCTACCTGGACTCCATTTTGTCACCCATAGTTCAGTCCCTCCCCACCTACATCCAGATACATCCCATGCCCTCAACCTCTTCAATAACTTCCAATTCCCCGGTCCCAACTGCTACATTTTTACTATGGATGTCCAATCCTTATACACCTCCATTCCCCATCAAGGAGGCCTCAAAGCCCTCCGCTACTTCCTGGATAATAGACCTCACCAGTTCCCCACCACCACTACCCTCCTCCGGTTGGTGGAACTGGTTCTCACACTTAATAACTCCTCTTTTAGCTCTTCCCACTTTCTTCAGACTAAGGGTGTAGCTGTGGGAACTCACATGGGACCCAGCTACGCCTGCCTCTTCGTTGGTTATGTGGAACAGTCTGTGCTCCAAACCTATTCTGGTACTTTTCCTTCGATACATTGACGACTACATTGGTGCTGCTTCCTGCACCCATGCTGAGCTCGTCAATTTCATCGACTTTACTTCAAACTTCCACCCAGCCCTCAAATTCACTTCCTCTATCTCAGAGGCTTCTCTCCCCTTTCTCAATGTCTCGGTCTCCATTTCTGGAGACAGACTATCCACTGACATCTTCTACAAGCCCACTGACTCTCATAACTACCTCAACTATACCTCTTCCCACCCCGCCACATGCAAGTATGCCACTCCCTATTCCCAGTTCCTCCGACTCTGCCGCATCTGCTCCGAGGATGAGGCTTTCCGTTCCAGGACATCTCAAATGTCCTCTTTCTTTAAGGATCGTGGTTTCCCTTCTACCGTCATCAATGATGCCCTCACCCACATCTCCTCCATTTCCCGCACTTCGGCCCTCACCCCATCCTCCTGCAACCACAACAGGGACAGAGCTCCCCTTGTCCTTACCTACCACCCTACCAGCCTCTGGATCCAGCACATTATCCTCCGCAACTTCCGCCACCTTCAACAGGACCCCACCACTAAGCACATCTTTCCCTCTCCACCCCTCTCTGCTTTCCGCAGGGATTGGTCTCTCCGCGACTCCCTTATCCACACGTCCATTCCCACTGATCTCCCACCCGGTACTTATCCCTGTAAGCGTAAGTGCTACACTTGTCCCTACACCTCATCTCTTGCAACCATTCAGGGCCCCAAACAGTCCTTCCAGGTGAGACAACACTTCACTTGTGAGTCTGTTGGGGTCATCTATTGCATTCGGTGCTCCCGGTATGGCCTCTTCTACATCGGTGAAACCCGACGCAGGCTGGGGGACCGCTTCGTCGAGCACCTCCACTCTGTCCGCCACAACAAACAGGATCTCCTGGTAGCCACCCACATCAACTCTGCTTCCCATTCCCATTCAGAAATGTCCATACATGGCCTCCTCTACTGCCATGATGAGGCTAAACTCAGGTTGGAGGAGCAACACCTCATATACCGTCTAGGTAGTCTCCAGCCCCTTGGTATGAACATAGAATTCTCCAACTTCCGGTAATTCTCTCCCCCTCCCTTCCTCTATCCCTATTTCACTCTACCCCCTCCCCCAGCTCCCTCATGGTTCCGCCTCCTTCTTCTACCACCCATTGTTTTGAAGGGCTATGACGTCAATGCTTCCCCTCCCCCACCCCTTTGTTTTTCAAATTACTGGTCTTTCACCTGAAGCTACAAGCATTCTTCAAATCCTTCCCCACCTTTCATTCCTCAGTCCTGACGAAGGGTTCCAGCCCGAAACGTCGACTCATTGTTTCTAACTGATGCTGCCCAACCTGCTGAGTTCATCCAGCGTACTGAAAGTGTTGCTCCTATCCACTCTATCTATTCCTCTTATTATCTTGTATACCTCTATCATGTCCCCTCTCATCCTCCTTCTCTCCAAAGAGTAAAGCCCTAGCTCCCTTAATCTCTGATCATAATCCATACTCTCTAAACCAGGTGAGAGAGTGGATATTGGACCACTGGAAAATGATGCTGGGGAGGTAGTAATTAAGGATGAGGAAATGGTGGATGAAGGGAAATAACTATTTTGCATCGGTCTTCACTGCCGAAGACAGAAGCAGTATGCCAGAAGTTCCATGCATCAGGGGTCATTAAATGTGTGAAGTTGCCATTACGAGGGGGAAGGTTCTTGGGAAACTGTTAGGTCTGAGGATAGATAAGTCAACTGGACCAGATGGCATACACCTCAGGGTTCTAAAAGAGGTGGCTGAATAGATTTCAGAGTCATTAGTAATGATCTTTCAAGAATCAATTGATTATGGCATGGTTCCAGAGGTCTGGAAAATTGCAAATGTCACTCCACTTTTCAAGAAAGGGGAGAGGCAGAAGAAAGGAATTTATAGGCCAGTTGGTCTGACCTCAGTGGTTAGGAAGATGTTGGAGTTGATTGTTAAGGACATGGTTTCAGGGTACTTGGAGGCACGTGATTTTAAAAAAAGCCTTTGTCAGCATGGTTTCCTCAAGGGAAAATCTTGCCTAACAAATCTGTTGGAATTCTTTGAAGAAATAAGCAGGACAGACAAAGGAGAATTAGTGGCTATTGTATACTTGGAGGCCTTTGACACGGTGTCACACATGAGGCTGCTGAACAGATTAAGAGCCCAATGGTATTACAGGAAAGATACTAACATGGATAAAGCAGTGGCTGATTGGTGGGAGGCAATCAATGGGAATACAAGGGAGTCTTTTCTGGTTGGCTACCGGTAACTAGTGGTGTTCCACAGGGGTCTGTGTTGGGACCGATTCTTTTTCCGTTTTATGTCAATGATTTGGATGATAGAATTGACGGCTTTGTTGCAAAGTTTGCAGACAATACGAAGACAGGAGGAGAGGCAGGTAGTTTTGAAAAAATAGATAAACTGCAGAAGGACTTAGATTACAAAAAAAGGGCAAAGAAGTGGCTGATGAAATACAGTGTCCGAAGTGTATAGTCATGCACTTTGGTAGAAGAAATGAAAGGGTAGACCATTTTCTAAACTGAGAGAATATTCAAAAATCTGAGTCGCAACGGGACTTGGAGTCCCTGTACAGGATTCCCTAAAGGTTAATTTGCAGGTTGAATCTGTGGCAATTGCAATGTTAGCATTCATTTCAAGAGAATTAGAATATAAAAGTAAGGATGTAATATTGAGGCTTTATAAAGCACTGCTGAGGCCTCACTTGGAGTATTGTGAGTAGTTTTGGGCCCCTTATCGGAGAAAGGTGTGTTGACATTGGAGAAGGTTCAAAAGTTGTTCATGAAATTGATTCCTGGACTGAAAGACGTCATATGATGAGCATTTGATGGCTCAGGGCCTGTACTCACAAGAATTCAAAAGAATGAGGGGTGACTTTATTGAAACCAATTGAATGCTGAAAGGCCTTGATAGACTGGATGTGGAGAGGATGTTTCCAATGGTGGGGGAGTCTAAGACCAGAGGACACAGCCTCAGAAAAGAGGGGCATCCTTTTAAAATGGAGATTAGGAGGAACTTCTATAGCCAGATTGGTGTATCTGTGAAATTCATTGCCACGGGCAGCTGTGGAGGCCAAGTCATTGGGTATATTTAAGGCAGAGGTTAATAGATGCTTGATTAGTCAGGGCATGAAGGGATACTGGGCTGAGAGGGAAAATGGATCAGCCATGATGGAATGGCAGATCAGACTCAATGAGCCAAATGGCCAAATTCAGTTCCTATTTCTTATGGTCTCAAGCAAGGAATGAGCTCTGAGCCATCCCATCTTATTGAAGCTGTGTTGAAATAATTTAAATTATATGAAAAGTTAATACTTAAATATGGTCAGTATATTATTTGAAAAAGGGTTTGTACCCATTTGCAATGTAAAGACCGCATTTAACACCATAGTTTATAACCCTGTTTAACACTGCCGAATAGCATGGAGATTTATCCTCACCACACATGGAATTAGATGGAGGTATTAGAAGTACCAAATTAACATTAGTACAGTCAAATTATGGATGGAAAATAAACAAGGCACTATAGTGATATTGCAGTGAGTTCCTTTAACACTTTGTCAATGCTTGGGAGTGCTATCAAGGATTTTGGTATGCCATTTCCAAATGGCAGTGTGGCAAAAACTGAACGACTGAGAATTGCAATGTATTACTTTATTTTTACACTCAGTCCAGTATTTTCACGTCATGGACAGCTCCACTCAATTCCAAACAAAATGAAGAAACACTAGACAAGGAGAAAAACTATATGATGCAAGTTTCTATTTGCAAGAGTATGTTTTAAAATGATTATATATAAATGGATACTAGAGCAAGAGAAACACTGCAAGCAGGAAAGAAAAATTATTAAGGTTTTTAATACACATTCAAAGAAAAAAGGGAGGACAGGAGTATGTGAACAGTATACATCTACAGAGAATATAGCTAGATTTTAAGGGCTACACGTAGAGTAGTTAATATTGTTTAAATAGGGGTGTATTAATTTACATTATGTCTTTATATTGCAGATATTTATAGAAACTTTAAATACACATTTTTTCCATTCCCAGAAGTTACATCTTTTGTTAGCTTTTTCGAAAATGTGTAGAAACTGCTTCAAATGACAGAGTATAAAGTCCAGATTTGCTCATGCAGAATGGTATCTTAGGCAAAATGACCAAAGATGTCTGGATGCTTGAGCTGATTCTCAGTTGGAACACCATGCCTTTAATGGGACTGCTAAGGTAGCAAGAAAGATGGCAAAAAAACCAAGATGTACTCTACCTGGCAATCACTAGTTACTTCCAAAGGAGCTTGTAAATCTTCTGCAATCCACTCACATGCATTCACCTTCACTGGTGTAGTAAATATACTACTGGAAAGCTCCCTGGTTTCCGATGCTTCATTTTGTGATATTTGCATGGATTGCTGAATATCAGAGAGACAGCTTGGTTGCTTTCCTTCCCCAAAATTCACAGGTTGGTCTTTTTCCGATGTTTGTTCAAATGATGCCTGCACAGGTGTATTCAAAATGACTTTCTCTTCTCTGGTGTTGTTACTACTTCCTCGCACAAGATGTTGATATTTCTTTTTAAGAATAATATATTTTTCACCCTGAAATTTAAAAAAATAAATTACAACATTCCTTAAGACTGGGACACAGAAAAATTGCTGTTTCCATAGCAACTGCAGGACCAAAGAAGAAAGAGCAGTGACTGAAACAGAGGGGTTGAGCAGCTCAAATTGACATGATGAGATGGGCCATTCAACATAATAATAGTTTGTTTCAATGCTTTGACAACCAGGACCAGAGATAAAGGTGAGGAGCAAGGGACAATAGGTGCATGGGTTGTGAATAATTGTTGACTGGATGTGGAGTGTACATGTGGAAATAAGGAAAAATGATACCATTAGGACATCAAGTTAATGAGGGGTCAGGACCATTTGTACTAGAGCTGCATGCAGGATAATGGATACACCAAATAATCAGTTGCCACAAGAAAATTCAATTAGGTTCTTAATCTCAGATGGATTTCCATCACAGTTCTCCCCACATATTTGCATCAGTTGAACAAAGGCTCACTGCACCTATACCTTCAGTCTTCGAATGGTGCTTAATATACATCATTTTCATACTATCTGGCTCCCAGTTTTTATTCTTGTTATAGGTAACTTCATGCATGTAAATGGAAAGAATGCTGCAAATATTATTGGGAGTGATTGGGGAGAAAGGGTGATCAGCTTCATAACTCATGGGAGTAGGAAATGTTTGCACTTGAGTTCTTTTCAAAAATTCAGCTTTTACTTCCTGAATGACTACTTTGAGGATTTAATTCAGATTCTAATAGTAGACACTCTAAGGGCTTTAGTACTTCTCCATTTATTAAAAACTGGACTCTGGTTTGGATAGTGGGCAGATTTTATCTTCTTTTCCCCTTTTCTAAGATCATTTTGTACAATATCCCTTGTTAAAGAATATTGTGTGGGTCGTTGTGCTGCAGCTGCCCTGCATGATCTTGATGGAGCCTTGCCCAAAATCAGTGCCTTGCCATCATCTCCAAAAATATCCCTAACTATTGAAGTTTACTTAAGCAATCTCAAGTGTGAAATTTCTAGAGAGGGCACTGAATACATTTACTGGTCTGGTGCTCGAAGATTTTAGTTGCACGAGTACACTCAAAGTTAGTACAGTTCTTGAAGCAAAACTTAAGGGGAAATTTGATCAAGGTGTACACTGTTATGTATGCACTAAATAATGTCTGGTTTATACAGGATGAAAAGAAAATTTCTCATTAACAGAAGGCCAATGGTTATTGTTATAACATTTTGGGAAAAGCAGAAAGATGAGAAAAATTGTTTTACTCGAATAATTATGATTAAAAATTCAATGCCTCTACAGCTGTTAGAAACACAATGCTTGGTATCTTTAGACAAGAATTATATAGAAATGTGCAAGAATACATTTCACAGCAATGAGAAAACAGGAAAGGGCTGATGGAATTGCTCTCTTGAAAGCTTGCAAAGACTTGATGGGCCGAACTATCTACTTCTATGCTTCAAAAAAATTCTAGAGTTCCATTCTAAAGGCAAGTAAAATAATTAATTTTGATATGTAGTTACTATTGTAATGAGGTAAACATGCACATCATTTTCATTATCATCGTAATAATGACCAGATAATCTGAGTCATCAGTTACTATCTATGGTTCCAGCAATATCTGGTCAGTTTTAGATAAGTCAAATAATAAAAACAAGAATTCTAATGAAACAGTGCAGCTGAAAGGACTGTTTCACAAGACTATTTATAGTAACATTACTAAGTTTATTGCAGATAATGAATCAATGAATGACTTGATTTATTCCACTTATGTTGATGGATTACAGACACAAATTCAATGAAAGACTTCTCAGAAAAGTCACAATGCTTAGGTAGAATCAACATGGTTTTCTGAAAGGGAACTCTATTTGACAGAGTTAGTATGATGTTGTGAGGTTGCAATTAGCAGCATGGACAAGGAAGTGATGTAAAAGTGGATTGAAAAGGTTAGTGGGAAAATTAGTGGGGAATGGGACTGCTCTCTGAATCTGCATCGACTCAATGAGCCAAAATAGCTGCCTTCCATGTCAGATGGAAAAATGAAAAGCTATGAAGCCAAGAACAGATCAACCATACACAAAAAGCTGGAGGAACTCAGCTAGTCGGACATCATCTGCGGAAGGAAATAATCAACGTTTTGGACTGAGGCCCTTATTTGGATTAACAATAGAGGGGAGATAGCCAGTATAAAAAACTTGGGAGAAAGGTGAATGAAAAGTTGACAGGCAATAGGTGGGTCATGATGGTGGTGGTGGGGGGTGTGTTATAGGCAGATGAGAGAGGAGAGTAACAAATACCCATCTTGCATACCAAGCAAACATATTGTCAAGTTCACTGATGACATGAGTGGTGGGGTTCATTACCAACGACAATGAGATGGCCCACAGAGAGGAGGCAGAGAGCTCAAAGCTTGGTGACAGGCAAATAGCCTCTACCTTAATGTCAACAAGGGAAAGGAGATGGTTATTAACACCAGTCACACCCCGCCTTCTACGTTGATAGCACAGCAATGGAAACCACAAGCAGTTTCAAACTCCTGGGAGTACACATAACACACAATCTCTCATGGTCCCAGAACACATCCTACACAGTCAAGAAAGCTCACCAATGCCTCTACTTTCTGATGAGGGTAAAGAAAGCTGGACTTTGCACATCCATACTAATATCATTCCAGAGATGCATAGTAAAGAGCATCCTAACAAACTACATCAATGGTTGATAGATAAACTGCACTGTAGTGAACATGAAGGCTCTACAAAGGGTATCAAAATTGCCTAACATATTACTGGGTAAACACGAGGAATTCTGCAGATGCTGGAAATTCAAGCAACACATATCAAAGTTGCTGGTGAATGCAGCAGGCCAAGGCAGCATCTCTAGGAAGAGGTATAATCGACGTTTCGGGCCGAGACCCTTCATCAGGACTAACTGAAGGAAGAGTTAGTAAGAGATTTGAAAGTGGGAGGGGGAGGGGGAGATCCAAAATGATAGGAGAAGACAGGAGGGGGAGGGATGGAGCCTAGAGCTGGACAGGTGATTGGCATATGAGAGAATCATGGGACAGGAGGCCCAGGGAGAAGGAAAGGGGGGAGGGGGGAAAAACCCCAGAAGATGGGCAAGGGATATAGTCAGAGGGACAGAGGGAGAAAAAGGAGAGAGAGAGAAAGAATGTGTGTATATAAATAAATAACGGATGGGGTACGAGGGGGAGGTAGGGCATTAGTGGAAGTTAATGTTCATGCCATCAGGTTGGAGGCTACTGGTACCAACCTATCCACCACTGACACATATACAGAAAGATGCTGGAAAGGGGCCAGTGATATTGTGAAAGATTCCACCCACCCTGCTCATGGACGGTTTGTCCCACACCCGTCAGGGAGAAGGCTATGCAGCATCCACTGCAGAACAACCAGTAACTTTCTCCTCCCACTAACTCCAGCACTACTTTATTATTTCCCATCAGTCACCTTATGTACAGCCTAACATTACTTTATGGACCTGATGGCATGAACATGAATTTCTCTAACTCCTGGTAATCACCCACCCCTTCTCTCCTTTTCCATTCCCCATTCTGGTTACCCTCTCATCCATTTTCTTCTCCTCACCTTCTTCTGGTTCAACTTCTTCCCTTTCTTCCATGCTTCATGTCCTCTCCTATTAAACTTTTTCATCTTCAACCTTTACCTCTTCCACCTATCACCTCTCAGCTTCTTACTTCATTCCCCCTGGCCCCACCCACAGACTTTCCTCTCACCTGGTCTCAGCTATCACCTGCCAACTTGTACTTCTTCCCCTTCCCCACCTTCCTATTCTGGCTTCTGCCCCCATCCTTACTAGTCCTGATAAAGGGTCTTAGGCTGAAACGCCAACTATTTACTCCCCTCTGTGGATGCTGCCTCCAGCATTTTGTGCACACTGCTCAAGTTTTCCAGCATTGGCAGAATTTCTTGTGTTTATGAGGGAAGGGAGTATGGAATAAAGGGAGGGAGGTGCTCCAACTTCCTCTTCCAACAGATTTAATCATTTTCAGCCCTTTATCACTTCCACCAATCACCTCTCAGCTTCTGGCATAACTCCAACTCTCCCCAGTATCTGCCTTTTCACCCACCATCACTTACTGGCA
Source organism: Mobula hypostoma (assembly GCF_963921235.1). Taxonomy (NCBI): domain Eukaryota; kingdom Metazoa; phylum Chordata; class Chondrichthyes; order Myliobatiformes; family Myliobatidae; genus Mobula; species Mobula hypostoma. The sequence continues at coordinate 219,512,159 of NC_086098.1, read as the reverse complement.
CCTATCACCAGTTAGTTCTTACTCTAATTTTTTTTAATATACTGGCTGTCTCTCCTATCTTTCAATCCATATGAAGGGATTTGATTAGAAACATTAACTGTTTGGAAATGTAAATCAGTCACACAACTAACCAGCTTTTTGGTTTCAGTAATGAACTCTTCATGATTCTCAATTTATTAAACTCAAAATAAATTTGCTCAGATAATGTTGCCGTTCCACTGGAACTGGAAACAAAAACAAGAAATATAGAGCACAGTGAAGGCTATACAAAGGGTATCAAAACTGCCAACACACACACTTTCATTTATAGGATTCCCTATACATAATTGAATATCTAGGTGTATGTAATAAAGATTTAGTTGCAAAGCGTAAGCAAATTGTGTGTATTGGAAAAGAAAGCATGGAAGAAAAAAGTTAAATATAGCAAATACTTACATCTTCCTGTTTTACCACTGCAATCTTGTTGATAATATCTTTAAAGATATCACGATACTTAGCTGTGGAAAAATAAAGATTTTAGTATCATTTTGCATTGTAGCTCCACCCCTAGACCTAGAACATTCCATGCAGCTTTTTGTATAATTAAGCTTCAATAAAGTAAAAACTGATGCACCCATCAAGCAAAAGGTCATCTTCAACGGCAGTATTTTTTAAGTAGGTAAACAAATTTCAGAGGTTTGAGAAGGCAGATATATACTGTAGATATCCAAAGTTACTAAATATTCAAAATAACCTGGCAAAATAAATAATGGATTTTTAAATTAGGGGCACAAAGTAAAAGTAACAATTCTGGAAATGAAATGTTAATGTATAAGGACGGTTTGATGGCTCTGGGTCGGTATGGCTGGAGTTTAGAAGAAGGAGGGAGGGACCTCACTGAAATCTATTTAATATTAAAAGGTCTTGATAGAGTGGATATGGAAATGGTGTTCTCTATTGTGGAGGAGTCTAGGACTAGAGGGCACAGCCTCAGAATAGAGGGACGTCCCTTTAGAACAGAGATGTGGATAAATTTCTTTAGCCGGAGGGTGATGAATCTGTACAGCAGCTGTGGAGGCAAAGTCATTGGACATATTTAAAGTGGAGGTTAATAGGTTCTTGATTAGTCCGATGTCAAAAGTTACAGGGAGAAGGCAGGAGAATGGGGTTGAGAGGAATAATCTATCAGCCATGATGGAATGTCAGAGCAGACGTGATGGGCTGTATTACCTAATTCTGCTCCCATGTGCAATGTTTTTATGGTATTTGCGTAAAATTTTAGTCATGCCACAGATCATGCAATTCCAGTATTGATGTTGGTTTATTGTTGTCACACTGAGACACAGTTAAAAACTTAAGCCATCCATACAGATCATTTTAAACCAATTACTTTGAAATAGTTGGGGGGGGGAATAAACCAATAACAGAAGGCAGAATATGTTACAGTTACAGATAAAGTACAGTGTGGTTGACAACAAGGTGTAAAGGCTATAAAACCATAAGATATATGAATATAGACCAGTGTTTCTCAACCTTTTTCAGCACAGTACCTCCCTAAAGCACTTTCATATTTGCCAACGCCTCTATTAGGCACAATATACTTCCCAGCACTTCCTTATGCTAATATCAGAAACATTATTCTGCTCTAAATTTTCATTTGTCTTTAAATCTAGCTTACACAGTATCTGTGCACTGTACAGCAGCTTTGATATCAATGGGATCCTTAAGCTTGATGGCTTTTAGCAAGAGTTGAAATATCTGGTTCAAGTTGTGACAGCAAAGGCCTCAAGTCTCCACGTGCAACAATGTCCAAGCGGTTTCTGTTTTTTGTGAGTATCTGGTTCACTGCACTGAAGCCTCTTAACAAGGTAGGAGGATGGAAATACAATGAAGAGGAGTTTGGCTCTTCTTCAATGAGCAAGAAATTTCGTATGACAGTGTAGCCACATACCACAAAAGCCAACATGTTTGAAAAGCATTTTTGCTTTCTCATCATTCTGAGTATTGATAATTTCGTCTTGTAAGCTCCCTTCCTGTTCTTCCACGTTGCAAAGAAATGGGTTAATTACCCAGTCCAGAATTTCCAGATTGTTCAAATCTTTGATTCGATTCTGAAAGTCCTTCTTCAATGACTGCAGGTGTAAGCAGTACTCTTGCAAATCACTGTCTGTGAAAGAAAGTGCTATACTCTCCATGCAGGGCAACTGTAAGAACATTCTTCACCCAGTGTTCTGCTAATATATTTTCAATTTTCCGATAAAAGTGGCCACTGCACATTTTGTTTGGATTAAGTTGAAATTCTCACCCTGCAGTTTCAAATTTAGGATGTTCATTTTCTCAGACAGATCGGCTAGGTATGCCTCATCTTGTTTCCCAAGATGACTTGGAGCAAAAACTCAAGCACAATGTCAAAAAGATCAAGGAAACATTTTAAGCAGCAGCCTTTTGATAACAAACACTTCAGTGTGAAGAAGCAAGCATTCAAATTCTTCATTGTTATCTTGGCATAACTGGTGGAATATTCTATTATTTAATGGATGAGGTTTAATTTTGTTGATAGCAGATATTACAAGAGTCATACTTGAAAAAAGTCTTTGGCTGAGGTATTTGGCTGCGAGATGTTGACGATGAATTACACAATGATTTCTTTTTTCATAAATTTTCATAAATTTCTTTTTTCATAAATACCACTAAACCAGCATAGCAACTGGTCATATATGGTGCTCCAGCTGTTGCACAGGAAATCATGTTCCTAATCGCAATTCTTTTATCTTCAATATGCATTTTGAACTGGTCATAAATTGATTCTCCGTTGAATTTGTTTTGAACTTTTTACAAAAGAATCTCTTCATAAACTTTTCCATTTTTGATAAACCGTACATATGCCATTAGCAATGCCTCATTGTCTCACAGTTGACTCATCCAGTTGTATCCCAAATTCTGTTGTTTGAAGCTCTGCGCATAGTTGATACTCAATGTCTTCACTCATTTCATCAATAAGACGAGCTCTAGAGTTATTACTTAGAGGAACTGATTTTAAAATACTGGTATCCATTTTGAGAACAGTGGTGAGCACTTCTGATACAGCAGGCATTATTAATCGTTCACCAATTGTTTGAAATTTTCCACACTTTGCTATCATTTTGGAGATGTTATAAGAAGCAATGAGACCACTATCAAGGTTATTTTCAGCTTTCTTGGCAGATGACTCGAATATGCAACGCATTTTAAATGCTTCTTTTATCTTCTGGTAATGAGTAATACTATAAGTAGCCTTTACAGGGTGTCTTTTATGGAAGTGTTCCTGCAATTTTTACTTTACTTTATACTTTATTGTTGCCAAACAATTGATACTAGAATGTACAATCATCACAGCGATATTTGATTCTGCGCTTCCCGCTCCCTGGATTACAAATATTAAATATAGTAAAATTAGTAAATAATAAAAATTTAAATCATAAATAGAAAATGGAAAAATGGGAAGTAAGGTAGTGCAAAAAAACCGAGAGGCAGGTCCGGATATTTGGAGGGTACGGCCCAGATCTGGGTCAGGATCCGTTCAGCAGTCTTATCACAGTTGGAAAGAAGCTGCTCCCAAATCTGGCCATATGAGTCTTCAAGCTCCTGAGCCTTCTCCCGGAGGGAAGAGGGACGAAAAGTGTGTTAGCTGGGTGGGTCGTGTCCTTGATTATCCTGGCAGCACTGCTCCGACAGCATGCAGTGTAAAGTCAGTCCAAGGACGGAAGATTGGTTTGAGTGATGTGTTCATGATCTTCTGCAGCTTCTTTCAGTCTTAGACAGAACAACTTCCATACCAGGTTCTGATGCACCCTATGGTGCATCAATAAAAATTAGTGAGGGTTTTAGGGGACAGGCCAAATTTCTTTAGTTTTCTCAGGAAGTAAAGGCACTGGTGGACCTTCTTGGCAGTGGACTCTGCTTGGTTGGACCAAGTCAGGTCATTTGTGATATTGACCCCGAGGAACTTAAAGCTTTTGACCTGTTCCACTTGCGTACCATCGATGTAAATTGGGTCGTGCGGTCCGCTACTCCTTCTGAAGTCAACAACCAATTCCTTCGTCTTGCTGATGTTGAGGGATAGGTTATTGTCTTCGCACCATGCCACCAGGTTCTTAATTTCCTCTCTGTATTCAAACTCAACATTACCCGAGATACGGCCTACAATTGTTGTGTCATCAGCAAACTTACATATTGAGTTTGATGGAAACTTGGCTACACAATCATGGGTGTACAGTGAGTACAGCAGGGGGCTGAGTACACAGCCTTGTGGGGCATTGGTGCTCAGAGTGATTGTAGAGGAGAGCTTGTCCCCTATTTTTACAGCCTGGGTCCTGTCTGTGAGGAAGTTGAAATCCAGCTGCAGATCTGAGTACTAAGGCCCAGGTTCCAGAGCTTAGGAATCAGTTTATTTGGAATGATGGTATTAAAGGCAGAGCTGTAGTCAATGAAAAGGAGCCTTGCATATGCGTCTCTATTCTCCAGGTGTTCTAAAGAGGAATGTAGGGCCAGAGAGATGGCATCTGCCGTTGACCTGTTGCTCCGGTAGGCGAACTGCAAAGCGTCGAAGTTGACCGGTAGGCTGTGGTTGATGTGTGCCATAACCAATCTCTCGAAGCACTTCATACCAATTGATGTCAGAGCCACAGGTCAATAGTCATTCAGTCATGCCACCTTGCTCTTCTTTGGCACTGGGATTATCGTTGCATTCTTAAACATGAGGGGATCTTAGACTGAAGCAAGGAGCAGTTGAAGATGTCTGCAAACACTCCAGCTAGCTCGCTTGCACAGGCCCAGAGAACCCGTCCTGGGATGCCATCTGGGTCCGTCGCCTTCGTTGGATTTATCTTCAGGAAGGCCCTTCTAACGTCCTCCTCGGTGACGATGAATCTTGATGTCACTAGGTCCGGTTCATCCAGAGGGAGTGGGACGCTCCTCTTCTGTTCGAATCTTGCATAGAATACGTTAAGTTCATCAGGAAGAGAAGCGCCACAGTTATTGATATTCCCAGCCTTTTCTTTGCGCCCAGTGATCTCATTTAGACCCTGCCATAGTCTACTGGCATCCCTCTGGTTAGCCTAGCCTTCCAACTTGGCTCGATATTGCCTCTTGGCGCCCTTAATGGCTTTCCGGAGTTCACACCTGGATTCCATGTACTGACTGGTATCCCTGGACCTAAAAGCCGCAGCTCTAGCCTTTAAAAGGGACTTGACCTCATAATTCATCCAAGATTTCCGGTTAGGGAATACCTGGATCGTCTTGCGAGACACACAGTCCTCCGTGCATTTCCAAATAAAGTCCGTGACAGCTCAGACATACTGATTGAGGTTAGCTGCTGAGTCCTTGAATACTAATCGATTCAAAGCAGTCACGGAGGACCTCATCCGTTTCCTCCGTCCAACGTGACACTACTTTTGACACAGTGACCTCCCGCTTCAGTTTCTGTTTGTAAGCCGGGAGGAGGAGAAAGGCCTGATGGTCCGATTTTCTGAAGTGAGGTCGTAGGATGGAATAATAGGCATCCTTGACTGCTGTGTAGCAGTGGTCAAGTATATTCGGGCCTCTAGTGGGGCAGGAGACATGCTGGTATAACTTTGGCAGCGCCTTTCTGAGGTTGGCCTGGTTAAAGCCCCCAGCTGTAATGAGCAAAGCCTCCGGATACCTGGTCTCAAGTTCACTGATGTTGGCGTACAGTATGTTCAGAGCACACTCCACGTCCGCCTGGTGGGTGGGGGGGGGGGCGGTGGTGAATGCAGACAGCTTTCAGTATGACCGAGGTGAATTCCTGTGGCAGATAGTACAGACGACACTTCACCAACAGGTGTTCCAGGTTCGGGCTGCAGGAGCTTGTCAGTGCCGCTGTGTCCGACCACCACGCAGTGTGGATCAGTAGGCAGACACCACCTCCCCTCGTCTTGCCCGAAGACGCCATGCAGTCCATCTGATGGATCGAAAATCCCTCCGGTCGGATGGCACAGTCAGGGGTGGCAGGGGAGAGCCAGGTCTCAGTGAAACAGAATACACAGCAGTTCTGCATCTCCCTGCAGTAGGTGAGTCTCCCTTTAAGATCATCCACCTTGTTCTCTATGGCCTGCACATTAGCTAGCAGGATGGTAGGCATAGGGACCCTGAAGCCCCTCAGCTTCAATCTGACCAGCAGCCCAGCTCTTTTCCCACGCTTCCTCGGTAAATAGTGCATCTTTCCAGGTTTCCATCGATGCAGTGTGTTGTTGTCAGCTCTTTGAGGTTGGTGGATGCGTCCCGCGTGGATCGATCGGCGGGTCGCGTTGTCGGGCGCTCCGGGTCGGGCCAAGTGACAGAAGAGGCTCTGCTGCCACTTCCAGCTGCCGGGGGCCCAGGCTGTCGATTGGGTCAGGCCCCGAAGCCGACACTTAATCCCGGATGGCCGGGCTCCTGGCTGAAACAAGTCTGTAAACCGAGTCACGGTTGCGGAGGCCTCCGCTCCAGCCGAGCCTCGAGCTCGATTTCCGAGGTCGGCCGCGGAAGCCTCACTTCCGGCAGCTGTGGGTGGTCACCAACGAGGCTTTACGGTGGTCGCTCCGGGGAAGCATCTGGGGTACCTTGAGGTCTCCACTGTCATTCCTGTGTGGTCGTCTGCTCCGGAGAGGTGCTGGTCGAAATGGGCCGTGTCTCCAAACGCTTCGGCACAGTAGCAGACCGCGGGTCTCCGGGAACGTGGTGGGCCTCGCTGGTTGGGTCCAGGTGCAGTCCGGAGTTTAAGAAGCAATTCTGGCGCGGTGGTCTCCAGCTGGGTCAGTAGCTTCGCCAGGGTGTTGTTGATCTTGCTAGGTGTAGCAGATTGGAGGTTTAGAAGGGTTTCTCGGGTATAGGATAGTGGAGAAGGCAGGTTGCTCAGGAGAGCACGCACAAAGTCGCCAGTTACCGGCGCCATCTTATCTTGATGGTTTCATCAGATAGTACAATATTACAAATAAGACTATGAGGTGTTGCCGATTTGATGGGAATGGAATAAAACCATTCTCCAGGTATGTAACATTGTATTTATGCACTTCCTCTAGTTTGTGTTTCTTAGCAGGATTAGAATTCAAGGTTTCACTGCCTTCAGACTCCGAGATTGTGCCGCACGTATTTATCTATCATTAACGGGACTAAATTAAAATAAAAAATTAACACAAACTGGGAATGCCTATTGGATGTTGAGGACAGCAGCAAGTTGATGTGGTTTGTCAGGTCTTGAGCCTTAAGTTAAGGTGCCGCTTACAACCCCCCCGCCAATCGATGACTTCTATTTCCCCTAATGCCCCCTCGAGAATCACTGGTAATAGACTCATCAAGCCCGCTCTTGTATTCACAATGGATTTTTTCATTTGGCATTCTGCCACTTTTTCTCCACAACCTTTAACTTCTTTACCAATTAAGAGCCTATCTCTGCCTTTTATACACTCAATGACTTGGCCTTCACAGCCCTCTGTTAAATGCACTCCACAGATACAACACTCTCAAGGCTGAAGAAATTGCTCCTCAGATCAGTTTTCATGGGACATAATTTTTATTCTGTAGGCTCAGCCCCAGGATTCTGATCTCCACTACTAATGTAAACATTCACTTCATGTCCACTCTATACAAGCCTTTCAATGTCCGGTAGGTTTCAATGAGCTCTCTCTGAACTGTCAAATAAAGGACCAGAAGCATCAAATGCTCCTCATATGTTAAGCCTGTGTCTCTGGGATCATTCTTGAGACCTTCCTCCAGACCCTCTCCAGGGCCAGCACATCTTTCCTTAAATATGGGGCCTCAATCACTTATAATATTAAAAATGTGATCTGACTAATGCCTTATAAAGCCTCAACAGTACATCCTGTACATATTCAGGTCCAAAGAACGATAATATTGCACTTGCCTTCTTTACTACTGACCCAACCTGCAAATTAACCTTGAGTGAAACCTGAACCAGGACTTCCAAGTTCCTTTGCAACTCTGATTTCTGAATTTTCTTCCCAAATAGAAAATAGTCTACACATTTACTCTTCCTGCTAAAGTGCATAACCCCACATGTCCTTATGCAGTATTTAATCTGCCACTTCTTTTCCCTCTCCCTAGATGTCCAAGTCCTTCTGCAGAGTCCCTACATAAGGACTCTACCTGTTTCTTCACCTGTCTTGCTGATATCTGCAAACTTCATCAGTTCCTTCATCCAGATTATTAATGCATTACATGAAAAATTGCAGTCCCAACACTGACCTCTGCAAACTCTACTGATCATAGAAACATAGAAAACCTACAACACAATACAGGCCCTTCGGCCCACAAAGTTGTGCCAAACATGTCCCAACCTTAGAAATTACTAGGCTTACCTATAGCCCTCTACTTCACTAAGCTCCATGTACCTATCTAAATGTCTCTTAAAGGACCCTATCATATCCGCCTCCACTGCCGTTGCCAACAGCCCATGTCACGCACTCACCACTCTGAGTAAAAAACTTACCCCTGACATCTCCTCTGTACCTATTCCCCAGCACCTTAAACCTGCGTCCTCTTGTAGCAACCATTTCAGCCCTGGGAAAAAGCCTCTAACTATCTACACAATCAATGCCTCTCATCATCTTATACACCTCTATCAGGTCACCACTCATCCTTCGTCACTCCAAGGAGAAAAGGCCGAGTTCACTCAATCTATTCTCATAAGGCATGCTCACCAATCCAGGCAACATTCTTGTAAATCTCCTCTGCACCCTTTCTATGGCTTCCACATCCTTCCTGTAGTGAGGCAACCAGAACTGAGCACAGTACTCCAAGTGGGGTCTGACCAGGGTCCAATATAGCTGCAACATTACCTCTCGGCTTCTACATTCAATTCCACGATTGATGAAGGCCAATACACCGTACGCCCTCCCAATCACAGAGTCAACCTGAGCAGCTGCTTTGAACGTCCTATGGACTCAGACCCCAAGATCCCTGTGATCCTCCACACTGCCTTACCATTAATACTATATTTTGCCATCATATTTGACCTACCAAAATGAACCACTCCACACTTAATCTGGGTTGAACTCCATCTGCCACTTCTCAGCCAGTTTTGCATCCTATCAATGTCCCACTGGAACCTCTGACACCCCTCCACACTATCCACAACACCTCCAAGCTTTCATTGGAAACTATCCCAGAAATGACCCCACTCTGATTTCTGGCAGTCAGCCAACTTTTTTTCCATGCTCATAACATGCCTCTAACAGATGGGCTCTTACCGTCCTTCTGAAAATTCAAGTAAACAACATCCACTGACGCTTATTTATCTGACTGGCACGTTACCTCCCAATGAATTCCAACAGATTTACGGGCAAGCTCTCTCTTTACAAAACTGTGCACACTTTGCCATAATAAAATCAGCTTTAATATCAGCATATGTCATGATTGTTTGTTATTTTATGGCAGCAGTACATTGTAACACATAATAATAAAAACTATAAATTACTGTAAGAAATATACATAAATGATTAAATTAGTAATACAAAAAAAATGAAGCAGTGTACATGGGTTAATTTTCCATTTAGTAATCTGATGGCGGAGGGGAAGAAGCTGTTCCTGAAAAATTCAGTGTGCGTCTTTGGGCTCCTCTACCTCCTCCTCGATGATAGCAATGAGAAGAGGGAATGTCCTTGGTTATGGGGTCCTTAATCACTAGGGAAGTCATCAACCCCAAGTTGCAGGAGGCGAGTAGCTGTGTGACTGTCAGGAGAAATGGAAATGTGCTAGCGCAGTTAGTGCAGAGCAACCCTGGGGCTATTCCTCTCAATACTAAGTACACCACTTTGAATACTGTTGTGAGGTATGACCTCCCAGGTGAATGCCACAGAGACTGGGTTACTGGCATTAAGCATAGGTCCGTGGTGCAGAAGGGAAAAGAGGGAGAAGAGGGGAGCAGTAGTGATAGGGGACTCATTAGTCACGGAAAAAGACAGGAGATTCTATGGATGTGAAGGGGAAACCCGGATGGTATGTTGCCTCCCAGGTGCCAGGGTCAGGGATGTCTCGGATCGTGTCCACAGCATTTTGGAGAGGGAGAGAGAGCATCCAAATGTCTTGGTACATATTGGCACCAATGACGTAGGAAGGAAAAGCAAAGAGGTCCTGAAAGGAGAATTTAAAGGGCTAGGTAGAAAGCTGAGAAGCAGGACATTCAGGGTAATAATTTCTGGATTGCTGCCTGTGCCATGCGCCAGTGAGGGTAGAAACAGGATGATTTGGCAGATTGATGCGTGCCTGAGAAGCTGGTGCAGGGGCAGCACTTCAGGCTCTTAGATCATTGGAATCTCTTGTGGAGGAGGTATGATCTGTTCAAAAGTGATGGGTTGCACCTGAACCCAAGGTGGACCAATATTCTCGCAGGCAGGTTTGTTAGAGCTGTTCGGGAAGGTTTAAACTAATTTGGCAGGGGGGTGGGAACAGGTGAAGGGACTCAGGATAGGGCAGATGGTAAAAAAAAGCAAAGATAGTGTACAGTCAGACTGTCAGGAAGGGTAGGCAGATGATGGGGCAAATTGCAGCCAGCAGGGCAAGTATCAGTGCATTAGGGACACAGAATCAAAGAGGGTAGCAAATACAGTACTCAAAGTGTTACATCTCAATGTATGGAGTACAAGAGATAAGATGGATGATCTTGTAGTCAAGTATGATGTTGTGGCCATCACTGAATCATGGCTAAAGGATAGTTGTAGTTGGAGCTGAATGTCCAAACTTAAACATTGTATCGGAGGGATAGGAAGGTAGGCAGAGGGGTGGCGTGGCTCTGCTGGTAAAGAATGGCATCAAATCAGTAGAGAGATGTGACATAGGACGGGAAGATGTTGAATCCTTGTGGGTTGAGTTTAGAAACTGCAGGGGTAAAAGGACCCTGATGGCAGTTATATACAGGCCTCCCAATAGTAGTTGGGATGTGGACCATAGATTACAACGAGAAATAGGAAAGGCATATCAAAAGGGAGATTATGATAATCATGGGAGATTTCGATAATCGTGGGAGATTTCAACATGCAGGTCGATTGGGAAAATCAGGTTGGTAATGGATCTAAAGAGAGTGAGGTTAATGAATGTCTACGAGGTGGCTTTTTAGAGCAGTTTGTCGTTGGGTCTACAAGGGGATCAGCTATACTGGATTAGGTGATTAGGGAGCTTAAGGTAAAAGAACCCTTAGGAGACAGTGATCACAATATGATTGAGTTCAACTTGAAATTTGATAGGGAGAAAGTAAAGTCCGATGTAACAGTATTTCAGTGGAGTAAAGAAAATTACAGTGGTATAAGAGTAGAGTTGGCCAAAGTAAATTGGAAGGAGCTGCTGGCAGGGATGACAGCAGAGCAGCAATAGCGTGAGTTTCTGGGAAAAATAAGTAAGGTGCAGAATAGATGTATTCTGAAAACAAAGAAAAACTCAAATGGCAAAATAGTAATCATGGTGACAAGGGAAGTCAAAGTTAATTTAAAGCAAGAGGGAATACAACAAAACAAAAATTAGTAGGAAGACAGAGGATTGGGAAGCTTTTAAAAACCTTCAGAGATTAACTAAAGTATCAATTGGAGGAAAAAGATGAAATATGAAAGCAAGCTATCAAACAGCATCAAAGTGGATAGCAAAAGCTTTTTCCAAGTATGTAAAAAATAAAAGAGAGGCGAGAGTGGATACAGGACTGCTAGAAAATGAGGCCAGAGAAATAATAATGTGGGACAAGGAGATGGCAGATTAACTAAATAAATATTTTGCATCAGTCTTCGCTGTGGAAGACACAAGCAGTGCGCCAGGTGTTGAAGGGTGTGAGGGAAGAGAAGTGAGTGCAGTTACTACTACAAGGGGGAAGGTGCTCAAAAAGCTGGAAGACCCAAGGGTATATGTCACCTGGTCCAGGTGAACTACACCCTAGTGCTTTAAAAGAGGGAGTGGTAGAGATTGTGGAGGCATTAGTAATGACCTTTCAAAAATCATTGAACTCTGGCATGGTGCCAGAGGACTGGAAAACTGCAAATGCACTTCACTCTTTAAGAAAGGAGGAAGGCAGCAGAAAGGAAATTATAGACCAATTAGCCTGACCACAGTAGTTGGGAAGATGTTGGGAGTCAATTGTTAAGGATGAGGATATGGAGTATTTGGTAACACGACAAAATAGGACAAAGTCAGTGTGGTTTCCTGAAGGGTAAATCTTGCCTAACTAACCTGTTGGAATTCTTTGAGGAGATTACAAATAGGATAGATAAAGAGGATGCAGTGGATGTTGTATATTTGGATTTTCAGAAGGCCTTTGACAAGGTGCCACACATGAGGCTGCTTACCAATTTAAGAACCCATGGTATTACAGGAAAATTACTGGCAAATTACTGGCATGGTTAGGGCATTGGTTGATTGGTAGGCGGGAGCAAGTGGGAATAAATGGATGCTTTTCTGGTTGGCTGTCAATGACTAATGGCATTTCGCAGGGGTTGGTGTTGGGACTGCTTCTTCTTATGCTGAATGTCAATAATTTACATGATGGAATAGATGCCTTTGTTGCCAAGTTTGCAGATGATACGAAGGTTGGTGGACAGGCAGGTAGAGTTGAGGAAACAGGAAGGTTGCAGAAGGACTTAGATTAGGAGAATCAGCAAGAGAGTGGCAAATGAAATACAACGCTGGAAAATGCATGGTCATACACTTTGGTAGAAGAAATAAATGTGCAGACTATTTTGTAAAGGGGGGGGGCAGGAAAATCCAAAACTTGGAAAGGGACTAAGGTGTCCTTGTGCAGAACCTACTAAAGGTCAACTTGCAGATAGAGTTGGTGGTGAGGAAGGCAAATACAACGTTAGCATTCATTTCAAGAGATCTAGAATACAAAACCAGGGATCTGATGCTGTGGCATTACAAGGCACCATTGAGGCCTCACCTTGAGTATTGTGAACAGTTTTGGGCTCCTCATCCAAGAAAAGATGTGCTGGCAATGGAGAGGATTCAGAGGAGGTCCACGAGAATAATTTCAAGAATGAAAGGGTTACCATACAAGGAGTGTTTTATAGCTCTGGGTCTGTACTCACTGGAATTTAGAAGGATGGGGGGGGGGAGGTGGATCTCATTGAAACCTTTCAAATGTTGAAAAGCCTAGACACAGTCAATGCGGAAAGCATGTTTCCCATGGTGGGGTAGTCTCAGGATAGAGAGGTGTCCATTTAAAACAGAAATGCAGACAATAGACAATAGGTGCAGGAGTAGGCCACTCGGCCTTCAGAGACAGCACCGCCATTCACTGTGATCATGGCTGATCATCCACAATCAGTATCCAGTTCCTGTCTTATCCCCATAAACTTTGATTTCACTATCTTTCAGAGCTCTATCCATCTCTTTCTTGAAAGCATCCACAGACTTGGCCTCCACTGCCTTCTGGGGCAGAGCATTCCACATATCCACCACTCTCGGGGTGAAAAAGATTTTCCTCAACTCCGTTCTAAATGGCCTACCCTTTATTCGGCACGGACCAGAAGGGCCAAGATGGCCTGTTTCTGTGCTGTAATTGTTAAATGGTTATATAAAATAAACGGGCAGACTATTATTTAAATGGGGAAAGAATTCAAAGTTCTGAGATGCAACAGGACTTGGGAGTCTTCGTACAGGATTCCCTTAAAGTTAACCTCCAGGTTGAGTCGGTAGTGAAGAAGGCGAATGCAATGTTGCCATTCATTTCTAGAGGAATAGAGTATAGGAGCAGGGATGTGATGTTGAGGCTCTATAACGCGCTGGTGAGACCTCACTTGGAGTACTGTGGGCAGTTTTGGTCTCCTTATTTAAGAAAGGATGTGCTGACATTGGAGAGGGTACAGAGAAGATTCACTAGAATGATTCCGGGAATGAGAGGTTAACATATGAGGAACGTTTGTCCGCTCTTGGACTGTAATCCTTGGAGTTTAGAAGAATGAGGAGAGACCTCATAGAAACATTTCGAATGTTAAAAGGCATGGACAGAGTGGATGTGGCAAAGTTGTTTCCCATGATGGGGGAGTCTAGTACGAGAGGGCATGACTTCAGGATTGAAGGGCGCCCTTTCAGAACAGAAATGTGAAAAAAATTTTTTAGTCAGAGGGTGGTGAATCTATGGAATTTGTTGCCACGGGCAGCAGTGGAGGCCAAGTCATTGGGTGTATTTAAGGCAGAGATTGATAGGTATCTGAGTAGCCAGGGCATCAAAGGTTATGGTGAGAAGGCGGGGCAGTGAGACTAAATAGGATAAAATGGCAGAGCAGACTCGATGGGCCGAATGGCCTACTTCTGCTTCTTTGTCTTATGGTCTTATATGGTTATTCTAAGACTGTGGCCTCTGGTTCTGGACTCACCCATCAGCGGGAACATGCTTCCTGCCTCCAGCGTGTCCAATCCCTTAATAATCTTATATGTTTCAATCAGATCCCCTCTCATCCTTCTAAATTCCAGTGTATAAAAGCCCAGTCGCTCCAATCTTTCAACATATGACAGTCTCGCCATCCCGGGAATTAACCTTGTGAACCTATGTTGCACTCCCACAATAGCAAGAATGTTCTTCCTCAAATTTGGAGACCAAAACTGCACACAGTACTCCAGGTATGGTCTCACCAGGGCCTTGTACAGCTGCAGAAGGACCTCTGCTCCTATACTCAATTCCCCTTGTTATGAAGGCCAGCATGCCATTAGCTTTCTTCACTGCCTGCTGTACTTGCATGCTTGCTTTCAGTGACTGATGTACAAGAACACCTAGTTCTCGTTGTGCTTCCCCTTTTCCTAACTTGACTCCACTTAGATAATAATCTGCTTTACCTAATTCTCCACTACCAAAGTGGATAACCTCATTTATCCACATTAAACTACATCTGCCATGCATCCGCCCACTCACCCAGCCTGTCCAAGTCACCCTGCATTCTCATAACATCCTCCTCACATTTCACACTGCCACCTAGCTTTGAGTCATCTGCAAATCTGCTAATGTTACTTTTAATCCCTTCATCTAAATCATTAATGTATATTGCAAACAGCTGCAGTCCCAGCACTGAACCCTGCGGTACCCCACTGGTCACCGCCTGCCATTCCGAAAGGGACCCATTAATTGCTACTCTTTGTTTCCTGTCAGCCAGCCAATTTTCAATCCATGTCAGTACTCTGCCCCCAATACCATGTGCCCTAATTTTGGCCACTAATCTCCTATATGGGACTTTATCAAAGGCTTTCTGAAAGTCCAGATACATTACATCCACTGGCTCTCCCTCGTCCATTTTCATAGTTACATCCTCAAAAAATTCCAGAAGATTAGTTAAGCACCATTTCCCCTTCGTAAATCCATGCTGACTCGGACCTATCCTGTTACTGCTATCCAAATGTGTCGTAATTTCATCTTTTATAATTGACTTCAGCATCTTTCCCACCA
Organism: Mobula hypostoma; assembly: GCF_963921235.1. Lineage (NCBI taxonomy): Eukaryota > Metazoa > Chordata > Chondrichthyes > Myliobatiformes > Myliobatidae > Mobula > Mobula hypostoma. Next base: position 219,496,771 of record NC_086098.1, on the reverse strand, counting down.
CTAACATCAGGCTAACCGGTCTATAATTCCCTGTTTTCTCTCTCCCTCCTTTCTTGAAAATTGGGACAACATTAGCCACCCTCCAATCCACAGGAACTGATTCTGAATCTATAGAACATTGGAAAATGATTACCAATGCATCCACGATTTCTAAAGCCACCTCCTTAAGTACCCTGGGATGCAGACCATCAGGTCCTGGGAACTTATCATCCTTCAGATCCAACAGTCTATCCAACGCCATTTCCTGCCTAATATAAATTTCCTTCAGTTCATCCATTACCCTAGGTCCTTTGGCCACTATTACATCTGGGAGATGGTTTGTGTCTTTCCTAGTGAAGACAGATCCAAAGTACCTGTTCAACTCGTCTGCCATTTCCTTGTTCCCCATAATAAATTCACCCATTTCTGTCTTCAAGGGCCCAATTTAGGTCTTAACTATTTTTTTCCTTTTTCACATACCTAAAGAAGCCTTTACTATCCTCCTTTATATTCTTGGCTAGTTTACCTTCCTACCACATTTTTTCTCCGCGTATTGCCTTTTTAGTTATCTTCTGTTGCACTTTAAAAGTTTCCCAATCATCTTTGCTATGTTATACTTCTTCTCTTTTATTTTTATACTGTCCTTTACTTCCCTTATCAGCCACGGCCTCCTCTTACTCCACTTAGGATCTTTCTTCCTCTTTGGAATGAACTGATCCTGCACCTTCTGCATTATTCCCAGAAATACTTGCCATTATTGTTCCATTATCATCCCTGCTAGGGTACTGTTCCATTGAACTTTGGCCAGCTGCTCCCTCATAGCTCCATATTTCCCTTTGTTCAACTGTAATACTGACATTTCCAATTTTCCCTTCTCCCTCTCAATTTGTAGATTAAAACTTATCATATTATGGTCACTTCGTCCTAATGGCTCCTTTACCTCGAGGTCCCCGATCAAATCCGGTTCATTACACAACACTAAATCTAGAATTGCCTTTTCTCTGGTAGGCTCCAGTACAAGCTGTTCTCAGAATCCATCTCGGAGGGACTCCACAAATTCCCTTTCTTGGGGTCCAGTACCAACCTAATTCCTCCAGTCTACCTGCATGTTGAAATCCCCCATAACAACTGTAGCATTACCTTTGCGACATGCCAATCTTAACTCTTGATTCAACTTACACCCTACATCTAGACTACTGTTTGGGGGCCTGTAGATAACTCCCATTAGGGTCTTTCTACCCTTAGAATTTCTCAGTTCTATCCATACTGACTCTATGTCTCCTGATTCTATGTCCCCCCTCGCAAGGGACTGAATATCATTCCTCACCAACAGAGCCACTCCACCCCCTCTGCCTATCAGTCTGTCCTTTCGATAGGACGTAGACCCTTGAATATTCATTTCCCAGGCCCTATCCACTTGAAGCCATGTCTCTGTTATTCCCACAACATCATACTTGCCAATTTTCAACTGTGCCTCAAGCTCATCTACTTTATTTCTTATACTCCGTGCATTCATATAATACTTTTAATTCATTACTCCCCTCCCCTTTCATATCAATTCTTATTTCATTTGGCCATACTGTACGATCCCTTCTTGAGCTTTCTACCCTGTTGATTCTGTTACCTTTCTTAACTTTTCTTATTCTCACTTTCCCTTTAACTCCATCCTTATGTTTCCAGTTCATCCCCTCCCCCCCCCCCCCAACTACTTAGTTTAAACACACCCGTGTTGCAGTGGCAAACCTGCCTGCCAGAATGCTGGTCCCCCACCTACTAAGGTGCAACCCGTCCCTTTTGTACAATTCATCCTTACCCCAAAACATACCCCAGTGGTCCAATGATGTAAATCCTTGCTTCCTGCACCAGTTCCTCAGCCACACATTCAGATCCATTATCTCCCTGTTCCTGCCCTCTCCAGCATGAGGAACTGGAAGCAAACTGGAGATAACCACCCTGGAAGTCCTGCTTTTCAGCCTTCTTCCGAGTTCTCTGAAGTCACGCTGTAGAATGTCTTTCCTCTTCTTTCCCACGTCATTTGTGCCGACATGCACCACCACTTCACCCTTGAGGATTCCCTGTAATCGGTCCGTGATGTCCTGGATCCTGGCACCAAGAAGGCAACACACCATCCTTAAATCCCGCTTGTTGCCACAGAAACCCCTTTCTGTACCTCTCAATATGGAGTCCCCTACTTCCACGGCTCTGCCTGACGTCTGTCTCCTCGGCTTTGCTTCAGCACCAATTTTCGACTTGCAGACCTGACCGCCTCTCCAGCTGGCAGTGTCTTCTGTCCCGACAGCTTCCAAGAGGGTGAACCTGTTTATGAAAGGTACATCCCCCGGGGTCTCCTGTACTTCAAGCATCCTTTCCTTCCTCATTGTCGCCCCCCTTCTCTCTTCCGGTATCCTCGGTGTAATGACCTCGTTATAGGTCCTGTCCAGAAAATTTCTTTAGCCAGAGGGAGATGAATTTGTGGAATTCATTATCACAGGCAGCTGTGAAGGCCAGGTTGTTAGGCGTGTTTAAGGCAGAGATTGACAGGTTCTTGTTTGGACACAGCATCAAAGGTTATGGGGAGGAGGCTGGATAGTGGGGCTGAGAAGGGAAAAGAGAATTGATCAGCCATGATTGAATGGTGGAGCGGACTCGATGGGCCAAATGGCAAAATTCTGCTCCCATAGCTTATGGTCTTATGGTTTTAATGATCGATGCCACCTTTTTAAGGCATCGCCTTTTGAAGATGTCCACGATGCTGAGGGGGCTCATGCCCACGATGGACTTGGCTGAGTTTAAAAATTTAAAAATTCTGCAATTTTTTCCTGAAATTTGCAAGTGTCTTTGGTGACATACCAAGTCTTTTCAAACTCTGAATGAAATAATAGCTGTTGTCATGCCTTCCTTGTAATTGAATCAATATGCTGGACCCAGGATAGATCTTCAGAGATGTTGACACCCAGGAACTTGAAACTGCTCACTCTTTCCACTGCTGATTCCTCGATGAAGATTGGTATGTGTTCCCTCAACTTCCCCTTCCTGAAGTCCACAATCAATTCCTTGGTCTTACTGACGTTAAGTACAAGGTTGTTGTTGTGACACCACTCAACTAGCTGATCTATCTCACTCTTGTACACTTCCTCATCATCATCTGAAATAGTGCATCATGGGCAAATTTATAGATTGTGTTTGAACTGTGCCTATCCACACAGTCATGAATATAGAGAGTAGAGCAGTGGGCTACGCACACATCCTTGTGGTATGCCAGTGTAGATTGCCAATAAGGAGGAGATGTTACTTCTGATTCATACTGACTGTGATCTCCTGATGTAGAAGTCAAGGACCCAGTTGTAGAGGGAGGTACAGAGGCCCAAGTTTTGGAGCTTGTTGATTAGTATGGAGGGCATGATTGTGTTGAATGCTGAGCTATAATCAACAAACAGAAGCCAAACTTAGGTATTGCTATTGTCCAGATGATCTAAGTTCAAGTAGAGAGCCAGTGACATTGTATCCACTGCAAATCTAATGTGGTGATGGGCAAACTGCAGCAGGTCCAGGTCCTTGCTTAGGCAGGAGTCGCTTCTGGCCATGACCAACCCCTCAAAGCACTTCATCACAGTAGATGTGAGTGCTAACAGGTGATAGTAGTTGAGTCAGCTCACCCTGTACTTCTTGGGCACTGGTATGATTGCTGCCTTTTGAAGCAGGTGGGAACCTCTGACTACAGCAGCGAGAGATTGAAGACGTCCTTGAACACTCCCGCCAATTGGTTGGCACAGATTCTACTTTATCATATACTTCCAAGTGCTCCAAAATTTTATTATTAATATACTGTAAAATCTTTCTAATCATTGACAGGCTTACAATTTACTGCCATTTGCATCCCTCCCTCCCTTCTTAAACAGTAGCAATATATCTGCGATTTCCAGTCCTCTGGAACCCTGCAGAGCTGTAACACAGCTCAACACATTGTGGAAATAGGTCTCCCCTCTATGTACTCTCTCTACACTTCTCATTGCCTCAGTAAAGGAGCCAGCATAATCAAAGACCCCATCATCCTCAACGTTCTCTCTTCTCCCCTGTTCCATCAAGCAGAACATTTAAAAATATGTAACACCAACCTCAAGAATAGCTTCTACTCTGCTATTATAAGACTACTGAATGGATCCCTAGTACAATAAAGTGCACTCGACCTCACAATCTATCTCGTTATAATCTTGCACCTTATTGTCTATCTGCATTGCAGTTTCTCAGTATCTGCTGCACTTGGTATTCTGCAACCTATTATTGTTTTGATCTGTATGAACAGTATGTAAGACAAGTTTTCATGCAACTTGGTACATGCAACTATAACAAACCAATATCCTCCCTGACTCAGTGATCTTGAAAGATCATTACTAATACCTCCACACTCTCTTCAGCTACTTCATTCTGAATTCTTGTCTAGTCCATCTGGTCCAGGTGATTTACTCACCTTTAGGCCTTTCAATTTCCCTTGTACCTTCTTCTCCTTAGTACTGCCCACTACACCTGTTCAAGAGTTCAAGACCAGGACAGAAGCTGTCCTTGAGTCTAATGGTATGTGTTTTCAAGCGTTTGTATCTTCCGGCTAATGGGAAAGGGAGAAGAGAGAATGTTCATGGTGGGTGGAGTCTTTGATTATGTTGGCTGGTTTTCTGAGGCAGGAAGAAGTGTAGACAAAGTCCAACGAAAGGAAGCTATTTTTCATGATGCAGTGAGTTTTGTCACAACTCTTCTGCAATTTCTTACTGTCTTGGCCAGACCAGTTGCCATTCCAAGCCGCAATGGATCTAGATAGGATGCCTTCAATGATGTTTCTATAAAAAAAGATTGGTGAGGATGAATGGCGCCATGCCCAATTGCCTTAGTCTTCTGAAGATGGTAGGGATACTATTGTGCTTTCCAGGTAGAATCTACATGGTTAGACCAGGACAAACAGTCGATGATGTTTGTACCTAGGAACTTGAAGCTCTCAACTATCCTTGCCTTAGAATCATTGACAAATGCAACAGCACACACTCTGGCCTTCGTCCTGAGGACATGGCCTTGTGAGGCACCAGTGTTGAAAATAATCATATTGATTGCAGTCTGTTGTTCAGAAAGTCAATGATCAGAAAGTTATAAAGGGGGGCTGAGTTGAAGTGTTGCCAGTTTGAGGCAAGTTTATATCTACAGTATTTAAAATGTATTTTAATATTGCATTACATGCTAAATATAAGTGCAAAGATAGCAGGAATAAAAATGCAAACAAAAAATTTATGGAAATATTTAAAATAAAGACTGATAACCTTTTGAAAGATCAAAGAAATGAAGACTATGGGGATCTGGAACAGAGATAAGGTCTGGAGTAGATTAGGGATATCATATTAAATGACAGGGCAAGTTTAGGGGCCAAGTAGGCAAATCTTGCTCCCATTTTCCTGTGTTCTATGATGACCATTCTAAGGAAGTGCACACTAATACACAATGTGGATTATTGCCCCAATTTGCTCCAACTGGCTTTCAATTAAATAAATTTAACAAAAGGCAATGCAGGATAATATCTAAGTAGTAAAAAGAGGCAGGGCACAAAGCAAGCAAACATCAACATTCTCAATATTAATTTTATGGAGCTCACATTTCAAGAAAATTCATATTTTCAGTTGATAAATTTAATATTATTGAGGCATCTGGTGAGCAAACAAAATGATACAGCAGGAGGATCTTTCTTATTATAAAGGATACAGTGACAATGTAAGAATGGACCACAGATGCACCCTTAAAAACCGCTCTACTCAGTTGGCAGAACACACATTCGATTCAGACAATTGTGGATTACACATTTGAGACCAACAGTACAGCACCGTTCAGAGGAAACACGCTTCAAATAATCATTCCATGGAAGCAGTTGTCAGATGTTTTATCTTAACCACACACAACCCGATAACAATGTTACTAGTCAATGTTACAAAGGCAAATGCTGGTTTATTAGTAGCCCGCTTTAATGTTCAACTGCTACCAAGCAAACAATTATAGAATTAAAAGCATTGCCTTTGAGATTGATGGAATTATTTAACTGAAATATGTTCATTACACTCAACAGCAGTCTGGGATTCTAATCCTAAAAAACATATCCTCATTGAATTTAATACTGAATTTGTAATACAGTGGATACACACTTGCAAAATACATTTGAGGTTGGCATTGCTTATTTGATTTTAAAATTTCCTGCAGTTCTTTCTTGATAGTGTATCTCCAAATTGTATTGTTTATTCCCAACTAAAATCATCCAGCCATTCATCTAAAATAATTGAGCTTGCTTTAATGTAATTGTTCCACATATTCTGATAATCTCTAGTGCCTGTAGTAGCCTTATAACCTCAGATTCAAATGCAAACTTTACCTCTGGTTACTGCAAATTTTAAACAAGTTCACACTGTGCATATTGAAATGTGCTTACAAGTACAGTGTATGGCCAGTATAGAATGAATGAGGTTTATAAATAATACTTGAGATTTTGCAGCAATGTTTCTGAAAGTTAGTGCAATTTTTTTTCTAAAAGTCACATACTTATTGGTTAGTTGACTGACCACAATGTTTTGAAGCTGCCAAACAAAAACCATTAAACTTACAAGGTTCTATTTTGCCTGACATGCTGCTGCACTTTATCACCTGAGAAGCCTTGGTCTTGTTAACTTCCGTGCAAGTTTTCAGAACTATGTTCTGTGCACTTAAATTTTGCTTTCCGTCAGAATGACAGCCCACAGATAAGGCGGCGGCTGATGATGTGGTTTACCCAAATGAAACCTAACAGCCTACCCCAGTGTAAACCTTCCAACTCATTGTCTGATAGGATCAATCTACGTGACCCATATGGATATGCTTAAAGCTCAGAGTGAAGAGCAGAAATATATATTTGGTGGGCTTAGTGTGATTGATTGGTTGTATGTTGTGCATCCCTATATTTTACCTACCTACACCACACTTTTTCTGTAAGGTAACATTATACTCTGCATTCTGTTATTACTTTTCCTTTTGTACTACCTCAATGTATTTATGTTTGGAATGATCCATCTGAACAGCCTGCAAAACACTGCTTTTCACTGTATCTTGGTACATGCGCTAATGATAAACCAATTACCAAATACTTACCCAGTATTAATATAAATCTTTGGGAAACATAATAAGAAGTTAGCTAATCAGTTGGCAGCAAATGTAAAATCTAATCTATATTCTCAAAGTCCTTGCGTGTTTTAATTGGAGTTGTACAGCACAGTAACAGGCTCGTTGGCCCACCCTGTCTACCACTACATTGCTAGACACTAAACCCATTTTCACATCTATTCAAGTGTCTGCCCAAATGCCTCTTGAATGTAGTGATTGTATCTGATTCCATTTCTTCCTTTAGCAGAATTTTTTCTCTCATTTCAAACTCTTTCCTTTCATCTTAAACCTACGGATTCTTGATTTCGACACCTCAACCACATGGGAGAAATATTCTACGTACTCCATCTGTGCCTCTCATAATCTTGTAAACTTTTATCACATCACCCATCAGTCTCCTTTGCTCCAGGAAGATAAGACCAACCTCTCGAACCTCTCCATATAACGAAAGTCCTCCAATCCAGGCAACATCCAAGTGAATTTCCTCTGCATCCTCTCCAGCACCACACCATCTTTTAGCATGACAACCAGCGCTGCACAAAGTTCCCCCGCCATCCGAAGGTAGAGCATTCCTACGAAACGGTTCGTAAGCCAAAATGTCGTAAAGCAAAGAAGCAATTACCATTTATTTATATGGGAAAACTTTGTGAGCGTTCGCAGACCCAAAAATAACCTACCAAATCATGCCAAATAACACATAAAACCTAAAATAACAGTAACATATAGTAAAAGCAGGAATGATATGATAAATACACAGCTTATTGTTACGTAACCAGCAACAATGAATATTAATCAAGACAGGTTATATAAAAATAACCAAACATTTATTAAACACGTATAAACGATAAGGAAAAAAAGCAACGGAAAACTTTAACCGGAGGCTAACAGGTACGCAGCCGTTCATCAACCCCACTCGGCTCTGGTTCTCAAACGTCAAATGCGGAAACAGTTCCTAAAGCGATACAGTCAGATATAGTTCTTAAAGCGATAACTTCGAAAGTCCAACAGCTTTACGCATTCAATTGGGAGAGACTTCTCCGAAGAAGGATTTCTTCACCGACGCACCTTTACTGCAGGTTCTGTCCACAGGATTCCCGATGCCGAAAATAAACAGTTTAAATCGACTGACCTTAAATTCCCTTAGAGAGAGAGAGAGTACCTTTTTGCATGAACTCATTGCCTTTTTGCAAGAGTTATCTCGATGCAGGTTCTCTTCAACGAAGACTCAATAAGGTTGATTCTTTATTAAACTGCCAAACAATGCCAACTTCTCCCAATCCTTCACTTCGATGAATTCTTCACTCTCCCTTCAAAACTGTCGGAATTGAGTAAATTGGCACTTCCAGCCACAAACTTCCAGTTCAATAATACAATATCTTGTAAGAGAACGCACCTTCCGTTTTAAAAATGAAACTGCGTCACAAAAACAAACACGCAACAGAAACGGAGGCACAACACGTTCTACCTGGAAATCTATAAACTCAAAAACTAACTGCGTCACCTGGGTCTACCCTTATATAGTCACGGGGCACATGTCATCACGTGACCTCACATCGGCGGGAAAATCACATCAGGTGACCTCCAAAAGACCATTACATCATTCTCACAAAAAAAAAGATCTCCTTGAGCATGTAACACTATATAAAGTAGAAATACTTCTCTACAATGATTGCCTGCACAGATCCCCGTAGTTAAAATCTCACGCAAGCGCTCCCGGCAGAAAATCTCACGCAAGCGCTGTTGGCGTAAACGCGCTTTCCAGTAACCTTTAAACTATGAAGCTGCCAAATCTACCAAATAACACGTAAAAATACATAGCCTATATAAAGTAGAAGTAATGTATGTACAGTGTAGTATCACTTACCGGAATTGGGGAAACAGCGCCGAGCACACTGATGATGGTGTGTTAGACTGAGTCGTCGCAGGCTGGGTGGTTCAGCGGCCCCCACCCTCCGGGCCGCCGACCTGATACAGTGCTGCGAAGAACGCAGCTGTAGCCGGGAGGCACACAGCACATCGTTAAGAAAAAAGCCGAAATAAGTATGCTAATTAATTAGGTGCTGCCCGGCACGTAAATGCCGGCGCAGATTAGAGACGATTGCATCGCCTCTGATCTGGGCCGACAATTACGTGCTAGGCAGCACCTAATTAATTAACATGTTTATTTTGGCTTTTTCCTTAAAGATGTGCTGTGTGCCTCCCAGCTACTGCTGCGTTCTTCGCGAATCGGTACAGTATCTGTCCGGGGCCCGGGTGTTGGGGTGGTGGGACACGGCGGTGTCATCTCATCGTCGATCAGGGCAGGCAGCTCATCTTCTTCTATGACTGCCTGCCTCGATGTCGAAGGTCGAGGTTCGTCGTCTGCTGCGGCTGACGTGGAAGGCTTGCTTGACTGATGAGCCTCGCGCATTTTTCTATCATACAGTTGTTTGTAAGCACTCAAACCATCCTGCAAATATCCCCTAAACCTACGTACCCTTTCAAAATTAAAGTCATACTTTATCATTGCAGCAAAAATCTCACGCAGTTGCTTCACGTTCAGTTCCTGGACAATTTCACTTTCGGTCCGCTCGCTACTGCATTCAGTTTCGATTGTCATCCTTTCCTCTTCCACTTGCATCAGCTCTTCATCTATCAGTTCTTGGTCACGGGATGCCAAAACCTTTTCAACTTCCACAAGCCAAACTCACTTTGTCCTTGCTTCATTCACCACGATCGAAACGCTTAATTATGTCTAGTTTTACGCTAAGTGTAACACCCTTACTCTTTCAGGCTTTTCCGACACCTTAGAACTCATCTTGCTAACGGCTGCTCAATGCAACGTGTTTCAACAATGCCGTTCCGAATCCGGGGCACGCGCTGCCTTTTATCGCGCACTGATTTTTTATCTCGCGCTGCCTTTCTTCGTAACAGTGAAAACATCTTCTGAAAGCGAAAACAGGGTACTAATATAGGTCTTTCGTAACAGTGAGGTTTCGTAAAGTGAATGTTCGAAAAGTGGGGGATACCTGTATTCCAAGAGCAGTCAAAAGTTGTAACATTGTATCTGAACTTTTATATTGTATGCCTGGACCTCCGAAGGCAACTACGTAATGTCTTTTTCACCACCTACTCACGTTGTCACTTTCAATGAACAAGGGACTTGAATCCTAAGGTCTCCCTTGTTCATCAGTGTTTCTTGGCACCCTGAGTGTACATGTCCTACATAAAATGCTTTCGGAACTCGGCAGGACTGGAGAAAAAAAGCTGAGGAGTAGATTTCAAAGGTGGGGGGAGGGAGAGAGAAATACCAGGCAATAAGTGAAACTTGGAGGGGGGAGGGATGCAGCAAAGAGCTAAGAATTTGATTGGTGAAGGAGACAGAAGGCCATGGAAGAAAGAAGGGGGGTGGAGGAGCCCAAAAGGAGGTGATGGGTGGGCAAGGAGATAACATGAGAGAGGGATAAGGGGATGGGAAATGGTGAGCGGAAGGTGGATGGGGTTGGAGAGTAGAGGCACACCCCCCTCTGGTGGTCTCCCACCCCTTTCTTCCATGGCTTCTTTCACCAATCAACTTCCTAGCTCTTTGCTTCATCCCTCCCCCTCCAACTTTCACCTATCGCCCTGCGTTTCTCTCTCCCCTCCCCCACCTTCAAATCCACTCCTCGTTTTTTTTCCTCCAATCCTGCCAAAGGGTTTCGGCCCGAAACGCTGACTGTACTTTTTTTCCACAGCTGCTGTCCGGTCTGCTGAGTTCTTCCAGTATTTTGTGTGTGTTGCTCGGATTTTCAGCATCCACAGATTTTCTCTTGTTTGTGTCCATGTCCTACCCTATTTCATCTCAAAATACATCACATTGCAATTGCTCAAATTAAATTCCATCTGCCAAAAACTCTGCCTATTCTCCAACTAATCCAGATTGTGCTGTAGCCTTGGACAAGTTTTCCCACTATACCTAACACCATCAACTTCCATATCATCAGCAAACTTAATCATTTTTCCTACATTCACATTCAAGTGATTAATATACATTACAAACAACAAGGATCCTAGCACTGATCCCTGTGGTACATCACTGGTCAGACTTCCAAACAGAAAAACAACTTTCCACCACTCTTTTATACCTCCTATCACCAAGCCAATTTTAGCTGCCTTGTCCTATGTGCTTTAACATTTTAGATTACCACATGGGACCCTGTTAAATGATTTACTCAAGTTCATACAGATAAGGCTACCAACCTGCTTCAATATTCTTGGGTTACCTCCTCAAAAATTCAATTATTGAGAGAGGATTTCCTTTGTTCAAAGCCATGCCAACTCTCCCTGGATCAATCCCTGCTTTTTCAAATTTACATTAATCATGTCCCTTAGAATTTTCTCCCATACGAGGTGTAAGTTCATGGCCTAAGGTAGAAGGAGATGAGTTATTAACTTCAAACTTTCTGCATAATCACTCAAAGAGTTGAACTGCATATGCATGTAATGAGAGCTGTATACTCATCTCCTTCTACCTTAGGCCACGAACTTATCAATCACCCATCTGTGGTCCAAGATCCGTATGCTCCACGACCGCTGGACTAAACGTGTAAATGTAGGAGGGGACTATGTTGAAAAATAAATTTGCTATGTTTCTAAAATTGATTCCTTCTACCTTAGAGTGATTGATCAGTTCGTGGCCTGTTATATATCTCCAGAGTTCATTTTTTCTGTCACTTTAAAACACCGAGAGAATGAGTCTGACTTTTGGATTTCTGCTGACTACAAAATTGCTTGGTTGCTATGGTGAAAGAGGAGGAGTTGTTTGATGGACAATGAATGTTTATGGTTTCCCACGGCTTGTTTTGAATAAGCAAGGTCAGATGATCCTCTTACAGACACACACGAACACACAGTTCAGAGTCAAGCTGGTTTCGATCAATGAAAGACACCAGTGAGTGAGGTCGCTGGTTTAAACTTTCAGTAGCCCAAAGGGGTGAGTTGAGATCCATCCAGAGTATTGATAATTGACTCTCACAAATGCTGCAATGCTGCAATTAGAAGAAGTTTGCAGAGAGGAGGGGAGAGGAAGGTTTGAAACAGAAGCAACCTAGTGACAAAGAGGTCACTGTTTGGCTTCTCCCCAAGTAGCCCGTAAGGATGAGTTTGATTCCATTCGAATACGAAAGTGTGATTGTCACATAGTTAATCCACAGGAGTGGGTTCTCTGGTGAGGGGAGACCTTTGTGAATACTACATGTGTGTTTACCCTTTGTCTGGGTGTGGTAGTTTACTGAGAAAGGCACCCCTGTGGCAAATCACTGTTGGAGTTATTTCGTATGTCCTGGAACTGGATAAGTGGCTTTCACGTTGTGTTTGGGGTAACCGTGTGGTACCTACCGGTGTGTCGACCCTTGCCTGGGTGGTGGTTCCCTTGAAGATGGTCCCCATTGTGATAAGCTACTGTTGGTGATACTTCGTGTGTGGAGTGGAACAACTTCGGAGATAAAACCTACTGCTATTGTTATTTTGTATTGCTGTCGTGGAATCTGTGGAATATCGATGTAATTGCCTTCTCACAACATTTGCCTTTGGATTACAAATATCTTGCATTAATTAACCTGAGGATTGAACTGAACTTTCTTACATACCATCGTAAGACTGAACTCTTACCACCTGAGTTTAAACGTCTACATCGATGACTGCATTGGTGCTGCTTCCTGCACGCATGCTGATCTCATTGACTTCATTAACTTTGCCTCCAACTTTCACCCTGCCCTCAAGTTTGCCTGGTCCATTTCCGACACCTCCCTCTCCTTTCTTGGTCTTTCTGTCTCTAACTCTAGAGACAGCTTATTTACTGATGTCCACTATAAGCCTCCAGACTCTCACTGCTACCTGGACTATTCCTCTTCCCACCCTATCTCTCGCAAAAATGCCATCCCCTTCTCGCAATTCCTCCATCTCTGCCACATCTGCTCTCATGATGAGGCTTTTCATTCCAGGACAAAGGAGATGTCTTCCTTTTTTAAAGAAAGGGGCTTCCCTTCCTCCACTATCAACTCTGCTCTCAAATGCATCTCTCCCATTTTACGCACATCTGCTCTTACCCCATCCTCCCGCCGCCCCACTAGAGAGAGGGTTCTTCTTGTCCTCACCCACCACCCCACCAGCCTCCAGGTCCAACATATAATTCTCCGTAACTTCTGCCACCTCCAATGGGATCCCACCACTAAGCACATCTTTCCCTCCCCCACTCTTTCTGCTTTCTGCAGGGATCGCTCCCTACTCGACTCCCTTGTCTATTCGTCCCCCCCATCCCTTCCCACTGATCTCCCTCCCGGCACTTATCCTTGTAAGCGGAACAATTGCTACACATGCCCTTACACTTCCTCCCTCACCACCATTCAGGGCCCCAAACAGTCCTTCCAGGTGAGGCGGCACTTCATCTGTGAGTCGGCTGGTGTGATATACTGCGTCCGGTGCTCCCGATGTGGCCTTCTATACATTGGTGAGACCCGACGCAGACTGGGAGACTGTTTCGCTGAACACCTACACTCTGTCCGCCAGAGAAAGCAGGATCTCCCAGTGCCCAGACATTTTAATTCCACGTCCCATTCCCATTCTGATATGTCCATCCATGGCCTCCTCTACTGTCAAGATGAAGCCACACTCAGGTTAGATTAGATTAGATTATGAAGACACACAGTCCTCTTTTATTGTCACTTAGTAATGCATGCATTAAGAAATGATACAATATTTCCTCCGGTGTGATATCACAAAACACAGGACAGACCAAGACTGAAAAAACTAACAAAACCACATAATTATAACATATAGTTACAACAGTGCAACAATACCACAACTTGATAAAGAACAGTCCATAAACACAGTAAAAAGTTCAAAGTCTCTCAAATGTCCCACATCTCACACAGACAGGAGAAGAAAAACTCTCCCTACCATGCCCGACCACTGTCCGGCTCTGAGTCGTCCGAAAACTTCGAGCCTCCAATCAGCTCTCCGACACTGAGTACCGAGCACCATCTCTATCCAAGCAACTTGACCTCAATCTCGGTCGCCAACAGCAGGCAAAGCTGGCGATTTTGAGGCCTTCACTCCAGAAGATTCTCGATCGCACAGTAATAACAGCAGCGAACGGGTGTTTCAGAAATTTCTCCAGATGTTCCTCTGTGCTTTCACGTCTGTCTCTATCAAATCAGAATTGCCCACGGCCCCTATTTAACGAATACAATATCATTTTCACCGGAAGGCTCCTCCCGCCGTTGGAGGAACAACACTTTATATTCCATCTGGGTAGCCTCCAACCTGATGGCATGAACATTGACTTCTCTAACTTCCGTTAATGCCCCTCCTCCCCTTCATACCCCATCCCTTATTTATTTATTATTTTTCCCCCCTTTCTTTCTCTTTTTTCTCCCTCTGTCCCTCTCACTATATCTTCCTCTGGTGCTCCCCTCCCCCTTTCTTCCCCCCTTGGCCTCCCGTCCCATGATCCTCTCCCTTCTCCAGCCTTTCATCCCTTCTGCCAATCAACTTCCCAGCTCTTAGCTCCATCCCTCCCCCTCCTGGCTTCTCTTATCATTTTGGATCTCTCCCTCCCCCTCCCACTTTCAAATCTCTGACTATCTCTTCTTTCAGTTAGTCCTGATGAAGGGTCTCGGCCCGAAACATCCACTGTACCTCTTCCTGTAGATGCTGCCTGGCCTGTTACGTTCTACCAGCATTTTGTGTGTGTGACTCTTGGTTTACCTGCTTTAAGTGACTATATTACGTAGTTGCTAATAAAATAGTGATTGTTAACAGCAAAACCAGACTCCAGGTGTGTTCTATTGCTGCTGATACTTTTAGTGTTGCATGCATGTAACCGGTACTTTCCCCAGGGTTGCGTGTACGTAACACACCCCTCGTAATTTCTATACCACTGATGCCAGGTTCATCGGCCTGGCTTATCCCTGCTATGCTTCTTAAATAAAGGAACATTAGTTATCCTTCAGTCTTCTGGCTCCTCATCTACACCTAACAAAGTTGCAAAATATCCGTCAGAAACCCAGCTAGCTTCTTCTTTCCTTTCAAAAGTATCCTGGGATAGATTTCATTTGGCTCTGAGGATTTATCAACCCTTATACATTCCATGTCATCTAAACAACTGCCCCCCTCACCACCAATATACCCCCCACCTGAACTCATTACTTTCTATTTCTTTCTCCTTGGTGAATGCAGATGGGAAGTGCTCATTTACTCCTTTGGTACCCATCAGGACCAACTTTTTCCTCTGGCAACCCTCTTGCACCTGATATTCTTATAGACTAGCTTGGAGTCTTTCATAACTTTACTTGCCAAAGATATTTTATAGTCTTTCTTCTCTCCTACACCTATATTCCTCATGGATTTTAGTAAGGCGTTTGACTAGGTTCCAGATGGTAGACTCATTCGGAAAGTCAGGAACCATGTGATCTAAGGAAACTTGGCTACGTGTTATCAAAATTGGCTTGCCCTCAGAAGACAGAAGGTGGGAGTAGATAGAGTGTATTTTGTCTGTCATGTGGTGACCAGTGGCGTTCTGCAGGGAACTAGTCTGAGACCTCTGCCCTTTGTGATTTTTATAAATGCCTTAAATGAAGAAGTGGAAGGGTGGGTTAATAAGTTTGCAATTACATAAAAGTTAGCTGTATTGTGGATAGTGTAGAAGATTGTCATAAGTTACAACATAACACTGATATGATGCAAAGCTAGGCTGAGAAGTGGCAGATGGAGTTCAATCCGGAGGGATGTAAAGTAGTACACTTTAGAAGGTTGAACTTGGAAGGCAGACTGCAAGGTTATTGACAGGATTCTCAGCAGTGTGGAGGAACAGGGAGATTTTGGGGTCCATGCCCATAGATCCTTCAAAGTAGCCATAGAAGTTGATAGGGTGGTTAAGTAAGCATAATGTGTGTTTGGCTTTATTAATTAGGGGATTGAGTGCAAGAACCATAAAACTCTGGTTACACCACACTTGAGGTTTTGTGTTCAGTTCTGGGCGCTTTTTTTTTGGAAGATGTGGTCCAGAGGCTTGGCAGGATGTCTTATGAGGAAAGAAGAGTAAGCTAGGGATTTTGTCTTTGGAATGAAGGAGGACACGAGGTGACTTGATAGAGGTTTACAGATAAATAGAGTAGATAGACAGTGCCTTTATCCCAGGATGGCAATGGTTAATCGTGCATAATTTTAAGATAATTGGAAGAAATTATAGGGGGAACATCAGAGGTAGTTTTTTTGCAGAGAATGATAAGTACATGGACTACAATGCCAGGAATGATGGTAGGGACAGATACATCAGGGACATTTAAGAAATTCTTACATAAGCATGTTTTGTGAAGCCAAGTTTTGTGTATTTATTGTTTACTTTCTAAAAACGTATTTTTAACTGGATTGTGGGCCAAAGGAGGAGGAGGAGAAGATGGCGGCGTGACGCAGCGCGCGGGGCCTCTCCAGTGATGATATCTGTTATGTCAAGTAGGATGCCGTGCATAATTCTGATTTGATAGAGGCAGACATGAGAGCACGGAGGAACATCTGGTGAAACTTCGGAAATGCCTGTTTCGCTGCCACCGCTACTGTGTGATCCGAAATCTCCAGAGGGGAAGGCCCCAAATCCTCGGCTTTGCTTGTTGCTCGGTGGCCGGGGCGGGGTTGAAGCGCTCGGTAGATATGGTGCTCGGTGTCGGAGGCTTGAAGTTTTCGGATGGACTCAGAGTCGGACTGTGGTCGGGTGCTTCCAGGATGCTGCATTGGCAAGTTTGCGGCGCTGGAAGCTCATGGCAGGGAGAGTTTCTCCCTTCTACCGTCTGCGGGAAATGTTGGGGCTATCGGGACTTTGAGACTTTTTTTTTACTGTGCCCATGGTCTGCTGTTATCAAATTACAGTATTGCTTTGCACTGTTGTAACTATATGTTACAATTATGTGGTTTTTGTCAGTTTTAGTCTTGATGTGTCTTGTGTTTCTGTGATATCATACTGGAGGAACATTGTATCATTGCATTTCTAAATGACAATAAACGAGGACTGAGTGTCCTCATAATCTAATCTTAAAAAATTAATTTTGTTTTCCACATTAATCATAGCAAATGTGATTGTGATCAGCCATGATCACAGTGAATGGCGGTGCTGGCTCGAAGGGCCAAATGGCCTACTAGTGCATCTATTGTCTATTGTCAAACAAAAATGTATCTGAAAATACAAACCCTAATATGCCCAATATTTTTTGGTACATCACTGGTAGACATTTTCACCATCTAACATTTACACTATAAATAAACTCAGGATAAGCATTTCTGTGGAACAGCTTCCAGCTATGTCTCTTCAGAGTGAGCAATGCTGCACTAATTCACTGGGAAGCAATAAATTTTGAGACACTTTATTATAATAATCAACTTTTTAAAAAATAACACATAGAAGATTTTTTCATCCAAATAAGTTTAAGTTTAGATTTCAGTACTTGCAGTTCTTTCTCTGATCAAATCTCAACATATTTCTTTTTAATTCATGTACATAAGTTTTAGACTTTGAGCTTAAGGTATTAACATTTATTTTCTTTCTCTAATTTTTCATCACGCTCTTTCCTCAGATATCCAAGTGCAATTCTGTCACCCACTCAAAAATCCACTTCACACTGCATGTCCAATATGCATTAATGAGAAGTGATTTTTCCAGTTCAATACTGAGAAAGCCAGTGGTGGTGTTTTTAATTTTAATGCAAGAATATATTTGTACTTCTACAATGTTACTTGACTCCATCATTGGTTCTACTGGTTACCTGTAGCCTTGACTATTTGAAAGACCTCCTAGCCAGTCTCCCAAGTTCCATTACTAAAGGCATTTTCACCGGTAACCTCAATCAATATCGAGATCGTTTTACAAGTAAAGAATTTTTAAAAATCTGATCCGCTCTATACTTAATAAAACATTTTTCTTAACCAAAACTTTTGATTATTTGTCTCCAATATTTCTATATGACTCCGTTACAAAATTTGTTTGATAAACATCTTGGGACATTAAACGCATTAAAAAAACAAAATCACTATACAAATACAACTTGTTAAATGTCAGAAGACAGTAACTATATTGCCAGCCCTACAAATCGAAATAAGGACCGCAATCAAATCGCAGGCAATGGACAGTTGCCGCAACTACAAAACACTAGATTTTTTTTCAATATCCCACACTACATTGAAGCCAAGCATATTAAACAAAAATCTAAACCAAATTGGTCATCACGACCTGGATATATAGTCACCCTTGGCAGTGTTACCCGCCCAGTGACCAATGCTTCTCTCCAAATTGGCAACATTGCAGGTATACCGGTGAGTTTATACAGTTCAACGCAAGGGTTTTGGCTAAACAACGCAAACCCCTTTCAGATATCTAACGATGAATAGCAATACATCCAGAGGAACATAATGACAGCCAAGCCAGTACTTTTTAAATTGCTCACGGTGCCACATGCCAGGCACCGTGCCTTCCACACCAATTCCTATCCGGCACTTAACTCTGGCGCCTCCAAAGACCACCCTCGCCCAACGTGATACGAGCAGTCCGGGGCGCTCCGACATTGATTGACACTCCGGTTGACCACTCATGCAGCCAAGAGCCCTGACGTACACGACATACATACCAACACCCCAGCCAGGTGTGAGGTGGGAATGTTGTGGGAGCGGTATACTCACATTTTTGCTGCGGATCGGGGGCATTGATAAACCCTTTATACCGCTGCACTAGCTCCTTGTTCATCACGCGGCCACCATTCTTCACCAAGAAATCGACCAGGACATCTTCTCGCAGCTCCTCGACGGGCTCGCACCCAGCCATAGCTGCTGGTAAGCGACGAGCCGAAGGTAACGGACCAGACGCGAACCTCTGCCGCGCGCCGCCCGCGTCGTGCTTCAAATTCCAGCCAACTGATTCACCGCGCAGGCGCAGCCCGAAACCACGCCTTCCCAATGCGCATGCGCGTTGACACTTGTCTGCTATCTCTTCAGTTCTCAGCCCGCTGGTGTTCTGCTTTGGGGACTTAAAAACTTAAGGCAAACCTGGATAATAATGAATAGCTCGCATTAGTCTAGGAATGTAGAACTAAAAATGTGCTTTGTGTTAATTACTCAATATATAAGTTTGCTGATGACACAACAATTGTAGGCTGTGTCTTGGGTAATGATGAGTTTGAGTACACAGAGGAAATTAAGAACCTGGTGGCATGGTGTGTAGACAATTACCTATCCAATTCCTTCGCCTTGCTGACGTTGAGGGTTGTTGACTTCAGAAAGAGTAGTGAACCACACCATTTACATTGGTGGTGCGCAAGTGGAACAGGTCAAAAGCTTTAAGTTCTTGGGGTCAATATCACAAATGACCTGACTTGGTCCAACCAAGCAGAGTCCACTGCCAGGAAGGCCCAACGGCACCTTTACTTCCTAAGAAAACTAAAGAAATTTGGCCTGTCCCCTAAAACTCTCACTAATTTTTATAGATGCACTGTAGAAAGAATTCTTCTAGGGTGCATCACAACCTGGTAGGGAAGTTGGCCTGCCCAAGACTGAAAGAAGCTGCAGAAGATCGTGAACACGGTGCAGCACATCACACAAACCAATCTTCCAACCTTGTACTCAATTTATACCGCACGCTGTTGGAGCATTGCTACCAGGATAATCAAGGACACGAC
Organism: Mobula hypostoma; assembly: GCF_963921235.1. Lineage (NCBI taxonomy): Eukaryota > Metazoa > Chordata > Chondrichthyes > Myliobatiformes > Myliobatidae > Mobula > Mobula hypostoma. The sequence goes on along the minus strand of NC_086098.1, from coordinate 219,476,960 downwards.
CCACCCAGCCAACACACTTTTCGTCCCTCTTCCCTCTGGGAGAAGGCTTAGGAGCTTGAAGACTCGTACGGCCAGATTTGGGAACAGCTTCCTTCCAACTGTGATAAGACTGCTGAATGGATTCTGACCCGGATCTGGGCCATACCCTCCAAATGTCCGGACCTGCGTCTTGGTTTTTTTGCACTACCTTACTTTCCATTTTCTATTTTCTATTTATGATTTATAATTTAATTTTTTAATATTTACTGTTGATTTGTAATCCAGGGAGCAGGAAGCGCAGAATCAAATATCACTGTGATGATTGTATGTTCTAGTATCAATTGTTTGGCAACAATGAAGTATAAAGTATTATGATACACAGGAGTTTAGCATAGGAAGAGCAAAATTCCGGTAAGATGGTGGCGCATTCAGACGCAGCAGCCTCTTGGGAGCTAACCAAAGGGGTTTTTGTCTTTTTACGATCACAGGACAATGCTGAACATTAAGAACTTAGGGTGTTGCAGGACTACTCCATCTGCGAGCTACTCTTTGCAGAGAAACTGAAGGAGCTGGACTTGGCAGTAGCATGATCTGTGCCTATGTCAGAGAGGTGTTGGAGGAGTCTGTGAAGGTGGTGGACAATCCTAACTGTGAGTGATTGACTTAGTCACTTTTCTTGTGATTGACTTAGTCACTTTTCTTGTGATTGTCTCAGTCACTTTTCTTGTGATTGCAGTATCCTTTGGACACTTAATGTGGAATGCTTCAAGTCTGATTCACTGATTTATTGGCAGACAACATGGGTGGACAGTGGGAAAACTATGTGGCCTCAGTCGTAGCAAGGACTAGTCCTGAAGCAACGGTGTTGCCTGGTTACAGTTGCCCAGGAGAAAATAGTCAACAGTCGACGTGCTCCACCGGAGGTAGTGTGATGCAGTATCCAAGCTGGAGTTGGTGTTGGCCTCAGTGTTTGCCTGGCAGCAGACAAGCTGTATTGCATTTGACTGCAGACTGCTGCAGCATTTATTTACTCAGGGCATTGGACTATATCTTACAGATATCTTTTGTGCTTGCTATCCTTTATGTGCCTGTGACTGTTGGTACTGTATTTTGCACTTTGACCCTGGAATAGTGCTGTTTTGTTTGGCTGTATTCCTGTATTTTTGAATGACATTAATCTTAAACTGGACTGGGATTGGGCGTGAACTGTTACTGCCTTGCACAGGAAGGCATTGCATTTGGTGTGAAGGCTAATTGCAAATGATTGTCTTGGATGGTTTGCTTGTGGTAGCAGACCCTGTTGGACATTGATCATGTAAAACAACGCAAGTCTGTTTCCAGACGGTGGGGAAGCTGCATTCATTGCCTCAGTCATAGCAAGGACTAGGCCTCAAGCTGTGAGCTTGCCTGTTGCAGCAGTCCAGGAGAGAAGTTGGAGGCAATGTAGTGCGGTGTCTATGCTGCATTGGGGGCTGACATCTTCCATCAGTGCTACCCCCAGTGTTCGATTGGTGGAGTGACAAGCTGGAGTGCATGCATACATTCATCTGGGATCAGCAAGAAGCAGTTAACACCTATGAACCATTAATTTAGAGGGCATGTCACTCAGGGACTTGGGCTATAATTTTTTTTACTGTGACTGTTTTACTGCTGTCATATACATGTTTTCTTCTGTATATAACTGTTGGTACTGTGTTTTGCATCTTGACCCTGGAGGAACGCTGTTTCATTTGGCTGTATTTATGTATGGTTGAATGCCAATTGAACTTGAACAAAAATGTAATGATGGAAACAAACTTTAGAAGCAAATACTTGAGTAACATCTGTGGGGTGGGGGGGAGAATAAAAGATTCAGATTGACTCTAGTTATGGAGTTCTTTGTTATTATCCAGAATTCTCAAATGGAGGAAGAGCATTTGGGATTGTATTTAGAACTGTTAGTATGCATAAGTGCTGCAGAGATGACCAACAGAAACAAGAAACAATCAAGGGCTGGCATTATTCAGGACAAGGACGGGAACATACTCTTTGAGAATGACAAGGTGGAAAGTAGATGGATGGAATACATTAGGGAATTGTACTACGATGCTAGAAATGATCAAGTGAGTGAGAAGAGCACGGAAGGTCCGGAAATTTTGGTAGCGGGAGTAAGAGCAGCCATTGGAAAGTTTAAAAACTGGTAAAGCTTGTGGTGTAGATGGTATTACAGCCGAAATGTTGAAATGCCTTGGTGACTAGGAGATTGAGGAAATCACGAGGCTTTGCAATACAATCTACTCAACAGGAAAGTGGCCAACAGATTTTGTAGTGTCAGAGTTTGTCATGATCCCAAAGAAAAGTAAGAGCACAAAATACTCAGACTTTAGAACTTTAAGTCATGCCTCCAGGATCTTGTTATTAATACCTCTAAGCAGAATAAAAAGCACAGTTCTTAATGAAATTAATGAGTGCCAGAACGGATTTATACCGGGTAAGGGTACCTGTGAAGGGATTTTCAATTTGCGAATGATTGTGGAACGAGGTCTAGAAAAGACTATTGTGAGGCTATCCACTTTAAACGAGGTCTCTGCTTCCTGGATTACGAAAAAGCTTTTGACTGAGGCAAGCATGAACAGCTGGTCAATTGCCTGAACTCACTGGGGCTGGATGGGAAAGATGTTCGACTGATTGCGAGTCTGTACTGGCATCAGAAGGCAGTAATAAGAACTAGTGGTGGGAATTCAGCAAAAGTTGAGATCCAAAAAGGGGTTTGCCAGGGCTGCATTATCTCCCCTTTATTATTTAATATTTACTCAGAGGTAATCTTCAGGGTGTTGAACGATGAAGCTGGTGTCCAAATTGGTGGGGTGATGGTGAACAACTTGAGGTATGCAGATGATTCAGTGTTGTTAGCCGAGACTGAGGATGAGTTACTCAGAATAGTAGATAAGATAGATGCTGAAGGTGAACGATTTGGAATGAAAATAAATGTTGCAAAGACAAAGATGATGGTAGTATCACAGGAGAAAGAAGTCCCCAAAATCAGTATCAAAATTAACAGCATAGGCATAGAGCAAGTCAAGAAGTTTGTATACTTGGGTCAGATGGTCACAGAGGATGGGAGATGTGATACAGAAATTAGACGAAGAATCGAGATTGCAAGATCAACGTTCTGGAGCCTGAGTGACGTGTTGTGTGGCAAGAAGTTGGACTTTGGGCTGCGTTGTAGAATTTGGAAATGCTACGTCTGGAGCAGTCTGTTGTATGGAGTCGAATTGTGGACCTTATGCAAGGAAGCGCAATGATGACTGGAGGCATTTGAAATGTGGTGTTTAAGGAGAATGCAAAAAATTAGATGGGTGATGAAGGTCAGTAATATGGAAGTGTTGAAGAGAGCGAGGAGAGAAAAGGAGCTGCTGAAGAATGTGCAGAAAAGGAAGCTGGAATATGCCAGGCACGTGCTAAAAGGTGGTGGACTGCAGAAATTGTTATCGGAAGGGATGATAGAAAGAAAAAGGAAGGCAGCGAACCACTTGGTACGATAATGTGAAGCAATGGACTGGGTTGAGTTATGCTGGGGCCAGAAAAAGAGCGCAAGATCGAAGAAGATGGAAGGGCATAGCTGCCAACCCCGGATTCGGGACGGCACCCACTGACTGACTGAGTCTGTATTGAGAGCACAGAGAAGGCTCCCAAAAGTAGTGTAAAAAGCTCACCATTTGTCATTGTCCAATTGCAGCATTTCCACATTTACTCATGACAAAGCTGAATGTGGGTATTAAAAGGATGCAAAAAAAAAACTTCAAGATGTAGACAAACTAAATGTGTGGTTAACAACATGGCAGATAAAGAAATGTGAGGCTATCCACTTTAAACACTTCCTAATTTGGAGATAATTGTATAGCACTAAGACAAAACCAGCACCAAAGGGAGTTTTGCTTTGCTGCTCTCCAACTAAAACTTGCCACTTTGCTAAAGCAACTCAAGTGGAGCTGTCAGACCAACCTCTGATAACACTTCCTGTCTGAGTGCCATTCTTTTTGTGTCAATCATTAATAGCCTCTTCTTTTGTCTGTGCAGTGAGTGCTAGTTTTTCCTCAAAAAGCAAAGTGTGGTGACTTGGCAACAATGCTGTAAATGAGAGTATGGAGAAGCTAAACATCAGAATCAGGTTTAATATTGCTGGCATGTTGTGAAATTTGTTATGTGGCAGCAGTACATTGCAATACATAAAAACTATAAATTACAGTAAGAAGTAGGAAGAGTTCACGGGTTCAATGCCCATTCAGAAATCTAACGGCCGAGGGGAAGAAGTTGTTCCTGAATTGTTGACTGTCCCTTCAGGTTTCTGTACCTCCACCCTGATGGTAGCAATGAAACCAGGGCATGTCCTGTGTGATGGGGTCGTTAATGGTAGATGCGCTTTTTTTTTGAGGCATTGCTCCTTGAAAATATCCTGGATGCTGGGGAGGCAAGTGCCCATAATGGTGCTGACTTAGTATACAATTTTTTTTTGCATCTTATCCTGCCCCTCTCCCTCCCCCAACACCAGATGGTGATGCAATCAGTTAGGATGCTCTCCACAGTACATCTGTAGAAATCTGCGAACGTCTGGTGATGTAACAGATCTTAAACTCCTAACTAAATATAGCTGCTGTCATGCCTTCTTTGTAATTGCATCAATATGTTGGGCCCAGGATAGATCCTTGGAGATGATGTCACTCAGGATCTTGAAATTGCTCAGCCTTTCCACTTCTGATCCCTTGCTGAGGACTGTGTGTTCTCTCCTCTTCCCATTTCTGAATCCCACAATCAATTTTTTTGTCTTGCATTGAGTGCAAGGTTATTGCTGTGACACCACTCAACTAGTAATTTTATCCTCCCTTTCAAAGCATGCAGTAAAAGTTGAGCTCATCTAGGAGTGAAACACCACTGCCATACACGATGTAAGGTTTCACTTTGTAGGAAGTAATGGGCCTGCTAGAGTTGATGTGTATCTGATTCCACCTCTAACCTTAATCAGAGTTGTTATGTAGTGAGCTCGTCTGCTGCTTATCAAACATTCTATTTGAATTTGCTGTACAAGCAGTGATGGCATTAGTTTACAATAAATGTGACAAGGCATTAGTTGGTCTTTATAATGTAAGGGGGTTTCGACTTTTATGTTACTGCGGAAGCTAATTAAAATGGCATCTTTGTTATGTTAATCTGGGGAATGCAGCTTTGTTGTGTTAAATGCTGAGAAAGTTTGCGCTAACAGTTTGTTTTGCTTTAGTGTGTGATAAAAGAGTGCTATTAACCAATTGGGATGGTTGTTATAGTTTTGGTGTATTTGAAGATACTGTATGCGCGGGGTTTTGGGGGAGAAGGGGGGAGAGCGAGACAGAGGATGGACGAGGTGCTGTGAGTCCGCTAACGGGGTCGGACCCTGAGCGGGACATTCGGCACGGAGACGGACTCGTGTGGAGCGTCTGGTCGACCACCGTTGTTGGTCCCAGGCGGCCGGTCGAGGTGGTCCGAGGGGGGGGTCGCAGGGTGAAGAAGAAGGTCCTTGAGCTCCAACGGTTTTTGTGCATGAAGAGATTGGACTTTGATAAGTGTGGCGCCTTTTATTTTCCTTTTATATTTTATTCTCTTTTAATTATATAGTTCCAGTAATATCTATAAACTGTAAATTATTTAATCGCATCTGGTGTATTGTCTGTTATTTGGGCGGGGTGGGGTACCTCACACGGCATCCACACAAACGAATTATCCAGTTTGGCGGGGCCGAGGCTGTTTCCCTAGACGACAGCGAGCCGAGCGACCCTGAGGGGTTGTGACTAATCAATTCACCTGACCTTTGTAAACAGAAATAGTTTGAGTGTTACATCAATACTTGACTCTACCCCAGTGGTTGTAGCTTCTTCTTCGGCTGTCCATCAATTTTTCGATGATTACTGAGGCCTGGGCAAGGTTGTACGGAAGACTGGCAGTTGCCCATGCTGCAAGACTCCCCTCTCCATGCCACCGATGTTGTCCAAGGGAAGGGTACTAAGACTCATACAGCTTGGCACCGGTGTGGTTAAGTGCCTTGCTCAAAGCTGAGACTTGAACTAGCGACCTTCAGATCACTAGACTGATGAGTAGTTATGGCAGTCTTCAAGTGAACCACTTGGCTATCATTTACTTGTATTCATTGAGCACTAGTTTTGAACAGGGCCAAGTAGGCCATCTTGTGCAGTCCTAATCTGTGCCTGTTGGCCTCAGTCAGACTTTGTTTTGGACTAGCAAGGAGGTATTCTATTTTGTTCTGCTTTTTTTTAATGTCCCAGATGTTTATTGTATACATTTTTGGAATTGAGGAAAGATTTGCTTCAAAGGGGTAGGACTTTGGATGAGTTAGCTGTAAGTTCATTGGCAAATTTAGATTGGTATACTTAGCTTGAGAAATTGAAATTATTAAACTTCAGTATTAAAATACCTATTTGGTTTTCTGCACCATAGAATGGAAAGATCAAAGCAAAAGCTTCAAAACATATTGAATCTTAAAGTAACCTTATTTGGAATTTTGTATTGAGAACTGAAATGGTTTAGAAATGTATGCAACCCTGAATTTTTAATTGAAGAATATGACTCTATAGTAATTATTTTAATGGACTGATGTCAAAGATGTGGTGGGGTGATGGTCTGGAGTTCCAAAACTGAGTTTTGTTGTTACTGTTTACTCCTCTTTGCTTATGTGTACAATATAAACAAAATGTTAGTGGTCGTCTTTTTGACCACATCCAAATAATCACAATAACTAATTATTTCTACTACATGGCAATACCTTGTTTCACTACTACATCAGCTAGTTACTCTTAAACTCATTATCCACTTGGCTTTTCAGCACACCTTATTTTGGACTCAAATTTGTTTAAAGCTATTTGTATCTTAATTTAGTCTGTTTTGTATATTAAAAAAATAAATCACCATTGCCCATGTGATCAATTACTCTACTGGCAAACAGACCTTCAAATGCTATAGATTTTGGAATTCCTTCCTGAAACCACTTTTGCTCTAATTTTCAGGTATTCCTCTTCCTCAATGTGCCTTTGGCTAAGGTTTTGGTCAACTACATTAATATGTCATTGTAGCTTGGTGGCGATGCTGTTATGAATCTCTGGCTGATTTTGTTGAATTGACATCTGCCTTTAACTGAGTCCAATCTACACTCAGTGGCCATTTGATGAGGTACCTCCTGTACCTAATAAATTGGTCACTGAGTGTATGTTTGTTGTCTTCCACTACTGTAGCTCATCCACTTCAGGGTTCGATGTGTTGTGCATTCAGAGATGCTCTTCTGCACAACATTCTTGAAAAGTATGGCTATTTGAGTTTGGTTGCCTTCCTGTCAGTTTGAACCCATCCGGCCATTCCCCTCTGACCTCTCATTAACAAGGCATTTTCTCCCACAGAACTGCCGCTCACAGGATGATAATGATTTTCTTTTTTGTTTCTCATGTCATTCGCTGTAGACTCTAGAGCAAGGGTTCTCAACCTGGGTCCACAAACCCATTAATGGTATTGGTCCATGACATTAAAAAAACATTGGGCATCCCTGTTCTCAAGATTGTTATGCGTGTAAATCCCAGGAGATCAATTTCTGAGATACTCAAACCATCCTGTCTGGCACGAATAATCAATCTGTGGTCAGGGGCACTTTCCCCATTTTGATGTTTGGTCTGAATAACAGCTGAGCTTTTTGACCATGTCTCCATGTTATGCATTGAGTTACTGGCAAATAATTGGCTGATTAGATACTTGAATTAACGAGCAAGTGTACCAAAAAAGTGGTCACTGAGTATAAAATGTCTTCAGAACAACAGCTATGAGTTGACTTGGCTGTCTTGTGAAAGGGAATTGAAGGCTATTCACTTGAATGAAAAATCCAATTATGCAGACCTTCCAATATCAAACAAGGCATAGTGGTGTGACATGACAAAAATACATTCGAACATTTGGCCCAGCTGGGTCATCTGACACTTTCAGGCATGCACCAGAAATCTTTCACTGGCTAGTTAAATCTAATTTAAACATACCCACAGAATCAAGTTGGTTTTTTCATCCAATTCTCAGGACCCCTGATTAGAAATGTTATGTATCATTGGCAGCACAGTGGTTTACAGGCAGAGGAACTGGCCTTGAGAGTTGAAGTTTGCCTCCACATCCTTTGAAACCTCCTGGACACATCAAACATGAGGAAGGAAACTTCAAGTTTCATTTGCAAACTTAACCACAAAAAATGTCAATTCTGCTATCCAGATCACTAATGCATAATGTGAAAAGTAGCAGACCCACCACTGACCCCTGTGGAACATCACTGGTCATCAGTAGCTGACCAGAAAAGCCCCAATTATTCCATTTTTTACCTTCTGCCAGTCAGCCAATCCTCTGTCAAAACTAGTATCTTTCATTTAATACCATAGGCTCTTGTTTAGCAACCTCATGTGCTGCACCTTGTCAAAAGTCTTCTGAAAATCCAGGTAAACAACATGCATTGGCTCTCCTTTGCTATCCTGCCTGTTATCATTTGTTAGGCAAGGTTTCCCCCTTAAGGAAGCCATGCTGACTGTGGCCTCAAAGTACCCTAAAACCTCCTTTAATAACGGTCTCTAACATCTTGCCAACCACTCCATTCAGGCTAACTGACCTATAATTTCCTGTCTTTTGCCTTGCACCCTTGAAGAGAGGAGTATAATTTGAGTGGGAGATGTCACCCCAGCACCAGAGTGCATCACTGATTACATCAACTTCTGTGTGGACTGCCATGTTCCGACAAGAACTGTCCTTTGTTATTCAAATAACAAGCCATGGGTAACAAAGGACATTAAGGACATCCTGAACGCTAAAAAGAGGGCGTTTAGAGATGGAAAGAAGGAGGAGCTGAGGGCAATGCAGAGGGACCTGAAAGCCAGGATCAGGGAGGCTACAGACAGATACAGGAGGAAGCTTGAGTGGAAACTCCAGCAGAACAACATGAGCGAGGTCTGGAGGGGGGATGAGGACCATCACTGGGTTCTGGCAAACTAGCAACAGAGGAGTGGAAAGCAGTGTGGACAGGGCCAATGAACTTAACCCGTTCTTTAACAGATTTGACAGTGTGGCCCCTGCCCATCCCACACATGAGCCATCTGTTGTCGGCCCCCAACCAACACATATTCCACTCTACCCTCCTACCCCTCCTCACAGTCCCCCATCCTGCTCTCATGACTATACCACTTCCCCACATGAAACCACCACGGTGGGCTTCACAGGTCTACAGGTGAGAAGACAACTGAAATGTCTCAACCCAAGCAAGGCTGCTGGACCGGATGGTGTCAGTACCAGGGTGCTCAAAGCCTGTGCCCCTCAGCTATGTGGAGTGCTTCGCCATGTATTCAACCTGAGCCTGAGGCTCCGGAGGGTTCCTATACTGTGGAAGACGTCCTGCCTCGTCCCTGTGCCAAAGACGCCACACGCCAGCGGCCTCAATAACTACAGACCGGTGGCATTGACCTTCCACATCATGAAGACCCTGGAGAGACTTGTTCTGGAGCTGCTCCGGCCTATGGTCAGGCCACACTTAGATCCCCTCCAGTTCATTTACCAGCCCTGACTAGGAGTTGAGGATGCCATTGTCTACCTGCTGAACCGTGTCTACGCCCACCTGGACAAGCCAGCGAGCACCGTGAGGGTCATGTTTTTTGACTTCTCCAGTGCGTTCAACACCATCTGCCCTGCTCTGCTGGGGGAGAAGCTGACAGTGATGCAGGTGGATGCTTTCCTGGTGTCATGGATTCTTGATTACCTGACTGGCAGACCACAGTACGTCTGCTTGCAACACTGTGTGTCCGACAGAGTGATCAGCAGCACTGGGGCTCCACAGGGGACTGTCTTGTCTCCCTTTCTCTTCACCATTTACACCTCGGACTTCAACTACTGCACAGAGTCTTGTCATCTTCAGAAGTTTTCTGATGACTCTGCCATAGTTGGATGCATCAGCAAGGGAGATGAGGCTGAGTACAAGGCTACAGTAGGAAACTTTGTCACATGGTGTGAGCAGAATTATCTGCAGCTTAATGTGAAAAAGACTAAGGAGCTGGTGGTAGACCCGAGGAGAGCTAAGGTACCGGTGACCCCTGTTACCATCCAGGGGGTCAGTATGGACATGGTGAAGGATTACAAATACCTGGGGATAGGAATTGACAATAAACTGGACTGGTCAAAGAACACTGAGGCTGTCTCCAAGAAGGGTCAGAGCCATCTCTATTTCCTGAGGAGACTAGGTCCTTTAACATCTGCCAGACAATGCTGAGGATGTTCTACGAGTCTGTGGTGGCCAGTGCTATCATGTTTGCTGTTGTGTGCTGGGGCAGCAGGCTGAGGGTAGCAGACACCAACAGAATCAACAAACTCATTCGTAAGGCCAGTGATGTTGTGGGGATGGAACTGGACTCTCTCACGGTGGTGTCTGAAAAGAGGATGCTGTCTAAGTTGCATGCCATCTTGGTCAATGTCTCCCATCCACTACATAATGTACTGGGTGGGCACAGGAGTACATTCAGCCAGAGACTCATTCCACCGAGATGCAACACAGAGCGTCATAGGAAGTCATTCCTGCCTGTGGCCATCAAACTTTACAACTCCTCCCTTGGAGGGTCAGACACCCTGAGCCAATAGGCTGGTCCTGGACTTTTTTCATAATTTACTGGCATAATTTACATATTACTATTTAACTATTTATGGTTCTATTACTATTTATTATTTATGGTGCAACTGTAACGAAAACAGATTTCCTCCGGGATCAATAAAGTATGACTATGACTACGACTATGACTATGACAACTTGTGCAAAATGTCATTTTGCTTACCTTATTTTGGTGAGGGCAGGTGGTTGAGTATGTCACTGAGGAACAAAGGGGTTTTTCACTGTTGCTCACATCCTAAAACCAGTAGATGATTATCTTAATCACAAAAGGGTTTTTTGGGTTTGGTATGCTGCTGTCACGTTTACTGAGATACAGTTAACTACTGTCCTTACATTCTGTGCAAACAGAATGCAAATCATTAAACAATGCATTGAGGTAGAACAATGTAAATCAATAACAATGTAGAATGAACTGTAACAGATACAGAGGAAGTGTAGCACAGGTGGTTAATGCTTGGTATGTCAACTGCTCTGCATGGTCATCCAGTTGCCATATTAAGCTGTTGTATATCCAGATGGGATGCTTTCTACAGTACATCAATAAAAGTTGGTAAGGGTCAACAAAGACATGTCAATTTTCAAATTCCTTTAGCTTCAAGTTCACATTTGTCATTCAACTATATACAGCGTATGTATATCACCAAAGAAAATTCATTGCCCCGACCAAGCTGCACAATAGGGTACATGTAACTCTCACAATACAAAGTACTACTACCAGAGATAAATTAATGAATTATTAACGATAAATTAACATGTATGCTGGCAGATTGGCATTTAACATAAGGTGCATTATGACATTTTTATAAAGTAAAGGGCAACTGGCGCTTCATATGAGATGAGACCTGGGTCGTGACAGGGAGTTTGTCTCATAGCCTGTGGGTAGAAGCTATTTTACATCCTAATAACCCTTGTCCTGATTGGACGTAGAGGTGTTGTTCAATCCTGAATGTGTAGGATCATCAGCACGTTTTTTTAAAAAAGTGATTCACATGCATCTGGAAAGGGCACCGACTATGTACTCATTCTCAGGGAAATAGAACTCTACAGCACGATTGGTCAGACAAATGGATCTTGAGATACAAAGGTCACCCTTTGCTTCCCTAGCTCTTCACACCAACTTGCAAGCCTACCACAGGTGGTGAGTGAGCCGAACCAAGCAAATATCAAATCATCAAAACTGCATTGGTTTCCTAACAGCACACACAAAAAATGCTGGTGAACGCAGCAGGCCAGGAAGCATCTATAGGAAGAGGTACAGTCGACGTTTCAGGCCGAGACTCTTCGTCAGGACTAACTGAAAGAAGAGATGGTAAGATTTGAAAGTGTGGGGGGGGGTGGAGATACAAAATGATAGGAGAAGACGGGGGGGAGGGATGGAGCTAAGAGCTGGAAAGTTGATTGGCAAAAAGGATACGAGGCTGGAGAAGGGAGAGGATCATGGGACGGGAGGCCTAGGGAGAAAGAAAGGTCATGACCCCACTAAGGAGCACCAGGCCATTGTCTCCCATATCATCACCAACTTCATCACATCAGGGGATCTCCCATCCACTGCTACCAACCTTATAGTTCCCACACCCCGCACTTCCCGTTTCTACCTCCTACCCAAGATCCACAAACTTGCCTGTCCAGGTAGACCCATTGTCTCAGCTTGCTCTTGCCCCACCAAACTCACTTCTGCATACCTCAACACTTTTTTATTCCCCCTTGTTCAATCTCTTCACACCTATGTTCGTGACACCTCTCGCACTCTGAATTTTTACAATGATTTTTAAGTTCCCTGGCCCCCACCACTTTATTTTCACCATGGATGTCCAGTCCCTATATACCTCCATTCCCCACTAGGAAGGTCTCAAAACTCTCCGCTTCTTTTTGGATTCCAGACCTAACCAGTTCCCCTCTACCACCACTGTCCTCCGTCTAGTGGAATTAGTCCTTACTCTTAACAATTTCTCCTTTGGCTCCTCCCACTTCCTCCTAACTAAAGGTGTAGCCATGGGCACCTGTATGGGTCCCAGCTATGCCTGCCTTTTTGTTGGCTTTGTGGACCAATCCATGTTCCAAGCCTATACTGGTATCTGTCCCCCAGTTTTACTTCGCTACATCGATGGCTGCATTGGCATTGCTACCTGCACGCATGCTGAGCTCGTTGACTTCATTGACTTTGCCTCCAACTTTCACTCTGCCCTCAAGTTTACCTGGTTCATTTCCCTTCCTACAATTCCTCTGTCTCCGCCGCATCTGCTCTCAGGATGAGGCTTTTCATTCCAGGACGAGGAGATGTCCTCCTTTTTCAAAGAAAGGGGCTTCCCTTCCTCCACCATCAACTCTGCTCTCAAACGCATCTCTCTCATTTCACGCACATCTGCTCTCACCCCATCCTCCCTCCACCCCACTAGGAATAGGGTTCCCCTTGTCCTCACGTACCACCCCACCAGTTCCGGGTCCAACATATAATTCTCTGTAACTTCTGCCACCTCCAACAGGATCCCACCACCAAGCACGTCTTTCCCTCCCCCCACCTTTCTGCTTTCCGCAGGGATCGCTCCCTATGCAACTCCCTTGTCCATTCCTCTCCCCTCTCCCCTCTCCCCTCTCCCCTCTCCCCTCTCCCCCTCCCCTCTCCCCTCTCCCCTCTCCCCTCTCCCCTCTCCCCTCTCCCCTCTCCCCTCTCCCCTCTCCCCCCTCCCCCCTCCCCCCTCCCCTCTCCCCTCTCCCCATGCAACACACGCCCTTACACTTCCTCCCTCACCACCATTCAGGGCCCCAGACAGTCCTTCCAGGTGACGCGACACTTCACCTCTGGGTCAGCTGGGGTGATATACTGCGTCCGGTGCTCCCGATGCAGCCTTCTATATATTGGCGAGACCCGAGGCAGGCTGGGAGACCGTTTCGCTGAACACCTACGCTCTGTCCGCTAAAGAAAGCAGGATCTCCCAGTGGCCACACATTTCAACTCTACGTCCCATTCCCATTCTGATATGTTTATTCACGCCCTCCTTTACTGTCAAGATGAAGCCACTCTCAGGTTGGAGGAACATCTGGGTAGCCTCCAACCTGATGGCATGAATATTGACTTCTCTAACTTCCGCTAATGCCCCACCTCCCCTTCATACCCCATTCCTTATTTATTATTATTATTCCCCCCCCCCCGTTTTTCCTCTTTTTTTTTCTCCCTCTGTCCCTCTCACTATAACTCCTTGCCCATCCTCTGGGCTTCCCTCCCTCTTTCTTTTTCCCTGGGCCTCCCTTCCTATGATCCTCTCCCTTCTCCAGCCTCGTCTCCCTTTTGCCAATCAACTTTCTAGCTCTTAGCTACATCCTTCCCCCTCCTGTCTTCTCCTATCATTTCGGATCTCCCCCTCCCCCTCCCACTTTCAAATCTCTGACTATCTCTTCTTTCAGTTAGTCCTGATGAAGGGTCTCGGCCCGAAACGTCGACTGTACCTCTTCCTATAGATACTGCCTTGCCTGCTGCATTCACCAGCATTTCCAACATTTGAATTTCCAACATCTGCAAATTTTCCCGTGTTTGGTTTCCTAAAACTGAGATTCTGGTCTAGTCAGGGCTTCACTCTGGAGAGTCTGTTGGCTCCTGATACATGGACCTATGCCCCGGTTAATTTGTAATTGGAATGCTAATTTCTTGATCTCCCCTAAATTGGGCTAGATTTTTATCTGCACGTTATGGGCGTGCCCTGGGTGATGGGGACCTTAATGATGGATGTTGGCTTTCTGAGGCATCATCTTTTGAAGATGTCCTTGATGTTGGTGAGGTTAATGCGCATGATGGAGCTGGCTGACTTTGCAACTTTGTTTTTTCTGCTTCTGTGCAGTGGTCCCTTGTACCAGATGGTTATGCAATCAGTTAGAATGCTCTCCATGGTACACGTGTAGAAATTTGTGAAAGTCTTTGAAATACCAAGTCTTCTCAAACTCTTACTGAAATTTAACTGATGTTGTGCCTTCTTTGTAATTGCATCAACATGTTGGGTCCAGGATAGATTTTCAGAGATGTTGATACTTAGGAACTTAAAATTGCTCACCCTTTCCACTGCTGACCTCTTGATGAGGACTACTGGTATGTGTTTCCTCGACTTTCCCTTTCTGAAATCCATAATCAATTCCAGTGAAATTGAGTTCAAGTTTGTTGCAACACCACTCAACCAGCTGATCTATCTCACCCCTGTACACCACCTCGTCACCATCTGAAATCCTGCTGGCAATAGTTGTGTCATCAGCAAATTTATAAATGGCATATGAGCTGTGCCTAGCCATGTAATCCTGGTTGCAGGGAGAGCAGAACAGAGCACTGGGCTAAGCATGCATCCCTGAGGTGTACCGGTGTTGATGTTCAGTGAAGGGATCTTATTTCTGATCTGTACTGACTGTGATCTCCAAATGAGGAAGTAAAGGATCCAGTTGCTGAGGAAGGTACAGAGATCCAGGTTTTAGAGTTTATTGATTAGCCCTGAGGGTGCGATTGTGTTGAACGTTGAGCTGTAATCAATAAACAGTAGCCTGATGAAGGTATTGCTGTTGTCCAGATGATCCAATGCCATGGAGAGCCAGTGAGATTGTATTTGCAGTAGACTTATTTGGCAAATTGCAGTGGGTCTAGGTCTTTCCTTAGGTAAAAGTTGATTCTGGCCATGACCAACCTCTGAAAGCACATCACTGTAGATGTGAGTGCAACTGGATGATAGTCATTGGGACAGCTCACCTTGCTGCTGTTGGTTATGCTTGGTATGATTGTCGTGCTTTTGAAGCAGTTGGGAACCTCTGACTGAAACAGTGAGAGATTGAACCTTCACTAAGGCTACGTCCATACTAGACTGGATAACTTTGAAAACGCCGGTTTTGCATAAAAACTACAGGCGTCCACACTAGGCGTTTTTAAAAATACCTTTGTCCACATTAAAACAGATATTTGGGTGAATCTCCTCCTACTGGGCATGTGCAGGACACACAGAAAACAAGCGAAGAGGAAACGTTATACTTGGTGCGCGTTTGTCCAGATACTGACTAGAAAAACTTAAAAGGAAATTGCCGAATGAAGGACTTTGGTGCATGTTTGTCCAGAAAAATTTCCTACTGCCATGGTCTCTTCAACAATGAAAGGGACGACAGCTACAACTAAAGGCTTGTTACTGGGCAAAAGTGAAACTTGCTGTGACCTCATTTGTTTGCCTTTACTTTTGCAATGTCTTTGTGTATTATTTTGCTGTATTTAACATGCAATAAAACGAGTTACTGGGCAAAAGTGACAATTGCATCTATTGAATGTTTGCACAAGCAATACATTAATAAAGCACCTTGTTAAATATATAAAACATGTCTGCATCAGTGTTATCTTGTATTTCCATACAATGTTACATTCGGCTGTTACAGATCTATTGTCAGATATTGTTGTGGTGTTGGAAGTTGCGTTCAAGAAAACAATGAAATGCCGCACTGTCGCCACCATTTGTTCCGGCATGTCATGACAGCAGTTTCATAAATAGCCGGTTACCCAGTACACACTACGCCGGATATTAGGCGTTTTTAGATTTATTCACTCTGGAGAGCGTTTCTGAAAATCTCCTTTTCTGGGGGAGGAAAACGTCGTTTTAGTGTGGACGGAGGGTCAAGACAAAGAGAAAAAGCTTCAGTTACGGATTTATCTGGTCTAATGGGGACGTAGCCTTAGAAAACTCAGGACTGCTTTCCGGAACCCAAGACTCATTATGCAAAAAGAAGACCCTGATGGTACTTTTAGTTATGTAAATTATGGACACTCCATGTCTTCTAGTTCATGATTCCTCTGTCAATGGACATTAGAGCCATTGTTCTCTATCTACTCTGACTGCTGCCTATATTTTGGTTTTAAATACAGAGAATTGTAAAATCACGCAATGACTCGGGCAGCACCAGCAGGAAGCAAAACAGACTATTTCAGATTGAAGACCTCCTGGCCCTTCAAAGAAAGTATCCTTGACCTGAGATAACTCTGTCTATCTGCATTGCTGCCTGGTCTGCTGAGTAGTTTCCAGCATTTTCTGTTTCTATTGCAGATTTCTAGCATCTGCAGGATTTTTTTCATTTTCACATCATAAATCCATTGTTCTGTACTGTATGCTGTACAAAGCTCAGTATCCTAGTATTCTTTTCAACAGCATTCTCAAAATGCCCTACCACTTTGTGTGTGGGGTGGGGGGTGGTGGAAATCACTGATATGCCTTCAGGCATCTATGTTCTTGCATTCCTTTTAGAATTGTGTCCACTGTTTGTATTCTTTCATCTCGTGCTTCCTGCCAGAATATAACATTTCACATTTTCAGCATTAAATCTATCCATTATCTATTCACCCATTCCACCAGCCCATCTATCTAAATTTGAAATGTATCAATATCCTCTGCACTGTTTACTGTGCCCCCATGCCTGTCATCTGCAGAATTCAGAAATCATGCAGTGGAAAGTCAGTGAATTATTATACATTGGAGGAAAATCTGGCCTTGTGGTACTGATCTCAAAGTGCCCCTGTGCACTTTCCTCCAGATGAAGCTACTACTTTCTGTAAAATAGTTTACCTTCCAAAAATTGAAAACTGCACTTTCAAGAAAGATGAGAAATGGATAGAATAATTAAATTTTAACTTTCTGCAACAATTATTTTTGAATTCTGTTAGAAAATTTTGTTTCCATGAATCATTAAATGGGTCATATTACCTTGTTTTAAGGCCCTGGATGTAAATTATTTCCAGAATATAAAGAGAAGAAAGGCTTGCATTTATAGTAATCTGATCATACCAAAGTATTTAATAGAAAATTAAGCTTATTACATGTAGAGAACTTCTTTAACATAGGATTTTTCCAGTTCCTCCAACTTTCTCATCTCTGAGAATTGCCTAGTGTGTTCACCTTCCCAGCTTGTCTTCATAAACATAAAGCTTTGGTGGAAGGAGACTTCTGGGGATCATTAACAAGGCCATGGACCTACTGTGTCATATGATTAGAAGTACTGTAAAGTATGTGTAGAAGTTCCAGGAAAATAATAGTGCAATCACTTGAGTAGAATATGTTGTTATCCTAAGGGGTTATTCCCTTAATGGAGAATACCTGTGCGTGACAATGTTTACTGTGGGAAGGCTGAACAGGCAGCCACCACATGGTCCTTGACAGATGAGGGTCGAGTTCCATGGCCTAGATTGCTGTAGCTTTCCTCTGTCTTTCCTGCTGTTGTGATACCTCACCTTGGTTGGATTGCTCTTGGTCTGGAACCTCCCTTTGACCATGGGTGGCCCTACCAGGAGCTAAATTCCAGACTACAGCAGTCTTGGAATCTCAGGAACTGATGAGCCTCTCCTCCATGACAAGGTGACGATCTTCAGAGAAATTGCAGGAAATATAACAGAATTGAAGGGGTGCGGGAAGTTACCAAGTCATTAGAATATAAAATTTTGAAAACATCTTATTCCTTCTGTTTGATTAAAGATAATTTGAAAATAAGAAGATATGATGCTGTGTTGAAAGTGAAAATTTCAAATTCCCAATTTAACACCACGTCTTTTTACAAAGATGTGCACGTAAACTTGTACTAGGCAAAAAAAAATAGCAACTCACTACAGTATTGCACATTGATGTTGGCTCCTTTCACTGGTGTCATTGTGAAGGCTCTAGGAAACACTTTTTCATGTTGTTAATCTAGTGCCAAACAATGCAGGAAGCAGAATGTCAGTAAAACATTAGATGATTTTGTAATGGAGGGCTGCATGGAAACATTAGCACAGTTGTTTGCCAATGTTTATAAAAGTTTTCTAGTAGACCATGGTCCAAAGACTCTACACAATGCCAAAAGTCTTGCTTTCAGGATTGAAGCTGGGAACTTGGTTTAGGCTCAAATGCT
Source organism: Mobula hypostoma (assembly GCF_963921235.1). Classification (NCBI taxonomy): domain Eukaryota; kingdom Metazoa; phylum Chordata; class Chondrichthyes; order Myliobatiformes; family Myliobatidae; genus Mobula; species Mobula hypostoma. Next base: position 219,458,410 of record NC_086098.1, on the reverse strand, counting down.
TTGTGATACCTGTACAATTAAGCATTTTAAAGGGGCACTGTCATTAAGAGCTTTTGGCTTGTAATACTCCTTTTTAGCTTTGGCAACCTAATTGAACGAATCAGTGATTCAAAATGCATTAGAGAACAGAATCCTGGCTGCTAGGTTCACAAATCCTCAGGGATTGTGCTGTAATTTCCAAGAATTAAATATTAATCTCTTGAGAACTGCTGTGATCAATGCAGGAGAGTTTAAAAGCGCATAGGAATGGCATTGGCACTTGCAATGTGAATTAGCCTGTTGAAGCCGCTAGAGTTTGCATGGGGAATACATACTTACACCTTGTTACTATTGATTGCAATGGTTGGCTGGCACTAATTAAAGTCCCCAGTTAAGAATGCCTGACTTTTAGACCAACTGTACATATGAGTGTGCATCTGGGAGACTAGTGGGATGGATTTTCTGGTTGCTGCTGGGTAGGAACAGGGTATTTCCAAACGAGGGGAAATTTGCGGATGCTGGAAATCTGAGCAATGCACAAAATGCTGGAGGAATTCAGCAGGCCAGGCAGCATCTATGGATACAAGTACAGTCAACGTTTCAAGCTGAAACCCTTTGGCAGGACTGGGGGGCGGGGGGGACAGTTTGTGTTAAATGCTTTTAAACCACTAGGTTGAGTGGGATCTGGGATCAGCTTTTATGGAATGACAGAGCAGACTTGATTGGCTGAATGGCCTAATTCTTCTATGTCTTATGATCTTGTGGTCTTGGGTTCAGGAACAGTTATTGCCCCTCAACCATCAGGCTCTTGAACCAAAGCATCACTCAACTTCACTTGTTCCATCAATGATTTGTTCCCACAAACTACGGACTTGCTTTCAAGGAATCTTCATCTCATATTCTCTACTTGCTGTTTGTTATGTTTTCCTGTTTTTGTTTGGTTTGCTGTCTTTCGCACATGGGTTGTTTGCCCATCCTGCTGGGTACGGTCTTTCATTGATTCTATTGCTGGAATTTACTGTGCAAGAAAATGAATCTCAGGGTTGTATATGGTGACATATGTACCTGGATCATGATTTACTTTGAACTTGTAGTAGTTGTATTACAAGAAGTTTTGAGTCCATTATTGAAGAAGAGATGTGCTGTCATTAGAGAGAGACCAGAGGAGGCTCATGAGAACGATCACAGGAATGAAAAGGTTAATGAGGAGTATTTGATGGCTCTGAGCCTATATTTGCTGGAATTTAGAATTGGAATCATAATCTGGCTTAATATCATTGGCGTATGTCATAAAATTTGTTGTTCTGTGGCAGCAGTACTTTGCAAAACACAAAAACTAAATGACAATATGAAATATGAAACATTAAATTTGTAGTACGGGCTGGCTGGTGGTGCAGTGACATCAGCGCCGGACTCTGGAACGGAGGTTCCTGGGTTCGAACCCATTTGGATCTGCTCCTGAGTACGCTTTCCATCCGTGCCGGGTTGAGTGTCGAGATCACAACTTGGCCTCGTAAAATAAAGGGAAAAATACTGGAGGAGGAGGAGAAGATGGCAACGCAACGCAGCGCGCATGGCCTGTCCGGTGATGAATATCTGTTATCTGTCAAGTAGGATTCTGAATTCTGATCTGATGGAGGCAGACGTGAGAGGACGGAGGAACATCTGGTGAAAGTTCTGAAATGCCTGTTTCGCTGCCGCTGCTACTGTGTGATCCGAAATCTCCGGAGGGGAAGGCCTTGAATCCTCAGCTTTGCTTGTTGCTCGGCGGCCGGGGCAGGGTCAAAGTGCTCGGCAGAGATGGTGCTTGGTGTCGGAGGGCTGGTCGGAGGCTCAAAGGTTTCGGATGGACTCCAAGTCGGACTGTGGTCGAGTGCTTCCAGGATGCTGCATCGGCAAGTTTGCGGTGCTGGAAGCTCATGGCAGGGAGAGTTTCTCCCTTCTACTGTCTGCGTGAGATGTTGGGGCTATCGGGACTTTGAGACTTTTTTTTACTGTGCCCATGGTCTGCTGTTATCAAATTACGGTATTGCTTTGCACTGTTGTAACTATATGTTATAATTATGTGGTTTTGTCAGTTTTAGTCTTGGTGTGTCTTGTGTTTCTGTGATATCATACTGGAGGAACATTGTATCATTTTTTTAATGCATGCATTTCTAATTGACAATAAACGAGGACTGAGTGTCCCCATAATCTAAATGTCTGTGAGGAGTGGTGCACCACAGTCTCTGTCTGTGCCTCTCTGCCTTGTAAAGGCATGAGAAATACATCGTCCCGCCAATATTGCGCATGCATGCACCAAAAAAAAATTGTAGTACAAAAAGAGAATGAAAAAATAGTGAGGTAGTGTACATGAGTTCATTGCCCATTCGGGAATCTGCTGGCAGAGGGGAAGAAGTGGTGAGATATATCCTAGGTACTGGGGTCCTTAACGATGGATGCTGCCTTTCGAAGCTGTCCTCAATAATGGGGAGGTTCATTGGCATGGAGTTGACTGAGTTGGTAACTTTCAGTGGTTTTTCTCCAATCCTGTGCAGTGGCGCCTCTATATACCAGACGGTGATACAACCAGTGAGAATGCTATCCACGGTACATCTGTAGACATTTGCTAGAGTCTTTGGTGATGTACTAAATCACCTCAAACCCCTAATGAAATATAGCCACTGTCCTGTCTTTTTTGTAATTGCATCAATAAGTTGGGCGCAGGATAAACCTTCAGAAATGTTGATTTCCAGGAACATTGAAATGCTTGCTTTCCCATTGCTGATCCCTCGATAAGGACTAGTATGTGTTTCCTTGACTTCATCTTCCTGAAGTCCACAATCAATTCCTTGGTCTTAATGATGAGTGCAGGGTTGTTATTGCAACACCACTCAGCCAGCTGATCTGTCGCACTCTTGTACGCACCTTGTCACCATTTGAAATTCTGGCAACAATAGTTGTGTCATTGACATACTTATAGAAGACGTTTGAGCTGTGCCTGGCCCGCAATCGTGGTTGTAGAGAGGGGGGAATGTTGATTGTTGGTGAGGAGGAGATGTTGTTTCCAATCTGGAAGACTATATCCTCCCAATGAAGATGTCAAGGATCCATCTGCAGTGGGAGGTACAGAGGCCCGGGTTTTGGAACTTGTATTGAATGTTGAGCTATAATCAATAAACAGCAGGCTGATGTAGGTGATCCAAAACCAAGCGGAGAGCCAGTGAGAGTGCATCCACTGTAGACCTATTGTGGTGATAGGCAATTTGCAGCAGGTGCAGGTCCTTGCTTAAGCACGAGTTGATTTTGGCCATGACCAGCCTCTCTGATAAACACTTTATCACCGTAGATGTGAGGGCAACTGGGCAACAGTCATTGAGACAGCTTTTCTTGTGCACTAGTATGATTGTCACCCTTTTGAAGCAAGTTGGAACCTCCTGAATACAGCAGTGAGAGCTTGAAGATACCCCTGAGCACTCCTGCCAGTTGGTTGGCACAGGTTTTCAGTGCCTGACTAGGTACACCATCAGGGCCTGGTGTCTTTAGAAGAAGGAGGGAGGAGGAATCTCATTGAAACCTATTGAATATGGAAAGGCTTAGATAGTGTGGACATGGTTTCCTATAGTGTCATTCTAGGACTAAATATTACAGCCTCAAAGTATGTCCCTCTAGGATTTTTTTTTTGCCAGATGATGGTGAGTCCGTGGAACTTACTGCCTCAGGTGGCTTTGGAGGCCAAGTCATTGGGTATATTTAAAGCAGAGGTTGATAGGTTCTTGATTAGTAAGGGCACCAAAGGTTAGGGGGAAAAGACAGATGAATGGGGTTGAGAGAGATAATAAATCAGCTATGCTGAAATGGCAGAGCAGACTTTATGGGCCGAATGGCCTGTTTCTGCTCCTATGTCTTATGGTCTCTCATCAACCACTACCCTTCACAGATCCCTGAGCCGTAACAACTGGGTTGGGTACGAGCAGAGCTGGAGAGCTAAGCAGTTTCACCCACTCACACATAGTTTTGCTTATTTCTGGCTTAAGACCGGTTCTATGGAATCTAACTCCATTGTAACCTTGAAACTGCCTATGTCCTACTTGATGCTTAAATGGCTAGCAACAACTGTATCTGGATAGATATAATGAAATCTAGAACTACACCGCTCAAAGGAAATGTGTATTATGGCTGTAAATTGCATGTTTAGAAAAATCTGTACAACTGGTTTGTGGTCTGCCTTTTCCATATTGCTCAGGCCCTACACGAGATATTGCTTGGGGAGGCGGGTCGGAGGAGGGACCCTGTATGGGATGGGAGAAGTCATGAAGTGAAACTGTTAAGTGTTAATCGAGAAGGGCACACAGGAGTTCAACATCAGGAATCTAATGCTAAGGATATGAAAGCCAGGATCAGGGAGGCTACAGACAGGTACAGGAGGAAGCTTGAGTGGAAACTCCAGCAGAACAACATGAGAGAGGTCTGGAGGGAGATGAGGACCATCACTGGGTTCCAGCAAACTAGCAACTGAGGAGCTGAAGGCAGTGTGGACAGGGCCAATGAACTTAACCTGTTCTTTAACAGATTTGACAGTGTGGCCCCTGCCCATCCCCCACATGAGCCATCTGTTGTCGGCCCCCAACCAACACATATTCCACTCTCCCCTCCTACCCCTCCTCACAGTCCCCCACTCTGTTCTCATGACTATACCCCTTCCCCACACGAAACCACCACGGTGGGCTTCACAGCTGAACAGGTGAGAAGACAGCTGAAACGTCTCAACCCAAGCAAGGCTGCAGGACCGGATGGTGTCAGTACCAGGGTGCTCAAAGCCTGTGCCCCTCAGCTATGTGGAGTACTTCACCACGTATTCAACCTGAGCCTGAGGCTCCGGAGGGTTCCTGTACTTGTGGAAGACATCCTGCCTCGTCCCTGTGCCGAAGACGCCACGCCCCAGCGGCCTCAATGAGTACAGATCGGTGGCATTGACCTCCCACATCATGAAGACCCTGGAGAGACTTGTTCTGGAGCTGCTCCGGCCTATGGTCAGGCCAAACTTAGATCCCCTCCAGTTCACCTACTAGCCCCGACTAGGAGTTGAGGATGCCATCGTCTACCTGCTGAACCGCGTCTACGCCCACCTGGACAAGCCAGCGAGCACTGTGAGGGTCATGTTTTTTGACTTCTCCAGTGCATTCAACACCATCCACCCTGCTCTGCTGGGGGAGAAGCTGACAGCGATGCAGGTGGATGCTTCCCTGGTGTCATGGATTCTTGATTACCTGACTGGCAGACCACAGTACGTGTGCTTGCAACACTGTGTGTCCGACAGAGTGATCAGCAGCACTGGGGCTCCACAGGGGACTGTCTTGTCTCCCTTTCTCTTCACCATTTACACCTCGGACTTCAACTACTGCACAGAGTCTTGTCATATTCAGAAGTTTTCTGATGACTCTGCCATAGTTGGATGCATCAGCAAGGGAGATGAGGCTGAGTACAGGGCTACGGTAGGAAACTTAGTCACATGTTGTGAGCAGAATTATCTGCAGGTTAATGTGAAAAAGACTAAGGAGCTGGTGGTAGACCCGAGGAGAGCTAGGGTACGGTGACCCCTGTTACCATCCAGGGGGTCAGTATGGACATGGTGAAGGATTATAAATACCTGGGGATAGGAATTGACAATAAACTGGACTGGTCAAAGAACACTGAGGCTGTCTCCAAGAAGGGTCAGAGCCATCTCTATTTCCTGAGGAGACTAGGTCCTTTAACATCTGCCAGACAATACTGAGGATGTTCTACGAGTCTGTGGTGGCCAGTGCTATCATGTTTGCTGTTGTGTGCTGGGGCAGCAGGCTGAGGGTAGCAGACACCAACAGAATCAACAAACTCATTCGTAAGGCCAGTGATGTTGTGGGGATGGAACTGGACTCTCTCACGGTGGTGTCTGAAAAGAGGATGCTCTCTAAGTTGCATGCCATCTTGGTCAATGTCTCCCATCCACTACGTAATGTACTGGGTGGGCACAGGAGTACATTCAGCCAGAGACTCATTCCACCGAGATGCAACACAGAGCGTCATAGGAAGTCATTTCTGCCTGTGGCCATCAAACTTTACAACTCCTCCCTTGGAGGGTCAGACACCCTGAGCCAATAGGCTGGTCCTGGACTTTTTTCATAATTTACTGGCATAATTTACATATTACTATTTAACTATTTATGGTTTTATTACTATTTATTATTTATGGTGCAACTGTAATGAAAACCAATTTCCCCCGGGATCAATAAAGTATGACTATGACTATGACTATACGCTTCCATCATTGAAAGAATGTAAGTAACCTTGCATTGGTCATGGTTAGTGAGTACATCCTCAAAGTTAAAAATATATTTATTATAGTACGTACTGTATATGTAACTGTATATTTGAGATTCATTTCCTTCTAGTATTTACAAGAAAATAAATACAATAGAATTTATGAAACTATAAAGACTGACAAGCAGTCTTCCTCTTTATGCTCCTCCTCACTAAGTGAACTACCATCACACACTGCTTATATGATACACCCTAAATGTGCCTAACACCAATCTACCGAGAAGATTTGTGAAATAACCCAGTTTTATTTTTTTACCAGTACTCCACCATTATTATCCACATCAATTATTGTGGCATTCATTGCCAAATCCATGACGTTCACTACCACAATTGGCTGTGGAGGCACAGTCATTGTGTATATTTAAAGTGGGTGTTGATGGGTTCTTGACTAGTAAGGGTGTCAAAGGTAATGGAAGGAAGGCAGGAGAATGGGGTTAAGAGAGAATAAGTCAGCCATGATGGAGCAGATGTGATGGCCAAATAGCCCAATTCTGCTCCTACACCTTATGGTTTTATCTTGCAATTTTCCACAAGTTCCCAGTTAACCAACCATTGTAAACATATCACTGGTAGTGCTAGTACACTTTTCTCTTTCCCGCTGAAGATGGCATACTAACACAGGATAGATCAGAAGTCAGGGCAGGATCAAGGACACTTGCTTCACTCTTCGCCATCTGCTCAAAAACCAAAGCTGACCCTTGAAGTTAAAAGAACAATCTTCATGTGGTGAATCATCAGATGTGATTGAGCTGGAGGGCTGGGGAGCTCCGGTGGCACTAAGTACTGCTCTGGGTGCCTCAAATAGGGGCTTTGGAGTTTGATGTGCATGTAATCTGTCCGATTTGTAACTATGTAAGTGCAAGATTGTGAAGACGTTATAAATGAGCCTGATATAGCTTTGATCTGACTTTCCTGCATATAAGCTGCTCTTGATCAATTGTCATGCTCAAGGTCAAAATCCTAGACGTTTTCTCCTTTCAGCAGCCCACGGTGTTAGGAATGATTACTGTGCTAAAAATTGAATCAGCTGTATTTTGCACTACTTAATTTTATTTTTATTGTAATTTAGATTTATGTATTGCAGTGTACTGCTGGCGCAAAGCAACACAATTTTATCCACATCAGTGATATTAAATCTGATTCTGACAATGTGTCCAATAGATTTGCTACCTTGTGGGTGCAGAAATTTCTTCTCCTCAGAGCACCAAATGGCCATACCCTTTACGTGAATCATTAACCCCTGGTTCTGGATGCCTTAACCAGGGGAAATGTCGTACCTGCTTCTACCCTGTTAGCCCTGTAAGAATTTTGATTTCTTTGTCTCATGGCCAACTGCCATAAATTAATCAACTAACAGCCCAAATCAGGAATCAATCATAGGATTTTCCTGATTTATGAGATTCAGTGGACTCGTCAGTGATGCACAAAATCTGATGATAAAACAAAAATGGAGCATAGTTTGAACGTGAATACTTCTGGTGCTCCTTTATTCCTTGAATTCTGACAGCAGACTCCTCTTTTGTGTATCTGGAGCTGTTAACACATGTTTACAAGCATCACAGCTGCTCTGATTATTTTCAATTCAGTATATCACATCATTGCTTAAATAACCACACTCTCTATAATCTTCTGCATCCCTAGTCCTCCAAATGTGATGGATATGATCCTATGTTTTGTTTGTGTAATTTGTCTTTTATTATGTGGCATTTTAATAGCACCTAGCCATCTCCACACATCTGTCACTTTAAATCTTTGAATCTGACATCCATTCTAGGACGATGTGGTCAGAATTAAAGCTAACGTCAATTAATTCTCAGTTGTGGCTAAATAAACGTAGTCTTACTCATGAGTTGGAAGGTCATGAGTTCAAACCCTACTACAGAGCCATAAAACACAGAATCTAGACCGAAAGCCTAAAACTTGTCAGGAATTCTGCATTTTGGATGAAATGTTAAATTAAAATTCTATCACACACTTTAAAGAAGAATGTAGTTCCCTCTGACCTGGCTGATATATATCCCTCAAGCAATAGAATTAAAACAGTAAATGATAAATACCGGAATCAAGTCCTAATGAAGTGTCTTGGTGTGAAATGTCTGCTGTTTATTTCCCTCATTGATGCTGCTTGACTTGCTGAATTCCTCCAACAGACTGTGTTGCACAGAATTAAGTTTCCTGTTCTATTTGCAGCACCCAGCTGCAATAATTTCCTACATTAAAACTCTTTAACTCTACTGGCTGTTACATATTTCCTTTATAAATACTTGTCTTCAATTGAGTCTAAGGATGCCCTGCAGAGCTATTTTCCAAATGAATAGAAGGCCATGGATTGAAATTGTTACCAGCACTTCTGTCTGTATGATCCCCTAGTGTAGAAGCTGCTGTGCATGAAAACTGCCATCAAAGGACACACATACACTGCTAGACTTTTAACTAAAGCCTGGATGAGAGTATATTACATTCAGCCTAATCACTCTTCATTGGTTTCCTGTACCTTTTAGATTTGATTTTAAAGTTCTCTTGTTTTTAAAGTGCTCAATGATCTGGGACTGGAGTACATCACAGAATCGCTTTTGTTTAATAACCCTGCTCGAGCTCTCAGGTCTTCTTCCGTCAGTCTCTTAAATTTAAACCATCTCCCTCAGAAGATAATTGACAGGTCAGCTTTTTTGAACAACGCTTCTAAACTGAATACCTTAAACTAGAAGGGCTGCAGACTCAGATGATACTTTAAATGCCAACACAAACCCTAATTATTTTACTTTGCTTTTAACTAACATCTTTTTGTCTTTTATTTTCTTATTACAGTTTATACCATTGTAAAGCACTTTAAACCTCATTATTGGTATGAAAAATGCACATGAATCTCATGAACATATAGCTCGAAGGGTTAACCTCAGAAATGAGGACTCGTTGGCTGAAAGAGTCTGATCCTTCTCAGATCGCTATTGGAGGGTCCTCCAGGTAGGTACCTTCCCAATTTCATTCTAAAGATTGCCCTCACCTTGCTGGCTGATGTACTTGACATCTCCTGCCATATCATCTTTCGAAGCCAACTCGCCTCCCTGAACAATGTCTTTTCTGGTCTGATGGGACTGAATCAGAATCAGATTTGACGTCACTGACATACTGTGTGTTGTGAAATTTGTTTTGTGGCAACATTACAGTGCAGACATTAAAAAAAACATACTGTGTGTATATATGTATATTAATATAATATATTGTAATTTGTGTTAGAACATAGAATAATACAGCACAGTACAGGCCCTTTGGCCCACAATGTTGTGCCGACCCTCAAACCCTGCCTCCCATATAAGCCCCCACCTTAGATTCCTCCATATACCTGTCTAGTAGTCTCTTAAACTTCACTAGTGTATCTGCCTCCACCACTGACTCAGGCAGTGCATTCCACGCACCAACTACTCTCTGAGTAAAAAACCTTCCTCTAATATCCCCCTTGAACTTCCCACCCCTTACCTTAAAGCCATGTCCTCTTGTATTGAGCAGTGGTGCCCTGGGGAAGAGGCTGGCTATCTACTCTATCTATTCCTCTTATTATCTTGTACACCTCTATCATGTCTCCTCTCATCCTCCTTCTCTCCAAAGAGTAAAGCCTTAGCTCCCTTAATCTCTGTTCATAATGCCTACTCTCTAAACCAGGCAGCATCCTGGTAAATCTCCTCTGTACCCTTTCCAATGCTTCCACATCCTTCCTATAGTGAGGTGACCAGAACTGGACACAGTACTCCAAGTGTGGCCTAACCAGAGTTTTATAGAGCTGCATCATTACATCGCGACTCTTAAACTCTATCCCTCGACTTATGAAAGCTAACACCCCATAAGCTTTCTTAACTACCCTATCCACCTGTGAGTCAACTTTCAGGGATCTGTGGACATGTACCCCGAGATCCCTCTGCTCCTCCACACTGCCAAGTATCCTGCCATTTACTTTGTACTCTGCCTTGGAGTTTGTCCTTCCAAAGTGTACCACCTCACACTTCTCCGGGTTGAACTCCATCTGCCACTTCTCAGCTCACTTCTGCATCTTATCAATGTCTCTCTGCAATCTTTGACAATCCTCTACACTATCTACAACACCACCAACCTTTGTGTCGTCTGCAAACTTGCCAACCCACCCTTCTACCCCCACATCCAGGTGGTTAATAAAAATCACGAAAAGTAGAGGTCCCAGAACAGATCCTTGTGGGACACCACTAGTCACAATCCTCCAATCTGAATGTACTCCCTCCACCACCATCCTCTGCCTTCTGCAGGCAAGCCAATTCTGAATCCACCTGGCCAAACTTCCCTGGATCCCATGCCTTCTAACTTTCTGAATAAGCCTACCATGTGGAACCTTGTCAAATGCCTTACTAAAATCCATATAGATCACATCCACTGCACTACCCTCATCTATATGCCTGGTCACCTCCTCAAAGAACTCTATCAGGCTTGTTAGACACGATCTGCCCTTCACAAAGCCATGCTGACTGTTCCTGATCAGACCATGATTCTCTAAATGCCTGTAGATCCTATCTCTAAGAATCTTTTCCAACAGCTTTCCCACCACAGACGTAAGGCTCACTGGTCTATAATTACCCGGACTATCCCTACTACCTTTTTTGAACAAGGGAACAACATTCGCCTCCCTCCAATCCTCTGGTACCATTCCCGTGGACAACAAGGACATAAAGATCCTAGCCAGTTACAAATCAGAATCAAATTTATTATCACCGGCATGTGACGTGAAATTTGTTAACTTAGCAGCAGCAGTTCAATGCAATACATAATCTAGCAGAGAGGAAAAAAAAATAATAAATAAAAATAATAAACAAGTAAATCAATTACATATATTAAATAAATTTTAAAATGTGCAAAAAGGGAAATACTGTATATTTAAACGTAAAAGTGAGGTAGTGTCCAAATATTCAATGTCCATTTAGGAATCAGATGGCAGAGGGGAAGAAGTTGTACCTCCTACCTGATGGTAACAGTGAGAAAAGGGCATGCCCTGGGTGCTGGAGGTCCTTAATAATGGACGCTGCCTTTCTGAGACACCGCTCCCTGAAGATGTCCTGGGTACTTTGTAGGCTAGTGCCCAAGATAGAGCTGACTAGATTTACAACCTTCTGCAGTTTCTTTACCCTGTGCAGTAGCCTGTCCATACCAGACAGTGATGCAGCCTGTCAGAATGCTCTCCACAGTACAACTATAGAAGTTTTTCAATATATTTATTGATATGCCAAATCTCTTCAAACTCCTAATGAAGTATAGCTGCTGTCTTGCCTTCTTTATAACTACATAGATATGTTGGGACCAGGTTAGATCCTCAGATCATGACACCCAGGAACTTGAACTGCTCACTCTCTCCACTTCTGATCCCTCTGAGGATTGGTATGTGTTCCTTCGCCTTACCCTTCCTGAAGTCCACAATCAGCTTTCATCTTACTGACATTGAGTGCCAGGTTGCTGTGGCACCACTCCACTAGTTGGCATATTTCACTCCTGTACGCCCTCTCTCGTCACCACCTGAGATTCTACCAACAATGGTTGTATCGTCAGCAAGTTTATAGATGGTATTTGAGCTATGCCTAGCCTTAGTCATATGTATATAGAGAGCAGAGCAACTCTGCAGCTTTTTCCAATCCTCTCCCTTGGCCACTCCATACCAGTTGGTGGTGCAACCAGTTAGAATGCTCGCCAATATACACCTGTAGAAATTTCCTGGTCTTTGGTGACATACCAAATCTCCTCAAACTGCTAATGAAATATAGCTGCTGTTGTGCCGCCTTTGTAATTGCATCAATATGTTGGGCCCAGGATAGATCCTCAGAGCTGTTGACACACAGTCATTTGAGATTGCTCATCCTTTCCACTGCTGACCCCTTGAGGACTGGTGTGTTCTTTCAACTTCCCTCTCTTCCTGAAGTCCACCATTAGTTCCTTGGTTGTACTGGCGTTAAGAGCAAGGTTGTGATACAACTCAAAACTGAGGATAACTTGTTTCTACTTTGTGTTTTTTCCCTAAGGTGACTGAAGAGCCCATTGTGGGAACTGCAGACCCTTCTACAGATTCATTGTGTTGGTTATTGATTCATTGTCGAATTCTAAAGGAGCCAGAGGACATGCAGTGCAAAAGAACTGCTAGTTCACTAAAGCAGAATGGCTTATTATATTTAGAATAACTTCAGGTTTACTTCCACTTAAAGATTCAGTGGGACATTCTTGTCACTGGGCAAAACAATTGCACAACACAAGATTATTGTGCACAATGGTCATTACAAATTAGAGTGAACATTGTCTGTGAAATGGTTTGTATATCCTGTCTCTTATTCAGTTTCTGTGTGTTCACAGTGCTTGGCTTGAGGTTCTCAATACAATCTCAAATGCTCCTACCTTTGGAGCAACCATTTATCAGATATTCTAAAGAGTCAGTATGGATTTTGTCCTTCAAGAAAGTTTGAAGCTCTTCTACTTGTCCACCTGATTTTTCTCCTCCCTTGACAAGAATTTACAGTTGATATTACTTTAGTCAAAGGGTGGTAAATCTGTGGGATATGTTGCCACAAGTGGCTGTGGAGGCCAAGTCATTGGATGCATTTAAGGCAGAGATAGGTTTATGATTAGCCAGGGCATCAGGGGGTGAGGAGAGTGGGAATGACTGGAAGAATTGGATCAGCCATGATTGAATGGTGGAGCAGAATCGATGGGCCAAATGGCTTACTTCTGCTTCTATATCTTATGGTGCCTTTTGGAAGCCTGGTATAGCAAATTAATCGGCCTTGCAGTGTAGCCCTGTGCTGAGCATGTTGGCTGGGTGAGGACTGGCACTGGTTCACTTGTACTTCCAATGAATTTGAAAGACTTTACCTACGATGCCTTTGGAAGCCCGCTGTAGGTAAATGCAATGTAATGGCCACCACTATCCAGTAAACCATGAGTTTTGTGCTTGGTCAGCATTTTCACATACCATTTCCCTTAATCAACCAAAGGCCACGTTAGTACTTTCGTCATCAATGTCTTTTCACCAATAGTTGGCTCCAAAGATCTAGGCCCACGTTTTCTAGTATCTTACAGTGAGCCTTTATTGTCAGAGAACAGTATGTTATAGTGTATCATGCTATTGGTCTTGAATGTAAGACACTCGTGTGTCCGTAATCAAGCTTACAATGTTAGTCAAGTTTTGACACAATAATAAAAGCATTTACACATGCTTGAGAGGCTCCCCATCAATTTCATTCTACCTCACAATTCTTCACCTTCTGCAATAGTGGGAGATTCTAGATAGAAGATGCATGATATTCAATTGTACAAGAGGCCAAGATATCTGGTTCTTGCCTCAAGAATGTTCCCTTGGCTGATCAGGATTTGCCACAGTCCTTGTCTGAGTAGTCTTATTCTAGACAGGTATCCTTGCCTTGAAAACAAATTTAATAAGGGGATGAACATATCTGAAAATCCTATCATCGATTCACAGGGCTTTGACAATGTCGGCTCCAGAGCAGCAAATGTGCATCACCGTTTTCATTTTATTCCTGTTGTTTCAACAGTGTTCCCACAAAAAAAATGGGCATCTCCACACAGGAGAGCTTCGCCATTGGCCTCTGGTGTCCTCACATCTTGGAAGGAAAAGCACAACTAGGATTGAAGGTGCTAATAACTAATCTATGATTTACATTGGACTCTTGTGGATGCCAGCTAAAGGGGGAATCAGCTGAATTCCAGGTGTCTTGTGTTTTCAAAGCCTTCAAACTTTATAAATTGCTTAAACCCTATACCCATTACTGATGAAGGGTCTCAGCCCAAAATGTTGACTGTATATTCCTCTCCGTTGATGCTGCCTGACCTGTTGAGTTCCTTTAGTATTTTGAGTTTGTTATCTGTTACATAATTTCTCATAGTTTTGAAAACAAACTTTAAAGACACAATTTATAGATTTCTTTCTTTCAGATCACATAATATATGCTATCTATGCATGATTAGTTTAGTAATATTTGAGTAATATTGTAAATTGTTTGATTAAGCATTCTTGGTTTACATAATTCATTGCAGGTTAAATGCCAGACATCATTATGCCACCACATCATGTGTACGTTCCACTCTGAAGTAAAACAATATAGACATACTTATCCCTGGATCCCATGTTTTTCTTTTGATTAGTTTTTTGATTTACAAAACACAACAATGGTGATGAGAAAGCTTTAAATTAAACACAATGTCTTTCTATCTGTTAAAGCCAGCGCATTCTGTTTTTTTTTCTTCGCAAGAGACATTCGCAAGGGGAGAGAGATGGTTAAGTTAAAAAGAAAGACAGAAAGTGGACAAAATTCATAGATTCATAAACATGAATGCCAAGTGATCATTTTTTTAAAAAGCAGAAAGACATATTCAAATTGCACAACAGATTGACTGGGTGTATACTGACTGAATTGAACAGTAACTTGGATCAAATGGAATAACCGATAAGAAATGAGTACCAGTTTTGCTGAGTGCAATAGGTGGAAAGGCATACAGTTTGCTTAGAAGTTTAACTGCTCCAACCAAATTAATTGAAATGAGCTTTGCTGATATCTTGAACATAATGCAGGCGCATTTAGAACCAAAACCATTGATCGCAGACTTTTTAGGTTTCATAAGCAGAATCAAAAGGAAGAGAATTCCATTTTAGCTTATGTGGCTGAATTGAAGAGATTGTCTGAACATTGTCAGTTCAGTGATGGGCTTAACGATGCACTGAGAGATTGTTTATTTTGTGGAATCTTATAAGAAAGCATTCAAAAACTGCTCCTAACTGAAGCACAAGTCACATTTGAAAGAGGAATTGAAACGGCTGTGTCAATGGAAACCACAACCAGAGACATAATTGAGTTGCAATTAGGAATGAAAGTGAGCGTAAACAAAATTGCAATGTCTAAACAGAAACCTACCTGGCTGAACAATATGTATTACCGTTGTGACAATGGGCTCACCGACTCCAGACCAAAGCAGGTTTAAAGGAGAAACTTGCAGAAAATACAACAAAGTAGGGCAAAGAGGGTATCAGGCATACAAAAATAAATAGATTGCACAGGAAGGAGACTAATCTACATGCTGTTCACAATTTTTAAAAAAATCTGGTAACAATGAGAGTGACACAGGACTGCATAGCCATGAGATTTATAATGTGAAAACTAACAGGAGAGAAGCAAAATGGCTTAAAGTAGAGGTGAATGGCAAATTAATTAAAGTGAAATTGGACACTGGCTGGGCTGTTTCTGTCATTCCACAAAATAAGCTGGAACAGCATTTCAAAGATACTGAACTAATTAAGGACTTAATTAAGGACATGGGGGAAAAGATAACTACTGTGGGAGTGACATAACAGTGAAATACCATAACGGACAAGCCACATTGAGTTTGTATTTGGTAAGAACAGGAGGGCCAACATTGTGGGGCAACGATTGGTTGAGTCATCTACAGTGTGATTTGTATGCTACATCCTGGCAACGGAGTCAAGTGAAAGCAAGTTAAGAAAAGTGCTGGGTAATGCAATAGCATTGTTCAAGGATGGCACTGGAAAATTCAACAGGTCAAGGGTAAAATAAGTGTTAAATGAAAATACCACATCCAAGTTTTACAAAGCCCATCTGGTTCCTTCTACCATCCATGATAAAATAACCAGTGAGCTAGATTGCATGGAATCTGAAGAGCTTCTTTCTAAGGCAGCAGACATAGCATAGGATGCTGGCATGATGTCTTGTTCTGGCCACAAGTGGGACAGGCAGAAACAAAATCGTGGATATTCTGGGACATAGATGGCCACTAAAATCATCTCTTGATAAATTCCATGTTTTGTTGAATTCCTGGATGCATAATCAGTTGATAGGAGTGACCCTATTCCAACACTCTGTGCAGTGTAGCAGGGACAAAAGCTGAATGGGAGAGCACCCATCTGGGGCTGGATCTGACTGTTCAGTGCCCCTCACCAGCTCCTCTATTCCCCAAATTATCAGAGCAGCAATGCATGAGCAAGGATGAATGGGCACTGGATTAGCGTTGTCCTCAGACATGTCAAACTGCCGGGAGAGAGCACCAGTCATCGTATTCTTGCTGTCAGGATGGTAGGTGAAGATGAAATTAAACCGGGTGGAGAACAGAGCCCAACTCTGATGGGAGTTGAATCTCTTGGTCAAGGGACTTGCTGGTTGTTTAGACCTAACATCAGAATGGGGAAGAAATGTGATCTAAGTGACTTTAACCAAGGAATGATTGTTGGTGACAGATGAGGTGGTTTGAATATCTCAAACTACTGATCTAGGTTTTTCATGCATAACGGTCTCTACAGTTTACAGAGAATGGTGCAAAAAACATCCAGTGAGCGGCAGTTCTTTTGGGGAGGGGGGAATGCTTTGTTAATAAGGAAGGTCAGCGGAGAATGGCTAGACTGGTTCAAGCTGACAGGAAGCCGACAGTAACTCAAATAACTACGCTACAACAGTGGTGTGCAGAAGAGCATCTCTGAATGCACAACATGTCAAACCTTGGCTACAGCAGCAGAAGACTATGAACATACACTCAGTGGCCACTTTCTTAGGTACATGAGATATCTAATAAAGTGGCCACTGAATGTAAATCCAGTGGCCACTTTATTAGTCAAGCTTATCATGATTCGATGAACTTCTAACTAGTAAACTAAACTTGTAACAGCTTAGATTTAAATAATATCTTTAGCGTAGCAAAACAAACACCCAGTCATTTCACAAGAGCTTTGCGAAATAAAATTTGATATCAAGTCATACGAGGGATAGTTCAAGATTCAAGTTCATGGGAGTCAACATCAGAGTATCTAACTTGATACCATCATGTTGATGCAATCATGAAGAAGGCATGCCAGTGGCTCTACTTCGTTAGGAGTTTGAGGAAAATCTCAACAAACGCACTTGAAAATTTTTACAGATTCACCACAGAGAGCATTCTGACTGGTTGCAAAACTGTGTGGTATGGAGATTCTACAGAATCAAAAGATGCTGCAGAGAATTTTCAACTCAGCCAACTCCACCTGGGGAATAATTCTCCCCACCATTGAGGACGTTTTCAGAAGGTGGTGCCTCAAGAAGGCAGCATCCATCTTTAAGGATCCTTGCCATCCATGACATGCCCTCTACTCATTACTACTATCATGGGGGAGGTACCGAAGTCAGAAGACCCACACTCAACATTTTAGAAACATCTTTTTTTTCCCCTCTGCAACCAGATTTCTGAATAGTCCTTGAAACCATGAACATTACCTCACTACTCCTCTTTATTTATTTATTTATTTTTAAATTTGTAACTTTTATTGTAAATTTTTGTCTTGCACCATACTGATGCCACAAAACAAGTATCACTGACATGTCATGAAAATAATCCTAATTCTAATCGTGATTCTGTAGAACAGATAACTAAACGTGGCCATAACAGTATATTTTAAGGAATTTACAGGAGGTTGAAAAGCTTGATGAGAAATCTGTAGGGTTTAGGTCCAGGCAGCTGAACTGCCAGTTGCCAAGATTGTGTGGTTAAAACTGGGAAAATGCAAGCAGTGGAAACTGGAATTTGACTAAGTATTTGAGGACCTGCAGGCGGGGAGAGGGGTGGAGGGACTTAAAGAAAAGTAATTTTAAATTGAAGTGCTGCTGGACCAGATGCCAGTGGAGGTTAGTAAAAGGGAAATGAGCAAGTCCGATGTGGACAGCAGAATTGCAGCTCTTCTCAGTACTACTACCAGGCAGGAGGTACAGAAGCCTTGGGTCTCACACAGCCAGGCTCATTATCAGTTATTCCCTTCAACCGTCAGGCTCCTGGACTAGTTGGATAATGTTACTGACCTCAGCACTGAATTAACTCCACAACTTTCAAAGACTCTACAATTAAGTTCTGGGTATTATTTATCTATTTTTTTTATTTGCATAGTTTATCTTATTTTGCACATTTGTTTGTTAGTCTGTTTATGTATAGTTCATAAATTCAAAGGTATTTCTTTATTTTCTTTGAACTTATTTTGAGTAATTGCTTCTCTGTATGTATTAAACCAATAAGTTTTGTATTGTTCATTTTCTATTAATAATTCAGACTAGTTATCATTTCATCCTTTTTTCCTTATTCATTTTTAAAACCTTCATTCATGGTTCTTCTCAAGCATAATATAAAATTCAAAAATACCATGATTATTTTCAAGATGCTTCCTTTATACCTTGCAACACACATAAAAGTTGCTGGTGAACGCAGCAGGCCAGGCAGCATCTCTAGGAAGAGGTACAGTCGACGTTTCAGGCCGAGACCCTTCGTCAGGACTAACTGAAGGAAGAGTTAGTAAGAGATTTGAAAGTGGGAGGGCGAGTGGGAGGGGGAGATCCAAAATGATAGGAGAAGACAGGAGGGGGAGGGATGGAGCCAAGAGCTGGACAGGTAATAGGTATTGAAAGCTACTGACCCTCTCCTACTCAGATCCCGTAATGAGGATTGACTCATTGACCTCTGGATTCTTCCTCCTCTAGAAAATAATCAGCTCTTTGGTTTTGCTGATGTTGAGTGTGAGGTCGTTGTTGTGGCACCATTCAACCAAATTTCCAACTTCCCTGCTAGTTGTCACTACCTTTAATTTGGTAACAATAATGGTGTCATCAGCAACCTTAAATACAACTTTGGAGCTGTATTTAGCCTCACAGTCATAGGTATACAATGCAGCAATGCATTCTTCAGCCTATCGGTTCTATGCTGAATTCTTGGCCCACCTGCACAGACCAGGTGTCCCGGATTAGGTCCATATCTTTCTATGTCTTTTCTACTTAAGTGTTTGTCTAAATATCTCTTAAGCATGCTGATTATATCTGATTCCATCACCACCACTGGCAGTGAGTTCTAGCTGCCAACCACTCACTTTTTTTAAAAAAAGCTGTCCCCTCAAATTCCTTTCAGTACTTCTTCCTCTCACCTCAAATCTATGTCCTACAGTGGCAAATGATTCTATCTAACCTATTTATGTACTGTACGTCTAATATACTTCTATATAGTCAACATCTACCAGCCTTACTTCTTCAACTATCCAAAACTCAACAGTAACAGGTTTACCCCTGCACAAACCCTGCTGGCTATCTAACACTCCCATCATCTCCAACAAGATCCTACCACAAGCACATCTCTCTATCCCACACCCCCACCCAACTTAGTTTTCCATGAGATCACTTTAAAATAACTCCCTTGTCCACTCATAGCTCCCCACTGATCTCCCTCCTGGCAAGCAGAACAAGTGCTACACCTGCCCCTACACCTCCTCCCTCAGCACCATACAGGGCACCAAGCAGTCCTTGGTGAGGATACATTTGACCTCGATAGAATGTGATCTACTCTATCCAGAAATTCTGGTGCCTCCTATACATTGTTGGACCTGACACAGATAGGGGAACTGCTTTACTGAGCACCTTCGCTCTGTTCACCACCAACGGTAGGATCTTCCGGTGGCTACCTATTTCACTTCAGCTTCCCATTCCCATTCTGATGAGACTGTCCATGGCCTCCTCTACTGCCACCGTGAGGTTATTTCTCATATTCTGTCTGGCTAACCTCCAACCCAATGGCATGAAAGTCGATTTCTCCAGCTCCCAGTAATTACTTCCCCTTTTCCCCTGTCTTTCTATTTCCATTCCTAATTCTGGTTACCCTCTCAGCCCTTCTTTTCCCCTCACTTACACATCACCTTTTTCTGCTACTCCTCCTCCTTCCATTTCTTCTAGAACCTCTATCAAGTTTCTTTTCATCTGCTTTGCTCCAAAGAGAAAAGCCCTAGCTCTGCTAACCTACCCTCATAAAACATGCCCTGCAGCATCCTAGAAATCCAGTTTTTTTTCTCATATTTGATTTGAATCATCATAAGATCTGAAGGCAATGCTGAGGTCTTCTTAGAGACACATTCTGTCCTGACTATATAACACTGTATCCCCATCTAATGTACCCCTGGCAGTGGGGGAGAATGTACTTGGGGATCCTGATGTTAGAATCTAGGACATTGATTCTATGTCGTAATTCTGTGCATCCTACTACATCTATGCAGCCAGTCCTCAGCTGCTCAAGAAGATGGTTTTGTCCGTTTAGGAATGTGTTGCCTAGATGCACCTGACTGATTTGTTAGATCATTCAGAGGAAAATTAAGAGTTAGCCACGTTGTTGTGAGTCCCATGCACCCCAACCCATGAGTCATATCCTGTCAGATAAACTAAGGACTGCCGATTTCCTCCCTCAAAGGCAATAGAAGGCCATTTAATTAGATCATGGCTCTTCCCTCCCCCAAATCTATTTATCTTCCTAGTACCATATCCCTTATTATCTTTAGCTAAAGCAAATTCATCAATTATGCTTGTAAAAATGTCAAACGATCTTGCAAGCAGAATCCTTTGCAAACAAGTTCCAGATGCAGATTGCAGGATTGAATAGTTTGTCATATGAAGAACATTTGATGGCTCTGGGCCTGTATTCAGAAGAATGAGAGGTGACCTCTTTGAAACCTGTTGAATGGTAGAAAGGAGATGAGGGGTAATTTCTTTAGCCAGAGAGTGGTGAATCTATGGAATTCATTACCACAGGCAGCTGTGGAGGCCAAGGCTGTATGTACAAAGGTATATTAAGGCAGAGGTTGATAGATTCTTGATTGGTCAGTGTATGAAGGGATAAAGGGAGAAGGCAGGAGATTGGGTCTGAGTGGAAAACTGGATCTGCCAAGGTGAAATGGCAGAGCAGACATGGCCTAATTCTGCTCCTACATCTTATGGTTTTATGGTCTTATTTCTTTCACACTGGTGTCAGACCATACGATTATATTTGGACACAATGTGGTGAAAGTTATTTGCTCTGGGAAACTGCCTTTCCCATCCAGGTCGGCCTTGACACACCAATCACTGGCTGAAGAAAGTATGCTTGATCGTGAGCCTGCGCTGTACACCCTTGACTTGGAGCCTTCTTTCACAAATGATATGCGATGTTCTGTGCAGCATGGGGCATGAGATAAGTTGTGCTGCAGTACTCTCTGCTCAACCGCTTCTGTTACAACTTTGAGAACGTTGTTATGTCTCCAAGTGTACATGCCGCTGGAAAGATTGACTCTGCATGCACTCAAAATATGTTGAAGTGTTCCCTTCTCGCCACAAGCAGCACACTTGTCTGTCTTATCTTCATACCAGGTGCTGAGGTTGGCAGGTGTTGGGAGCAGATCGTACGCTGCTCTGCATAGAAAAGAGATGCGGAGCAGTTCCATCTGCCACAGAACATTCCAAGATAGATGTCGTTGTTCAACGCTTTCCCACCGGGTCCAAGCCCCTTGTTTGGCCAGGCCAGCTGTTTTAGCTAACCTCTTCTCCTCTTCTACCCCTCATATTTCTTGTGTTACAAGCTCATGGCGCTCCTTACCTGTAGAAGATGACCACCACTTGTGGGTTGTCCATCCAAGTCCCTGGCGGTTAGCTGGATAGCCCCATCCGTCTCCTTGTGCTTCAATCTAGACTCTGCCTCATCAACTGCTACACGGGCTGACCACTTCCTGCCTGATCGCAGATCGGGCTGGGTGTTCTTGATGACAGGGTCTTTTGAGTCTCGAAGCATCAAGAATGATCTTACCTTGGCTACCTTGACCTCTTCCACAATATTTGGTTCTTAATGTGCTTGGGGTGGGGTGGGGAGAAGGGATGGTAGAAATGCATTCTTGATCATTCGATCTCAATTTGATAGTGTCTGCGCCTGAATCTGCTCTGCTGAATTATTGCTCAAATTGCCAAGGTGGAAGTCTACTTCGCTTTGTTTTAAGCCGAATTTATAATCAATTAACTGTGTGAAAGTATGCTGAAATGTTAATTAATTAATAAAGCGCAGAAGACGAGGGGTGAGTATCTGTTTTAGCAAAAAAATATTGATTTTTCCAATTTCCGGCAATTTCTCCCCTGCGTCCCCCTTCTCTCCCTTTCCTTTCCCCATTATGGCTCCCCTCTTACCCCTCTGGTGACCTCCCTCCTCCCCTTTCTCCCATGATCCACTCTGCTTTCCTATGAGATTCCTTTCTCTTCAGCCCTTTACCCTTTCCATTATCACTTCCTAGCTTCTCACTTCACCACCCTCCCCCAGCCACCTATCTTCCTCCTCACCTGCCTTCTTCTATCTCCTTCCCCTCGTCCCACCTTCTTGTTCTGGTTTTTTCCTTCTTCCTTTCCAGTCCTGATGAAGGGTCTCGGCTCGAAGTGTCAACTCTTCATTCCCCTCCATTGATCCTGCCTGTCCTGCTGAATTGCTCCAGCATTTTGTTTGTTTGGCATTCTGGTTTTCTTTTTATTGATTATCATTTATAATTGTTATGCTACTGCCGACAGAAATGTGAACTTCCTTCTGTCATGTTCAACTGCATTGATGTTACTCATCAGGTAACTTTACAATTGGAAAACCTGACCTTCTGCCATTACTGGTAATGTCCTCAGCCTGAAATCTCACCTCTTTATTCCCCTTCTGCCTGACTTGCTGAGTTCCTCCAGCATTTTGTGTGTGTTACTGATGATGTTTATATATGGTTATGTGCCATAACTAAAAAACTAAATATATTGTAGCTGTAGAGCTAAGAAGGCACTGATAAACCAGACCAAATATCAACTCCATAATATATTTTTATAAATATTTTCCTGTGTTTTGGTCATTTCTAACATGTCGTGCCTACCTCCTGAGAAGATGGAGATGTTCCAAACTATTTAAAGGCAGAATACGTAGTCAACCACATTAGTTTGGAACAGAAGTGAAATACAGACCTGACTGATCAGGATTAGAATCATTGAGCGCTTGATGGTTAGCATGGACCCAGTGGGCAGAAGGGCCTTTTACAAGTGTAAAACATCTCTCTGATATTTTGAGTGTGTTCTAACATTCTCCAAGTCAAGAACAATCCAATCTCTTCTAGGTTACTCTTTTTAAAACCAGATCCACGATGTGATAAAAGGAGGCCAGTTCATTTCTTGCTAACATACAGGAAGCTTAGGCACATGGGGATTTGCATTTCCTGTATTGCACAAGGATCTGGAATCACATAAGCCTGCAGTTTGAGAACTGTGGCATCACTTTCATTGCAGCCAGGCTGTAAAATGGAAAGGATTTACAGAAATTAAAAAAGAAAGATCCGTTGTTTAACACTTCTTAAAAACTCAGTTGGTGTTCTGCCTGCACTGGGGGATTGCCTTTCTCAGGCTCATGTTAAATGCTGACCTTCAAACAACAAAATTGGAGATGCACTGCTTAGCATCAGAACATTCCAAAGAAGGTTTAAGCAAAGAAGCCAACAATTTTGGGGCAGATTTCCAAATAAAGATTAACTCTTTCGAATCTTATCATGGAATACTTCAAGGCAACGAGCAAGGTGTAGTGCTACCCAGCACAAAAGTCTCAAAATGGCACTACCTAAATCAGCGAGAGGCTTAAATACGTAAGTGTTGCAGCTCTCTTTGTGAATCAGCGCAAAGTTCATTTTGGTTGGTTATTGCCAGAAAACTAGTCAAGAGAAGTCGGTCTTCAGTCCATAATTACATGGTTGATACAGTGCAGTCTTCAGTAGCCATTGACAAGAAGATTCACCTCATTTTCTCTGGATAACAATGATGGCCAATAAAATGTTCATATAAAGATATATGCTTCCATGAAACAATCAGGCCTCAATTCCATATATGTTTAGACCTATGTGTCAATTGTGGAGACTTCATGCTGCCAACACTACGATTTAAAGTTTATCTCTCAATCATGAATTCATGATTCTACATGGGTTGAGCTTTCAATGCGTTTCATCAGAGGCTAAACCAATAAGGCAGGCAAAAGTGAAAGAAATTGGTTTCGGTAATTGTTTGTGTGTGATTGGAAGGAGGTATTAAAAAGTGGCTCCCTTGATGGGATATGGAAGAAATTGTGGCAAAAGCTGAGATCATCTATCAATGTACACTTATATTTCTATGGCATTGTTGTAACTCTGGTAATTAGAGAATTAAAGTAACCGGTGTATATCAAAATTATTTAACTTGAATGATAAAGTCATTTAAATATTTCATTCCAAATTTCAGTAATTTCAAAGCACAAGTACCTCTCACCAATTTTTCTGAGGGTGACTGACAGACACTAGTTCAAAATACTTCAGTGATGTCGTGTCTAGACGGTGATAAATTGCAGCTATTAATATGTCATTTTCCTCAAATGTTATTTTTGATCGAACAAATTCAATCAATGGTTATTTGTACCAGGCTGTTTGATGACCATAGTAGAATTTTTTCAGATATGTTTGTATTTTAACTTTATCATTGATTTGGTTTTATTTTAGGCAATGTTAAATTAGGATTAATTGTATAAGTCATGGTTAAGATCTTCCAACTAATTTTATGCTATTATGTTATTGCACAAATGCTTTTAGTATTTTAATGCACAACAAAGTTCAGATGTGGGGGGCTCCCCTGACTATACAAGCCAGCCCTAGCTGAGATTTCTGGTCTCATTTGTTAATTCCAATCACACTGCGTTGAGGGGACATAAAATTGGTTGTAAGACTACCTGGGATGGGAAGGGAAAAATTAGTATGGCTTTACTCTTTCAAACTATTCATTGATGCCTACTGGTATTGCAATCTGAGATGTGCATGGAGGAATACTGCTGACTGGCATATTCCAGGCTGCAGCAGTATGTGCTGAGGAACACATTGAACCAAGGGCTCGCAGTGCAGGGTTTTTCTGCTACTGGACAGAAAGTGACTGGGTTGGTGGTGGGGGGAAGTCCCTTAATTATTGTAGAAGGCAACATTCCTATTGGTTTTAAGAAATGTAATCGTCGTCGTGGCTATCCCTCGAGGTCGAGGATGATGGTCTTTGTTCTGTTGATCTACTTATGGGCTCTCAAGTGGCTTATGAGCCCAATCTTGGCTTTGAAAGTCCTTCCGCATTCAGGACAGGTAGTTCCAGATGGCAGATCGGGCTTTGGTTGTTGCTGCCTCTCTTTCCATTTTCTTCTCTTTTCTTCTAACTCTGCACATCTGTTGGCTTCGAAAGTTGCTGTTCCTTCTCGGATGATGGCTTGCCAGAGTTTCCTGTCCTTGGCATTGGTTTCCCAATTGCTGATGTCGATGTTACGTTTCTTCATGTTGGCTTTTAAGACGTCTTTGAATCTCTTCTGTTGTCCACCTCTTTCACACTTGCCTTCTTTAAGTGGGAGTAGAAGATTTGATTCGGCAGACGTTCGTCTTTCATCCGAACAACATGACCGCTCCATCTTGGTTGGTTCTTGATGACGTAGGCTTCAATGCTTGTTGTTTTTGCTTCATTTAGCACACTGACGTTGGTTCTTCTAGCTTCCCAGCGATATTTAAGATGTTTTGAAGACAGTGTTGTTGGAACTTTTCAAGTGCCTTCAGCTGTCGTCAGTATGTTGTCCAGGTTTCTGATGCATACAGGAACATTGGGATCACCACTGCTTTGTACACTGGACAGAAGGTGACTGGGTTGGTGGGGAGCAGGGGGGAAGTCCCTCAATTATTGTAGAGAGCAACAGTCCTATTGGTTTTAAGAAATATAATAGAATACTATGTAATGCATTGACTAAATATTAGAATGAAAGACATCACACTGTTTATCCTTGTAAATATTTTTATGAATAAAGTTTATCTTGATATATAAAAATACTTCTGTAAACTCTTACAGAAGTCATACCATCCTTCTGATCCCACCTATCCAAGTCACTCAGAATAGTTTTGCTCATGACTTGGGAAACAAAGCCCCAGCAAGGAGAGAAGGGAAAAAGGAATCTTTAACAAGGTAAATAAATCAAATCCATCAACATCTTTACTAAATCAGAATTTTTTATTTGAAGGGAAGATGATATTACAAAGAGGATGAAAGGTAGACTAAGTGGGGAAGCTTGGTGTGAGAATGATTATAAATGCCTTTTGGAATGAAGAAAGACAAAATGGTGATACTGACAGATCACGGTGGCACAGTCATTAGCACTGCTGCTTCACAGCTTCAGTGGCAGGAATTTCATTCTGATATCAGAGTTAGCCTGATATCAGTACAGAGTTTGCATGGCTTGAGTCTCCTTTCAGTATTCGGGTGCTCTCCCATATGCCAAAACTGACAGGTGCTGAAAATTACCCCTACCAGCAAGGAAAATGTCAATGGGAAGTTGATGAACATGTGTGAGAGAGAACATGTCATAGGCGTACAGGGGAACAATGACAAATGGGCCAACAAGAAGAAGACGGAGCTTAGGAGGGTTAATGGCGCCTAACGGCGACTCCTCTGCTTGCATCTTCGGAAACAGCTCTATCTCCATCTTTAGTATCTCTACGTTTCCCTTTCAGGGTTCTTTTGAAGACCCTGACCTGGAGTTACACACTGACTACGGTTCTTTGCGGGAATGGGACCTGCTCTCGGTTTCACAATTGGCCGTTGTTCAGCACGCCAAGGGCTCAGCCTAAAAGTTTGGCTCGCCTTTGGAGGCCTAGGATCTTAGGACTCTGGAGACGGGCAGATTGAGGGTCGGTGTCACGGCAGGAGATCCATGTGACATCAGGGGAGTCGGAAGATCTACGGCTGTGTGCCCAGAGACCCGAGATCTTCAGACACAGAGCTCGAGAAAAGCAATGCAATGGACTTTTAACATTGTAAAGCAGCGAGTTGTTTGTTATGTCTCCACTCTCGCTGTGAAATGGAGACATCTCTTTCTCCCTTATTAGGGAGAGTGGGAGCCTGTGGTATGTCGAATACCAGGTAAACAGTGTAGTCTTTGGAGTACTGCAAGTCTGTGTCTTTGCTGTTGCCTTGCTCACCTCGAGTGCTCAGTGGCGGGTGCTGATGCTTTTTTTTGCCAGTGGGGGGGGGATTGTTGCTCGCTGCCACTTATGCGAGGGAGGGAGGGGAGCCAGGGGTGGGGGGACTTTGGGGTCCTAACATTTAACTGTTGTTCATTCTTTGGGACACTCCACTGCTTTTGTGGATGGTTGCGAAGAAAAAGCATTTCAGGATGCATATTGTATACATTCCTCTGACATTAAATGTACCTTTAAAACCTTTGGAACCTTTGAACAAGATATGGAATAAGGTAGATGAAGTTGTAGCACAGTTAAAGATTGGCACATGTGGTCCGAATCAGAGTCAGATTTATTATCACCAGCATGGTGATATTTAATATTTGAAAAAAAATCAAAGGACTATATTGTTATGTTTCATAACTCCAAATCTAATCGAAAGAAAAGCACAGGATCTGGGGATAAGCATGTCTACTTCATTTTACTTTAGTGAGGTGTGCACATATGATGTGGTGGCATAACGAGGTATGCCATTCATGTACTTCTTACATATAAACCACATCACTCTTCTTTGCTTAGCTATAAACTCTAACTCAATATACTGTAAAATGCATCTCAACTCAAATATGAACAAATTGCTCTCCAGTCTGTATCTAGAGATTTAATTACTGTGGAGGATTTCTTACTCTTGTGGGATAACGTCTTTCCTGACGGGATGGGGTGGGGGAGTCACTCTGCTTGGCAGATGGGAGTTGTGACTATAGAACAATCTCAGGTACTGGGGCCTCCTTCATGATGGTTGTAGGGGTTGACTCTGAACTGCAGGAAACAGTTCTGACAGCTCTGGACACCTTTCTTCTCTAACAATTGACTCTACTCTCCTCAACTGATCAGTGTGTGGCCTCCAGATGACATCAGATGCAACCTTCGCTGTGTAAGAGAGTAGTCCCGTTCTGTCCTTAATCTTTCCAAGTACTCACTTTTGATCACCTCCGTAGACCCTTGCCACACTTGCTTCTCCAGGAGTATAACATCAAAACTCCTTGTTTAAGGAGCCCTCACTTTGTCTCAGCTGTTCGTCCTGCATGCTCCTTCTACAACTGGGTTTGAGGAGATCCAAGTGTGAGCGCAAGGGACAACCAGGAACAGCATAGCTGGTGAATTGTTGGTTGAGGACTGTGCTGCCTCGTAATATGCAAAAATAAATTGGTGAGGTTCTGATTCAGTGTCAGTGTAGCATGTTCTGCTGACATTGCTTGCACTGTGTTCTTTAGGCTCTGGACAAACCTTTCCACCAAGCTATTTGTAACTGGGTAGTATGGTGCAGATGTAATAGATCTTACTCCATTCATCTTCAGGAATGACTGCAACTGTACGCAACAAACTGTGGTCCATTGTCACCTACTAAGTATTCTGGAACACCAGTGCTTGGGAAGAGGCTTCTCAATACATCAGCAGTGTGTGAGGCTGTAGTGGAGGCTATTGGGAACACCTCTGTACACTTTTTACTGCATACACTACTACCAATAGGTTTGTTCATGAATGGTCCATCAAAATCCACATGCACCCTCTGCCAGGGCAATGTGGGCCATTCCCAAGGCTGGAGAGGTGCTGCTTTTGGCATCTTCTAGACCTGCTGACATCCCGAACAATGCATAGCAAGCTGCGCAGTCTGTTGCGCTATCTCAGGCCGCTAGACAAGGCTTTAAACCAACGCTTTCATTTTGACCACATGTAGATGACCAGCATGCAACTCCTTCAACACTTAGCTCTCACTTTGGTTGGTACATCCACTCTCAATCCCCACATAAGGCAACGCCTGTCAAAGGCAAGTTCATCCCAGCACTGGTAAAATGGGAGAACTGGAATTTCTGCTGCACGTTCCAGACATTTTGGGTGGCCATGTAGACCAGAGACTGAGTGGGGATCTTATCTGATATCCCTTTGGATCATCTCTGCTGTAATAGGGAGACTTTCACTTTGCATTAGGAAGAGAACGTCGAGAGGAGTATCCTCTTTTATAAATTTTTCTGATATTTCCTTTTGCAAGAGTAAATGGGACAATCCATCAGCATTTCAATGATTACTTATCCTCTAATAAGCAGCCCATCTCTGCATTCATGCTACTACTGTTAATGGAACACCCTTCTGTGGACTGAAATTAGACACTAGTGGCTGATGATCAGTAATGAGTAAACAGGTATTGGTTGAAAAGTTTTACATCCCAAACCAGACTTGAGGCCTCGCTGTGTGTAATTTTCTTCAGTGTCTCTCCGCACTTGGACCATTACTGTATATTCCTGTCACAGGCAGATCCACAGTCCATTATCAGTCCAGCCTGTAACAGTATGCACAGAATTATTGATGAGTAGGACTTTTCCATTATGATTCCCCCAAGTACATCCTGTCCTATCAGCGGGACAGACTAACCATGGTAGCAAAGCTATTGGATAATTGGAGGGTTGTCCTTGTTCAAACATCCAGTCAAATACAGGCAGGCAAACCTCCTGCTACCTATTACTATCTTTCCAGCCACCTTCAGTTGAATCAGGACTCTGCTTTATTGAACACTAAGTGAAAGAACATCAGAAGACTGTCCAGTATCCTGCAAGTGGGGTATTTAAGCACCCCTGAGTTATTGAGTCACCAGGCTGGCACAGTCCTGAAGGACGTGTTTCTCAGAACGTGTCTGTGTCAGATTCTAAGGAAAGCAACAGGTGAAATAAACCCCCACGAAGTCATCCTCATAAATCTAACTGTTGTAGATGCATTTGTCCTTGACAATATTGTAGGATTGATAATGCCAGCATTTGTGATATTCTGAAGCATATCGAGATTATGAAGAGGGTGGCGTTGGGGGATTTGAAGCATATAAGAAGTAGGCAAATTCCTATGTCCTAATGAGGTGTACCCTTCAGTGCTGTTGAAGGCAAGGGAGGAGATTGCTAGGGCCTTGACTGAGATTTTGGTATCTTTGGTAGCCATGGGTGAGGTGTTAAAAGATTGGACGATGGCTAATATTCTACCTTCATTTGAGAAGGGCAGAAGGTGTGTGAGGACAATCTTAAGTATACCTAACATCAGTGGTGGAGAGGTACTGGAAGAGTTTCTGAAGGATAGGATGAGCTGAACCTGCTGAACTGATTACACAACCAACAGACTCACTTTCAAGGACTCTACAATTCATGTTCTCAGTAGTATTTATTTTTTATTTGCACAATTTGTCTTCTTTTGAACATTGGATGTTTTTCAGTCTTTATGTATATCTTTTCATCAATTCTATTGCATTTCCTTACTTTCCTGTAAGCACTTACAAGAAAATGAGGCAGTGCAGTACATGGTAACATACACATATTTTGATAATAAATTTACTTTGATTTTGCAAAACCAGCATCAGGAGAGGATGAACTGATCATGTCTCAATGGTTCTGTTTCCTCAAGGATGGTGAGGGAGCACAGAGGCTGATTTTTTTTTCCTTGTCAGTTTATCAGATCTCTATGATCTTCTGTGGGTGACCAAGAGCCACAAAACCCATATCTGGAGCGCTCAGGGGCACAGCCCATTCAGACTTCCTTACCTCCAAGTCATTGCAGATTGTTGTAACTAATCAATGCTCATTCACACGTTGCGGTGCCAATACTCTAATGCTGAAGGAGAAGAACTCTACAGTGCAGCAGCACGATGACATGGCTGTTAGTGCATCGTTTTACAGCACCACCTGAAAGATTGTGTTTCTGTTCCTGCCAAGTTCATAACATGACTGTGTGGGTTTCCTCTGGGTGCCCCAATTTCCTCCCACATTCCAAAGATATACGGTTGTGGGCATGCTAGTTTTGGTGTTGGAAGCCCAGTGCAATCCATGCTGATTTGATCTGACTCTGCCAATGCATTTCACCGCGTGTTCCAACGTACATGTGACAAATAAAGCTCATCTTCAGTCTTCATCTTTACACTTAGTTAGGAAGCAATAGAGACACAGTAAGGAAACAGGCCATTCAGCCCATCGATAGGCACATGGATGATAGAAAAATGGAAGGCTATGTAGGAATGAAGTGTTAAAGTTGATCTTAGCATAAGTTGAAAGGTTGGCATGATGTTGTGCACTGAAGCTGTACTGTGCTGTGTTTATTTCTTTATATCCTATGTTCATTTATTGAGATACAGTGTGGGAGTAGGCCCTTCCGGCCATTTCAACATTCGAACCGCGCCCTCCAGCAATCCTCTGATTTAACCTGAGCCTAATCACCCTCAAATTTACAACTGGTACGTCTTTGGACTGTGGGAAGAAACCAGAGTACCTGGAGGAAACCCACACGGTCACAGGGAGAACGTACAGACTCCTTACGGACAGCGACAGAAATTGAACCTGGGCCGTTGGTGCGGCAAAGCGGTGTGCTAACCACTTTGCTATTGTGCTGCCCCACGTTCTATGTGCTATGTTTAAAACATGTATTTGCAATTCAGCCTATTGTTAAATAGTCAGTTTCTTGCTGCATTCTTTGTCAAGCAGTTGCTGGTACTTAAAAACATTCAAACTATTCTTTCTCATGTCCATGATACCCTTCCCATTCAACTATTCTTACCTATCTCCAAAAGTAGGTGGCCTCTTCATAGTTAGAGGATATTGCAGGAACGTGCCGCCAGAAGTTTAAAGAAAAATTTCAGTTTTGAACTTATTGTCCAGATTATATGTATCACTTTTGAAAAGAATTCCTGGGGCTTGTTCATCAGAGTTCATGAAAATCATTCTTGATGATCAGAATTAGCCGTTGAGGTGAAGGCTAGGTGGAGTGGGTTGAGGTTATTAATTTGTGAATTAACAAAACGTGTTCAGTCATCAATGCTGATGAAGAGTCTCTGCCTGAAACGTCGGCTGTTTATTTATTATAAGACATAGGAGCAGAATTAGGCTATTGGCCCATCAAGTCTGCTCTGCCCTCGATCATGGCTGATATATTTTCACTCTGACCTATTCTCTTGCCTTTGATGCCCCTACTAATCAGGAACCTATCAAACTCTGCTTTAGATATACCTGATTACTTGACCTCCACAGCTGCCTGTGACAATGAATTCCACAGATTCAGCCCGTTATGCCGGTCCACCGCACCCCAATCCGCACCATATTCCGGCCCCATTACCCCCACCTTCATTAACCCCGCCTGCCAGACGCCCATGGCTCACCCCCCTCTTTCCCGTTCTACCTCCCTGATACTGCAGATGACCCTTTCCACAATACTTGGAGTTGAATTAATTTATTCCTTTCCATGGATGCTGCCTGACCTGCTGAGTTCCTCCAGCATTCTGGCTGTGTTACCCTGGATTTCCAGCATCTGCAGAATCTCTTGTGTTCAGTCTGACCCCTACAAAATGATGAATATCAACATGGAATATCTTAATATTTTGACCCAACATGATAACACAAAATCAATGATAGCTGCCAGCACCATGTGAATAAATAGTGCTAGGATAAACCTCAGAGGGTTAATAAAGTATTGGGCCGGTGTGCTGGAGCTAACATGGCATAAATGAGATATCTGTTTCGATTCGTCAAACCTCAACAAACGTCTTATAAAAATGCACTGACCTGTGAAAATGGGGTATTTGAACAGATTAATGAAATCCCACAGTCGATATATGCAAACAGGGTCGGAAAAGAAGAGCAAACGTGGCTTTAGCCATGTGCCATTCCCAGGGTCCAAGTCTGTGAGCTTTGCTCTTGTTTTTGTCATGGCTAGAGAAAGCTAAACCGCAGTCCCTTCCCCCGGCTCTAATCACTTTAATAAAAAGCCTGTATGCTCTTTTATCAGACTGATATCTTATGAATTCAATACCAGGCAACAGCATTGTTTCCAACCTGTCTCATATGCACATTAAAACACAGCCTCTCTTTATCCTGCCCATCAGTGTTGACATTTCTGCTACAGTTTCCATGGACGAGGTCAGAGTTCATAAAAACACTGAGGATATGCCAAAAAGGAGACATAAAGACTCTTTTTTTTGTCGATAAATCTGTGTAAAGGTTATTTATTGCAGAGTAAATGTTGTTTAGACTTTAGTTTCTGGCATGGGGAGGATTATAAATGAAAGAAGCCAGTTTAAGCTGATTTTTGAAAGTCTTTGCATGGGAACGGTTTCCTCCCCATCTGCACATTAGTAATGCCTTGTGTGTCATGTTTTTTTTTCTCAGCAGTACATGCTACTACATTGTCACACAATCTGTAGGCAGTCACGGCTAGCATGAGTGATTACTGGGGAACTTGATGATTTATAATGGCTGTTTACTGCATTAATACCTTCTGCTTAATGAAGCTACGTCCATTTTAAACCCTGTACCTAGCTTTGCAAATAGGAAGGATGGCAAAAGCCCTTATGGTTTTCAGCATTCTAAATGCTGAAAACTGTTTGACTGACCTAGAGTAAATAATTTTCCTCCCTCAATTTCACCTCTTGTTTCACCTCTCTCCTGAATAGGTCGACTGTTGTTTGGGATTTGAAGTTACAAACACCAGGTCATTTACTGTGATCTGTATTGGTATGGTTAGGCTACATGTTAACAGTTTACTCCAGTAGGAAGACTGTCACAACAAAGTTTCATTTGCATTTCACCTGGTATCCACAGCTGTTAGCAAGAGTCACTGAGAAGAATTTTCATCTAGAAAGTGAATGACGTCTTGACTTCACTATCTATCTTGTTATGACCTTGCATCTTATTGTTTGCCTGCACTGCGCTCTCTCTGTAACTGTGACACCTAATTCTGCATTCTGTTATTGTTCTCCCTTGTATTACCGCAATGCACTGTTGTAATGAAATGATCTGTTAGGCATAATGCAAGGTGTGTTTTTCACTGTACTTTGGTACCTGTGACAATAATAAACCAATTTACCAAGTTACCACAGGATTTCCAAAAGCACCTTGTAGTTCAGCCCTGTAATCAGACGTATGATAGTGGTAGGCTAGTTTCATGGGTAAACTGATTGTCCAGTCAAACATAGTACAGTGCAGGAACAACCCCTGACAAATGCTACACATGCCTCTACATCTCCTCCCTCACCGCCATTTAAAGGTCTCAAACAGTCTTTCCAGGTGAAGCAACACTTCACCTGTGAGTCTGTCTGGATCACCTTTTGTATCTGGTGCTATTGAGCTATTTGGCCCATCGATTCTGCTTCACCATTCCCTCATGGCTGATGTATTATCCCTTTCATCCCCATTCTCTTGCCTTCTTCCTATAACCTTTAATGCCCTTGCCAATCAGGAGCCTATCAACCTCTGCTTTAAATATATCCAGCGACTTGGCCCTCATAGCTGTCTCTGACAATTGATTCCACAGATTCACCACCCCCTAGCTGAATAAATTCCACCTCTTCTCTATTCTCAAAGGAACTTTCTATTCTGAGGCTGTGCCCTCTGGTTCTAGACTCCCCTCTATAGGAATTGTCCTCTCCATATCCATTCTATCTAAGCTTTTCAATATTCTGTAGATTTGAATGAGATCCGCCCGTTATTCTTCTAAGCTCCAGTGAATCTAGGCCTGGAGCTAACAAACACTCCTCATACCTTAACCCTTTCATTCTCATGAAACTCCTCTTGACCCTTTCCAATACTGGCACATACTTTCTTAGATAAGGGGCCCAAAACCACTCACAATACTCCAAGTGCACTTTGACCAATGCCTTATAAAGCCTCAGTATTACATTTGAAACCCCGCTGCTTTCCTTGGCTGTGTAAGTCTAGGGAAGACGCACTTCAGTCCCGCCAAACCCATGAGATTGAGATGGCTGTCCCACCCCAACCTCGGTTTGTTTGGATGCTGGGTAATTTGCTACCCTGTTACAACTCAGTACCAAGAAATAACAGACAGCACACTGCATATGACTAAAGGAATTATATTTATGAATCTTACTTAACTAAAGGGTTAGTAAAGAAAAGAAAGAAAAAAACAAAAGGGGCCCATTATAATTAAACAGTCAAATATGCACAAGTTGGAGCTCATCTTGTACTTCTCTGTCACTCACGCGCGGGGTCCTTGGTCTGCGTGAAAGCACACACCACCGTCTGAACGTCGCTCACAATCCATCTCAACAGACAGGTCTGCCACTGGATCGTACCCTACGGCTGGTTCTCCCCAGTGTCTTCTCTCTTCATCTCCCGCCCAACAAAAGACCCAAGACCTACCTTAGTGTCCCTCACCAAAAAAACCTCTCCCCAGTTCCACCATCCTAATTGGATGGCACACGTTCCTCAGCATCCCTTATCTTCAACAGCAACCCAGACAGGCTGAAAGCAGAACAGACTGCTGTTACAGAGCTGCTAAATGAAATACCTATAGCGTAACGGTAAAGATGTGAACCAGGGCATTACACATTCTTGCTTTTATATTCTAGTCCTCTCGAAATGAATGCCAACGTTGCATTTGTCCTCCTTACCACCAACTTAACCTGCAAGTTAACCTTTTGGGAATGTTACATGAGGACTCCTACACCTTGGCATGTGGTTCCTTCCAGTTCATGCTTTAGCCCTGTCCTTCAATGTCATCGCTGAGAATTGACTAACTTTTCTATTTGGCCAAGCTATTATTTTTGTTCTTCCCAATGAGGAGGACTGCTAGTTACGTTGATACATTGTGATAACAAGCTAGAGTGTGTTTTAACTAGCATTCTAACTTCTCTGTGTTTCTCCTGGGGTATAGATATAAATCCCGGGTCACAGTGCGATGAAGGTTGAGGAAATTGAGCACACTATCATGATACCTCATCCACCATGTACAATGGGCCAATTGCTAAACATTCCTTGATACTTAATTGGTTAGGAGTGGTAAAACAGGGTCAGGGAATGTACCATGCCACTAGCCCATGCCAGCTTGATCCAGAGGCAAATTTGTGAAGTTCCTCTGATCTGAGCATACAACTAGCACTAACTTCAATGTTGAGTATCTTAGCACAACAGTAGGGAATGTCCAGACGTCCTCAAAGTCTCAATGGAGGAAGAAAATGCAATCAAAATGCTGGAGGAACTCAGCAGGTCAAGCAGCATTTATGGAGTGGAGTAAACAGTTGATGTTACAGGTTGAGACCCTTCATCAGGACTTGAAAGGAAGGGGGAAAAATCCAGAATAAGAAGGTGAGGGGGGAATAAGTACAAGCTGGCAGATAATAGGTGAGACCAGGTGTGGGGGAAGGTGGGTGGAGGAGGTAGAAGAGGTAAAGGGTTCAAAAGGAAAGAATCTGATAGGAGAGGAGACGGGACTGTGGGGAAAAAAGGAAAAGAGGATTGCACCAGAGGGTGGTGATAAGAAAGTGAGGAGAAGAGAATGGTTAAGAGGCGACCCTGAATGGGGGAATGGAAAAAGAGAGGCGGGGGGAGAAATTAATGGACATTAGAGAAATCATTGTTCATGTCATCAGATTGGAGGCTACCCAGACAGAATATGAGATGTTGCTCCTCCAACCTGCAAGTGACCTTCTCGTAGCAGCAGCAGTAGAATGAACCGACATGTTTGAATGGGAATGGGGAGTGCAACTGAAATGGATGATAACTGAGAATTCATGCCTTCTTTGGTCGTCAGAACAAAGGTGTTTGACTGGTTTTGCAGTACTTCCTCTATGCCAGTGTTTGGGTGGTTGGTGGCCAATGAATGTGATGCTTCCACTAACTATCCATTAGGAGCATTCAGGACAGCAGTGCGGATCTCCTATGGGTTAGAAGTTGGGTGCAAGGAGCAGATGTGATGTGCCAGCTCACGGACTTCCCACCTACCTGTGCCGTCAAACAGATTCTGCACCAGCTATTGTAGGCTCCCCTTTCCACAGTGGCCTCATCAGTTTAGATTATTGTCATGTGCACATGTACGTGTGCGCACAGGGGCAATGTCAAACTTACTTGCAGCAGCATCACAGACAATAGATAAACAGTATTCACAAGAAAAACAATTAAACATAAGTCATACACATTTTTTAAAGGAACACAATTAGAACAAAATAAACAGCTGCCTCAGATCCCCAGCTATGGAGTGGAAGCAAGTTATCTATAATCCCAGGGGACACAAAAAGAAAAGCTCACTTTGAATTCCTCCAGCATTTTTTTTGTGTTGTTGAAGATTTCCAACATCTGCTTGAAGGAAATAAGTAGGAGGCTCGGCTTTCTAAAGGACTAATTCCAGCGTAGCTTGAAGCCGGCCTGCTCCTCTTTAAAGCAGACATGCGCTGCGGCTGTGTAGCAAGCAGACCCCATGTGCAATGTGACTGTGGCTTAGCAGCGGACAGAGAGAGTGAGCTGTCTGAGCCAGCAGAGGAGAAGGAGATCTTTTACCCACAGTGATGGAGAGGACCTTCCCTCCAGCACAAGCAGAAAGGGGTGAGCGATCAGATGTGGA
The DNA here is from genome assembly GCF_963921235.1 of Mobula hypostoma. Classification (NCBI taxonomy): domain Eukaryota; kingdom Metazoa; phylum Chordata; class Chondrichthyes; order Myliobatiformes; family Myliobatidae; genus Mobula; species Mobula hypostoma. Next base: position 219,420,906 of record NC_086098.1, on the reverse strand, counting down.
AAAGATGGACTCTAAAGATCAGTCAGGTCCCCTCCCCCCTTCCCCCAGGAATGGATGAAGTCTTGCAAAAAGTTGAAATTACTTCAGAAGCCGTCATTTAATACCATCTACGCCTGCCACATCGGATCAACTATTCTGCTGGACTCTCTCGCTGCTTAGTGTGTCACCATTCACACACCAACACATTATGTCAGTCAGGACGTAGGCCAAACGTTCACTGCCCCACACCCACACCCACCCTGCCCTCCTGCAAGGTGCACAGCTGCTACCTTCTGGCTATAGGGAAGTATAGTTTACCATTCAGCATGTCATCAAAAATCTTGGCAAGCTTCTATACATAATATATCCTCGTTATGTAGAATCTGATCATCACTATCAGACAATCGAGCACAAGTAAGCTTTAAAAATTTTATTTAGAAAAACAGCTTGGTAACAGGGTCTTCCAACCCAACAAGCCCACACCACTCAATTAGTTCAAAGCTCAAAGTAAATTTATTATCAGAGTACATACATGGCACCACACAACCCTGAGATTCTTCTTCTGTGGCATACGCAGCAAATCTATAGAACAGTAACTTTAAACAATGGACAATAAGCTGCAAATGCAGATATAAATAAATAACAATAAATCATGAGCATGAAATAACAAGATAAAGGAGTCCTTAAATGAGTGTAGTTATCCCTTTTTGTTCAAGAGCCTGATGGTTGAGGGGTAATCACTGTTCCTGAACTTGGAGGTGTTAGTCCTGAGACTTCTGTACCTTCTGCCTGTTGGCAGCAGCAAGGGAAAAACATGGCCTGGGTGGTGAGGATCTTTGATGATGGATGCTGTTATTCAATGGCAAGGGGGTACTGAGGCCCAGGTCTTGATGTTAAGTGCGGAGCTGTAATCAATAAAGAGCCGGCTGGGTGATATACTGTGACTGGTGCTCCCAATGTGGCCTTCTATATATTGGCGAGACCCGACGTAGACTGGGAGATCGTTTTGCTGAACACCTACGCTCTGTCCGCCAGAGAAAACAGGATCTCCCAGTGGCCACACATTTTAATTCCACATCCCATTCCCATTCTGATATTTCTATCCACGGCCTCCTCTACTGTAAAGACGAAGCCACACTCAGGTTGGAGGAACAACACCTTATATTCCGTCTGGGTAGCCTCCAACCTGATGGCATGAACATTGACTTCTCTAACTTCCGCTAATGCCCCACCTCCCCCTCCTATGCCATCAGTTATTTATTTTTATACAACACATTCTTTTTCTCTCTCTCCTTTTTCTCCCTCTGTCCCTCTCACTATATCCCTTGCCCATCCTCTGGTTTCCCCCCCCTCCCCCTTTTCTTTCTTCCTAGGCCTCCTGTCCCATGATCCTCTCATATCCCTTTTGCCAATCACCTGTCCAGCTCTTGGCTCCATCCCTCCCCCTCCTGTCTTCTCCTATTATTTTGGATCTCCCCCTCCCCCTCCCACTTTCAAATCTCTTACTAACTCTTCCTTCAGTTAGTCCTGACGAAGGGTCTCAGCCCAGAATGTCGACTGTACCTCTTCCTAGAGATGCTGCCTGGCCCGCTGCGTTCACCAGCAATTTTGATGTGTGTTGCAAGTTGCAGCAGTCACTGACGTGGGGCCCTCACCCTTGTGCAACAAGATGAACCCGAGCGCCACCAGTAGCAGCCAGCTAGTGGTGCTGCATCAGCATACTCAGGGGAACCAGGTGAGTAAAGCTGGTTGTTTATTAATTTTTTTTAGAGATACAGCGTAGAACAGGCCCTTCCAGCCCAACCAGTTGTGCTGCCCAGCAATCCAACAATTTACAATGACCAATTAACCTACAAACCGGTGCGTCTTTGGAGCACCCAGATGAAACCCACATGGTCATGGGGAGAACGTACAAACTCTTCAGTTAGTGCCCGAATGTGGTGGATCTGTGGAATCCATTGCCATAGATGGTCTTAGAGGCCAAGTCAATGGGTATATTTAAAGCAAAGGTTGGGAGGTTTTTGATTAGTAAAGGTGTCAATGGTCATGGGGAGAAGGCAGGAGAGGATAATGAATCAACCATGATGGAATGGCAGAGGAAACTCGATGGGCTGAATGGGCTAATTCTGCTCCTATGTCTTGTGGTCTTAAGGACCCTGTCTACACTTCTCAGTGCCATAGTAAAGATTCCACCCACACTGGCCATTCACTCTTTACCCATCTTCCATTGGACAAAATTACAAAAGCCTGAAAGAATATCCCACCAGGCTCGAGGACAGCTTCTACCCCACTGTTACAAGACTATTAAATGCATCCCTATTATGATAAGATGGATCTTGATTTCTTTATGACCTTGTACCTTATTGTTTATCTGCACTGTATTTTCTCTGTAGCTGGTGCACTTTATTCTGTATTCTGTTATTGCACCTCAGCGTACTGTGTAATGACCTGATTTTCATGAACAACGTACAAGGCAAGCTTTTTACTATTCTTCAGTACACCAATTCTTCGCGGCGACAGTTAGTAATGCGATAACCTATTGCACCACCTTGTGGTGCAGAGTAGAGTTTCAGCGAGGTTTTGCCTGAAAATGGTCAGCACCTAAGTTCGTGCTAGCCAAATACCTTTTAACTTACGTTGAAACTCACTTGAACAACACACAAAATTCTGCTTAATCCAGCTGTGAGGCACTGAAGACTAGGAAGATGATTCTATAAATTGTGGCCAGTCACTGATGGTGTGACCATCAGCATCCAAGGTGATGGCTGTGGTGTTTAGGTGCGTTTTCCGAAAGCTCCCTCTGGAAAGCACTATAGGGCTATTAAAACAATATACTTCATGCCAGTTTGAAAGTTTCTTCCCCCAAGGATGAACCATTTTAGTTAATCCCCATCCCCTTCTATTACCCCATTTACTGCACTGTGGACACTTTAAACCACATTTTTATAATGCTGTTTACATTATAAATACATGCTGATATTTATGTATTTATGCGTATTTTATTCCATATTGGTCCCTTAACCTCTAACTTTTTAAAATAATTCTTCATTCTTTATAATTGTTGAATGTTGTTTTTTGCTGCATGTTGTGCTCTGACCAACACACCACAGCAAATTCCTAGAACGTGTAAGTGTATCTGGTGAATAAAGTCAATCCTTACTAATTAGAGGAGGTATAACTGGGAATGCTGGAGAAGTCAGGACTCCAAGAGAGCATTTAGCTGGAGGAGTTTACCGGAAAGGGAGGAGTGAGGCAGTAGATATACTGTGGAGGGATTGAAAATTAGGTTTACATGTCATGTAGTTTGTTGTTTTGTGGCAGCAGTACTGTGCAAGACATAAAAACATACTTTATAGGAATAAATAAACAAACACAAAAGAGGAATAGCGAGGTAGTGTTCATAAGTTCATGAACATTTCAGTCCCCTGATGGCAGAGGGGAAGAAGCCGTTGCTAAAACAGGCTCCTGTACCCCCTCCCTGATGGTAGTAATGGGACGAGGGCATGTCCTGGATGGTGTGTGTCCTTAATGATGGATGCTGCCTCGTTGAGATACTTCCTCTTGAAGATATTCTTGATGGTGATGAGGGTTGTGCCCATGATTTGGCAGGGAGGGTTGTGCTCATGATTTGGCAGTGAGGATTGTGCTCATGATTTGGCGGTAAGGGTTGTACCCATGATTTGGCAGAGAGGGTTGTGCCCATGATTTGGCAGTGAGGGTTGTGCTCATGATTTGGTGAAGGCTGTGTCCATGATTTGGCAGAGAGGGTTGTGCCCATGATTTGGTGGTGAGGGTTGTGCCCATGATTTGGCAGAGAGGGTTGTACCCATGATTTGGCAGTGAGGGTTGTGCTCATGATTTGGTGAAGGTTGTGCCCATGATCTGGCAGAGAGGGTTGTGCCCATGATTTGGTGGTGAGGGTTGTGCCCATGATTTGGCAGTGAGGGTTGTGCTAATGATTTGGCAGAGAGGGTTGTGCCCATGATTTGGCGGTGAAGGCTATGCCCATGATTTGGCGGTGAGGGTTGTGCCCATGATTTGGCGGTGAAGCCTGTGCCCATGATTTGGCAGAGAGGGTTGTGCCCGTGATAGAACTGGCTGAGTCTACAACCCTCTGCAGCCCCTTTTGATCCTGTGCTTTGGAGTTTCCATACCAGGCTGTGATGCAACCAATCAGAATGCTCACCGCCATACATCTGCGGCAATTGGTAAGGGGTTTTGGTGATGTACCAAATCTCCTCAAACTCCAAGTGAAGTATAGATGCAGGTCTGCCTTCTTTGTAATTGCATCAATGTGTTGGGCCCAGGATAGAGCCTCTGAGATGTTGATGCCCAGGAACTAGAATCTGGTCACCTCTTCCACTGCTGATCCCTCAATGAAGACAGGGTGCATTGAGTTTCTTAGTCTCTGAGATCTGTTTATCTGAAGAGATGAAGGAGTCATCTGATGGTCACATTCTCCTGTAGGGTGGGTGCCACTCCCCTGTCTCCTAACCCCTGCTTTGCTGGCAAAGGACTTCAGATTCCTGAAGGATAGGCCAGCAGTGCAGTGGGATAATCAGAGATAAAGGTGTAGATGTTCTAGCAGCAAACTCAAGTCTATGCTGCATGACCACCACCTTCTTGAGGTTGTGTCCAAGTAGTCCTATTGACATCGACCAGCCATCTTTATTCTGTAGTTCCTGACTCCCAGGGCTTATACAATCTCTCACAGCTCTCCTTCCATAACCTTCCACGACCAGAAGTTGAAGCACTCTTATATTCTCCCCTACCCATCCGTCCAGTTTGCTTCCACCTCAGAATTTGTATTCCACTAACCCTGGTACTTTGGGCTTCTGCTGTACTCTTTGGCTCCCCCAGTTGCCCTACAAGTTAGGCTGCACCGAGCACGTTGACAGATGCTGACCTGTGGTCATGCTGGAAATGCACAGCAGGTCAGGCAGTGCCTAAGGAGAGAGAAAGTCTCTCAACAAACCTTCATCAGTCTTGCTGAATATTACTGGCATTTTCTGTTTCACCAGTACTGATTCTTTGATGGATTTGGATTTAAAAGGCTCAAAATTACTGTCATATTCTGAAATAAAGCTTAACAATTTCACGTGTGAAAACATGCATTAGAAACTTAAATTGTTTCCCTTTTCAGAATTATATAGGTGAACTTGTTTTGTACTGATAAAACTATAGTTAGAACTAAAAATTGCATGGAAATAATTGCTTTTGTTCAGTACTTTTCATCTGATCCACCTGACCTATCAATATCCCTCGTGCAGAGCCTGAGCAATAAGGGAGAGGCAGTTTTTTCTATAAACTTGCAGTACAGATTTTTCTAAATAGTCATAGTCATACTTTATTGATCCTGGGGGAATTGGTTTTCTAGATATGCTATTTACTGCCACAATACATATTCCCTTTGGGCAGTGTAGTTCTAGATTTCATTATATCTACCCAGATGCTGTTGTTGCTAGCCATTTACGCATTGAGTAGGGCACAGGCAGTTCCAAGGTTACAATGGAGTTCCATTCCTGAGAACTGCATCTCAGCCAGAAATAAACTAAGGCAGTGTGTGAGTGGGCAAAGCTGCTTAGCCCTCCAGCTCTACTTGACTCAACCCAACCCAGTTGTTACAGTTCAGGGATCTGTGAAGGGTAGTGTTTGATGAGAGCCCATAAGACCATAAGACAGAGGAGCAGAATTAGGCTATTCGGCCCATCAAGTCTGTTCCACCATTCCAGCATACTGATTTATTATCCCTCTCAACCCCATTCATCTGTCTTCTCCCCATAATCTTTGATGTCCTTACTAATCAAGACCCTACAAACTTCTGCTTTAAATATGCCCAATGACTTGGCCTCCACTGCCACCTAGGCAATGAGTTCTACAGACTCACTACCATCTGGGTAAAACAAAATTCCTCCACATCTCTTTTATAAAGGGATGTACTGTATTCTGAGGCTGTACTATCTGGTCCTAGACTCTCCCACTATATGAAGCATCCTATCCCATGTCCACTCTATCTAGCTCTTTCAACATTCGATACATTTCAATGGAATCCCCCCCCCCCCCATTCTTCTAAACCCCAGGAAGTTCAGGCCCAGAGACACAAACACCGCTCAACTGTTAACCCTTTCGTTTCCAGGATAATTCTTGTGAACCTTCTGTGGATCCTTTTCAATGCCAGCCCACCTTTTCTTAGATAAGGACCGTACTCCAAGTGCAAGAAAATGTTGTGAGAAAATGCAATAGCAAACCATGCCATCTTAAAATGCAGAAAGAGAAGTGGACATGAAAGGATGGGGAATTGCCCTGCCCCTATAAAACAAATCCAATTCAACTGTTCCAGTCCCCAGGTAGGACTGCCTGCTGGATGTAGTTTATGATCTCCGTTATCTAATACTTCAATGTGCTTTTGGGATGCTAAGAGATGCAGTGGTGGGCCAGATCTCGATGGCCAATGCTAAAAGTTCTATGACAAACTAGCAATAAACTGCATCCTCAACTCTTTAAAATCATAGAAGGAAGGTAAAAGAATACTCAAAGTAGGAAACAGTATAAAGTGGTAAATGAGACATTAACTCTGTTCTTTCTCTCAAAGTAGGAAACAGTATAAAGTGGTAAATGAGACATTAACTCTGTTCTTTCTCTCAAGGTAGGAAACAGTATAAAGTGGTAAATGAGATATTAACTCTGTTCTTTCTACAGATGTGACCTGCCTCAAGTATTAAAACATAGAGCACAGAAATCTACAGCGTGTTGCAGGGCCTTTGGCCCACAATGTTGTGCCGCCCATGTAACCTTCTCTCGAAAGTGCCTAGAATTTCCCTACCGCATCGCCTTCTGTTTTACTAAGCTCCATGTACCTGTTTCCACCATCTTCTGCTTTTATTGCTGAAAATATTAAAAGCGGAACATTTGAATACCATAGAAAAAGAATGTTCACATTTAACAATCAAAAAAAGCATCTAACCAATGTCAAAGCTACTGCATATAGGGTGGTGGAAGAAAAGGACTTGGAAACTTGTTTGCCATGGTGAGTGACTGGTGAATGAGGTTGGGTTGCATCAACTAACTTTTTTTTATATAAAATTGGCGTGTAAAATATGCATCATTTTCATCAAGGAACACAAATCTTTTTTTGAGAGAAATGTTTGGTTTGAGGCAGCGAAGGTTTTCTTGCCTCGTATTTCAGGTGCTGTCCAAAATATTATTAATGTCAATTAATTTCAAAATAGCCAAGACTTAGTATAGTAAAAGAAGAAGAAGAAGAAAGCCCTTAACTCCGAGTGGAGTCGTCGGGACGCCATCATGACGGCGTTTTTTTTTTAGCAGGCTTTCTTATTTTTACGAGGCCAAGTTGCTAGCTCGACGCTCAACCCAGCACGGATGGAAAGCGTGCAAGGGAGCCGGCTGGATTCGAACTTGGGAGCCTTCGCTCCGAAGTCCGGCGCTGATGCCACTACGCCACCAGTCGGCAAGACTTAGTATACTGTAGTCTTAATAATTAGCATGTTTGGTCTATATTAGCAAGAACATTTGTAACATTAATTGAAGATAAGACAGACTATATGCTTTACTGTTGAAAAAAGGTTGCAAAATAAATCCATTTAACTTGTCTTACCATTGTGTAATAATTGTCTTAATTACATTTTACACTGAGAAATATACATCCTGATAGAACTAAGAGAAAAAAAACAATAGAAAGGCATATACAAGATACTCAGCTGTAAAATTATACCAGTACTATTAGCAAAAACAAAAAACAAACAAATTGTTAAGCTGTAGAAAGCAAAAAATATCAGGAAAACAGAGTTACAAAGTCCTTAGTAGAGTAAAAGTTTACTCATGTATTTTTAAAATGTAACTTCTACTAGACCAGAACACAGTAGCTGTAATGTCCATATTGGATCAAGGCTATAAGAGCAGTTTTGTGGTCTCCTGCTTCAGCACTTTTTGGAGTGACAACTCTTGGAGTCAAGGTACAAACATCGGTGTGATGGTACTGAAAATGGATATGTGGAATCATTTTCCAGGGATAAAGTAAAAGGGGAGAATGCTGTCATGTAAAATGAATACAGAGTATTAACATAAATTGGCTTTGAGGAAACAGTCACCAGATCAGAGAGGCAGCCAGATCAGAACTGAATGAATACACCAGCAAAACAGTCCACATCTCCATGCAGCAACATCAAGACAATATTCAAGGATAGGCGGTAAAGTGACACATGACATCTGCATGAGGAAAGTGGCAGGCCAACACGAGAACATAACCACCCACTCGTCACATTCAATGCTTTCTCCACCAGGCAGCACTGTGTTCAAGAGTGACCAGCAATTCAACTGGATCAGCTAGGTAGGTACAGTAGCTACAAGAGAAGGTTACAGGTGGGGTATCTGATGAGCAATTCACTTGCCGATGCCCGAGGCCATGGCGCATACTGGCAGTGGGACAGTGCATTTTCCATTTGCTGGATTAATTTCAGCTGCAGCAATTCCCGAGAAGCTCAGCACCAGCCATGGATACGTAGCTTTCAGGACTGATGCCATCAACCGCCCCATTCAATTACTCCCTCCAACAGTCACCGCAGTGTGCATCCTCTACAACATGCATTGCTGTTACTTATGGTTCTGGGTAAGCACTTCCCAAATCCAAGGACTTTACAACCAAAACAAAATTAATGCAAGGGCAGTAGGTGTACATGAACACCGTCACACAGGTTTTGCTTATTTAAACAGTATTCTGCTTTGGAAATGTTTCCCGGTCTGTCACCCTGGAATTCCCCATCCGATAGCACTGGGGACTGCAGCAGCTCAAGGAAGTTCAGCACCAGCTTTTCACCTTTCTCTTGTGTGGAGGGGGGGGTGTTTGAGAGGGGTAATAATCATGATTGAATGACAGACCAGACTCAATGGGCTGAATGGCCTAATTCTGCTTCTTTGTATTATGGTCTTAGGGTAATAAATTCTGACTGCCAGTGAGACCAGGATGCAAGGTGAATAAATTAGTCATAAAGTTTAGAATTCTTTCTTCCTGTTTGCACTTTTTATTTTTCTAACTTTTAGTACTTTTTGTCTTGCACTTACTGCTGCTGCAAAACAACAAAATTCCCCAACATGCACCAAGTCGTTAATGCAAGTATCTAATCAGCCAATCATGTGGCAGCAATGCAATGCACAAAAGCACACACACATGGTCAAGAGGTTCAGCTGTTGCTCAGACCAAACATCAGAATGGGAAATAACTATGATCTAAGTGTCTTTGGCTGTGGAATGATCGTTGGTGCCAGACAGCATGGTTTTGAGTATTTCACACACAACAGTCTCTAGAGTTTACAGAGAACAGTGCAAAATTCAAACAAAAAAATCCAGTAAGTGGCATTTCTGTGGGCAAAAATGCCTTGTTAATGAGAGAAATCAGAGAATGGGCAGGCTGGTTTAATACAGGACAGCATCAGTAACTCAAGTAACCACGTGTTACAACAGTGGTGTGCAGAAGAGCATCTCTGAATACAAAACACATTGAATGTTGAAGTGGATGAGTTACAGTAACGGAAGACCACACCAGGCACCCAATAAAGTGGCCACTGACTGTATGTCAGTGGTAATTGGAGGTTGGCAGGTATGACATTGTGGGCATCACTGAGTTGTGGCTGAAAGTTTACAGTTGGGAGCTTAATGTTCAAGGATACACATTATATTGAAAGAGTCGACAGTGTGGGTGACATTGCTCTGTTGGTAAAAAAAATAAATCAAATCTTTAGGAAAAGGTGACATAGGATCAGAAGATATAGAATCCTTGGGGGTAGAGTTAAGAAACTGCAAGAATGAAAAAAACCTAATGGGATTTATACACAGGGCTCTAAACAGTAACCTGGATGTGGCCTACAAATTACAATGGGAGATAGATAAGGCATGTTTGAAGGGCAATGTTATGATAGTTATGGGGGATTTCAATATGCAGTTGGATTGGGAAAGTCAGGTGTTGTATCTCAAGAGGGAGAATTTGTAGAATGCCTAGAAGATAGCTTTTTAGAGTAGCTTATGGTTGAGCCCACTAGGGCATCAGTGATTCTGGACTGGGTGTAGCGTTATGAACCAGATTTGATTAGGGAGCTTAAGGTAAAGGGGCGCTTAGGAGGCTGTGATCATAATATGAAAGAAATCACCCTGCAATTTGAGAGGGAGAAGCTACAGTCAGATATATCAATATTACAGTGGAGTAAATGAATTTATAGAGTCATGAAAGAGGAGCGGGTCAAAGTTTATTTGAAGGGGACACTAGCAGGGATGACAGCAGAGCAGCAATGACTCTAGTTTCTGGGAACAATTCAGAATGCACAGGATAGATACATCCCAAAGAAGTATTCTAAAGGTAGAATGACACAACCATGGCTGACAAGGGAAGCCAAAGCCAACATAAAAGGATTCTTAAGTTTTTCAAAACCAATAGAAGGCAACTAAAAAAGCCATAATGGGGGACAAAATGGAATATAAAGATAAGCTAGATAACAATATCAAAGAGGATACCAAATGTTTTTTCACATATGTAAAGAGCAAAAGAGAGGCAAAAGTAAATTTTGAACTGCTGGAAATAACAGTGGAGATGTAGTAATGGGGGACAAGAAAATGCTTGAGAAACAGAATAAGTATTTTGCATTAGTCTTCACTATCAAAGACATAGCAAGTATGCCAAAAGTTCAAGTGTTGGGGGGAAACGTGAGTGCAGTTGCCATTACGAGGGAGAAGGTGCTTGGGAAATTGAAATGTCTGAAGGTAGACAAGTCACCTGGACCAGATGGACTACATACCAGGATTCTGGAAAAGGTAGCTGAAGAGATTGTGGTGGCACTAGTAATGATCTTTCAAGAAACACTAGATTACTAGAATTATTTCTGGAGGACTGAAAAATTACAAATGTCATTCCATTCTTCAAGAAAGGAGAAAAGCAGAAGAAACTAAATTATAGGCTATTTATTCTGACCTCAGTGGCTGGGAAGCTGTTGGAGTCGATTGTTAAGGATGTGATTTCAGGTACTTGGAGAAACATGATATAATAAGCCAAAGTCAGCATGGTTTCCTTAAGGGAAAATCTGGCCTGATAGATCTGCTGGAATTCTTTGAAGAACTAACAAGCAGGATAGACAAAGGAGAATTGGTGGATGTTGTGCACATGGATTTTCAGAAGGGCCTTGATAAGGTACCGCACATGCAGCTGCTTAACAAGGTAACAGCCCATTGTATTACAGGAAGGATACTAGCATGGATAGACCATTGGCTGATTGACAGGAGGCACAGGATGGGAAGACACGGAGCCTTTTCTTGTTGGCTGCCGGTGACTCGTGGTGTTCTGGTGTTTGTGCAGAGACCTCTTTTTACATTGTATGTCAATGATTTGGATGATGGAATTGATGGCTTTGTGACCAAGTTGACAAATGATATGAAAATAGTTGGAGGGGCAGGTAGTGTTGAGGAAGCAGAGAGGCTACAGGTGGACTTGGACAGATTAGGAGACTGGGCAAAGAAGTGGGAAATAAAAAATGGTGTCATGCACTTTGTGTGTGGTCATGCACTTTGGTAGCAATAAAAGCATAGACTATTTTCTAAACAGGGAGATGCAAAGAGTCTTCATGCAGGGTTCCCTAAAGGTTAATTTGCAAGTTGAGTTGATGGTGAGGAAGGCAATTATGATGTTAGTTTTCATTTGAATAGGACTATAATATAGAAGCAAAGATGTAATACTGAAGCTTTATAAGGCACTGGTGAGGCCTCCTTCGGATTATTGGAGTAGTTTTGGGCCCCTTATCTAAGAAAGGATCTGCTGACATCGGAGAGGGTTCAGAGGAGGTTCACAAGAATGATTCTGGGAATGAAAGGCTTATTGCATGAGGAGACCTTGATGTCTTTGGGCCTTTATTCACTGGCATTTAGAAGAATGAGCAGGGAATCCCATTGAAATCTATTGAATTTTGTAAGGCCCTGAAGAATGGATGTGGAGAAGATGTTTCCTATGATGGAGGAGTCTAGGACCAGAGGGCACAGCCTCAGAATAGAGGGACATCCATTTAGAATGGAGATGAAGAGGAATTTCTTTAGCCAGAGGGTGATGAATCTGTGGAATTTGTTACTACAGGCGGCTGTGGAGGCCGGGTCAGGGAGTACTTAAGGCAGAGGTTGATAGGTTCTTGATTAGTCAAGGCAAGAGAGGTTATGGGAAGGAGAATGGGGTTGAGAGAAAATGGATCAGCCATGGTGAAATGAGAAAGCAGACTCAATGGGTCAAATGGCCGAACTCTGCTCCTAAACCTGATTCTATTGCTAGGTAAAATTTCATCTTATGCTACTTACATTACCATAGAAATAGTTTAGCTTTGCAGAATTAGCACATGCATCCTTAGGAAAACAATGATTAATCATATTGCTTTCATAGTAGTTGGGGCCAACAATGTCATGTGTTGAGATGTTGACCCCCAAGCAGAATGAAAATACTGAAGTAAATGGTGTAATAAACAGAGTGGAATGTGATATTATGAAATAACAATTAGCTTTTCCTGAGATGCATGTATAACCCTGAATATAATCAGCAATACTGATTTGTTATTCTTTACTCTACACTGTGGTTTCATCCCAATGGCATAAATTATGGGTGATGTTTCAACTGAAATTCTTGAGCGCTTAATCTTGTATACAGGAGAAAAAATGCCTTTATTTCTGAGAAAGCTGTATTACAAGTGTTCTTGTGTTTTATAGCCCAGGCTCTCCTAAAGCCCATCATCCATACACAAAAGATGTGAAAGATTTTGGCCCAAAACAACAACTGTTTTTTTTTCTTTCCACAGATGCTGCCTGGCCTGCTACATTCCCCCAGGATTTTGCATGTGTTTTAAGACCACAAGATATAGGAGCAGTATTAGGCCATTTGGCCCATTGAGTCTGCTCCAATTTTTCTCTCAGCCCCAATCTCCTGCCTTCTCCCCATATCCCTTCATGCCATGACCATGGAGAATCTTTCAACCTCTGCCTTAACTATATATAAAGATTTGGCCTCCACAGCTGCCTATGGCAAAGACTTCCACAGATTCTCCACCCTCTGGCTAAAGAAATTCCTCCTCATCTCCACTCTGAAAGGATGCCCCTCTATTCTGAGGCTGAGTCATCTAGTTTTACACTCCCCCACCATAGGAAACATCCTCTCCACATCCATTCAATCAAAGCCTTTCACTATTTAATAGGTTTCAATAAGGTCACCCCCATTCTTCTGAATTCTGGAAAATACAGGACCAGAGCCATCAAACTCTTTCATATGACAAGCCATTCAACCCTAGGATCATTTTCATGAACCTCTTTTGAACCCTCTCCAGTTTCAGCACTTACTTTCTAAGATGAGGGACCCAAAACTGCTCTCAATACTCAAAGCAAGGCTTCAGCAGTGCTTCATAAAATCTCAACATTACATCCTTGCTTTTATATTTTAGCCCTCTTGAAATGAATGCTAACATTGCATTTGCCTTCCTCACCACGGACTCAAACTGCAAATTAATCTTTAGGAGTCAAGCACAAGGACCCCCAAGTCTCTTTGCACCTCAGTTTTTTTTATTTTCTCTCTAATTAGAAAACAGTCAACCCTTTCATTTCTTCTACCAAAATGCATGACCATACACTTCCCAACAATGTACTCCATTGACCATTTCTTTGCCTGTTCTCCTAATCTGTCCAAGTCCTTCTGTAGTCTCCCTATTTCCTCAAAACTACCTGCCTGTTAACCTATCTTCATATTGTCTGCAAACTTTGCAACAAAGCCATCAATTCCATCATCCAAATCATTAACATATAACGTAAAAAGAATTGGTCCCAACACAGACCCTTGGGGAACACCACTAGTTACCAGCAGCCAACCAGAAAAGAGTCGCTTTATTCCCACTCTTTGCCTCCTGCCGGTCAGCCACTGCTTTATCCATGCTAGAATCTTTCCTGTAATACCATAGGCTAGTAACTTGTTAAGCAGCCTCATGTGTGGCACCTTGTCAAAGGCCTTCTGAAAATCCAAGTGCACAACATCAACCAATTCTCCTTTATCTATCTTGCTTGTTATTTCTTCAAAGAATTCCAACAGATTTGTCAGGCAATATTTTATCATGTGCCTCTATGTACCCTGAGATATCATCCTTAATAATCAATTCCAAATTCTTCCCAATCATGAGGTCAGACTAGCTGGCCTGTAGTTTTCTTTTTTCTGTCTCTCTGCCTTCTTGAAAAGTGGATGACATTTGCAATTTTCCAGAACCATTTCATAATCTAGTGATTCTTCAAAGATCATTACTTATGCCTCCATGATCTCTTCAGCCACCTCTTTCAGAATCCCGGGGTGTACATCATCTGGTCCAGGTGACTTATCTGCCTTTAGACCCTTCAGTTTCCCAAGAACCTTCTCTCTAGTAATGGTAACTTCACACACTTCATGATCCTTGACACCTGGAACTTGCATCACACTGTTTGTGTCTTCCACAGTGAAGACTGATGTAAAATACTTCTCAGTTCATCCGCCACTTCATTGACCCCCATTACTACCTCTCAGCATCATTTTCCATTAGTCTGATATCCACTCTCACCTCTCTTTCACAGTTTATGTATCGGAAGAAACTTTTGCTATCTATCTTTACCTTCTTAATGACTTTTTAGTTGCCTTCTTTGGTATTTAAAGGCTTCCCAATCCTCTAACTTTGCACTAATTTTTGCTCTATTACACACCCTCTCTTTGGCTTCTACATTGGCTTTGACTTTTTTTGTTAGTCGCAGTTGTGTCATCTTTCCTTTAGAATACTTCTTCCTCTTTGGGATGTATATATTCTGTGCTTCAGAATTGCTTCCAGAACTTCTAGACATTGTTGCTCTGATGTCATCCCTGCCAGAGTTCTTTTCCAATAAATTCTGGCCAACTCTTCTCTCATGCCTCTGTAATTCCCTTTACTCCACTGTAATAATGATACTTCTAATTTTTGCTTTTCCTTCTCAAAATTCAGAGTGAATTCAATGACAGCATGATAATTTTTCCCTAAGGGTTCTTTTACCTTAAGCTCTCTAATCAATCCTGGTTTATTACACCACACCTAACCCAGAATAGCTTCTCCCCTAGTGGGCAGAACCATGAGCTGCTCTAAAAAGCCATCTCATAGGCACTCTAGATATTCCCCCTCCTAGAATCCAACACCATCCTGATTTTCTCAAACTACCTGCATATTGAAGTCCCTCAGGACCATTGTAACATTGCCACACATTTTCTATCTCCTGTTGTAATTTGTAGGACACATCCTTACTACTGTTTGGGGGTCCGTATACAACTCCCTATTGGGGTCTTTTTTATCTTTGTAGTTCTTTAGCTCTATCCACAATGTTTCAACACCTTCCAACCCCACGTCACCTCTCTCTAATATTTGGTTTCATTTTTTACCAACAGAGCAATGCCACCTGCTTTAGCTTCCTGCCTGTCCTTTTGATAAAATGTGTATCCTTGGACATAACGCTCCCAGCTATAATCTTCCTTCAGTTGCAATTCAGTGATGCATACAATATCATACCTGCCAACCTGCAACTGTGCTACAAGTTCGTATATTGCACATTCATATATAACACTTTTAACCGTTTGGATTTTGTCTGCCTTTTACATAGCAATTTACAGGATGAGTTGCAATTTTCAATTATCCAACAGCCTCTCCTCACTACGTTTGCCTCATTCGTAAACCAGCTACCTCATTTTCAGCACTACGGTATTATGTATCTTTACTATGATGCTTCTTGCATTGAAATATAGGCAGCTTAGGACACTAGTCACACCACGCTCAACCTTTTGATTCCCAACTTTGTCTGAGGTCTTACAAGCATCTGCCTCTACAACCTCTCCACTAACTGTTCTGGAACTCTAGTTTAAACCCCACCATGCATTAATAAACCTTCACACTAGGATGTTAGTCCCCCTCCAGGTCCGGCACAAACCATCCCTTCTGTATAGGTCCTACCTTCCCTGGAAGAGAGCCCAATGATCCAAAAATCTTATACCCTTCCTCCTACACCAACTCCTTAGCCATGTATTAAACTGTATAATCTTCCTAGGTCTGGCCTTGCTAGCATGTGGCACAGGTAACAATCCTGAGATCGCAACCCCAGTGATCCTGCCCTTTACTGTAGCACCTTACTCCCTACACAGAACCTCGTCACTCATCCTATCCATATCATTGGTACCTACGTGGACCACAACTTCTTGCTGTTCACCCTCCCACTTAAGAATGCTGAGGACTGGATCCAAGGTATCCCCACCCCTGGCACCTGGGAGGCAACATATGATCCAGAAATCTTGTTCTTACACACAAAACTTCCTGATTCAGTGCCTGATCACTGTGACTTTCCTCTGTTAGGCTTCCCCACCCCACCCACAATCAATAGTATCCAAACATTCCTGTTGTCCAGGGAGTACTTTGCACTGGCTCCTTTCCTCTGACTGGCACCCAGGTTCCTCTATGTCCTGCATCTTGTGTGTAACTGCTCTCTGTATGTCTTACCTATCACAGATCCAGAGATCATCCAGTTCCAGCTTCAGCTCTGTAATGCAGATTGTTAGAAGTTGCAGCCGGATGCACTTCTTGCAGTTGTAGTCAGCAGGGTCACTGAAGGTCTCCCTGCCTTCCCACATCCTGCAAGGGAAGCATTCAACTATCCTGCCTGGCATCTCTATTATCCTAGTTCAGCAGATATGAAGAAGAGAAGGAAAAAACATAGCCTCAGGCTTTTCTTTCCTTTAGTTTTTCTGACTGAAGACTCTCTTGACTAAAGCCTCAAGATCACCACTCTGACTACAGCCGCTACAGTTGCCACTGCCTTCCTTTGATTTACCCTTGCCAATCAATCCCTGGTTGCTGGTCAAAGCTCCTTCTTTGTTGTCAACTTGCTGCTGCCTTTTGTACTTGAGCAGTGGACCTGATTCAAGTCATTTCTCTCAAAACCCTTGATGTCCAGATTGGCCGTTGGGCAGAGCTCTGGCTTTCCAGCACCAGCATGTAAGGCTTTAGAGTCTCTGCACACTTACTTATTGAAAGTTTTCCCATGTGAGATTTCTATGTTGAGTTTATTATTGGTACCAAATTTTATTTCACATTTTTCCCCCCACCACAAGGAATCAATAGCTGCCCTGTTGAAATCACCCAAGCCAGTAGTGTGCTATGCTGGAGGATCTCAGCAGGTTAGGCAGTATCGATGGAGGAAATCAGAGTCAACTTTTCTCTCCCTAATGCTTAACCTGCCGAATTCCTCCATTTTGTATGTGTTTCTCAAGATTTACAGCACTTATTAAATCTCTTGCAGCATTCAGCTGTGTTTGAAGCTGGACTTTTAAGGTGTTTATGGGCTAATCGATGTTGCAGGTTTTCAGTAATCATCACTCCAAAAAATAAAATTGGATCGTGTGAGTGCATTCTTACAATTATAAGTTCCTGCAAATAAAACAAGAGACTAAACAGCATGAACACGTTTGTCCTTCCATCTTGGAAACAATATTCACATCACAATAGACTGCTACAATGGCAAGTTATTTTTAAATTGAGCATCTGTTATATATTAAAATGGAAAACAAGAAGCAATGACAAATAATACAATGATCAAGCAACTGAATTCCTCGACTAGATCTTCACATTGTCATTCACCTGCAGGCATTCTATAATCTGTACATAATATTTTGTATATATTCTTTATACACATACATTAAATATATGTATAGATCTGTGTGATTTCTCGAGGTGGAAGCTTGGAATTCTTAGATTTTCTTTTATAAACACACAGGTTCATCAGTCCATTTTAAACACTGTGCTAAACCTTTTAATAAACTTTAAAATTTGCATTTCAGGCTTTTTGCAAAGATTCAGTACCAAGTTTTATGCATTGGTCTAACCATTGACCAATCTGCAAAGGCCCTGTAGACAAGGAAAGGATGAGGTCGATGGTTGGAAGTGAGATGTACAAATCAACTTTTCATTTGTTCACTGCATGCAAAAACTGGTGAGGACAATTTGAGGAGCAAACCAAGTCATTGTTAAAGGCAGTAAAAGTACGTCATTTTGTTTTCTCCCCCATCTCCTGGCCTCACTTTCTCCCATCTCTTGCTCAAAAACAAAAGTGCTCGAGTCTTCATCTGCTCCTTCTGCAGTGTATTAGTCTTCAGAATACGTAATGACCTCTGCATGAGCCATCTCGTACTGGATTGCCTGCTGCTGAAGTTGCTGGATTTGTTCCTCGGTAGCCTCAGTGGTGTAGATCCCTTGGACCTGAGCCATGGCGGCATCTGCTACAGCTGAGGAGGAAAGGGATATAGCAGCTTACCTTCCACACTTTACAAGGATTTGCAGAAGACAACTTTAAAAGCTAATTTTAAGTGTTAAAATCAACATATCTTTCTTCTCAAAAAATGCTGCTTTGCAAATTCGTTAATATTTAATATTCAGAAAGTCAAATGACAATGGCCAAATGAATACAGTTACAACAGGAGACACTTGGAAACACTATAAAATCAGCTGACTGTTACTAATTCTGATGATTTTCTGCTTTTAATAAATTTAAAGCTGTAGAGTCAGAGCACTCCAGCACAGAAACAGACCCTTCAGCTCATCTAGTCCATGGCAAACTATTAATCTGCTTGGTCCCATTGACCTGGACCTGGACCGGAGCCCTTCATACCTCTTCCATCCGTGTACCTATCCAAGTTTCGCCATTTAAGAGAAACAAAACCTACATGCACCACTTCTGCTGGCTTGTCCGCACACTCAACACCCTCTGAGTGAAGAAGCTCCCCTCAGATTCCCCTTAAACATTTCACCTTTCACCCTTAACCTCTAATGCTAGTCTCTCCCACCTCAGTGGAAAAAGCCTGCTTGCATTTATCCTATTTATACCCCTCATAATTTTCTAACAAATCTCCCCTCATTCTCCTACTCTCCAAGGAGTCCTAACGTATTCAACCTTTCCCAATAACTCAGGTCCACAGGTCCTGGCAACATACCTGCAAATTTTTCCAAAAGGCGAGTTCTGTACATTCTGAATATGGAGCCATTTAAATATAACATATACACAATCTGAAGAAAGAAAGCATCAATGCCTTCAATAGAACCCATGAAGATATACTGCTAATGACTGTGTTTTTCTTTGTATCCAAGAGGAACAAAGAAAGTTCCAGAGCGGGGGCTGGGGAAAATGGCCTAAAAATGTGAGAAAGGAAGATGTTATGTTGGCTGTTTCCATTAGTTAACGTTAATTGTAGTCATTGCTAAAGTAGAAGACAAGCAGCAATTCCTGAATGACAAGCTTTCACAAGTAGTGGTGACATTAAATAGTCTGATTTTGGTGGTTATGTTGGTGGGATAAATATTGGTCAAAAGACTAGGAGAATTCACTAATGTATTTAAAATAAAGCATACAACATGGCATTTTTTTCCACTTGGAGCAGCAGATGGAGTCTTGATTTAATGTCTTATTTAACAAAGGTACTTTGAGCAGTGAAATTTCCATTCACTGCAATATTTGATTACTGGCATGGTTGCACTGAACCCAGCAAATTGAATCTGAAAATCAGAATGCAAACTTCATCATAGGCTTTGATTACATGCTGGAATGGAACTCTTGTCATAAAATCTAGGCCCATGTTAAGGGTTTTAAGTACCAGGATAAAAAGAATAAATGTTAAAGAGTTAGCAGCAAATACTAAATATTACTATAGAAGGAAATGGATTCATTGATAAGCTACAAGAAAAGCAGATAGGGAAAATATTCAAGAAACAATTAAAGTGTTTGTAAAGAAAAAAAATATAGGCAATGGAGCACAAGGAAAACCACGAAAGCAATTCAGTTGGAAACTGTATACACGAGCAAAAATGAAAACAAAGTGCAGAAACCCCTGCTGTATTTGTAAAGTGAACAAAACTGATCACTGGGTCAGGCAGCAGTCGTGGAGGCAGAAGGTGCAAGTTGATGCCCTGGACTGAGATTGCGCATCAGGACTCAGTGGGGTGGGGAGGGAATGATTGCCAGTGAGTGTGGCTGTACAAAACTGGGATGTGATAGGTGAGAAAGATAAAGGGCTGAAGGAGGAATCTAGGACAGGAAAGTGGTGCATGGAGAAAGGGATGGGAGGACACCAGAGGGAGGGGATAGGTAGGTGAGGAAAAGAGGCAAGAGGGGAGCAGAAAGGGGAACGGATGAAGAGAGTGGGGAGGAGTGAAAAGTTACCAGAAGTTAGAGAAATCGATGTTCATGCCATCAAGTTGGAAGCTATCCAGACAGAATGAGGTGATGTGCCTCCAGCCTGAGAGTGGCCTCATCGTGGCAGTAAAGGAGGTCGTAGACCGACATGTTGGAATGGGAATGGGGATTGGAATTTAAATGGTTGGCCACTGGGAAATCCTGCATGCTGGTGCTCAGCTGAGTTTTTTGAGGAAGTGCCAAAGGAAGGGCAAGGCAGTGAACGTTTTCTACCTAGATTTTAGTAAGGCATTTGATAAGGTCTCTCATGTTGGGCTGATTCAGAAGGTAAAGATGGGATTCTTGACGAATTGAATGTTTTGATCCAGAACTGGAATGCAAGTGTGTGGACGCTACATATGAGGGGTGATTGATAAGTTTGTGGCCTAAGGTAGAAGGAGTCAGTTTTAGAAAACCTAGCACATTTAATTTTCCAACATTTACACACTTAGTCCAGCGGTCGTGGAGCATACAGATCCCTTCTTTGTAGAAGTCGGTGTCTTGGATCTCCAGAAAGTGGTCCACAGCAGGAGTGATAGATAAGTCTGTGGCCTAAGGTAGGAGATGAGTTATTAACTTCAAACTGTCTGCATTTTCACTCAGAATTGAACTGCATGTGCATGTAAGAGCTGTATAACTCATCTCCTTCTACCCAAGGCCAGAAACTTATCAATCAGCCCGCTGTGGACCACCTGGAGGTCCAAGACACTCTTGTTATATGCATGTGCAGTTCAACTCTGAGTGATAATGCAGAAAGTTTGAAGTTAATAACTCATCTCCTTCTACCTTAGGCCACAAATTTATCAATCACCCCTTGTTGGAAGAGGCTACTTACTATAAATTAGTACAACATTGTGAGACCAATGCCCAGACCAGTGCTGTCCTACGTAAGAATATATGTGATGCCATGTGGACTCAGTGAGTGTGGGAGGAGAGCATTCGGGGGGGCGGGGGTGCCTGACATTCTCCACAAACTTAGGAGTGAAGCCAGTCGAAAGGGCATTAAACATTGTTTCAGGTGCTGAATTCATTACAAAGCTCCTCAAGGGGATTGAGGCTGAGGTTGGATTGGGGTGTGCTCATTTGTGGCATTAGGCATGGCTACCAGGTACAAGTGCTAGAAATACTCAGACAACGGCAGCTTGGAGGGAAGAACAGGTTAATGGACTTCTGATAGAACTAGCCACAATTTTCCATTCACACCAGAAGTGGGGGAAAGAGGTTGCTTTACCTGTCACTGCCGAGTGTGCAGCGGCCTCCAGTTCCGCCTGTCGGTCGGTGATCGGCACATACTGGATCTGTCCATCGTGGCTCACTGCAATCTTAATAACACAACACCATGTAAAGATGCTGAAGTGATCAAGCAAACATAGAAACTGGTTGCTTCAACATGAAGAGACTGGGGTAAAAGATATGGAAGCTAGGGAATGCTCCTCCTGCAGCAGGTAGGTTCTTAAAAGGTTCTTGATGTCCTCGCTGATGTTCAACTGCAGCTCCATCCACTCTATGAAGACTGACCTAGCTACAGATGGACTCTCTATGGAGTATCTGAGATGCAGGTGATCTGGTAGGCAGTAGTTTAGTCAGCTAGTCACCCCAGAGGTACAGAAAGAGAGAGGTCAGTGACCATCAAGGACAATCAGTGTAGGAATTTGTTATGGTTATTTCCCTCTCATTTGGAACACTGGTATATCAGAGTCAGACTCAGAAAAACTGCACAGATACAAGCCCTTCAGCCCAACCAGTTCATGCTGACCGTGTTGTCCACTCAGCTTGTCCTATATCCCTTTAAGCACTACCCTCCATGCACCTATCCAAGTGCCTCTTAAATGGTACCCGCTGCAACATCTTCTGGCAGTTCAATCCGGATACTGGGTGGAAAACGTTGCCCAGAGGTCTCTTAAATCTATCCCCTCTCATCCCTGATCTTTGCCCCCCTAGTTTTGGATTCCATTTCCCTGGAGAAGACTGTTAACATCCACTTTCTCTATGCCTCTTACTCTCAATTGTAAACAATTCTATAAGATCACCTTTTATTCTTCATTCTGAGGAACGAACAGCTAGCCTGGCCAAACTCTCCCTATAAATCAGGCCCATTAGTCCCAGCAACCTCCTCATAAGATGGGATTCGACCTGGAATACACTGCCAGAGAGTGTATGGAAGCAGAGTCACTGATGAGTTATCCAAAGGAGAACTTAAATCAGCTAGGCATAGAATGCTACTGTCCAAGGATTGTGAAATGGGATTAATGTAGATTGCTATGAATGTTGTGGGCCTAAAGGCCTGTTTTGATGTTGTACATCCCTGACTCCCAAGAATATTTTTAAAAAAAATCATTGAGAGGGCAGAAGTTCCATATTTTATCCAATGGAGGGTTGAGACTTTAAAATTAGGTGTTTCTAAGCACAGGAAGCACTGCAAGATGCTCTACATGAACAAGACCAACAGAATTTTTACTGACTGCAAATCTGGAAAGAGAGCCTTGCATTAAAATGAACTTTGTTAATTCTGTTCATTCTAGTAAAAGAAAATGATGTATTTCTTGTGAACGCTGCTACTCTGAAGCTCTGTGCCTGTGACGCTGAAGCAAGTTTTTCCATCGACCTTTGCATATACCTTCTTATGCACATGAAAATAAAATTGATTTTGAATACATCAAGTTGATGTACATATTTCAAAAATAATTTTAACAAAATAATGACATTAAAGTATTGCTGCTTTGTGGGACAAGTGAATGGGATCTCTGGTCAGATACCAGCCCTGTGTAGGTTCGGAGAGAGACACGCGCCCAGCAAGCAAGGACTTCACTCCCTGACCCCACATGGAGTAGCACTGAAAGTGTTGTGGGACCTGTTTCAGTGGGAAGGGTTGAGCGTCAGTGGTTTCCCTTCTGGTCAGCATGGTCTGGTCCTTTGGCTACAGGGACTGAAACACCAAGATGTACTTTTATCTTTTCAGTGGAGATGTCAACTAACTTGTGTTCTAAAGATTAACATTTTCAGTGCACGTTAAGCACTCATTATAAGTCAACCTGGCATCATTACTCATTGAACTACTAATGCCTGGTTCTGGAGCATGAACTTTGTCAACACGCAATGCACTTTCCTGCTGTCAACAGTAACCAATTATGAATAGGTTTATGTAACCCTTTGATTTAAAATCATTGTGCCATCTACTTTATTAATAGCTTAATTTCTAAATGAGTTGCTTTTCACAAGAACTGTACCTGCTGTCCCTCCAAGACCTGTTGTATCTGTGGATCTGATTCATATTGTATGTGGTGGATTTGACCATCTTGAACCTGCAGAAAACACCAATACATTAGTGAGCTACTATTTACCTACAACTGGAAAACATTATTGCTTACAACACTCCCAGCTTAGTCAATTCTACAAGTCACGGGCTTGAAGAAATGACAAGATAATAGGTGACTGGATGCTAGATCAAATGTAGTTTAATGTAGTACCTTGAAAGGCAAAAGTTACAAAATTCCTTAAATCAAAGATCTTGATTACTGCAGGCATGACTATCAATGGTGGAATGAGTAAAATTAAAAATGTGTAACCAGCCCAAAACTAGGGGAGTTCAATAGTCTTGTCCTGGGGAGTTGATGTTGAAATGTGATTCCAGCCGAGTTAAGAATAAATTAAGAATAACTGCAATAAATTATGTGTGTAAAAGCACTGGTATAGAATGCTATACTGCCTGCAGCATCCCCAATAGCAAGGATTCACCTTTCTAAAGTAGTCTTTCAATGCAATAGAATTGTCAATATATTTTCAATGCAATAGAATTGTCGATATACTTTACTTGGTAAAGTAGGAAACAAAATGGTGAGGAAGCAGAAGAAATGCAGGTCAAACATTACTGAAGCAGAAGGAGAAGCTGCAGATGTTTTATACATAAGACTTTAGTTAAAGAGTTGATCAAGTCTCATGTCAAATGGCTGGTCCAAAGGGTTAAGGCATATGGAATCCAAGGCAAACTGACTAACTGGATCCAAAACTGGTTTGGTGATGGGAGGCAGAGGGTCATGGTGAGAGGATACTTTTTTTGATTGGGAGTCTGTGACCAGTGGGAATATTTCAAGGATTGGTACTAGGACCCTTGCATTTAGTGATATACATTATGATGAAATGCTTAGAGTTGGTCATGGCCAGAATCAACACCCGTCTCAGAAAGGACCTAGACCCACTGCAATTTGCCTATTGCCACAATAGGTCTACAGCAGACACGATCTCAATAGCTTTCCACGCGGTCCTGAATTACCTGGACAATGCAAATACCCATGTCAGCATGATGTTTATCGACTATAGCTCAGCATTTAACACCATCATTCCTACAGTGCTGATCAAAAGGGTACAGAACTTAGGCCTCTGTACCTCCTCCTGCAACTGGCCTCTACTTCCTAACCAAAAGGCCACAATCTGTGTGGATTAGTAGTAACATCACCACCTCGCTGACAGTCAACACTGGCACACCACAGGGATGTGTGCTTAGCCCACTGCTCTTCTCCTTCTACACTCTAGACTGTGTGGCTTGCCATATCTCAATTGCCACCTATAAATTTGTTGATGACACAACCATTGTTGGCAGAATTTTAGGTGGTGACAAAAGGGCTTATCAGAGCAAGATATACCAGTTAGTTGAGTGATTTGGGAATGCTTGTGCAATAATTGCAAAAGGTCGGTTTGCAGGTGCAGCAGGCTATCAAGGCGGCAAATAGAACGTTGGCCTTCATTGCTAGAGGGATTGAATTTAAGAGCAGGGAAGTTATACTGCAACTGTACAGGATACCTGGAGTACTGTGTGCAGTTCTGGTCTCCTTACTTGAGAAAGGATACTGGCTTTGGAGGTGGTGCAGAAGAGATTCACCAAGTTGATTCCAGAGATGAGGGGATTAGACTATGAGGAGAGATTGAGTCGCCTGGGACTGGACTCACTGGAATTCAGAAGAGTAAGAGGAGATCTTATAGAAACATAAAATTATGAAAGGGGCAGGAAAGTTGCTTCCACTAGTAGGTGAGACTAGAACTAGGAGACATAGCCTCAAGATTCGAGGGAGTAGACTTAGGACAGAGATGATAAGGAACTGCTTTTCCCAGAGAGTGGCGAAGCAGTGGAGGCTACTTCAGTAAATATATTTAAGACAAGGTTGGATAGATTTTTGCATAGTAGGGGAATTAAGGGCTATGGGGAATAGGCTGGTAGGAGATATCACTCCAGAGGAACATTGTATCATTTCTTAATGCACGTATTTTTGCATTTCTAAATGACGATAAAAGAGGACTGAGTGTTCTCCTAATCTAATGAATACTTGGCCAGAGCTTATTACTTCACTAATTTTGTGTGTGTTTATTTGCACTACTTAGTTTAACATAATATATATATATATATATATATATATATATATATATAGAGAGAGAGAGAGAGAGAGAGAGAGAGATATAGAGAGATATATATATATATATATAGATATATAGAGATATATATATATATATAGATATAGATATATATATATAGATATAGATATAGATATATAGATATAGAGATAGATATATAGATATAGAGATAGATATATAGATATAGAGATATATATATATAGATATATATATAGATATATATAGATATATATAGATATATATATATAGATATATATATAGATATATATATAGATATATATATAGATATATATATATATAGAGATATATATATATATAGAGATATATATATATATAGAGATATATATATATATAGAGATATATATATATATATAGAGATATATATATATATATATATATATAGATATATATATATATATATAGAGATATATATATATATATAGAGATATATATATATATAGAGATATATATATATATAGAGATATATATATATATATAGAGAGATATATATATATATATATATATATATATAGAGAGAGAGAGAGAGAGAGAGAGAGAGAGACACACACACTTACTGTGATTCAGTTTTCTCTCTCTGTTTATTTATCATATATTTCATTGTACTGCTGCCATAAAGTTAACAAATTTCACAATATACGCCGGTAATATTAAACCTGATTCTAATAATCTGATACATTAATAACTTGGATGCGAATGTAGTTAAGTTTGTGGACGCCATGACAGTGGGTGGTGATGTGGATAACAAGGGAGGTTGTCCAAGGCAAAAGCATGATATAATTAGGTGGAAAGTCGGGCAGAGTGTTGGTAGATAGAATTAAATCCTAGTAAGTATAAGGATATAGTATCTACGTATTTTGGAAAGTCAAACAGATGCTTTTCATTCCTTTGAGGGAGCAAAAGATGGTATTCACAACTTCAACAAAGTGCTTCACAGCCAATGGATTTCCACTGTAGCATGGCAGATAAATCTGTGTCCCATTCTTGCATACATTTTGGTGTTGCTCCTATATGCCAGTTTCCGATAAGTTTGCATCTTAATACATTGGCACCCACCTGAATATGGTGGCCATCAGGGACAACCACGTACTCCTGTGGAACAAGATGCTGTACACCTTCCTGTGAAATTATGTATTGCACCTTCAGAAAGGAAAAAAATATCAACAGGTTTAGGAATAGAACAGAAATCAATGAAAACTATATCCATTTACCTCATTCAAATAGAAGATTACCCGAATTGGAATGAATACAAATTTGAACTCTGAATCTTACTTTTAAAGTTTGTATGGAAACTTGCAGCACTGTACTTGATCTGGTATTGGGAGATGAACCCAGTCAGGTGTCGGGTCTCTCAGTGGGAGAGCATTTTGGAGATAGTGATCACAACTACCTCCTTTACCATAGCATTGGAGAGGGATAGGAACTGACAAGTTAGGGAAACATTTAATTGGAATAAGGGGAAATATGAGGCTATCAGGCAGGAACTTGGAAGCATAAATTGGAAACAGATGTTCTCAGGGAAACGTATAGAAGAAATGTGGCAGATGTTAATGGGATATTTGCATGGGGTTCTGCGTAGATATGTTCCAATGAGACAGGGAAAGGATGGTAGGGTACAGGAATGGTGGTGTACAAAGGCTGTTGTAAATCTAGTCAAGAAGAAAAGAATAGCTTATGAAAGGTTCAAAAAACTAAGTAATGATGTGAATCTGGAAGATTATAAGGCTAGCAGCAAGGAGCTTAAGAATGAAATTAGGAGAGCCAGAAGGGGCCATGAGAAGGCCTTGGCGGACAGGATTAAGGAAAAGCCCAAGACATTCTACAAGTATGTGAAGAGCTAGAGGATAAGACGTGAGAGAAAAGGACCAATCAAGTGTGACAGTGGAAAAGTGTGTATGGAATCGGAGGAGATAGCAAAGGTACTTAATGAATACTTTGCTTCAGTATTCACAACGGAAAAGGACCTTGGTGATTGTAGGAATGACTTGCAGCGGACTGAAAAGTTTGAGCATGTAGATATTAAGGAAGAGGATGTGCTGGAGCTTTTGGAAAGCATCAACTTGGATAAGTCACCAGGACCAGACGGAATGTACCCCAGGCTACTGTGGGAAGCAAGGGAAGAGATTGCTGAGCCTCTGGTGATGATCTTTGCATTATCAATGAGGACGGGAGAGGTTCCGGAGGATTGGAGGGTTGCGGATGTTGTTCCCTTATTCAAGGAAGGGAGTGGGGATAGCCCAGGAAATTATAGACCAGTGAGTCTTACTTCAGTGGTTGGTAAATTGATGGAGAAGATCCTGAGAGGCATAATATGATTAGGAATAGTCAGCATGGTTTTGTCAAAGGCAGGTCATGCCTTACGAGCCTGAATGAATTTTTTGAGGATGTGACTAAACATATTGATGAAGGTAGAGCCATAGATGTAGTGTATATGGATTTTAGCAAGGCATTTGATAAGGTAACCCATGCAAGGCTTATTGAGAAAGTAAGGAGGCATGGAATCCAAGGGGACATTGCTTTGTGGATCCAGAACTGGTTTGCCCACAGAAGGCAAAGAGTGGTTGTAGATGGGTCATATTCTGCATGGAGGTCGGTGACCAGTGGTGTGCCTCAGGGATCTGTTCTGGGACCCCGACTCTTTGTGAGTTTTATAAATGACCTGAATGAGGAAGTGGAAGGATGGGTTAGTAAATTTGTTGATGTCACAAAAGTTGGGGATGTTGTGGATAGTGTGGAGGGCTGTCAGAAGCTACAGTGGGATATTGATAGGATGCAAAACTGGGCTGAGAAGTGGCAGATGGAGTTCAACCCAGATAAGTGTGAGGTGGTTCATTTTGGTAGGTCAAATATGATGGTAAAATATAGCATTAATGGCAAGGCTCTTGGCAGTGTGGAGGATCAGAGGGATCTTGGGATCCGAGTCCATAGGACATTCAAAGCTGCTATGCAGGTGACTCTGTGGTTAAGAAAGCATACAGTGCATTGGCTTTCATCAACCGTGGGACTGATTTTAAGAGCTGAGAGGTTATGTTGCAGCTATATAGGGCCCTGGTCAGACCCCACTTGTACTACTGTGCTCAGATCTGGTCGCCTCACTACAGGGAGGATGTGGAAACCATAGAAAGGGTGCAGAGGAGATTTACAAGGATGTTGCCTGGACTGGGAAGCGTGCCTTATGAGGATAGGTTAAGTGAACTTGTCCTTTTCTCCTTTGAACAGAGGAGGATGAGAGGTGACCTGATAGAGGTATACAAGATAATGAGAGGCATTGATCATGTAGATAGTCAGAGGCTTCTTCCCCAGGGCTGAAATGGCAAGCACAAGAGGGCAGAGTTTTAAGGTGCTGGGAAGTAGGTACAGAGGAGATGTCAGGGGTAAGGTTTTTTTTAAAATAAACGCAGAGAGTGGTAAGTGCGTGGAATGGGCTGCCGGTGGCGGCAGTGGAAGCGGAAACGATAGGGTCATTTAGGAGACTTCTGGATGAATACATGGAGCTTAGAAAAATAGAGGGCTGTGGGTAAGCCTAGGTAGTTCTAAGGTAAGGACATGTTCGGCAAAGCTTTGTAGGCCGAAGGGCTTGTATTGGGCTGTATGTTTTCTATGTTTCTAAAATGGTTGAAGGTCATATTCATTTATACAAATTATTTAATGCCAAATTTAGAATATAAATTCCAGAGCTTTGTTGGAAATAAATACTTTGAGGGCCATCCAATGTCTTACTGAACATCCATGAAGTTAAGTATTGCACCAATATCTTCCCTCTGTTGCTGGTTCATGCAGGATTGAGGGTCATAATTATAAACAAGTAAAATTTCAAACTTTTCATATCTCATTCAATTTTCTATTGCGATGATAATGCCAATATTTTAAGCACAAAATCATATCTTGCAATCTTCTCTCAAGTTCTCTTTCCACACTTGTACATACAGCCGCAGGTCAACTCATCTCCCTCCTAAATTAAATATTGAAATAGCTCAACCTTCTAAACAAGAAGTCTCTAATACTATCCTTCATGGCCAGATGAGCAATATAGGTAATTAACAACATTTGTCAATAACCGTCCATTAACACAAAACTTTTCAGAGCCCTTTACTTCATAGAGTGGATCAGCCATGTTTCAGTATTTGCCCCACAGCACACTTGCCAAATCTAAAATTGCCTGATCCATGGAAAAAGTTTGCGGGGATGAACTAAAATGATCAGCCCAACACTCATCTGATTGTTACAATTCTGCACTCTGCTCTACCAATCTGAATCCTGCTCCCCCACAACCCCCTTGCGCATCAAAAACAAGCTCACATCAGTTTTAAAAAAAAACTCATCTGCCTTAAGTAAGCCATCCATTCATTTTAATGAACATGATTTTTCAGATTTTTCAGCAGTAGAAAGCATTTTCTCCATAACAACTGTGTTAAATCTCCTTTGGACATTACATATCTCATTCAAGTTCCCCTTTGCTCTTCTGAACTCCACTTCTCCCCAACTCGTAGGAGATAGTACTCCATTAAACTGCCTCTGACCTGCTACCAATGCACTTACATCCTTCCTTTACAAAGACTACTACTCTATATAATCCTGATGTAGCCTCACCAAATCTCCTGTGCAACTGAAGTCTTTGGTTCCTCCAGCAATAAACAATAGTATTCTGTTGGCTGCCCTCATTACTTGCTCTGGCTACATTGTCTCACTTGATCCATTGCACCAGGGTACCCATATCACTCTGGCCTCTAGTCTCCCACTATTTGGGTCATACACTTTTTGTTAATCTTTTTTTGCTAAAAATCAAGAGTTTGCCATTTTCTTACATTATCACACATTTAAAAATTCCTTGCCCCTTCGCTTATCCCATCATCTGTAGACCTTTGTAAAACCGCTTTTGTCCTTTTTAGAACACACAGTCCCATCCATTTTTGTGTCATTGGCAAATTTATTAACAATACTTTTGGTTCTTTCTTCACAACCTAAAAATCCTCAATAATGAATAATATACTTTGGATTCTTAATCTTACCCTTTGGCTGATTCAATAGGTACATTTAAGAGACTCAATGCATATGGACTTAAGAAAAATGGAGGGTTATGGGCTGTGTAGGAAGGAAGGGCTAGGATCATGGAGTAGGTTATAACGGTCAGCACATCATGGGCCAAAGGGCCTGTACTGTGCTCTATTGCTTTATGGACAGCAACTAGTATAATTACTAGGACATTAAATGGGACAAATTCTCACTTTGCTGACTCTCCCACACTCACATTCATGGAGCATCAGGTATATTTGTAAGTTTGTGTACGGGCCGGTATGGTGGCACAGCTTTACAAGGCCAGCAATCTCTGATAGGGGTTCAATTCCCACCACTGTCTGTAGGAGTTTGTATGTTCTCCCCATGACTGCATGGGTCTCCTTCGGGTGCTCCGGTTTCCTCCCACCTTTCAAAGACGTACTGTTAGAGTTATGGTTATAAGTTGTGGGCCATGTCGATGCCAGAAGCATTGCTGCCCTGGCATGATCCTCGCTGATTTGATGCAAATGATGCATTTCTCTGTTTCAATGTACACGTGACAAATAAAGCTAATCTTATTCTTCCTTAAATTCCATTGACATACAAGCATTAAATTCAGATTACATTCAACTTTTATTTGTAAAATTAAGAATCTTTTTACTACTTTATTACAATGTTGACAAATATTTAGAGACAATTTAAATATGACTTAACCCAAGAGTAAACAGATTAAAAATTAACAGTTCATTAGGTAGAAGTGGGTAAACTATTCAATAGGTACTAATTCAAAAACTCACAATTACCTGGTTATCTCCTGTCACTAAATGTTGAACGGTTTGTCCGTCAGACGTTATGTGTTGTATATACGTTGTCTCATCCTAAATTTGTGGTTGGCAGCAGGGGTTGGTAGAGGAGGAAAGAAGAAAACAATAACGAACGTTGTAGAGAAACCACAGAGCAGTTTGATATTGAGTTTACCTCAGCCCACTCACGCTAGTCTCAGGATTATAAACTCAGCACCTACCTGGTCAGAAATAGACTGCTCCTGGGCAACAATGATATGGTCCTGGGCCAAGGCCTGGAATCGATCTGATGAAATGACAGCATCATCTGTCTGCAGAGCTACACAGTGGATACGAACAATTTTCCTCAGTTAGCAGAGGACTCACTGAGCCAGCTAAGCCCTTTTAAACACTATCCAAGCTTCTAAAAATCAAAACTGAAAACCCAGAACAATATCTGGAAGAGAGCAGAGCAGGACGGCTCACAGTGAGAAGTCACAACATTACATTTAGATATGTGTATGAGGAAGCTGGTCTCAGCCATGTCTCTAGTAGATTGTACCGAATTTGATCTGCTCCCAAGATTAGAAACGTGATATAATGTTATCAAAAATTCAATATAGATCACTTGTATAAAGCACCAGAGGGTAATCCTTTTTGGCCATTGCATGAGTCATACAAAATAATCAGAGATGGTGTGAAAGGGAGGTTGAGTTTGATGAATGGCTATCTTATAGACTAGAAGCCACCTTGTCCTTATGTATTTATAAAAGGTAAAGAAGAAACAGTGCACAACAAAATGAAAGAGAAATGATTGCTTTAGACAGACATACATCAGTTACACCAGCACAGTGGGTACCTGCTTGATTCAGTAAACTATGTACAGATCAGAGGTTTTTCAGCATTTAGCTCCTTCTGCTAACTGCCTGTTGCAGACAGTAGTTTGTCACTAATTAGTTTATCATCTTGGGAAGACATTAACATTTGCACCATGGAATAGAAAACCGAGTCTGGACATATACCCTACAGTACTTTTCCTTTGTTTATCGTGGAACCCCAAACTGGAGCAGCAGGCACAAGGGTGGGGCAACCAGGTGGGTGCAGATGTGGTTATGATACTCTTGAGCTTGGCCACCATGTGCCCAATGATCAACCAGCAGATGATCAATGATAATGCAGGATGACAGTACATTCACATTTTACTGTCCTCAGAATCCAATTTCCCTCATCTCATGTACAAGATTCTAGTGATTTAAAAGTGTCCTCCCCTTTCTGCCTTTCACACACAATCTGACCACATCCTTTAACCACTTCCCTCATTCCTTCTGCACAAGCAACACCATGGCATCAGAACCGTTCCAGCCAGAGTAACGGAATGATGATAAGCATGTCAATGCATTAAATTGGTAGGTTCATTATTAGTAAGGGCAGGAGAATTGGGTTAAGAGAGAGAAAGAAAGAGGGAGAGATAGTAAATCAGCCATGATGGAATGGTAGAGCAGACAAATGGCCTTCCTCTGCTCCATGCCTTATGGTCAATCTACCAACACAGATTCTAGCTCACGCTCAACAGTAGCTTAAAAGTAAGCAACCAGTCATGAGCACTGTGTTCAGAGCCTTAAATCACCACCTTTTCTGTGACTTATTATCCAAGTGAAAACTCTTTCAGTAGTTTAGGTTCTTAAGAAGACTCCCCAGTGGCTTGCTACTCACCGATAGCTTCATCGTCACTATTAAGAATGACATGTTGCTGCCGAGGCTTCTTCTGAGAGTCCGAGCTGTGCAGTCGCTCCATGTGAAACTTCAGGTGGCCATTTCGGTTAAACCTTCAATTTTTGTTGTTGCGAAATACAAAGAAATTACAAGATAGAAATCATTAAATTGAACACAAATTTTGAGGGGAATTATACACAAGATCTCTGAACAGACCATCAGCGCCACCTTGCTATTCCTCCTTTGCACTGTTTTTTGTTACTTTAGTAATTTTTATGTCTTACACAGTATTGCAGCCACAAAACAAATTTCATGATATATGTAAGTGATAATAAACCTGTGATACAGATGATATTCAGTAGAATTATATTGGTATTATAGAACATTAACAACTGGCAACATGAATATTGATGCAATCTCTGATCAACTGATTTCTCAACACAGACATCCCTGAGCATTAGTGAACAGGGCAAAGCAAGATATGCCACGTCACCCCACCACTTGTGCCAGATTTCTCAGGATAAGAGAGTAGAAATCTTAGCTGACAGTGAAGCAATACTAGAAGGGGTAAACTATAAAGTCTTCGATGTAGGCTTTGATACTAAATTAAAATGTGAAAGCAAGGGGATAAAAATCATTAATTTTGGAAACAAAAATATTTATTAAGTATATCATACTAATTTAAGGCTGCATTTATCAAGTTCAGAAAAAAAAAGACAAGGAGAGAATGGGACAAATCTTCCAAGTCATCCAAGGGGCTATGTTTAAGTCCACACACAATTGGCCATAAAGCTTGAACTAGCTGGACCAAAACTGGAGAAAGTCCTAAAAATAGGCAATGTGCAATTCCAAGAAAGTTGCAGTGAGGGAATAGGGTAATGGGAAACACTGACAAGGCTATTTGAACAAACATTTCATAATTATATGGGATACACATAATGCCTATGATTATGTAATGGTAGAATTTTTGCCGTTAAAAGATAGCTTAAAGAGCAAGACAGTTGACGGGAAAAGGGGATGAGCTAGAAGTTCACATTCATGAAGCAGAGAAATACTGGACTTAACAGCTTTTTGGCAATAATTTTCTAATATTCTGTTGATTGATACCAATAAACAGAGCAAAATGTACATTATAGTAAAAGTCAGCTAACTGCCTAACCTCCTATGGAATTTAGACAAAGGCTTACATCCTCCACTGTGATTTTAAAGAAATAATTCTTTGCTTTGAAAGGTGCGAAGTACAAGATAAAAGTTTCACCTCTGTCCACAAATATCGCAGGCAAAAGGCTTCTCATTTGTATGTGTGAGTAGATGTCGTCGAAGATCTTTCTTGTTCTTGGATGCAAAGCTACACTGGTTACATTTGTGAGGTCTTAAGTTGGAATGCTGCAACATATGATCCTGCAGGCAAGAAGGGTTCCTCTTTTACTGGGGGAATACATTCACAATACAGTCAGTACAAACGCACACACATCAATCCATATCGAGGGGGCAGCAGTAAAAAGCGCAAGCAGCTTCAAGCTCCTAGATGTCATCAGCTCAAAGAATCTATGCTGGGCTCAACACATTGACAGAGTTACGAAGATATGCCAACAGCTATACTTCATTAGGAGCTTGAGATATGGCACATCACCAGACACTTGCACAGTTCTATAAATGCAGTGACGAGCATCCTGGGTGGTTCCATCAGCACTTGGTATGTAGGCTCCAATACACAGGTTTGAGAAAAGGTGCATTGAGCTGTAGACTCAACCAGCACCATCATGGACACAAGCTTCCTCAACATCAAGCACATCCTCAAAAACTCGTGCCTCAATCAAGCTGCATCCAGCATTAAGGACTCTCACTATTCAGGATATGCCCTCTTCTCATTGCTAACATCTGGAAGGAGGTACATGAGCCTGAAGATGCACACTCAACATTTTAGGAACAGCTTTTCTCAATTTCTGAATGGTCCATGAACACATTAACACTACCTCATGATCTTGCTCTCCTTTTGAACCATTTATTATTAAAATATTTCATATTTTAACTTCAAAACAACAAATTATATGTCAGTGATAATAAATCTGATTCTTGCTCAGTTCACACTGTTATAACATCATATGCAAACCTTGGGCAAGTGTTTAAAGTGAATGAGCCGCTAATAGGCTGAAACCACAAAAGGTGCATTTGCCACATTTGATCTTCATATCTCTCTACATTGGAGCATCCAAGGGTAGTGCCACCTGTGATCGGGTCAATCTATTTAAAGGTCAGAATCAGATTTAATATCACTGCATATGTTGTGAAATTTGTTGTTTTGCAACAGCAGTACAGCGCAATACATAAACACTACAGACACATATTAAATAAGTAGCCCAAAAAGAGAGAAAAAGTTAGGTACTATTTATGGGTTGGTTCATTGTCCATTCAGAACTCTGATGAAGGTAAAGCTGTCTCTAATACATTGAGTGTGTGTCTTCAGGCTCTTGGATCTCCTCCCTGATGGTAGCAATGAGAAAAGGGCATGTCCTGGGTGCTGGGGGTCCTTAGTAATGGACACCACCTTTTTGAGGCATCACCTTTCGAAGATGAAGGTCTGCAAGCCTTCAGCGATGGGCACATTAGAACCATGATTCATTGTCACACAGATTTGTAATTTTAAAGGGACTAAGCAAGGTGCCAAAATCATTTACTAATAGTCAGAGTCAATTCATTTGAATAATGTGGATTAGATTCAAAAGGCTAGTTGTACTCTTCAGAACAGATTGAGATGATATTTGTTAAAAGGTGATCAAAATCCCTAATGTCAAAATGAGAACACCTTTCCAACAGTGGAAAGATTGAGAAGCAGAGGGTAGAGATTTAATTATCTAAAGAACCATGAGAAATTGTTTTCACACAAGTTGGTAAAATGCAGAACGAATGGTCTGCATGGATGATGAACAGAGATGCAGATATGGTTTTCATGAAAGGATTAGAAAAAGTACTCGAAATGCAGAAAAAAAAACTGCAGAATTTTTGGGGAGTGTCAGGAAACGAGATCAACAAGATTGTTCTTAGAAAGTGCAAGCTAGCAGCTTTTGTTGTTTTAAGTCAATGATTCTGTTTAATTCTGAATTAACAAAACTGAGATGTATATGAGCTAAAATGTAAAATAAGGTAAAATGCCAATTGTCCCAGTTTACAGACTACTGATGAAAGCCTAAGTGCCTAGATAATAAAAATAACCCGAACAGGACAGGAATTTAAAAATAACCTTACACGAACTTCTGGCCATGTGCTGGCTGCAAAGTTACAATCAAGACATTTGAAGCCATGTTCGCCTGCGTGTGCTCTCTTGTGGCTCTCCATCTCCGCTCGGCCATGAAATGATGCTGTGCATATTTTACAGGAGAACTTCTTCATTGATGACTGCAGGTTTGAATCAACTTGTGGAGATGTGATGTTACCTGCAAACTGGGAAATTAAGGAAGAAAACTAGAACATTTAAACTTGGTATCCCCTCAGACAGGTCTGAAATCACCGGTCAGTGCAAGGAATGGAACCAGATGTGACACAGGCACTGTGGTTGCGATTCACTGAAGTAACGCTACGAAGTGTAGCAGGTCTTCACCTTTTCGAAAAAGTGATGCTTCTCCTATCCCATGACAATGATTTTTTCCAAGTATTATTTGCTTTTAAAAGAAATTACAAATATTCTCCCTCAAACACTACTCATGCTATTAGGCCGTTTGTTAAAATTATGTGCTCGGGGTATGAATAGTACAGGGAAAGCATTTGTCGGCAGTTTGGATGGAACAGCTCCAATATCTGCGCATTCTGTTGAGATTTTTGTTAAGAAGCTTGCTTGGATACTCTCAAGAATGTCGGTGGCTAGATGAAGGAGGATAGCAGATTTCCTTCAGACATTAACGAACAATTTTAGATAGTTACAATACATTGACAGTTGCAAGGCCCTTTCTGGTTGATAACTCCAAATTCAGGTTTGTAAAACTCACTCCTGTGTCCATTCATCCAGTAATGTGACCAATGCACTGTCATATCCTGGAGAGCACAGAAAAACAGAGAACAGACTTCTGAACCACATACCTCAATCTGCTGAAACTGGTTGCCCTGCAGGTTTGTCGTCATGATAAAGCGACCCTGGTGTTGTTTTAACTCATCACCACTGACTAACACAGTGTGAGCCACATCTCCATTGCCAGTAGAGCCACTGAGGAGGAAGTACAAAATTAATTATAGCAGCTAAATTGGATTCACAAAGGAAACATACCACAGAAATATTGCATCACCATTAAATTCACAGTTGATATTTTGTAATTTCAACAACACCCTCCTAGTTTTAAAGTGAATCATGTTCAGCATAAATCATGAAAATTAAGAAATGCACTACTTTACAAAATAGAAATCCATCATAGCATCCTCAGTAGGAATTTTACTTGTATAGTATAAAATGGGAATCAAGTTATTCATTGCCACCTGAAAAAGATCTTGAAGCAACCAGCCCTAATCACTACAGTATGATTACTTTAATCACTGTGCATTAAAATGGACTTGTTCAAATTACATTCTTTCTTATAAAGAATGCACTTAGCATCGTATAAGCTGCATTCACAAGATAAACTATGTGAAAGTGATGCTGAAGTAAAATTTTCTCTGCACCTATGCACACAAGTACTTATGAATAAAATAATAAACCCATCTTTGAGATAACAGGGACACTGCAAGATGTTATTTTTCAATTGACTCAAAAAGATTTCATTAGATGAAATAAAAAACACAATATGCTGTACTCAGTGGCCTGGAAACATTTAATTTTAAATGAAACATTGATTGTTTCTGTAACAGAAAGTTGTCTTCTTCGGTTGTCCATTGAAATCTGATGACGACAGCCACTCCTTTAACGGTAAGACCTTTGATGACTATACAGTACATTATACTAAATATAAATAAACAGTAATGATTGAAATCTGCTATATACTCAGTGATCACTTTATTAGATACACATGCTCATTAATGCAAATATCTAATTAGCCAATCATGTGGCAAAACTCTGTGCATAAAAACATGCAGACATGGTCAAATGGTTCAGTTGTTGATCGGACCAAACATCAGAAAGGGGAAGAAAAGTCAAAAAAAGATGACTGGAATGATTTTTGCTGCCAGACAGGGTGGTTTGAGTAACTCAGAAACATCTGATCATCGGGGATTTCACGCACAAGAATGTCTAGAATTTACAGAGAATGTGTAAAAAAAAGAATAAAATAAAATAAATTTTGAGTGAACGGCAGTTTGTGGGCAAAACCACTTTGTTAATAGAGAGGGCAGAGGAGAACAGCCTGACTAGTTCAAGATGACAGGAAGGTGACAATAGCTCAAAAAAAAAGTCACATATTACAGAGTGCTGTGCAGAAGACCACACCGGGTATATTACTAAGATCCCTTGGAATTTAACCCAGGCCTCATGGAAGTCTAACCACAAACAGGAGAAGATCTGCAGATGCTGGAAATCCAAACACACAAAATGCTGGAGGAATGAGGATGGATCTCCCGATGAAGGGTCTCAACCCGAAACATCAACCATTTACTCTTTTCCATAGATGCTGTCTGGCCTGTTGATTTCCTCCAGCATTTTGAGAGTGTTGTTCATGAAGTCTAAATCTGTTGTGCTGAATACATTTTTGCAAAAGTATTCAAAGCAAAAAGTATATTTTCTCTCTGTATTAGAAGGAAGGTAAAACAATATTGTTGATTATACAATTTTGTACGTGCAATTAGATCTACTTTGAAAGATAGAAAAAGCAATTAAATATGCAAGTGGGTTTTGACGTTCTGTTGATGTTCACCTGTACACTGTGGTGTGTTGCATCTCCTCACTTCCCGGTGTGACAATATTGTATTCTGTGCCATTGGTGTAAGGGCTAATGGTGACCTGTGGGATTCCAGAGCTGTCAATGGTTGTAGCTTCATACATCTCCTGGACCACAGTCTCACCGTGTTCACCCACATGAAGTGCAACGATTTTGTGTTGGGGTGACATGGTCAACTGCTCCTCCTCTTGGTCTTGAGATTCTTGTGAGGGCTGGTCTTGGACTGCATTGTCTGATTTGAATACTGCTACCTGAGTGAAGCACATGAACATAACCAAAGGTTACGTGAATATCCTCAGCACTGCTTGGCAACAACAGAGTGACATAATAATTGAACACACTCTGGGAAAAACATTTCATATCGATTATTAATGATGCTTCTCCCACCAGTTTCATGCTGGGGGCACACTGGAGCTCTGCAGATGGTGTCACAGTACTCCTCTCACCCTTATGGAAATATTTTAAGCGAAAGGTTGAATTACTATGAAAAATCTCAGCATTTTACAAAAAAGAATGCTGAAATTGGACCATTTCAGAGATAGTCTATCTTCCAGTATTATTGTATTATTTAAACACTAATAGGAGTCAGCACTTATCATCCCCATGAGTAATGACTCAATTTAAAAAATCTAAAAAGGCATGTTATTTTTGCAGAATACATCTCAGGATGCTCTGAACACATCATCAGTGATGTAACGCGGGTGCATTGGGTCTTTCAACATCAGGCACCCAAACACAGGCGACCCAGCCGTAGTTGATTGCGCCATGACTTGTGTTCAAACAACGTGTGCTGCAGATCCCCTTGGACTTGCTCTCTTCATTCACTTGAAGTTAACTTAAAATTTTAAAAAAACAGGCAATGAAAGTCCAAGCCTATGCAAAGATGACTGATGTCTCAGGACGTGTGAAAATTTTCAATAAGCAATGCTCAAAGAAATATTTTTTTTAAAAAGCTGCAAAAACTAAGCAGGTCAGGCAACATTTCTGGATGTAATGGTTGACTGGTCTTTAGATCAAACAATTTTAAAATGACACACAATACATTGAAACAACAATCTCAGAGTTCTGTACCTGTAGTGAATTTGTAACAAGCTCTCTTGGTGTACTCATGTTCAGCAAGAGGTCCAAGGCATTTTGTGCTGCAATCTCCGATGATTCACTTGTACCTGACAAATGAAAGATCGCATCCAAATTCATCTACTACACAGTTATCAATGAAGGGACAAAGACTGGACAGTTACCAGATAAATTGCAAGTAGGAACCTACACACTACAAAGACACTGAATCTGCATGTAGATTCTAAAGGGAAAGGTTTTGGAAGTTAAATAAATCTCAACAACCAGTGAGGGGGGAAAAACAGGAATTGAGCAGTCAACACTCATTGACTGAGTCTTATCCATTCACATACAAAATGTGCGTGCTTTAAAGAACGTGTCTGATCTGTTGTCGATTTTGCATTTTCCATTTAAATGAGCCCAACAGAATTGCAGTCAATCTTATTGTAATATAGTTGCTGACATTACTTGGTTGTAGGTCGATTAAAGAGCAGAGTTTAAATTACCCTTTTCCACTCCCAGCATCTTTACTCCATCCCTTTCATAATCTCATCTTCAATTCCTCCAAGAACTCCTTGCACACTGGCCATACTTCTCATTGAAACCTATCCATTCCAAAGGCCTAGACAGAGCGGATGTGGAGAAGCCATTTCCTATAGCAGGCGAGTCTCGGACCAGGGGGCACAGATTCAGAATAGAGGAACATCCATTTGGCACAGATGAGGAGGAATTTCTGCAGCCAGAGGGTGGTGAATCTGTGGAATTAACTGCCAAGGATGGCTGTGGAGGCCAAGTCACTTAGTATATTTAAAGCAGAGGTTGATAGGTTCATGGTTAGTCAGGCTGTCAAAGGTTACGTGGAAAAGGCAGGAGAGTGGGAATGAAAGGGATAAGAAATCAGCCATGATGGAATGGTGGAGGAGAAATGATGGGCTGAGTGGTTCATTCTGTTCCTATGTGTTTAGGTTTGCACTCCAGTAAATTCCGGTTCCACCTACTGGGATACACTCACAAAGCATATACATTCCCGAAATGCACTGTGAAACCCATTTTTTTTTTTAGCTTCATTCCAGTGTTGGATTACTCTGCTACAAGATGTCTTAGCAAATGTTTACACATTAACAGCACTATGCCAATTGAAATTGTTGCTCTACACATGGCTCACATCAAAAAAGGTTTTCAGTGTCAACATCTGCTTTTTACATCTTCAAAAGTAAAACAGGATTCTGTCAGACTTATTTACCTTGTTCATAAATGATAGTAGCCGTTCCCAAGGAATCCTGATTGACTATTGATGCTGGAACAGTGTGGTACGTCAGGGGCATCTGTCAATATAAATGTACAGAATTATAGAGAAGATATATAGTTTAGGGATGAAAAGATTACTTAAATTTGTGTCAATAAACCTAAGTAGAAGCAAGAGTCATTTGGCCCCCAGTGCCTGCTCGACTGTTCTTGAAGAGCAGCAGATGATTACAGGAATTGTTCATCAATTGAAGTATTATGAAGATAATTCACAGCAGAAAATCTTACTTGGAAGTTTACTTGGTAATCTTCTGTAGAATGTCCCTGTGAAAGAGGCACTGGGAGCTTTGAAACCAAAATACTTGCACTAGAGGAAAGGCAGTTCTCTGAAGACTTTACTGAACAGAATCCTACAACACATGAACCAGACCCAAACAATTTCCAAAAGAATACAGAGAAAAGCACAGATAACCCACTATCTGAATTGAACGTCCTCCTTGGAAATACTCCTCTGCTAAAATGTCACGTTTTATTTAACTGTGATGGTAGGGCACAGGAACACAAATTTACCATTTTGTTTATTGAGAGATTCCTATGACAACTGGGCCAATTGTTGGAACTAACGTTACAAGTAATGGGGTGGGACAGGAAAAGAACCTCAGAGCCTTTTTACAGTGGAATCTGGTTAATTGGGTCACATCGGGACCAGTTCATTTAGATCCATTTAAGTGGCTGCTTCAATTAACCGAAGTTTCATGGAGAGAGTTAAAGGAGTATAAAAAATAAAGACAAACTACTGTTTAACTGACTAGGAAATTAGGCACTTAATTGAAATACGGAACAAATCAGAACACTAATAATACCTCTACAGTAACAAAATGGTGTATTATTAGTTCCTAATAGTTATTGACAGAGGAATTCATCCGGTGTATGCTGCAGTCTTCTTTAGATTGACTAAATGAACAAAACCTGTGCGGACACCTAGTGCAGATACAGTAATGGACTACCTTCATACAGTGTTTTCATAGTTGCATCCACTGAATCTTAATTTTCATTGTAACATTCAATATGATTGTCGATACCCCCAAATTTCCTGCAATTTAAAAACTGAAAAAGGATCTCGTGTTTTTCTGGCATATATGACAAATAAACTCTTCTCGGGCTTCCAGCCCGGTACAGGTATCAATTTTAACTGTTGTTTCCATGACAAACTCTGTCATTTTCATTACAGATGATGCCTGGGCATGTCTAGTCCAGTGGTATTTATACTCCCATTGTCCATCCCTCCAGAAATCCAATCAGGTTTCCGTTATCCTACCTTGTTTACAATCAAATTTCAGTTCTTACTTAGAGTGAGACCTTCATCTTTGTTAAAATTATCTTCCTCTAGTTTTATTTCAACTGCTTCCTTCACCAGGCGGTCCCAAAAGCCATTGGCGTGGCACGATAGTTCTTGCCAAAGTCAATTCAATGACCATTGCAAATGCAATGCTCTGCTACTGCCGATTTCTCCGGAATGGCCCTTATTGCTAGCTATTGCTTGTTTCTACATGGGGGACTCTGAGGCGGGAGCTCTGAGTTCATTGTCCTTACATCCCAAATGCTTCTTCAGATAACATGAATGACAACTTTGTGGCATGGCTTCATGGACTCCAGGCACTCCAACAGTTCCATGATCATCTGAACAGCATACATCTAAACACTCAATTTCCGATAGAGATGGAGAAGAATGGCTGCCTCCCATTCCTGGACATTCTAATATGACGGAAACTGGACGGTAGCCTCAGACATGGTGTCTATTGGAAACCCAATCACATGGACTTATACCTCAACAATAACAGCAACCATCACGCCTCCCAACATAGAGCAGTTTTTTCTACTTTGATTAACTGTGCAAAAACTATATCAGACCTGGACAGTCTCCACAAGGAAATAGACGATTACGCACGATGTTCCCACAGGATGGCTGCAAGGTGAAAGAAATAAATTGGGCCAATAGAAAAACCAGGAAACTAACAACAAGGTGGAACACATCGCCACCGCCTGCCTTCCCTACATTTCCATGGTTTCTGAAAGGATCACCAGGATCCTGGAGAAATACTGGATTAATACCATCCACAAACCCAT
Source organism: Mobula hypostoma (assembly GCF_963921235.1). Taxonomy (NCBI): domain Eukaryota; kingdom Metazoa; phylum Chordata; class Chondrichthyes; order Myliobatiformes; family Myliobatidae; genus Mobula; species Mobula hypostoma. The sequence continues at coordinate 219,377,468 of NC_086098.1, read as the reverse complement.
AAAGAAGGTCGAGTCACAGCTGGGATTCAGGACGACTGGCATTTACAGGATTCCTTGAATGCAAAGTAGCATACATCAGCCAGATGGGACGCACAGTGGAAACACACATCAAGGAGCACAGGAGGTATATCCATTTGGGTTATCCGGAGAAATCAGCGGATGCAGAACACTACATTTGCAACAGCCACAGGATTGACTTCGAAAGTACAAAACTACCGTGCCACGCCAGTGGCTTTTGGGACCACCTGAAGGATGCCACTGAAATAAAACTAGAGGAAAAGAATTTAAAAACTGTTTAAAAACTATTGAAAAACCATTCGTTCTAAGTACGGTGTACTGTCTAATGTTAGAAACTAATCGGCAACAGTTTATTTTGATTAACTGTGCGAAAACTATTTCAGACCTGGAGAGACTGAAATGTCCCAATTAAGCACATAGTGTCCCATATAAACAAAGGGAATCTCATCTATTTTCTCGATCAGTTTTTGTTCTTTAAGAGTGTCCCAAATAAGCACCTGTCCCGATTAACTGATAGCCAATTAACCAAAATCAATTGTATAATTTTTTTTTTCATTTTTTTAAGGGATTGTGATGATCTAGGATGAGAAACTGGTGTGGAGATTTACCTCCCAGTTTTAATTTGCTACATTTCTTGAATAGTGTATCAGGCAAAATTGTGAAGTACAGAACAGTTAATTCAAAGTTTTCTATAAATTTTCTAGCCAATTATAATGTGAAACAAAAGAATAATATGGAAGTGGAAACCTAACACCATTCACATGGGTACAGCAGTCACTACTCAGACAGGCATGTATAGAAACGTGTGAACAATTCAACTGACGTCTGGAGAAGTGCACTTACAATGGTGTCCCGGATGCTCTCCTGTGTAGACTGCATCTGCTCGTGCTGTTGCTTCAGCTCTTCAATTTGCTGCAGAGTGAAGAATGGCCGGCGCCTGCGTGGAGGCTCTTCAGGATGGATCTTCGACCAGTCTTCATAGTATTCTGGGTGCCGACACTGAACGTGAAGTCGCAGGTTCTTCTTGTGTTTCGTATTGAAATGGCATAGGTCACAAGAAAACGGCTTCTCACCTAGCAAAACACAGTTAAAATGTATTCCCCACCAGAACTGCTTTTGTAGCATTCCAACAAATAACCAAAATAGTCCGCTGTTCGCTTTGCTTATAAACAGAAACTTAACTCTTACTAAACTGCAAACTCTAATTTATCACATCCTGATTTTATTTATGAAATAAATAATTTCAGATACCCTGGTTTGAAACATTGATGCAGAATTTATTTGCAGTTTTACATTGTTTGGCCAAAATATATAATTGATTCTATTTACAGAAAATCTCTAAGTAAACATTTTTGCATTCAATATTTCAGTAATATTGTAAATATGTTTCATTAAGCATTCTTTGTTGCTTACACAAATCATTACAAGTTGTATGTAAAAGTATGTGAATGGTATATGTCATTACACCACCATATCATGTGTGCATCTCGTAAAAGTAAAAATGAACTTTTGTATGTACATAATTCGACTACTATACACTGACATCCACAGCATAGTAAATTTTAAATTGTCCCATTCAGGTCTAAAGATTTAAACTGCTGTGGAAGGTTTCTTACTCTTGTGTGATAATGTCTTTCCTACGGGGGTGGGTGGAAAAAGAGTCATTCTGCTTGGCTGGTGAGACCTGTGACTGTAAAACAATCACAGCAGTCATTGTGGGAGCTGACCCTGGAACTACAGGAAGTGGTTCTGACAGCTTTGGACACTTTTCTTCTGGACGTTGTGGCATCCTCAACAGTGCATAGCAAGCTGCTCAATCTGCTAACCTATCCCAGGCCACCAGACAAGACTTCCAGCCAATGCTTTCATTTTCATCCCACCTAAATCATAGGAATAATAGCTCCTCCAACACTTCAGCTTTTAGCTTGGATGGTGCAACTCCCAATCCCCACATGACACAATCTCCATAAAGGGCATGTGCATCCTGGCACTGGTAAAAAAAAAATAAAAATGGGGACTTGGAATATCTGCTGCACGTTCCAGCCACACCGGATTTCCACGTAGACCTGAAACAGTGTAGGGTGTTTTTGGGGTTTTCTTCAATTGCATTAGGGGGAATGTCAAGAGGAGCGCCCTCGTGTAAATTTCAGTTATTTCCTTTCTCAAGGGCAAACAGGATGATTCATCAATATTTCTATGATTACTCTTGAATTCAATCTTGTAATGGTGTCCTCCAAGTAACAAAGCCCATCTTTGCATTTGTGTTACTGCTGTTAGTGGAACATCCTTCAGTGGACTGAAAATGGACACCAGTGGTTGATAATCAATAATAAAGGATAAACTCTCTCCCATACAAGTACATGTAGACATGACTACAACTATACCATAAGGCAAGGCATTACGGGCCAGCTTCACTGGATGATGTGGATCATAATGTGTGAATATGGTATCTGACATCACCACTTCCGTTATCTATTGGAAAGCCACCTGACACTGCTTTGTCCATTGCCATTTCTTCCTGATCTGTGGAACACAGTAACCAGGCACGGCAGGAACCTGTTATAGTAATTGATATATCCTAAAAATGGACCACAACTGTGACACATCCTTTGGCCTTGGGACCTTCACCACTGCTTGAATTTTCTCAGCACACTTGTGTAATGCTTGTGCATCAATGGTGTAACCACAGTAAGTGATGCTTGGTTTAAAGAATTCATACTTGTTGTATCATGCTCTGAATCCATAATCTTCTAATCTTTTTAACACTGTCTAGAGATTTTGGAGATGCTCCTTGTCGTCCTTACTGGTAATAAAGATGCCATCCAGGTGACACAGTGCCTGGGCAGCCTTACAACACCTGGTCCAAAGCTTTCTACTAGTGTGTAGGTCATCACAGATCCTCAACAGACCCATTCCTCTTGGCAACTGGGACTACTGATGTTGCCTATAGGCTCCACTCAGCCTTGGAAAGAATTTCTCAGCCTCCATGCAAGCAATCTGGTTCACTGGCTACTTTATCACAGATGATAATAATGAACTGGATGGGCTTTGTAAAACTTGGGTGTAGCATATTCATTTAACACTGTTATACCCTTGATGTGTTTGAGTTTTCAAGTACCATCCTTCAACACTGCTGTGGCATCATCAAGTACCTTTCTTAATTCGCTTTCAGCTAACTCTGTTGCAGGGGATGTGACATGAAAATGGTGGATGGATCTTCAATCAAGTTGTAGTTGTCTCAGTCAATCATGGCCCCACAATGCTGGCCCTCTTGTTTTTAACCACATACAAGCACAATGTGGTTGGTTGGTTGGTTGTTGTACTTCGCTGTCACGAGTGTTATTCCCACAGGACTTATCTTTTTGCTAGTACAAATTCCTAGTTGGATATCTGAAGGTTTCAGTCCAGTATCTTTGAAATGCTGTTCAAACTCATTTTGTGGAATGACTGAAACAGCCTAGCCAGTGTCCAATTCCACTTTAAGTAATTTTCAGTTCACTTCAGGTGGAAACCGTACTGCTCGTCTCTCATTAGTTTTCACATTATAAATCTCAAGGCTACCCAGGCCTGTGACACTCTCATCATTATCAGATTTTTCCATCAACAGTTTACCGATTAGTGCTCTTTTTGAAACTGCATTTTGACTTTTTAAATCTTCCCTGTGCAGTCCATTTTTGTCTGCCTGACATGCTCTTTGTATGTGCCCTACTTTGTATTTTCTGAAAGTTTTGCCTTTAACACTGCATTGGTCTGGTGTATGTGAGCCCCTGCCACAGTGGTAACACAATTTGCTCAGCCAGGCAGGTTTCTGTTTAGATAGTGCAATTTTGTTCATGCTCATTTTCATTCCTGCCTGCAACTCAATTGTGTCTCTGGCTGCAGTTTCCATTGATACAGCAATTTCAACTGCTCTTTTAATTAAGTTGTGCTTCAGTTAGGAGCTGTTTTTGAATGCTTTCTTGTAAGATTCCACATACTAAACAATCTCTCAGTGCATCATTAAGCCCATTACTGAACTGAATGCTCAGACAATCTCTTCAATTCCACCACAAAAGCTGAATGGACTCCTCTTCCTTTTGATTTTGCTTACGAATCCTAAAGGGTTTTAAAAAAAATTGCAAGTGGGAAAACGAGTGGCAAAGCCAGAAAGGAATGTAGGTTCATAGAAACAGAGGCATGACTGGGCAAGAAGGGGGTAGGTAACATGAAATTATCTATTTCAGTATGAGATGTAAAAAGTTGCAAGGTCTTGTATACAAATCTCAAAATTATTGTATAGGTGTAGCAAGTAATGAGAAAGATAAATGGCACATTAACTTTTATTGCCATATTGAATTGAATTAGCAAGGTTGCTGTAATTTACAGCACAATCATACTTGGGAGTGCTGTACAGTTTTGGTCACCTTTTAGGAGGTACATGCTTGCTTTCGAAGGAGCACAAGTGTGATTAATTCATGGGAAATGGGGTCTGTCTCAGAGGTCAAGTCTACGTTCTCTGGTGTATTGAATAACGAAATATGATCTTACTGAAATAATTCTTTCAGGGTTCAACAGGATGGTGCCGAAAGATTATGGGGAGCTAAAAATGAGAGGTCAAACTCCAGTGATCAGCTTTTTGTGAATATGTGTTGAACGAAAATGTCTTCATTCAGAGAACATGCAGCATTGTTTCTCTATCTCTGTGTGGTGAAAGCTTTTGGGCAATGGGGAAATCAAGAAATACAAGGATTGGGTAGGAAAATGTGTTTGCAGAATTTCAGCCATGATTTTATTAAATTGTGGAGCAAACCTCATGTGCCATAGAGACCATTTCTGTCTTAATATTCAAAAGTAATTACTTAACAGCTGTCCTGATGAGAGGCAGTTGTTTCAGATGAATAGCCTAGAAATTGCTTTGCAGTTACAAAGCAACACAACATGGCATGCAATATAGAACATTATTTTGCATGTTTGCATCTCCACTTGACCCTTTGCCCGCGGGCTAAAACTCCACTAATAAGATATACTAGAGTGCGATGGCCAAAATACTTCACTATGATTGACTTTGAATCTCCCCAGTTTGAAAAGACAATCAAATTTTATTACACATGGTTTTGAGGGCAACAGATATTTTAAAAGGTCAGCATGCAATCTTAATTCTCTCTCCTTAGTGAAATATTGGGTTCTGTTAAAGAAAGTTTTATTGGTCACATGTACATTTAAGTATACAGTGAAATGTGTCATTTTGTGTTAACGACCACAGTCTGAGGATTGTGCTGGAGCAGCCTGCAAAAGCTGCCAGGTTTCCAGCAGGAATGCAGCATGTACACTTAGGCTTAGTGAGCTGTGGGCATCTTTGGAATGTGGGAAGAAACCAAGTCACCACAGGAAACCCACACAGTCATGGGGAAACATATAAACTCCTTACAGACAGTGGTGGGAATAGAAACTCGACTGGTGATTGCCAGTGCGGTAATGCGATTCTGCTAACTGCAATACGATTGTGCCACCCTTGGCTATGGAGTTCAAGGTCATTCTCAGCCTTAGCCTCAGGATCATGCCCGGTTGCTGATTTCTGCAGCATCTAACCCTTCTGCTCAAAGTTGCATTGGAGAAGTTATCCAAACTCCATTATAAAGTAGATCCTTCATGTATTTTAGCCTACAAGATAGGTGATGCAGAGACAGCACTAGCCTCTATTGTAGGCTTCTTCAAAAAAAAAATTATGGACTGCATATCCAAAGCAACCTCCTGCCATTCTGCACAATCTCCATGGCCGTCTTTCACCAAGAATATTCACTTTATAAGCATTTTCAGTTTGCAGTCAGAGAACTCAGGAACAGGTCATCTATATGACATTTGCTCAGCCATTCCATCATGACTATTCTATTACCCCTCTCAACCCCAAAATCCTACCTTCTCCGCATAACCTCTGATGCCCTTACTAATCACAAATCTATCAACCTCCGCTTTAAATATACCCAATGACTTGGCCTCCACAGCTGTCTGTAGAAATGAATTCAATATATTCACCTTCCTCTGGCTAAAGAGATGACCTATTTTGAGTCTGTGTTACCTATGGTCCTCGACTCACATACTATAGGAAACTGTGCCAACTTTGGCCTATTTTATCATGTGCCTCTAAGTACCCCAAAACTTCATTCTTAATAATGAAATCTGGTTCTTATAGCCAGGGTTGTAATAGGGATAAGCTCCCATTATCTATTAAATGCTTCCAATGACGTGCACCTGAAGTAGCTTCTGACAACCGAGTTCAGCTTCTGATCTTTACGAGCTACTAAGCCCAATGGAACTGTTTCTACTGACAGGAGAAGGGGCAAAGTCAGGTTACCGGTGCCTTAAAACCAGTCGCTTTGGGCAGATGGGACTATCAGCTGTGGTTGGCAACTCATCTAGGAGAAGGAAAACTGATTTCAGACCTCTGCTGCCTTGCCTCTGAAACCACTCATGGGGAAGGCTTTGGGGGTAAATCCCTGAGGGAAAAATTCACAGCTGGAATCCCTAAGACAGTCCTACGTTGAGTTCAGCACTGACCGGCAACTCCTGAACACTGCTAGGGTCAAGCTATATCAATCTCTGCCGTTCCTTTGGATTCATCAGATGTGTGGGGAGGGAGCGCTTGCTACATGGGCAACAGCTTGCTCTCCATATCGTACTGCCCAGGCTTGTGTACCTAGATAGTTGGGATGCAACATCCATGGTTAACCCCGGCCGATGAAGGCCTCGAAGTAATGGAATCCAGCATCTTCCTGACCACTGAGATCAGGCTACCTTTCCTGTCTTTTGCCTCACTCCCTTTTTAAAAGAGTGGAGTAACATTTGCAAATACTAGCATTGTACTAATCCAATTTACTAGCACTTGGTTGCAACCTTTTATGCTTGGCAATTCATGAACTTGTCTAGGTAATCCTTAACTGGGCTCAGCATCTTTGCCTGCACTACCCCCTACAGACTAGTCTAACTAAAGCCCGTAGATCCCCAATATTCTCTAACACCCCATCCCTTAAATCAGTGGAACAGCCATTCATTAAATAGCAGCATTCCCTTACAAATGGAAGAATTTTACTTGTCTTGTGATATCTCCCTTTAAGAGCTGGCTGCAGAGACCCAACTTTCAAGGGTAAATGATGGCAGCTATGAGAACCTGGAACAGACGAATAGAATATGCCACTTCTAACTGATAGAGCTTGGTGTTAGAGGAAAACCCTCAATGCTCTCCTGTGAACTCTGCAGCTGAAGATGGATCTTTATCCAACTTTCACAAAGGATTTTAGGGTGACTCAGTGTTCTTTTGGAGACATTAAGATTGAAAAGCAATTTCTCAGTCAAAATGCTTCTCCTTCACCTGCTGAGTATTTCCTGCATTTTCATTTTGACCGTCAAAAGTTTACAACTTGTTAAAATTTCAATTACCCTCTTAATGCTAGAAGAAAAAAAAATGGCATTGCTCAAACCTATTGAAATGTCATACATCTTAAAGTAATATATTGTAGTCTTGTTTTTTGACAGTTTGAGAAGATAGCTAAATTCTCTTTATTTTCACCATGGATGTTCAGTCCCTATATACTTCCATCCCCCACCAGGAAGGTCTCAAAGCTCTCCGCATCTTTTTGAATTCCAGACCTAACCAGTTCCCCTCTATCACCACTCTGCTCTGTCTAGCCTCCCACTTCCTCCAAACTAAAGGTGTAGCCATGGGCACCTGTATGGGTCCCAGCTATGCCTGCCTTTCTGTTGGCTTTGTGGAACAATCCATGTTTCAAGCTTATACTGGTATCTGTCCCCGTCTTTTCCTTCGCTACATCGACAACTGCATTGGTGCTGCTTCCTGTACACATGCTGAGCTCGTTGACTTCATTAACTTTGCCTCCAACTTTCACCCTGCCCTCAAGTTTTCCTGGTCCATTTCTGACACCTCCCTCCCCTTTCTGGATCTTTCTGTCTCTGTCTCTGGAGACAGCTTATCTACTGATGTCTACTATAAGCCTACAGACTCTCACAGCTACCTGGACTATTCCTCTTCTCATCCTATCTCTTCCAAAAATGCCATCCCCTTCTCGCAATTCCTCCGTCTCTGCCGCATCTGCTCTCAGGATGAGGCTTTTCATTCCAGGACGAAGGAGATGTCCTCCTTTTTTAAAGGAAGGGGCTTCCCTTCCTCCACCATCAACTCTGCTCTCAAACGCACCTCTCCCATTTCACGTACATCTGCTCTCACCCCATCCTCCCGCCACCCCACTCGGAATAGGGTTCCCTTTGTCCTCACTTACCACCCCACCAGCCTCCGGGTCCAACATATAATTCTCCGTAACTTCCGCCACCTCCAACAGGATCCCACCACTAAGCACATCTTTCCCTCTACCCCCCCCCCCGCTTTCTGCAGGGATCACTCCCTACGTGACTCCCTTGTCCATTCGTCCCCCCCCATCCCTTCCCACCAATCTCCTTCCCGGCACTTATCCTTGTAAGCAGAACAAGTGCTACACATGCCCTTACACTTCCTCCCTCACCACCATTCAGGGCCCCAGACAGTCCTTCCAGGTGAGGCGACACTTCACCTGTGAGTCAGCTGGGGTGATATACTGCGTCCTGTGCTCCCAATGCGGCCTTCTGTATATTGACAAGACTCGACGCAGGCTGGGAGACAGTTTCGCTGAACACCTACACTCTGTCCGCCAGAGAAAGCAGGATCTCCCAGTGGCCACACATTTTAATTCCACGTCCCATTCCCATTCTGACATGTCTATCCACGGCCTCTTCTACTGTAAAGATGAAGCCACACTCAGGTTGGAGGAACAACACCTTATATTCCGTCTGGGTAGCCTCCAACCTGATGGCATGAACACTGACTTCTCTAACTTCCGTTAATGTCCCACCTCCCCTTCGTACCCCATCCGTTATTTATTTATTATTATATATAATTTTTTTTCTCTCTTTTTCTCCCTCTGTCCTTCTCACTATACTCCTTGCCCATCCTCTGGGAATCCCCCCTCCCCCTTTCTTTCCCCCCTAGGCCTCCTGTCCCATGATCCTCTCATATCCATTTTACCAATCAACTTTTCAGCTCTTAGCTTCATCCCTCCCCCTCCTGTCTTCTCCTATCATTTTGGATCTCCCCCTCTCCCTCCCACTTTCAAATCTCTTACTATCTCTTTAGTCCTGATGAAGGGTCTCGGCCCAAAACGTCGACTGTACCTCTTCCTAGAGATGCTGCCTGGCCTGCTGCGTTCACCAGCAATTTTTGTGTGTAGCTAAATTCTCAATTGTTCAAATACATTTAACAAAGAAAACTAAAATAAAGATTTGCCTTGCAATTTAAATTTTAAATAATCCTGAGATTTTGACATTGCTTTGTGAGGAAGAACAGAGGCAGACCAAAGAGAATTTTCATTTAGAACACCCTTCTGCTTCCTTTGGCAGAAGGAGGAAAAGTACTGAAATTACAATAAGAAATCCCATCTATAAATGCACCTGTATGTTTGATGGCAACGTGAGAAACCAGGAAGTCTTCTTTGATAGTGGAATACTTGCAGAAATCACATTTAAATGGTTTATCTGTTGTATGTGAAAGCTGATGATTGAGAAGAAGCTTCTTATTTTCACAGATGTAATCACAGAACTCACACTTAAATCTATAAAGCAGAACAAAGGTTAAATGTATTAAAATGAATGCTGCTCACGGTCACAGTTTACAAAAAAAAATTAGACTTTCTGTTCACCATTGGCAATATCAACATTAATTACCATCTTTATTGATCCTGAATGTCTTAATCAGCCACTTAATACTCAATACACATTGCTTTGGGACTACGGTCATATGAGGACCAGATCAGGTAGAGGATGGCAGGAACCTTCCCCAAAGAACATTGGGAATCAGATGGACTTTCATAGCAGTCTGGCAGTTTTAGGAGAACGATTTCCAATACTACCCTTTACCCTGTACTCACTGGAGTTTAGAAGAATGGGGGGCGGGGTGAAAGGGTGTGGAAATCTCATTGAAACCTACTGAATATTTAAAAGCCTAGAGTATATACTCAGATTCCTAGGACACATCATGCAGAAAGATGAACTAGAAAAACTCATACTGTTTGGAAAGATTGAGGGGAGTAAACCTAGAGAAAGACCTCAGCTTATGTTCATCAAAAGCATAGCCAGGTGGCTACACATCGAGGAAATGGAAGTCATCCAAAAAAACAAAGGATAAATCTGTATGGAAAACCATGGTCACCAACATCCGCATCGGATATGGTACCTAGAGACAGACAGACAGAGTATATGTGGGGAAGATGTTTCCAATAGTGGGGGGCATTTAGAACCAAAGGGCACAGTCTCAGAATAGAAGGATGCCTGTTAGAACAGAGATGAGGGTGGTGAATCTGTGGAATTCATTGCCACAAACTGCTGGAAGCCAAGTCATTGGGTACATTTAAAGTGGAGGTTGATAAGATTCTTGATTAGTAAGGGTATCAAAAGTTAGGAGAGAAGGTAAGAAAATGGAATTGAGGGGGATAATAAATGAGCCACGATCGATTGGCTGAATAGCCTTATTCTGCTCCTAGGTCTTATGGTCTTAAATGCAAGATTGACTTAATCAACCAGTTTTAAATTTCCAAGGTGTCCTGGCAGGGTTTGAACGCATTCTGTCAATGTCATTGGATAACAATTCAGCAATTTTACTATGACGTTATAGCTCAAGTAGCAGTGTCGGTTCTATTATTCCTTGACTGTTCACCTCAGCCTTCCAGTCTAACTATGCCCAACTTCTATGACCTACCACTAGGCTATCTGTACATCCAGTTATTATCTGGGGGAAAAAGGCAGTGAAGACCCCCCCCCCACCCACTACTAATTTTGACTAGATTATCAGAACTCTTGGTTAAAGTTCAGCAGCACATTTCCCTACCAACTATACAAACAATACCGAGAACTCACACAACACAAGATTCCCAAAGGTTGAAGTAAATGCACAACCACAAGACAGAAAACAAGGTTTACCAAGGGCATCCACACCTTCTGCTGGCAGATATATAATACAAAATCGTTTGAAGTAAACTCAGGTTAATTGTTATGGCAAAAATGTTTTTTTAAAGTTTTCCACTCATTTCCTCTACCCAGTCATTTTCTAGTACTGATTTCCCACTGTCTTTCTATCCAAACTTCTCTCTACATTTGAATTACCCTTCAATGCCTCATATTTCTCTCATCACACATCCTCTGGGTGCTCCTGTTTCCTTTAACGTTTATTCCTAAGACGTACAGGTAGTAAGCTGGGAGCTGCTATGTTGGCTCTGGAAGCACGGTGACATTTGTAGGCTATCCTCAGCACATCCCTTGTCTGTGCTGGTCATCGACATAAACAGTGCATTTCACTCTACGTTTCAATGTACATGTGACAATAAAGTTAATCTAATCTTTCAGTTTTTACATGTCTCAAATTTTATCCATCATTGAAGCTTTAAAGCAATCAAACTAATTAAAAGCAATAAAAATTGAAAACTGAAGTACATCTACGTAATGCTTGAAACTGTCAATTAAATATCTAGCAACTTCCAAATTCCAGAGAATCCTACCCTTATTTATATAACATCACTGTGTTCTAGCTAGTGCTCTTTCTCCTTCACCCCCCTTTATATTCTAGCTTCTTCCCCCTTCCTTTCCCATCCTGAAGAAGGGTCTCACACTAAAATATCAACTGTTTATTCATTTCTATAGATCAGCGGTCCCCAACCACCAGGACGCGGACCAATACCGGGCCATGAGGAAACAATCTGAGTCAGCTGCACCTTTCCTCATTCCCTGTCACGCACTGTTGAACTTGAACATAGGGTTGCCAACTGTCCCGTATTTGCCGGGACATCCCGTATATTGGGCTAAATTGGTTTGCCCCATATGGGACCGCCCTTGTCCCGTATTTCCCCCGCTAAGGTAGAGCGTTCCTATGAAACCTTTCGTGCCGAAATGGCGTAAACCGAAGAAGCAATTACCATTAATTTATATGGGAAAAATTTTTGAGCGTCCCCAGACCCAAAAAATAACCTACCAAATCATACCAAATAACACATAAAACCGAAAATAACACTAATATATAGTAAAAGCAGGAATGATATGACAAATACACAGCCTATATAAAGTAGAAATAATGTATGTACAGTATAGTCGGGAAGATTAAGCCAAAACCGATTTGTGGGGGAAGAAAAATCAGCACATACACGCATGAGCACACGGGTGCCCGTGCAAAGCTTCATGGTCATGGTAGTCTTTCTCGGGGTAAACACAAGTGTCCTGAGATTTGACTGCTACTTTTGTCCCTTATTTGGGAGTGAGAAAGTTGGCAATTCTAACTGTAAAAGACGTGTTGAGGTGAGTTTCACCCTACTTGAACAACCACCCCCCCACCCCAGTCAGCAAGAATATTGTCAATATTAAACCGGTCTGCGGTGCAAAAAAGGTTGGGGACCCCTGCTATAGATCCTGCCTGCCACAAGCATGTGAATGACTGAAAGATGTAATCATTCAGAATTAAAAAATTAAGTTAAAAAAAGACGTCAGATGCCAGAAACCTAAAATAAAGGCCAGTCCAGGTTTCTAGCATCTGCAGAATCTCGCGTGTTTATTATTGTGTAAAACAACTCTTGGAATTCGGGTGTCACTCCACTAATTATATGCTTCATTCTCCAAACTTTGTTACTGCATTGAAGCAATTCCCTGTTAACCTATTCCTAAAGTTTATTATCCTTTATATATGAATGAAATATTTTACCTTGCTACTCCTAGAAAGCAGATGGAACTTTGTCGGGGGGGGGGGGGGGGAGATTAGATTTTACCATTGTATAGAACATCTCCACAATCCATTAGCACATTTAATCAGCACTATAGTCAGCTAGGTGGTATCCTGTGTTGCAATGCAGCTCTGGACATTAGGCTTACCTGCTGTTCCCAACAGATTGAATGTGGGTTAGTAGATGCATTTTGAAGGTGTATCTCTTTTTGAATGATTTTCCACACTGTAATAAAAAAGTTTGAGTGTAAAACAGATTACACGGTCTAAACCTGCATTCCACTTAACGTCAGAATCATGGGCGTGCAGTACAGAAGCAGACACTTCAGTCCACAATATTCTTTTCAACTGATGAATCCATACCAATCTTATATTCCAGCGCTCAGCACAGTCCTGATACTGAAAATGTCGTAAGCATCTACTGTATATCCACCACCACCTCAGGGCAGATTCTAAACACGTATTCTTCCTCCACTATCCTCCAAATATCACACACCTGAAACCTTTGCCTTCTTGTTTTGGGCACTTCTGCTGTGGGAAAGGTACTGGCCAGCTATCCTACTAATATTGTACATCTCAATCAGGTCCCTGCCCCACCCCTGACTTCCTCCACTCCAACACAAACGAATGGTGTGTATCCAATCTTTCCTCAAAAGTGACAGGATCTAGACTGGGCAACATCCTGCTGAATTTCTTCTGTATCCTACAAAGTGTAATCATATTCTTCTTAGTGGGCAACCAGAAGTGTACCGTCTACCCTACCTGATGCTCGAAATTGAACTTTAATCTCCAATCGACATCCAAGCTAATGATAGCAGGCATCCTACATGTTCTCATTCACCTTTAACTACTAGTGCTGCTACCTTCAGGAACCACTGTACAAATTGGTCACTTCGTATTCTGTGGGGTCTCGTCACTTGTTGTGTACATCTTAGTTTTATTATCCCCAAAAGTGCCTTAGCAACATAATGATCAACTTAAAAGTGTATAATCACATACAAAAGACATCAGGGTGGACTTTAATCTAATAACAAAAAAAAGTGTGAGTGATTTGCAAGTAAGAATTCTTTGAGCAGTTAGAACAATAGAAGACATGCTCAAACCTTATCACACATATGGGGCTTCTCAGCACTGTGCGTTTTCAAGTGCTGCGTTAGTCTCTTCTGCATGGGATAGACCCGATAGCAAACAGGACAAGGGTAGGAATTCACCTTGGGCACCTGCAGGGACAGTTCAAACAAACAGGATGAATTTATACTAAGGAAACAAGGATTGATTTTTTTTTAAAAAACATAGAATTTACTACACAGTGGATTAACTGCATTAATCATACTAAGATACAAATCTTCAAAATGTACAATTAAAAACCAAACTGTACAGGTCAGTCATGATAGTTTTTCCAGATATGACCAGTTTTTTAAAAAGAGGATAAGGGAGCACAAAAATTAAGTCATTATTTTCTACAGCCTTACTCAGAAGAGCATTCCACACTTTAATCATTGCCCACCTAACCTTCCGAAATGCCTTTTATTAGCCTGAAACTTTCCTTCCTCATCCACAATTTTCCACCTTACTGAGGTCTATGATTAACTCTCATTAAACTCCTTTTGAACACAAGCCAGCCTTGTTAATCCAGTTATTCCTCTTCTCCAGTCTACTCATTATCTGCTGCTACTGAGAAAATTATCCTCAAGTAGTCAATTTTGGAACTGCTTCTAATGCTACTTAATATTTTGAACCTCAACTACAAGATAAAAATGTATTTAATGAAAAAAACTTTCAAATAAAGGTGGTCAAAATTCTTCTTTTTGGAACTTGCCTGTAACATGAATGAATGAATGAAATTTACTTCGGTTAGTACAATCATAACAAAAAGCATCATTTTCAATTATGATTTCATAGGACAAAATTACAACAAAAAAAACAGATATTCTTGAAACAGACCGAAAGGGTGTAGGTTGAAGCTACAGCTTATTACACCTACCCCTCTTATTTATACAACAACATATTTGGTGTCAATCATCACATCAAAACAAAAAATTTCAATCTTTTAACACAAAATCCAATTCCAAGTATCATTTATTTACATTACTCCCATTCACTTTAAATCATGTATTTTATATTTGTTCATTAAATTATTTTTTAAACTTGTTAAGTATGGTGCATGTTTTTAAATTACCACTACAACTGTTCCATAGATTCACCCCTCTGACTGAAATACAATGATTTTTTACATTTGTTCTTAGCCGTTGTTTTTGAAATATACATGTTCCTCTCAAATCATGTTGGCTTTCTCTCATTTTAAACAATCTTTGGACACTTTGTGGTAGCTGTCCATTTTTTACTTCATACATAATTTGTAAAATTTTAAAATCTACAAAATCTCTGAATTTTAAAGTGTTTAGTTGAATAAATAGTGGATTGGTTGGCTCATAATAACTTGTCTTATTTACAATTCACATGACTTTCTTTTGGAGTAGAAAAATAGAGTTTTGCATGTATTTCCCCATACCTCTACACAGTAAGTCATGTATGGGACTATAAGTGAACAGTATAATGTATACAAGGATTCCTGATTTAAGAAATCTTGCGCTTTGTACAGTATTGCAATAGATTTTGACATTTTCGCTTTGACATAATTTATATATGATTTTCAGCTTAATTTATTATCTATTACGACTCCTAAAAACTTTGTTTCAGATACCTATCAATTTCAACATCATGTATTCTAAGTTTACTATACGAGTTTGGTACACGGTTTCCAAATATTATGAATTTAGTTTTACTTAGATTCAGTGATAATTTGTTAGTATCAAACTATTTCTTTATAATTTTTAGTTCTTTCTCCACTGTATCCAAAAGTTGTTTCAGATGTTCCCCACCATAGTATATAGTTGTATCATCAGCAAATAATATACATTTTAATGTCTGAGAGACCATACATATATTGTTTATATACAAAATGAACAGTAATAGACCAAGCCCTGAACCTTGTGGAACCCCACAAATTACCCTCAAAAGTTTTGAATTGAAATTGCTTATATGTACATACTGATACCCGTCTTCCAAATAACTACTTAACCAGTCATGTGCCACCCCTCTAATACCATATCTTTTTAATTTTGTTAATAATAATTTTATGGTCAATGGTGTCAAATGCTTTTTTTTTAAGATGAAGGAATATTTCCACTGTGTATTCATTTCTTTCTATAGCGTTTGATATTTCTTCTACAATATCTATTAATGCTATTGTAGCAGTTCTGTTTTTTCTGAAACCATATTGCTGTTCACAGAGTATATTATCTTTTGTTATGAAATCATTTAATCTTTTTACAAATATTTCTTCCAATATTTTGGAAAACGGTGAGAGCAAAGAAACTGGTCTATAATTTGAAAATACATGTTTATCTCCAGCTTTGTATATTGAAATGATCTTGGCTATTTTCATTTTATTGGGAAATTTTCCAGCAATCAAAGACTGATTACAAATATGAGTCAGTGGTTTCACAACACAGTCAATTATGTTTTTAATTAAATACATATCATATCCATTCCAATCTGTTGATTTCTTGCTCTCTGATTTATATACTATATCAATTATTTCTTTTTCCTCTGTTGCTCTAATAAACATAGTGTAAGTGTTTATATTGATAATATTACTATTTACTCCATCTTTATTGCTGGGTTCAGTAATTGATTTAGCTAATTTAGTTCCCACATTAACAAATAAACCATTAAACCTATCTGCAACCAAATTAGTATCCTTTATTACTATATCATTGTTTGAATTAAAGTAAGATGGGTAAATTG
The DNA here is from genome assembly GCF_963921235.1 of Mobula hypostoma. NCBI lineage: Eukaryota > Metazoa > Chordata > Chondrichthyes > Myliobatiformes > Myliobatidae > Mobula > Mobula hypostoma. The sequence continues at coordinate 219,360,862 of NC_086098.1, read as the reverse complement.
TTTTTCTTTTATTCTTTTTAATAATATCATTTAAAACTCTCCAAGTATTTTTAATATTTCTATTATTCTCCAATAATTTACAGTAACTCTTTTTGCTAGATCTCATAATACTTAACTTATTTTTATATATCTTGTATTTAATTTCAGCTTCCTTTGTTCTATGTTTTAAGAATCTCTTATACATTTTTCTTTTTACAAGCATTTTGTATTCCCTTTGTTAACCAAGGCTTATCAATATACTTCCCTTTGTCAACTTTTTTAACTAGTGGGCAACGTTTATCATACAAATTAGTTATTACAGAAACAAATGCTTCATAGGCTTCATCTACATACCACTATTCCAATCTTGTTTAATAGCTCCTCCTCAAGAGATTTAATGGTACCTTCTGTTATATGTCGAGTTAACCATGATCAGCCCATGACACAATGTGAACAGTTCCCAAGTATCCCACTCTAAAATGTAGCTGATTATCCTTGCTGCACCAATGTAATGGTTCCTAACCCACCTGTCATTAAAATGCTCTGCGATTCGATCATGGCTGATTATCCCTCGACTCCATTTTCATGCCTTCTCCCCATAACCTTTTCCACCCTTACAAATCAAGAAAGAAGGGACCAAGTCCTATTTCCTATATCCTCTTTATTTGATCAAGGTCTAGGGTGAAAATTCGGCAATGAATGCTAAATTCTAAATGAATTTGGAGACAGACTTTATAAAAAGCTGCTTAATGTTACCCCACCAATCAAAAAGTCAAAGCAAATAAATAAATTAGATCTGAGACCTTTACGGAATAAAACTGTTACATGGATGGGAAAATTATTTAAATACTGAGTTTAAAATAGTAGAAAACAAACAGATGATGTAATCAATACCGAGTTTTAAAAAAAAATCTTTTTCAACCTTAACAGGAGAAAGAGAATTGGCATTGCATAATGAGGTTTAGGGACTAAACAGATACTGAACCATAAATAGAATAAACCTTCAATGAATCAAATGACCTTTTGTGAGTTGTCATTCTGTGATGAAGGTAAGTACAGGAACTGGAGAAAGAGCAAGTCCACTGCAAGAGGTAGAAAGTCCAAACTTCATTTTGCGAAATTTACTAAGTCCAATTTCTCCAAATTTATGCTCGACTTGGAGCTGTGCCTTCTCTCAAGACTAACATGGATTTAGTCACATGCTCCAAATCGCTAATTAGGGTAGTTAAACGAAATCTGGACCCAATTACAATTAATGTAATCATGATTAAACACAACTCAAAATATGACAGAACTAACTGTTACTTCTTAACACTTACAGGAAGTGTGAGATTTTTTTGTAAAGTAATGACAGTTTGAACCTGGCTCCAATTCCATGATTGATTGTGGCCTGTTGTTGCCTACCTTAATTTAGTATTGCCCTGAATAAAGCTCTTCCTTTATCCTTCACAGGCTTTCAAAATTCATTTAGTTACACTTCAACATACATCACATTAACAAAACAGAAGGCTAAGTGGACTTCAGTGCACTTCCTGTGCCATTTTTACTTCATTACCTGAAACTGCTTCTTATCACGACTCACATTCTCAAACAAACATGCAAGATTTCATCTTTGCTTTTTAGAACACTAAATATTCTTCCAAGATCCACTGTGGTTAGAAAGGGTTTTTCCAACCCCCTTTTTTTTTAAAGTTTGCATTTACCGGCACAAAGTGGGGGTAATGGTTTATTCTTCTTGAATTGCTGTAATCTGTTGGGTATTCTTTGTGCAGATTTGATATAGTCGGTCACTTGAGAAGAGAGCATGAAAAGAATTTCTGTATAGAAGTTTGTGATGTGATTACATCAGTAAAACAGGGCAAGAAAAATAGAGGTTTTTCTTAAAGATCAGCAAATAAGTGAAATTCTCCCCATTGTAGTTTCAAGTGGAGCAGAAGTCTAACATGAAGCATAAACACAACATGCACCCATTAGGAGGTAATTTCCATGGCATTAGGTTTTCAGATACAAGCCAGAATCCATTTCTCCCCTCCCTCCCACTACTGTTTGAATCAATTTAACATGGCACAACACAGGCCCATAATGTTATGCTGATCTTTTAACCTACTTTAAGTTCAATCTAATCCTTCCCCTCCTAAGCAGCCACTCTCAAGCATGATTGCTCCCTTCCTGTTTCTGACATCCACACACACTGACCCAGTAGACAATCCCTCCATGGCATACTCCCTTTCAGCAGCTGTGATATTATTCTTGATTATCAATGCCTTTCTCGAATCTCTTGTATTCCTCCCTGTCCATTTTGAAACATCCAAGCCACAGAAAATCCAGCAGCCACTGTTGGTCTTGCGACAGCCAAGTCTCCGTCATGGCTACAACATTGTAGTTTCATGCACTGACCCATGTTCAAAGTTCATCACCCTTGCTCCTGATGTTCTTATGTATTAGACACACTTCAAACGATTCCAGTGACTGCAATTTTGCCCTTTCCACTGCTTATCCTTCCTCACCGCCTCTCTAAACACTGCATCTACCTGTACACCAACAGCCCCATCCTCTGACGTATCACTCTGGCTCCCATCCTCCTGTCAAATTTGCTCCAATTAGTAGAAGTAGCAATTAGCAAACAATCGAACTGAAGTTACAACCAAATGCTTAGTTTTTCCCATTTTGGATAGAAAGGAATAACACCATTCCAATGCCAGTAGTAAAAAGGGGAATACAAAAAAATACGAAAACAAACATTTAATTACCCAAGCTCTACCCAGACCTTGCTAATACTTAATGAACACTTACCAAGTCAGCTTTCTTCTTTCTGGGAAGGAAGAAAACAAAAGGTCAGACAAAATTAAATATTCTCTGGGAAAAAGTAAGCAAGCATAATCCGGTCTGCTTGTAGGGCTTCCTGCCTTAAATGCATGATCGCATTCGTACATCTTTTATTAGGTGGTTTTCTTAAATGGACCTCCACAAACACTTGTATGATTGACAATGCCCGGTCAGAGCTTGAAAATACAAAATATCTGAAACCTTAAGTCAGTCTGAAGATAAGCTCTTCTGATGCAAAGTCATTCAGCTGAAGCATTCATTCTGTTACTATTTCTACAGGTTCTGCCTAACCTGCTCCATATCCCCAGCAGTTCCTGGTTTCAATTTCACCTTTAGCCCAATTTGTGTTGTAGCAATGCTAGTTATTTTAGCAAGTGTAGCACTTATAATAATGCTGGAAAATGGTCAGAAAATGAGTAGAATTAATCTTTGGATTTAGAGGTAGAACTCCCATACACCTTATCCTTAATCCAAACAGTTCCTTCCCTTAATCTCTTACACTTGGAATTAAGAATAGGAAAGCTCAAACCAATGTGGGACCACAGTTTGCAAGAGACAAGTTTGTGCTTTAGCTCACCGCTCCTTTGTGTGAATTGAAGAGTGCCTGAGAACATCCTTCTTGTAAACACTTGTATAATCACATTCCTCACATTTGTATGGCTTTGTTCCAACATGATTAAACATGTGCTCCTGTTGGACAGTCATAATAAAACAGAAGGATATATATTGAAGAAGTCCTTCATGTTAAATGTATTTTAAGTTTCATTCTCTTTCAGTCTATTTCCAATGGTTGCATACATGCAGTCAAACTGTAAATATATGTAATTATCTCTCCTGCTACTCTCGAATGAACTATCAACTACTCAGCAGAGGAAAAGCACAAACTGACAATAAAATCCATTAGTCTTTATTGAGCTCGTTTGTGAGAGAAGACTTAATTCAATGATTTGAATTAGAACACTCAATATTTCCCTTTCCTCAATATTTGCAAACACTCTCTTGTCAAGGTGCGATTACTGGATAGTAATCCAGACAAACTCTGGGTGTATTTCACTTCTTTACCCATATGTAGTTCAAACCACAAATGACCAACTTTACATCTTGTAGCTCAGTGTATCACAGAAGCCCTATTGATATGGCATGGAAAGAGACTACTTGGTTCTCTAGATCCATACTGGCTCTCCGTGAGAGTAATCCAGCCAGTCCATCTCTCCAAAGTCTTTTCAGGCACCAGTCTGGTTCCTTTTTAACCTGCCTTTACCTCGACAATTTTGGGTGCCCTCAATCTAATCAGAAAAATTCCAGCTCTTCTGATCTATCCAGAACAAGGCTCCTAATCTCAAGAATTGTTTAAATCACCCACACCTCTAGAAATGACATGCCCCCATTTCCTATTCCTGTCATCTTTAGTCCTAACTAACATGGCCAATTAGACAGATTACAGGAAACTCTGCACAAAAGACCTGCATTCACTCTAGGGCAACAGAGTCTTCTACACAGGATCCTTGCAACCAGAGGATTTTCACTGGACTGGGTTGGACTTGAATCCCAACCTATCAGCCTCCAACACAGTATCCCGACCTACCATCCTCCAACACAGTATCCTGCTCTTCCAGCTACAGTTCATGAGTGATCACAGCAACATTGCACAATTGTGGCATTGGATAGAACGTGGGGTGGGGTTGAGATGGAAGAGGAACAAAAAATATAATCTTCACAGACATTTCATAGAGATTTACTTCATAAGGCATTGTTTAGACCACATTAGAGTAATGAGAGCCGCTTTGGGCCCCTTATCTAAGAAAGGATGTGCCGACATTGGAGAGGGTTCAGAATGACCCTGGGAATAAAAATATTAATCTATGGGAAGCATTTGATGGTTCTAGGCCTGTACCCACAGGAGTTCATAAGAATGAAGGACATCTCATTGAAATCTAACAGATGTTGATAGAGTGCAGGTGGAGAAGACGCTGCCAATACTGGCAGTGTCTAGGACCAGAGCACACAGCTTCAGAATTGAAGGATGTCCCTTTAGAACAGAGACAAGGAAAAATTCCTTCAGCCAGTGGGTGGTGAATGTGTGGAATTCATTGCCACAGACAGCTGTGGAGGCCAAGTCATTTGGATATATTTAAAGTGGAGTTTGATTGGATCTTGATTAATAAGGACACCAAAGGCTACAGGGAGAAGGCAGAAGAATGGGGTTGAGATGGATAGCAAAGTCAGCCTTGACCGAAGAATGGCAGAGTAGAGTCAATGGGCCAAAAGGCTAACACTGCTCCTATGGACGATTCCTGGAATACAATTTTAGTAAGGGCTTGGAGAATGTGTGGAGAATTGTACTAGAATGAATTTCACTTACTGGAGAAACTTGACTGTTCCCTTCAGAGCAGTGTAGGCCAAGAAGAGAATTATGAAAAAAAACTACAAAATTGAGTGATTTTAGCAAGAGTGAACAAATAGAAACTATTTTCCAGTCTTAGGACAGCTAGAAATCAGAGGACACAAATTAAGGGTTACGGGCAAAGAAACCAGATTGGAGACAAGTTTTTGTTTTTCAGGAATGAAATGTTATACACCAAAATGCATCATTTAAAAGGAAATGGAAAAACATACAATAACTGTTCAAACAGGAGTTGTATATATTGGAAACAGAAGTATGGTGTTATGATGAGTGCAGTGGGAGTAATTACCCAATTAATGGGTATAAATCGTTGCCTCCTTTGCAGCAATAATTGACGGCACATCTTAGCAAAAGCTTGTCGACAAAATCACAAACAAAAAAAAAATCTGTGAAGTGGATTTAACACAGGCAACTGATGAGAAGCACTACTTAGTGTTGTTTCCAAAACCCCCAGAAGTTCATTCTAAGTTATCACTCACCTTGAGTGATGACCACCGCTTACAACGATAGCTGCACTGCAAGCACTTGAAACGTTCTGGATCATTCCCTTCATGAGAATCAATGTGAAATCTCAAGTCTTCTTGTGTTAGGAAACGGGATCCACAGATCCGGCAATGATGGGGTCTCATCAGGGGCTTGCTTGACCTATAGTAATTGTATCTTTGTGCCCACACAAAAAAAAATGTTTGTTATCAAAATTTAATAAGTTTCTAATTTTTTTCCTTGTACACACACTCATTTTATACAATTATTTCCTACACTTCACATACAATATAGAATGCAAGAAAGACTTCAACATGGCTGACCTCAGAACTTGTAGCTCCATTTTCAAGACCAGGAACTTGAGATCATTGTAGAATTTAGAGGTTATTGATTGAATATATTTTATAGTTTTAATGTTGAGTACCCTTATCCAAAATGCTTGGGCAGAAGTGATTTGGATTTCGGAATATTTGCATTTATATAACAAGGTAGCTTGGGGTGGGTCCCCAAATCTAAATACAGCATCAATTTACATTACATATACAGCTTATACATATACCCTGAAGGTAGCTTTCCATAATAATTTAATAATTTTGTGCATGAAACAATAATGTGCACATTGAACCATCAGAAAGGTAAGCCATCTCAACCTCGGCCGGCCAGGTGGATATTCAGTGGCTGGTTGGCATCGCCGTCATTCCTGACTCTGAAGTGGCCGTCGTCTCGCAATTGTTCATCACACATGCAGCCAACCGACATGTTAAGGTTTTTATCAGTGACGATCTTGGCAAATTCAATGAGCTTCTCTACTGCTTCATGATCAGCAGACTCTTTATCACCACAAATCTTTAAAAATTTAATGCCGTGCCTTTTCTTAAATTTCTGCAGCCAGCCTGCTGAATATTCACAATTACCTTCAACTCTCAGTTTGTCGTGATAAATCTTTGCTTGTTTCATGATCAGCATACCGTTAAGCAGCACATGATACTGATGAATCCATTCTTTCAATTCACAACCAAGATCTTTATTTTTCGCTTTATGCAGTATTTTTCACTAACTTCTGTTCATTACTTTCAGCATAGAACCTTGACAGTTTGCCCGTCTAATTCTTCAGGTTGTAGACAGTGGTCATTCTAACACTCAGAAGCTTCACACTTACACCGCTGTCAAGTTTTTCCAACAACTTGACTTTCTGTGTTATAAACAAATGCTTCCTATTTTTTCTTTCACTGTTACTCATAGGGGTAACGCAGGCCATTTTTTGACATTTCCAATAATATCTTCACAGCATAGAACAAAGAATAATCACAAAACACATGGTAATTATTGTGAGTAATGCATGAAGATCTGGCTATGATGACTGCAGAAAATCAACAGGGCCCCACTCAGGGTATGAGGTCACTTCTCTATGATTGCTGAAAACAAACCGTCAGCAACAGGGCCCCACTCAGAGTATGTGAGGTCGCTTTTCAGAATTGGCTGTGGTGCACAGAAATCTGTGCATTGCTGGGAACCTTCTCAGCACCTTGGGGAATTTTCCATTTGTGACATCATGTCAGCTATCAAAAAACATTTCGGATTTGGGAGGTTTTCGGAAAAGGAGAGCTCAACCCGTATATGGGAGAAGGTGGTGGTGAAAACAAATATGTTTCACTAACCTTCCATTCAAAAATAACTTAATTAGCATCACCAGTGGTAAAGGTATTGAAAAATCCCAGGATTAGTGCCAACACACTTCTGAGTACCTTTAATCATCTTAATGGCTTCTAAAACTGGATTTACTGACAAAGGGGGAAGAGATGTCAAATGATGCCCAAAAGTTACTATTTTGAGTACCTTTCAGTCATCCATGATCTTGCTGAAAAGACATCTAATCAAATATATTTTAAGCAAGACAGATAATCGATGTGAAGCAGATATGTTGGATCTGGCAGATAAGGTTCATGAATAAATGACCTGGCATCAGGCTAACACCTAATGTATTAAACATCTCTGCGGGTTTAGCAATTGGACTTTTTGGAGAACCGGTGTCTTTGAACTCAGTCATGATAGCTGCAATTCTTGTAGAAACATTAGGTTCTCTAAACTAACTGCATTCACATTCACAGCCTGATGGATGTTGAACTAAACTACAAATACCAAGATGTCCTATGCTTCAAACTTTTCCATTTGAACAATTTCAAAATATCCCCCTTCTGTTGCTAGGATGGAATTTGGGTGTAGGAATGCTGTATTTTTAGGCCTCTTAACTCTGCATCAACAATCTCAAGCAGCAGATGGCTTACCTGCGGCCCAGGTACCCTCTGTATTTCCTCCTTCCGAACCTTTTAGGTGGGCGGCCTCGCCTTCTCATGTGTTTGTAAGATGGCTCACTGGTGTTTGATGATGGATCTTTGTTCTCAGAATCGGACTGGCTGACCCCGGATTCTGCTACCTCGCTGGGTGAGACATCCCCATTCTCTTGGGCAGTGGAACTGGCAGCTTCAGAGGTCTGCAGATCCGCTGGGTTGGACTGAGAAGTAACAAGCGCCTCAACTTCTGCTCCTATTCAACAGAAAAAAACTAAGGTGGAATCCAGGTACAGGCGTCCCCCGCTTTTCGAACGCTCGCTTTACGAAAACTCACTGTTACGAAAGACCTACATTAGTACCCTGTTTTCGCTTTCAGAAGTTGTTTTCACCGTTACGAAAAAAAAATCTTAAACAGGTGCCTGTGAGCAGCCGTTTGCAAGACGAGTTCTATGGTATCGGAAAAGCCTGAAAGGGCTCGTAAAGGTGTTCACTTACGGTAAAACTAGACATAATTAAGCATTTTGATCGTGGTGAACAAAGTAAGGACATCGTGAGTTTGGCTTGTGGAAGCTGATGAAGATGGTGTTGAAGAGGTTTTGGCATCCCATCACCAAGAACTGACAGATGAAGAGCTAATGCAATTGGAAGAAAAAAGGATAACAATCGAAACCGAATGAGTAATGATAAAGTACAACTTTAATTTTGAAAGGGTATGTCAGTTTAGGGGATACTTGCAGGATGGTTTGAGTCCTTATTAAAGAACTGTGTGATAAAAAATGCGCGAGACTCAGCAGTCAAGCAAGCCTTCCACATCAGCCACAGCAGACGATGAACCTCGACCTTCGACATCGAGGCGGGCAGAGATAGAAGAAGATGAGCTGCCTGCTCTAATGGAAACAGGAGACGAGATGACACCCCAGTGTCCCACCACCCCAACCCCCAGACCACGGACAGATACCGATTCGCAGAGAATGCAAAGCTATCCGGGAGGCACACAGCACATCTTTAAGAAAAAAGCCGAAATAAAAATGCTAATTAATTAGGTGCCGCCGACACATAAATGTTGGCCCAGATCAGAGACGACACAAGCGGAAATCGGCACTGATCTGGGCCGACAATTACGTGTCGGGCGGCACCTAATTAATTAGCTTGTTTATTTCTGCTTTTTTCTTAAAGATGTGCTGTGTACCTCCCGGTTACCGCTGGACCCCTGCGTTCTTCACGGCAATGTATCGCTCAGCGGCCTGGAGGGTGGGGGCCACTGCACCACCCAAACTCTGACAAGTCTAACACACCATCATCAGTGTGCTCGGCGCTGTCTTCCCGATTCCCATAAGTGATACTACACTGTACATACGTTATTTCTACTTTATATAGGCTGTGTATTTTTACGTGTTATTTGGTATGATTTGGCAGCTTCATAGCTTAAAGGTTACTGGAGAGCGCATGCGCGTTTCTGCCGAGAGCGCTTGTGTGAGATTTTCTGCCGACGGCGCTCACATGTGATTTTCGCTACGGAGAGCAGTGCAGTAATGATTGTGGAAAAGTATTTCTATTTTATATAGGCTGTGTATTTATCATATCATTCCTGCTTTTACTATGTGTTACTGTTATTTTAGGTTTTATGTATTGTTTGGCATGATTTGGTAGGTTATTTTTGGGTCTGCGAATGCTCACAAAATTTTCCCATATACATAAATGGTAATTGCTTCTTCGCTTTACGACATTTCGGCTTACAAACCGTTTCATAGGAACGCTCTACCTTCGGATGGCGGGGGAAACCTGTATTCAGTAGAGCCAGAATTGAGGACTGAGAGTCCAAGATGTTGATTTGAGAAGGTGTTTTAAAAAGGTAGGAAGAGATGACACAGGATGAAAGGGTTTACAAAAGAAATTCTAGGATAGAATGGATGGTTGTACAGACTCTGTCGCTAACAGTGCATCGGCAGCAATGAAAACATTGCACAGATGAGAGCCAGAAAGATTCTGATACTGTACCAGGGATGAGGACTTTGTAAATCAAGGTTTAGCAGGCCAACAGAGGTCAATAAGCTGACAAAAGGAGGAGAGAATAGGCAACTGGAACATTGCCAGTTTAGAATGCTGCAAAGTACTGCACAAGTTGAAGCTGTTTTTTAAAGAAACAAGAAATAGAGAAGGCCAACATGAATAGCATTAAACCAGTGTGAACTAAGGTTCCATGACAGCACTTACATCCACATCAGATTGTTGTTCCTTTCTGCACATTGAGGCACATTGGGTGGCAACCTTGCTATTCCTTTAGTATTTTTGTCTTTTTTGAGATCAAGTTGCTAGTTTGACGCTCAACCCAGCACAAATGGAAAGCACGCAAGGAGCTGGCCAGATTCGGACCCCGGGACCACTCACTTCAAAGTCCGGTGCGGATGCTACTACACTGCCATCTGACATCTACATCAGAGATCATGGGTAAAACGCACTCTGCACATAATTTATACAGATTCAGCTGTGCTGTACCAGAGCTCCAAATTTCAAAGTCTTGACATTGCTGCAAGAGGGATTGCACACAAGCAAAGAGTTCTAAGTACTATTCTTTCTGTTCAAAGATTTAACATGCTGATCTTTCCTTCATGGATTGATTTCATCCCAACACTAACGTACAAAAACAACAGGAATTCTGCAGATGCTGGACATTCAAGCAACACACATAAAAGTTGCTGGTGAACGCAGCAGGCCAGGCAGCATCTCTAGGAAAAGGTGCAGTCGACGTTTCAGGCCGAGACCCTTCGTCAGGAGCCAAAGCCAATTTTCATCTCTCAAACAAATCCAACAACATAGCAGTTTAAAATTGTTATTGGCTTCAATGTTATTTTCAGAGCTTTGCTGCTTCTAAATAGGCTGTCATGTTTTCCAGTATACCAAAATGGAAGACACATTAAAAAGATCTCACAGAAGTTAAAGAATCCTAAATAGGTATGCGTCGCTTAACATCCACAATGCTTTCTGTGAAATCAGACGTTATGTGATTTGGACGTTGTGCGAACACCATATTATATACTTATCAAACCTATATGGAGTACTGTAGTGTATCTGCATTGAGTAAATCCATGCCATTAGCAAATTCTCCAAATCCAATATAGGTCCCTCTCGCATTTTCGTGAGCCTTGTAGTTTTCAGTGAAGCCGATTCTTTAACAGCTTTGAGAGTTTTGTTCTTTGTTTTTCAGGGTCGTCGTGATTGTTGAGTGCGACATGCCTAAATCCCGAGCAATAGCATTTACTGGTTTTCCACCTTCATATGTTTAGTAACCTTCTGTTTCACTTCCAAGTCAAAACTTTCCTTTGCCTCTTGCTGCTGCTATCACTAGGAGTGGTTTTGCGGCGCTTGGAAGCCATGATGCACTTTACGGTAATATTTTCGAAAGAAAGTTAAACAGAGAGATAATGCTACTACACTCAAGAGACGCGCAATACACGAGATTGGTTACGTCCGCTACGTCTCGTTCTCCAATCGGGACTACGAACGTATATGCGATCAGACGTTGCCCGAATAGACGTTAAGCGGTGCACACCTATATTTGTGAGTGGTGCGACAAAAATACAAGTTATACCTGGTTCCCTTTGAGGTATTCAAAAGCTGTAAATGAGGGTTTCAGAAGAGAATAGTGAATAGGAATGGAGGCACGTTAGGAACGAAGACAAAAATGATCTTGGTGAATTACACATGATAATTAAAGTTCGATTCAGGGCCATACAAACAGATTTCAGACCTAAAGGAGGATTGTAAAATTGTGCTAATGAGTGGATTTGTGCGTTGGGCTTACATATCAGAGAGTAATCAGTATGGCTTTCAATTTATCAGTGTAGAATTGCCAAATTTCTGGTTTGACACGACTTGATGCCTTTGCCAGTTAGCATCCCATCTCCAAGTTTCTTCATCTAAATTAATCGACGATACTGTGAATTAATAGTACTTCCCATAGCTAATGTCTATCTTTTCCAAACTTGCTTTCTATTGACCCTCAACTTTGCTTTCTATCCATACCATAACTATGATTTAGATGTCTCTGGTGGATCACAAACCAGATCCTATTACTTAGCCTTTTTTCCCTTCTCTACCTTTTGCTTGGTTTTAACACGGTTGACTATTCCCTATATATTAATCTAAAGTGAAGCTGAGTAGAGACTCCTCACAATTTTATTGTTGCCTCTCCAGTTGCTGAAACTTGATCTAATTATCACATCAGACCCTACATTTGATTGTGACACTCACATATACATCACTACCATGTTGTTTGACCGTGGCCATCCTGCCAATAACACCCAGTCGTGGACAAATTGACTGTCTGCAGTCATAAAGTCATTTGATGCTGGAGCAAGTTTTCATTCCCCAGATCTTATTTTCTCATCTCTCTGCTTCATCTCAGCCCATCTGCAGTGCCTTCATCTGTATTTCTAAGCCCTCTTTAATTTCCCTTCTTCCATTTACCAGTAACCTTAATATATTCATGATCAATTCCAAAATTGCCTTAATTCTGTTCCTACAACTGTCCTTCAACTCCAATGCTCCTACAGGACTCTGACACAACCACAACTGCCCAAGATGTGCAATCTTTTCTAAACCTTTAATTTCAAACACCTTCAAAGACATTGCTCAATTCTTCTGGCATGACCAAGCTTCAAGTCTCCTGGGCCAATACCTCATTTGCCTCTTCTTTTGTTTGCTTACACTCTTGTGAAGCACTGTGAAACAATTTGATTTTTACATTCATTGCACTTCGTTGTGAAGGGTTGGACTGTTGCAGTCACAGAGACAGGGCTCGCAATGAAGCAAAGTGAAATCTTATGTTGAAGTACCTTCTATATTAATCAACTGAGAGCATGTAGCAAGAAATAGGAAGTGACTAAATTTGAAACATCAGATCACAAGACAAGCACGAGAGTAAAGGACTTTAGGCTGATATGAAAATCAAGATTAGAACCAGGTGATAAAAAGAGGTAAAGGCCTTATCTGAGGCAATGCCTAGTAAATGGAATACCACAGTAATGGTCTCGGAGACTCCAGGAACAGACCAGGACTGTTTGGTTGTAACAATACCGTTCCATGGCTAATCAAATCAAGAACAATCAAGAAGTACGGGAGTGGTTTAATTCCACTTAGGATACCAAGACAGTCTTGAGTTATCAGCAACGCCTCCAATACTTAAAGGTACAATGTTCCACGTAATGGTCATTGGCCTGGATAAGATTTGCTACTCTACCTTCAAATCTCAATCCATTCATGGTTATATTATTGATCATCTTAAACTATGCAACGTTACCTAACAATAGTTTTAACGAAACAAAGGGAAAACTGTTTTCTCTCAGAATAAGAATACAGTCGCAAAATTAGTGTTGTCAGTGATCTTAAAAATCAAGCACATTTCTGCTGCAAAACACCATGTATATTGAAGGAGGAGCCAGATTTTAATCCACAAGTCACATGAACTGCGCAGCAACATATTTTACCATCAATCGCAGATGTCGCTTCTGTGTGCAAAACCTTGCGAGGCCTCCCCGGCCGCCTGCGAGGCCGATCACTGGTTGAAGTGGTGACACTGCGGCTGTAGTTCAGCTGCCTTCCACGTGTCTCATCTTCCGCCGGGTTATAATCACTGTCGGCTAATGGGAGAGGGGTTAGTTTGTAGAATGAAAACTTACTCAGGAGGAAGCAATTTCTCTACTTGAAGGAGTAATTGTTAGTGAAACTGGCAGAATGACTGTTGCCTGACAAACATTAGCTTATGCAAATACGTATTAAATAAAAACAAATGATACTGGAAATACTGGGCAGGTCAGACTGCATTTTGGTAAGAGAAACAGAGTTAACACGTTAGGTTGAATCCGAGCACTTTCCAGCCTTCAGGACTTGAAAATAAATTCAACAAATTCAGCAAACTTTATTTTTCACTGTATCAGTCATCCAAATACGATACTGGCTGACAAACAAGACAATCTTATTTCACTATCCTGATGAAGGGTCTTGGCCCGAAACGTCAACAATTTGCTCTTTTCCATCGATGGTGCCTGGCCTGCTGAGTTTGTGTGTGTTACTATGATATCGGCTGTTTATTTTCCCTTCTTTCCCTCTCGGAAGGTGCCGTACACTTCCGAGCACGGCTTCCTGTTGTGCCATTTTGCAACTCTCACATTCTTTTGTCTATGTTCTCGTTCTTAAACTGCTTCCATTCACTGACTGACTAGATAAAACTTATCACAATTTACACTAAGTTACAACTTATTCCCAAGGTCATCCCAGTGTTACTTCGAGACATACACTATCCCCCAGTTCTTAGAGCTTAATGAGCTTTTGTCTCCTTCCCAGTTCTGAAACTGTCCTCACCCTAAACTGCTAATTGTTTATCTACCACAGACATGGTTTAACTTGCCATGTACGGTGCTTATAAAAAGTATTCACCCACCCACCCCCCTTGGGCATTGTTTTACATTAAATCACAGTGGATTTAATTTGGCTTGCTTTGACACTGATCAACAGAAAGAGTTTTTCATGTCAAAGTCAAAACAGATCTGTTCAAAGTGGTTTAACTTAATGACAAATATAAAACACAAATTAATTGATTGCATGGAAACTACACTATGAAGACAAAAGAACACTCCAAGCAACTCCACAAAAAGGTTATTGAAAAGCACAAGACAGGAGGAAGATACTAGAAAATTTCCAAGTCACTGAATATCCCTTGGAGTACAGTTAAAACAATCATCATGAAATGGAAAGAATATGGCACAGCTGTAAATCTGCCTAGAGCAGGCTGTCCTCAAAAAGTGAGTGCCTTTGCAAGAAGGGGACTAGTAAGGGAGGCCACCAAGAGACCTTCGACAGCTCTGGAGGAGTTACAAGTTTTAGTGCCTGAGATGGGAGTTGCAGCTTTATTGGAGAGTGACGAAGAGAAAGCCAGCTGTTGAAAAAACTCACATGAAATCTCGGCTTGAGCATGCCAGAAGGCATGTGCGAGACTGCGGTCAGCTGGACGAAGGTTCTATGATCTGATGAAACCAAAATTGAGCTTTTTGGCCATCAGACTAAATGCTGTCTGGCGTGAGTCAAACACCACACATCATCAAAACCAGACCATCCCTACCATGGAGCATGGTGGTGGCTGTATCATGCTGTGGGGATGCTTCCCTGCAACAGGCCCTGGAAGGCTTGTGAAGGTAGAGGGCAAAATGAATGAGCAAAACACAGGGAAATCCTGGAGGAAAACCCGGTGCAGTCTGCAAAAGAATTGCAACTTGGGAGAAGATTTATTTTCTAGCAAGACAATGACCCCAACCAAAAAGTCAAACCTACACAGGAATGGCTTAAAAACAACAAGGTTAATGCCCTGGAATGGTTGAGGTCAAGTCAGAGTCCAGACCTCAATCTAATTGAGAATTTGTGGCTGGACTTGAAAACGGCAGTTCATTCATGATCCCCATGCAATCTGACAGAGCTTGAACAGTTTTGTTAAGAAGAATGGGGAAAAATTGCAGTGTCCAGATGTGCATAGCTGATAAAGGCCTATCCACAAAGATTCAAGGCTGTAATTGCTGCCAAAGGTGCATCTACTAAATACTGACTTGAACGCTGAAAGTAATTATGCAATCAATTATTTTGTGTTTAAGTAATAAATTTAGACCAATTTGTAAAAATTTGTTTTCACTTTTGAGACATGTTTTCTGTTGATCGTTTCAAAAAAAGCCAACTTAAATCCACTGTGATTCAATGTTGTAAAACAATAAAACAGGAAAACTTCCAGGCTGGGGAGGAGGAGGGAGCGGTTTGAACACTTTTTATAGGCACTGTACTTCCCATCATCACCAGTTTTTTTTAGATTTGATTTTGATAAAGTTAAATTTCCACATCTATTCATTTTATGACATTACTCCCTATATATAAAAAAAACTGTGTAGCTAAGCTGACCTAAGCCAAGAGTAAAGCTTGTTTCCAAAACTGGCTGTGCATGAACTCTGATCTTACAGCCAAGGTTTGGGGAGAGAAAGCAAACAGGTGTTGAAAAGAAATCTGAAGTCTTTGATTTACTACTTCCAGAATGCCAGTTTCCATTTAACCATAACGGTGGTGAGCATTTGCTACTTTTCCTGTCCTCTTCTTTTGAGCCAGGTGGAATTAAAGAACGGGGCTGAGGGCTGCACAAGTCCCAATGGTGCATTACCTTCTCGGTCATCAATAGCACCAGCATCCACAATATCATCCTCCTCATCTTCTTGCTCTTGTTCCTTGTCCTCTTGGCCTTTCACTTCCTCTGATCTTGGTGAGGCACTCTGCTTTCTTGGCCGTCCTCGTCCTCTCTTTTTACACAGGAAGCCTCCTAAGGTTAAAAAAAAAACAGACAGTATGGAAGTCAAGATAAAATTTACAAAGTACCAACTATTGCTCTGCAAAATATAATTCTGTATAGCAACTTTCAAAAACTTTAAAATCTGTATTCAGTAGACCCAAGAGTGAGAAAATGTAACAATGGACTCTCTCCTTTTGAAAGTGTGTTAGAGAGAAAGATTATGAACATTAAAATAGAAAAAAAAACTACAAGAGATTATTTGTTGCTTATTGCAACAATATTCCAACAGCCAGCTTGCTACAGAAGTTGCAGATTAATTTCTAGTTAAGCTAAGAGCAACCTCACCAATATTCCTAAACATGCTGGAGTGGTGGGACCCACATCTACACTCACTTGTTCAACATGGGATCACAACAGCACCCTACTATGAAGTTGCTGATTGGTAAACAGCATGTGTATGTAATATAGAAAAGGGGCAGAAAAAGCTTTGAAACATCACAATACTATACAGAAGCAATTGCTCTCGGAGGTCAAAGAACAATTGTGCCTGTGTCAATTACCTTACTGTACGGTACTATACTGAAAGCTCTCCCTTGTCCAGCTGGGAGGGACTGCCTCACCTTGTTCTATGACTATCCTGATGCAAACAGAGAATTAACTGCACTAAATACTGCCTCCTCTTTCCATTCTTGGACAATTACCTGTAGAATAACTGAAGAATCTGTACAGATTGGCTGCCATCTATTGGCTACTGGCCGACTTTGGCAACTTCATCTGTAAGCAAAATGTCCGGTTCTGTGTGCAGCCAGTTTTACCATATACTCCTGTGACACCTTCAGCATTACTTTTGGCCACTTTGCTCATCAGACATCCAGAACTAAATTAGAACAAATTTTCAAGTACTGTATATAGAGGAACTACTTAAAACATTGACTGGATTGTGAACAATCTCCTTGACTGGCCACTGCCTGAAGGTGAACCAGGTTGTTCACAACTTTAACATTCTTTTAAAAGGTTCCCTGATCCTACAGCACAGTCCGCAAATGGCCACAGTGAAGTGTGAGGTGTGCCCTCTTCAAAAAGAGTAGAGAAAATCATGTCTACCCAGTACATGCCCTCTTCTGATTCCTACCATCAGGGAGGAGGTACAGGAGCCTGCAGACAAACACTCAATGTTTTAGGAACCATTTGTTCCCCTCCTCCGTCAGATTTCTGAGTAGTCCATGAACACTATCTCACTATTTTACTCTGTTTTTGCACTATGTTTTATATGCACTTCTTACTGTTGTATAGTATTTTTCATGTATTTCTCTAATGCTGCTGCAAAATAACAAATTTCATGACACATCAGTGATAATAAACCCAATTCTGATTGTGAAAATGCAGCCCAGTGAACTGGAATCAGATCGATGTCCCAGTACGGTCCGAATGTCTGGAATGACACTCAAAGGCATCTACATGAAGCAGCCTTCAGTAATGCAGGAGCACAGTGCCGAGCTTAAGTCCAGGCAGCAGCTGCATCCTGGCTGAACGTCTGAAACAGAATCTCTTTCACAGATTCTGACACCTACCAATGTTGAGATGTCGCTCCTTCATGTGATTGATAAGGTTATCCTTTGAAATGCTTTTGTACGGGCACATTTTGCACTTGAACTGCTGCACCACCACCACTTCCATCATGTCCTCCAAGTTGGACAGGTCGTGCTGTTCAAGATGGTCCGCACAAGTAGACGTTGGCCCCTCTGCCAACCCGTCCCCTGAAAGGTTGGAAAGCCTGCAGCTGGACATCTCGGAGGTAGACATTTGTGAATCAATGGGACCACCTGGAGGAATAAACACACAAACCAAAGTCCAGGGTTAATGGGCATCAATTACTGTGAACAGCAAACTACCTGGCTACACGTATTCCAATATGGAATGAGCTACCTGCAAAGAGGTGGACGTGAATTTAGTTTCAATATTTAAGAGAAATTTGGACAGGTACTTGAATGGTGGTGGGGGGGTGTAGAAGACTATGGTTCGGGAGCAGATCAATGGGACTAAGCAGATTAATAGTTCAGTATGGACTAGGTGGGCTGAAGGGCCTGTTTCTTTTCTGTAGTATTCTCTGACTCTAATAGTGCAGCCTACAGATCATCCCCATACACCACAAACAGTGAGCAGCAGGTTCAGTACTGCTGAGCTTACACACAACAGAAAACATTAAACACTGCACAACAAATCAAAATGCCATTTAACGGCTTCTAAGCCTGCAGCATACTATATGCAAGTATCAAGCATACAACATATTACATAAAATTCAAAGAAATTATGTTTCCAATTAAATGTACACCGCCGGCTTCATTTCAAGAGAAGTTATGTTCTCACCATCATCAGGGCCTGGCAGTACAAGGTACTGAGTGGCTTCAGCTCCTTCATCTCCCGCACTCGTTACAGCGATACAACCTAGCGATAGATATCATCACCATGATCAACAAAGGAATGTCTTTTCAGCTGAACACACCTTAGAAATCTGACTGAACAACCAGACGCTAAAATACATATCCCAGCGAGCAAGCTAAACTGAGGCTTGGGTGTAACCTTATGACTCAAGGGATTTCAAAATTGTTACTTCTTGCAGATTTATATGGAACATATTACAAGATAGATGATTTTTGTCATTAATTTAAATATCCCAATACTAACTAACAAGCTTTAAATATACCCTGGTCTCACTCAATTTAGTTAGGATTTATTTTAACTTATTCATTCAAACTGTGAGCACTTATTATTCACCCTAACTGCCCAAATGAGGAGGGAAGAGAGAGGTAACATACTTATGGGTCTGGAGTCATAAATGCTGGGCTTATCAAGGATGAGAGGATTCCTTCCCTGAAGGGCATTAATCGATGAGTAGGGGTTTTAAAAATCATGAAACATCATGATTGTCATTCTATTTTTTATTGAATTTAAACTCCTCAGTGGGATTGAAACTTGCATATCTGGATGAATGGCCCAGTATCACAATTGCCATGCTACAATGAGTCATTACATTTCCAAGGTAACTAACTACCAGTAAAATGGCCCTTAGCTGCCTTGGTAAGCCACTCACTTTGCATGGCCTCAGGTCCAATAATTTTATCAATAGCTGAGCCAAGATCGGAGGATGTAGAAGCAGTAGAATCAGATACGATCATGGTTCCATCAGGTGCAACACTGGAATGGACCAGAACTTGGCCAGACTCAGACACCATGATGGACTGTGTCACCGTGGAGACACTGGATACGATGGTGGACTGAGCAATAGATGAGGAATCTGGAAGGTGAGCAACGGTGATGACATCTGTGCTGGAACTTGTTTCAGGAACCACCTCCTGAAATATCACAGCAAAAGGAAAAGCGTTAAGATTCTCATCATGCATACGTTCATCATGTCTGAGATAATTCGAAGCTCTAAGCAGGATCATTCTTCATCATAAGCTGATCAGACTGCCTACCCTCAGTTTTCTACATGACAAGAAAGGCCTAGCACACATCACTGCCAACAAACCTTTTGCATTCCAAGAACATAAATTGTAAAAATACAATTTGAACTTTTAAACCGATATTTATAGCTTGCACTTAAAAATAGGTAAAATTCTGACACGTTTTAGTATGAGTTAACAGTACAATTTAAAGTTGACAGACATCTTTTCAACGGTCTGGTCTTTGCTGAAAAGTCTTCACCCACCATCCCCCCATTAAAAATTTTATCCACGATTCTCCCACACTTCCTGATCAGCATTTTGGGTCAAGCATGTCATGAAACTCCAAACAACCCATATCCTATTACAGAGCCTATTATTCTCAGCTACAAACAAAAAAACTAGTTTCTATCTCAATCCTGTTGCTAAAACTTATCCCTTTATCATTCTGAGAGTTAATGATGAGCGACGTGATTCTAATATACTGTGAGCCGGTTTCTCATCCTTTGCCAAGCTCTGAAATTTCTGCCCCATCCAAATATTATTCTGCCAGGAGCATCCTCTCTTTGACCAGAGGTTTTGGTCACTTTTTCCCTTCAAGGATGCTTCTTGCAAGTGCATTCTTTAAAGCGTAATCAATATTGCTTAAATACAAGCTGTTATACAAGTTAATCCAAGTGGGTTAATTCAATAAACACAGCAAGTACATAAAGTGGTAAATAGTTATAAATAAAATCAGTTATTATATCATTACGATTGTTTCAAATCTAGAACTTTCCTGAGCAAAATGAATTAAATGATGATCTAGTACATGCATGGCCCGCACCTGAAATACTCTTTCACTAGATGCTATTAAAATCAATACAAAATACTGGGAATTAGTATGAATCATAATGGAAAGATGGTTAATTGGATTCAACCCAAAGAAAGAAGCCTGGGAATAAATTAACAAGTTTAATAAATGACTGAATAAAGAGTTTAAACTATCCAAAAAAATTTCGGAGAAGTTAAATGATCTTTCCCACCCCAAACTGATTACATAGAACATGGTGGGCAAAAGGAACAAGTTCAGTCTGAGTGTTTTTGTTCATTGCTCCTGTTCACGTTTCCCGTCAGGATGCCATACCATGGATTCTTCTGAACTCTGGCCCACGCCCGAGTCAATGCCAGAACTGTTGTCTGCCTCAGACCCCATGCCGTGGGTAGTTACTGTGTCACTGCTGTCTGCAGACACAGCCTCAGACGTCTCCACCACCATGCCGCTCTCAGAGGGCTCTTCCTGGCCCAAGGGAGCAGCGTCACTGCTGCTCTGCACCGCGTTCTCCTCCAGCTCCATCGTGCTCCCCTTCTACTGGAGTCTGTAAGAAAGACAGCAGTGTGAAGGAGGAGGAACCGCCATTTTATAAAGAAACATCACTACTACTGTCTTTCACAGAAATTAAAAAAGACAACATCCAAAGCTTTTCTCTTAGTGCTCAACTACCAAGTTGGTGGCTGGACGGGGACAAATCAGCTACCTTCATTGTCACTGGGTTTGCATTTTTGCAGGTTGTTGACACAAAGTATTACGACAGTACAAGCTGCTTTAGGGTATAAACATTTTTCTCCATTCCTTCCTCATTCTTTTCCATGCCCATTTCCCCTGTACCAACTGTGTCCAACTTTAAAACCTTTTCCAGCACAACCAAATTCTTGCTCTAGTGAGGTGAGCACAACTACAACTACCACTTCAAGTGTGGTTTAACCAGTGACTGGTAAACCTGCAACATAACGTTTGAACTCTATGAATTCTATGCCACCACCTATGAAGGCCACAATGGTGTACGCTGCCCACCACAAGATGGGGAGGGCTGAAGGGAAGTGGAGAATAGATTATCCATCTTGGCTTATTGCTGAACACCCCACCTTCACAATGATCAAGGATCAACTTTATTCGCCATATACATTTTCATTATTAGGAATTTGCTGTGGTGCGTTGGCACGGCATGGAACAAAAAACATTCAACATTTACAAAGAATAATAATTATATTTAAAAATAGGCTTAGTGGTTTAGGTACAGATAGGGAATAAAATATGCATAAATACCAGCATGTATTTACAATGCAAACAGCATTACAAAAAGCAGTTTACTGTTTACAGTGAAGGGCAGTGACGGGGTAACAGATAGAGGGGGTGGGGTGGGGACTAATTAGAATGGTTGATCAGAATAACTGCCTGAAGGAGGAAACTTTTATGATGGTGCAACACCTTTGTTTTAGACAATAGACAATAGGTGCAGGAGTAGGCCATTCAGCCCTTCGAGAAAGCAACACCATTCACTGTGATCATGGCTGATCATCCGCAATCAGTATCCCGTCCCTGCCTTCTCCCCGTATCCTTTGACTCCGCTATCATTAAGAGCTCTAACTCTTTCTTGATATTAATAATATTTTTAATATTCCTGTAGCACATTCCAGAAGGGAGCTTTTTGAAAAGAGAGTCTGCAATGATTTTATCCGACGCTTCTTTGCCCCAGACACATACAAGTCCTGCAGTGATGGTAGACTACAGGCTGCTGTCCTGAAAGCTGGTTTGTGTTTTTTTTTAAATCACAATTGATACCCAAACGCCATTTTTGATTTGATGGGAGAATGGACGTGAAAGCACAGAGGAACATCTGGAGAAATTTCTGAAACACCCATCCGCTGCTGTCGTTACTGTGCGGTCGGGAATCTTTCAGAGGGTGGGCCTCAAAATCCCCAGCTTTGCCTGCTTTTGGCGACCGAGAAAGAGGTCAAATCGCTCGGACAGAGATGGCGCTCAGTACTCGGTGTCGGAGAGCTGTTCAGAGCTCGAAGCTTTCTGATGACTCAGAGTCGGATTGTGGTCAGCATGGCAGGGAGAGTTTTTCTTCCCTCTCCCGACTGCCTGAGATGTGGGACATTTGAGAAACTTTGAACTTTACTGTGCTCACGGAATTTCTTCATCAGGTTATGGTATTGTGCACTGTTGTAACTATATGTATAATCATGTGGTTTTGTCAGTTTTTTCAGTCTTGGTTTGTCCTGCGTTTTGTGATATCACACTGGAGGAAATAATGTATCATTTCTTAATGCATGCATTACTAAATGACAATAAAAGGGGACTACGTATCTTCATAATCTTAAAAAAGTTAAATTACAGGGCTAGGACAAGAGTGAATTCATTCGCACCAGAGATTTAAGATTAGCTTTATTTTTCATATGTACATCGAAACATCAAAACATAGTGAAATGCCTCGTTTTGCATCAAATCAGTGAGGATTGCGTTCGGCAGCCTACAAGCAATGTCGTAATAGCTTGTCCACAACTGACTAACCCGGACCAGTGCACCTTTGCAATGTGGGAGAAAATCAGAGCAGAGAGAAAAACCCAGCCGGTCACAGGGTGAAGGTACAAACTCCTCACAGACAGCACAGAAACTCAACGCTGGTGCTGTAGCAGCGTTATGACAACTGCTACGCCACTGTACCCCTGCCGTTTCAACTGTTAACAGTGAAGTCAGTGGGCATCAAGGGAAAAACAACGCACCAGAATAGGATGTGGCTCTGGGTTGTCAGTCATTCCAGTCTGCAGGAGTTCCTCCCCAAAGTGTCCCGGATCCAACCACCGTCAGCTGCTTCAACGATTTTCCTTCCGGAAGGTCAGAAATGCCTCTCGGAATTCCCAGCAAATGAAGCCACCCTTACCCACTTGTAGCAATGCCTAGACGGCGGTCAGGACTGAAAAGTGACAAGCAATATTCATGTCACTCAAGTACCACCTACAAGGAAAGTCCAACCATTTAATGACATCATCTACGAGCTTTCAATCAATACTCTGTCCTGGGGTGGTCACCAACTCTATCAGCAACATATCACAAAATTAACAGTAGGTCAAAGCTTGAATCCTGTACTGTTACCAAGACCGGGGCAGTAGGTGTGTGGGAACACCACTCCAGGCAATTAACCATCCCGACTTGGAAACACATCTGCAGTCCACCCCCATCTCTGGATTTTCCACCCCAGAGTATTCCAGCTCGAGACAGCTGGCTGCTCACCAACAGCTTTCCAAGGAAGGTTAGAGATGGGTAGTATGAGCTGACCCTTCAGTGAAGCCCCCGGCTTGAAATATGAATAAATATAAAACTAATTCTGCCCTCGACTGTCCTGTTCACAGTAAACATGGTTATCCGGCAGTCGTACTCATCTAGTCCTACTGGTCATCGGGAACAACAATTACAATCTTACCACAGAGCACAGCTACTGGATGACTCTGCACCTATTCTGGAAGTGAAGTGGGGTTTCTATTCACATCACCAATGCTGGTACAGTGCAAATGCAGATGGTATGGAGATTCCATATACTGGCTTAATTTATGCCAGCACTACTGTACAATGACCCGGCTGGTGGCGTAGTGGCATCAGCGCCGGACTTCTGGACGAAAAGTCCCGAGTTCAAATCCAGACAGCCGGCTCCTCTGCACGCTTTCCATCCGTGCTGGGTTACGAGCTGGTGATCTCTTTAGAAACTCACCCAGCACAAGGCAATGGCAAACCACTGCTGTAATTTGTCTCGTACGCAGTTCCCAACTACGTCAGAGGGGCGTGGAGGGAAATCATCTGTTAAGCAGAGAAACTCTGGATGTGACATACTTTTCCTTTCCACTGTACAACACAATCTTGACTGCACACCTTCAGAGATAGCAAAGCTACTGCTGAGGATTGCCACATTGAATTGAAACTATAGGGAAATTGACCTGTGCTGTGCTGATACACAACTGTACAACCAACACAATTTTACTGTAAAAGACCACTACATTAGGCAAAATATTCAAAAATGCCACAGAAAAACTCTACACATTGCCTTTGGCAGATTTTCCAGGTAATTGGATATTTTTACATGAACATCTTTCCACTGAACTTAACAAGTTTAATAGTGAGGAGACATGAGCCAAAACCAATCTATCAGAAAGTGACTGAACTGTTGCTCTAACTTGTGCAATAGCAAGGCCAGATTGCTACACATCTACTTTGAGAACATTTCCAGCCATTTTCAATCCACATGATACTTAATTTGTTGTTCTATAAAGCTGTAGCCAGGAACTCTGCTTTAATTTTGCCAAATGGCAAAGTTAAGCCTTCAGTTCATTTGTTGAGTTCACACAATTTAAATAAACAATTATTCAACTTTAGTTGCTTAATTCAAGATGGTGAAAAATGTTGATCATTTTATTTGCAAAAAAACAAAAATGAATAGACGGTGAAATGAAAACATAACCACTTTGCAACTAGATTTCTGCAATGTGAATAGACCACTCTACTCAGTGCCACATGCTTGAACGTCTTTAGTGTTTAATCTAGTAAGTGATTTGGCTTTTCCTGCCCAGTTTGACCATCACAAAGCAGTCAACCCCACACTGCTGATCACCATCAACTGTCCCACCATTACAACCTGCCATTCAGCACTCTATTGGCCTCATTAATCAGCGCTGCTATATCTGGTACTGGCAATGTGGGTGTGCGGAATGGCACCAACCCACATACCCACACCACAATCAATGTTGTATACCTTTCTTCTTCAGCCATCCAGGTCCTCCCACTTCCCCCACACCAAGTCAGTCCAAACGACCAACAGGACAGAATCACTCCCCATTGTCCACAGCGGCCCAACATCCACTATTTACTCCCCCCATAACCCAGCTGCTCATTTCAGCAAGGGAGCCCCACCAACATCATACTGTCTTCTGCAGATAAAGCTGCAAGCTCCCTTGCTTCTTCCCCCTGATATCAGTCCCTCTCCCTTACATCTCTTCCTCCTGTGTCCACTTGCCCTCATTTCCTTCCTACCCCTATTCTCCCCATCTTCATTCCCCTGCCCACTCTCCCCCCACCACCCTGTCACCCTCTTGCTCTCTCCCAGCCCCTCACTCATCTGCCCCAGACACCCTGTCCCTTCTGCCTGAGTGTCCCAGGCCAGAAGGTTGATTGCTTATTTCCCTGCATAGGTCTGCCTGACCAGATGAGTTCTTCCAGCATTTTGTGTGTTTGTGGCTCAAGATTTCCAGCATCAACAGAAACTCTTGTAGGCTTCTTCAAAATGCCGTAATGTATGGATTGCACATCCCTAGTAACCTCCAGCCTGCCTGCTATTCTACATAACAGTCAGGTGCCCCTCACTCCCTCCACCAAATACACTTTAGACATTTTTAGTAAGCAATCATTGAGCTCAAAAACAGGCCTCTCAGCTAATGTACACTGATTTGCTGTTCCCTTCCCCCGTGTCCACCTGATCCCTGTCCTTTTCAACACCCCTCTACACATTTCCACCTCCCATGTGCACCCCTCATTTATCACCTTCCCCCCTTGTTGGGCAGCCAGCCACCCCCTCCCCCTCCCAAGCCCTGGCCCCCGTGATGCTGCCCTCCGCACTGCCTGAGCCGCCCGGCTGTAATTCCGCGCAGGCACTGAGCCGAGCTCCTATGGAGGGGGGGACGTGAGCCTGGGCCCTCAGGCCCCGCTCCGTCAGGCCGCCTCGGCCTCGCCTCCCGCGCTCCCACCGCCACCCGCCGTCCGAGCGGCCGCCTCACCCTCACCTTGGCCCCGTCGCCGAGGAGAACGTGAAATTAACTGAGTACAGGAGCGGCGCCACAACGCCCGAGCTGCCCACAAACCTACACAAATAACACGGCAATCTTGAAAGACGCCATCTCGCCTCCCATGCCGCCTCACTCCCTGGGCCTTCTTTTGTATCCATCAGCGTAAGGACCGGTGCCGTCGCCAACGGGACGCAGCCGGGGGGCTCGGGCTGCCCACCTACATCCTCCGTCCTGGGGCCGCTGAGACCCGGGGAGGTGTCGGCTCAACTTTCCACAGGCTTTGCCACAAAGTGAAAGGGGATGATGGAACTATGTTTTCTCTGGACTGGCGGATGCGGATATTGGATCGGTGCGGTAACGCGGTGCAGCAGCGCTCATGTCGAGGCGTCCGTGCGTCTGACGTCAGGAGAGTTGTTGCCGGGGGGAGGGGCTGGGCGAAGTTAGAGACAAGTTCAGAATCCGGTGGCATTAAGTTTGGCTGTTGTAAAGCATATTAATTAAAAATCAGTGGTACCAGTGTTCGTTGATGTAGAAAAAGCTTTTGATATGTTATGAAAAGGGAGTAGGTGGTAGAATGTTCAATTGGATTCAATAGTTTTTATGTGTCAGGAAGGTACAAGTTAGGGTGGGAACAACATTTTGTAGGGAGTGTAAGATGGAGTATGGAACTCCACAGGGGTGTGTATACCCCACTCCTTTTTAATATTAATGATAATTCCTTAAATGTTTGCTCAGGCTGCAGCTCAACATTTAATACCACCATCCCCTCAAAACTAATCAATAAGCTCCTAGACCTTGGCTTCAATGCCTCCTTAACTGGATCATTGATTTCCACAACTGCAGACTCCAGTCAGTTTGTATTGGAAACAACATCTCCTCCACTATCTCCATCGGTACAGGAGCACCACTAGATTGTGAGCTTAGCCCCTGCTCTATCTGCTTTACACTTAAAACTGTGTGGCTTAGCACAGCTCCAATACCATATGCAAACACGAGGAATTCTGCAGATGCTGGAAATTCAAGCAACACACATCAAAGTTGCTGGTGAACGCAGCAGGCCAGGCAGCATCTCTAGGAAGAGGTACAGTCGACGTTTCGGGCCAAGACCCTTCGTCAGGAAGGTACAAGTTAGGGTGAAGTCCTGACGAAGGGTCTCGGCCTGAAACGTCGACTGTACCTCTTCCTATAGATGCTGCGTTCACCAGCAACTTTGTGTGTTGCTCCAATACCATATACAAGTTTACTGATGAAATCACTGTCATAGGCTGAATCAAAGGTGGTGATGAGTCAGCATAGAGGAGGGAGACTGAAAATCTGTCTGGGCGATGCGGTAAGAACACAATCTTAGTCAATGTCTCAAGACCAAGGAGTTGATTATTGACTTCAGGAGAAGGAAACCAGTGATCAGTGAGCCAGTCTTCATGGGAGAATGAGAGATGGAGAGGTCAGCAGCTGTAAATTCCTCAGTGTTATTATTTTGGAGGACCTGGGCCTAGCACATGAGTGCAGTTATGAGGAAGGCACAGCAGTGCCTCTACTTCGGAGATTGCAAAGATTCAACATGACACCTAAAGCTTAGATAAACGTCTATAAATGGTAGTGGAGAGTAAATTGTCTGGCTGCATCACAGCCTGGTATGGAAACACCAGTGCCCTTGAATGGAAAATCCCACAAAAAGTAGATAATATGGCACAGTCCGTCACCGGTAAAGCCCTCCCCACCATTGAGCACATCTACATGATGTGCTGTCACAGGAAAGCAGCATATATCATCAAGAACCCCCACCACTCAGATCATCAGGAGGAAAGTGCAGGAGCGTCAGGACCCACACCATCGGGTTCAGGAACAGTTATTACTCCTCAGCCACCAGGCTCTTGAACCAAGGGGGATAACTTCACTCACTCTATCACTGAACTGTTCCCTCACCCAAAGGACTCACTTTCAGGGACTCTTCATCTCATGTTCTCGATACTTATTGCTTATTTATTTATCATTATTATTGGTTTCTTTTTGTGTTTGCACAGTTTGTTGTCCTTTGCACACTGGTTGAACCCCAATCTGGTGCAGTCTTTCATTGATTCTGTTCTGGTTATTATTCTATAGATTTATTGAGTATGCCTGCAAGAAAATGAAACTCCACGCCAGGCTGTGATGCCTGTTGCCATCCTGCGCGCTGGAAACTCCACGCCAGGCTGTGATGCAACCAGTCAGAAAACTTTCCACCATACATCTGCAGAAGTTTGCAAGAGTCCTTGAGAACGTACCAAATCTCCTCAAACTCCTTCAAAGTCCAAAGTAAATTTATTATCAAAGTATATATATTTCACTATGTACAACACAAGTCTTAGGCACTCTAGATTTATTTACATAAATTTTGTTTTAGATGGTTAATTGTTTTCTGCAATTGATTCGAAGAAGGAGTCTGAGTGGGAGTGCCGAGAAAGACATTTTTGAAATTTTCGTTATTTTTTTTCTCCAACGGCATTCTGAGAGGCGGGACTGCGCAGGCGTGTGACGTCGGGTTGTGCAGCGCAGCAGATTTAAAAGAAACAAAGCCTCATAAAGCGGGCAGCATAGTTTGCGGGCTGCGGAGTGAACCGGGAGCAGAGTGAAGACTTAAGGGCTTCGGCTCAACGGGCTTAGGCTGAAACGGGAGAGGCGAGGAAGGTTTGACATTCATTTTCTGCTGTTATTTGAGGAGAGGGGCATTATGAGTGTGAGGGCAGTTTGCTGTTCTCGGTGTCGGATGTGGGAGGCCCTGGAGTCTCCAAGCCTCCCGGACGTCTACATCTGCGCCAAGTGCATCGAGATGCAGCTCCTAAGGGACTGTGTTACGGAACTGGAGCTGCAGCTCGATGACCTTCGTCTGGTCAGGGAGAGTGAGGAGGTGATAGAGAGGAGTGGAAGGCAGGTGGTCACGCCGGGGCCACGGGAGGCAGACAAGTGGGTCACGGTTAGGAGGGGGAAGGGGAAAAGTCAGGTGATGGGGAGTACCCCGGTGGCTGTGCCCCTTAACAACAGGTCCTCCTGTTTGAGTACTGTTGGGGGGGACAGCTTACCCGGGGGAAGCGACAGTGGCCGTGCCTCTGGCACAGAGTCTGGCCCTGTAGCTCAGAAGGGTAGGGCAAGGAAGAGGAGGGCAGTTGTGATAGGGGACTCGATAGTAAGGGGGTCAGATAGGCAATTCTGTGGATGCAGTCCAGAGACCCGGATGGTAGTTTGCCTCCCTGGTGCCAGGGTCCGGGATATTTCTGATCGTGTCCAAGATATCCTGAAGTGGGAGGGTGAGGAGCCAGAGGTCGTGGTACATATAGGTACCAATGACATAGGTAGGAAAAGGAATGAGGTCCTGAAAGGAGAATATAGGGAGCTGGGAAGGGAGATGAGAAAAAGGACCGCAAAGGTAGTAATCTCGGAATTACTGCCTGTGCCACGCGACAGTGAGAGTAGGAATGCGATGAGGTGGAGGATAAATGCGTGGCTGAGGGATTGGAGCAGGGGGCAGGGATTCAAGTTTTTGGATCATTGGGACCTCTTTTGGTGCAGGCGTGACCTGTACAAAAAGGACGGGTTACACTTGAATCCTAGGGGGACCAATATCCTGGCAGGGAGATTAGCGGGGGCTACTGAGGTGACTTTAAACTAGAATGTTTGGGGGGTGGGAATCAAATTAAAGAGGCTAGGCGTGAGGAGGTTAGTTCACAACAGGGGGATGGGAACCAGTGCAGAGAGACAGAGGGGTGTAAAGTGAGGGTAGAAGCAAAAAGTACTAAGGAGAAAAGTAAAAGTGGCAGGCCGACAAATCCAGGGCAAGCATTAAAAAGGGCCACTTTTCAACATAATTGTATAAGGGCTACGAGAGTTGTAAAAGAGCGCCTGAAGGCTTTATGTGTCAATGCAAGGAGCATTCGTAATAAGGTGGATGAATTGAAAGTGCAGATTGTTATTAATGATTATGATATAGTTGGGATTACAGAGACATGGCTCCAGGGTGACCAGGGATGGGAGCTCAACGTTCAGGGATATTCAATATTCAGGAGGGATAGACATGAAGGAAGGGGAGGTGGGGTGGCGTTGCTGGTTAAAGAAGAGATTAACGCAATAGAAAGGAAGGACATAAGCCGGGAAGATGTGGAATCGATATGGGTAGAGCTGCGTAACACTAAGGGGCAGAAGACGCTGGTGGGAGTTGTGTACAGGCCACCTAACAGTAGTAGTGAGGTCGGAGATGGTATTAAACAGGAAATTAGAAATGTGTGCAATAAAGGAACAGCAGTTATAATGGGTGACTTCAATCTACATGTAGACTGGGTGAACCAAATTGGTAAAGGTGCTGAGGAAGAGGATTTCTTGGAATGTATGCGGGATGGTTTTTTGAACCAACATGTCGAGGAACCAACTAGAGAGCAGGCTATTCTGGACTGAGTTTTGAGCAATGAGGAAGGGTTAATTAGCGATCTTGTCGTGAGAGGCCCCTTGGGTAAGAGTGACCATAATATGGTGGAATTCTTCATTAAGATGGAGAGTGACATAGTTAATTCAGAAACAAAGGTTCTGAACTTAAAGAGGGGTAACTTTGAAGGTATGAGATGTGAATTAGCTAAGATAGACTGGCAAATGACACTTAAAGGATTGACGGTGGATATGCAATGGCAAGCATTTAAAGGTTGCATGGATGAACTACAATAATTGTTCATCCCAGTTTGGCAAAAGAATAAATCAAGGAAAGTAGTGCACCCGTGGCTGACAAGAGAAATTAGGGATAGTATCAATTCCAAAGAAGAAGCATACAAATTAGCCAGAGAAAGTGGCTCACCTGAGGACTGGGAGAAATTCAGAGTTCAGCAGAGGAGGACAAAGGGCTTAATTAGGAAGGGGAAAAAAGATTATGAGAGAAAACTGGCAGGGAACATAAAAACAGACTGTAAAAGCTTTTATAGATATGTAAAAAGGAAAAGACTGGTAAAGACAAATGTAGGTCCCCTGCAGACAGAAACAGGTGAATTGATTATGGGGAGCAAGGACATGGCAGACCAATTGAATAATTACTTTGGTTCTGTCTTCACTAAGGAGGACATAAATAATCTTCCAGAAATAGTAAGGGACAGAGGGTCCAGTGAGATGGAGGAACTGAGCGAAATACAAGTTAGTAGGTAAGTGGTGTTAGGTAAATTGAAGGGATTGAAGGCAGATAAATCCCCAGGGCCAGCTGGTCTGCATCCTAGAGTGCTTAAGGAAGTAGCCCAAGAAATAGTGGATGCATTAGTGATAATTTTTCAAAACTCGTTAGATTCTGGACTAGTTCCTGAGGATTGGAGGGTGGCTAATGTAACCCCACCTTTTAAAAAAGGAGGGAGAGAGAAACCGGGGAATTATAGACCGGTTAGCCTAACGTCGGTGGTGGGGAAACTGCTGGAGTCAGTTATCAAGGATGTGATAACAGCACATTTGGAAAGCGGTGAAATGATCGGACAAAGTCAGCATGGATTTGTGAAAGGAAAATCATGTCTGACGAATCTCATAGAATTTTTTGAGGATGTAACTAGTAGAGTGGATAGGGGAGAACCAGTGGATGTGGTATATTTGGATTTTGAAAAGGCTTTTGACAAGGTCCCACACAGGAGATTAGTGTGCAAACTTAAAGCACACAGTATTGGGGGTAAGGTATTGGTGTGGGTGGAGAATTGGTTAGCAGACAGGAAGCAAAGAGTGGGAATAAACGGGACCTTTTCAGAATGGCAGGCGGTGACTAGTGGGGTACCGCAAGGCTCAGTGCTGGGACCCCAGTTGTTTACAATATATATTAA
Organism: Mobula hypostoma; assembly: GCF_963921235.1. Classification (NCBI taxonomy): domain Eukaryota; kingdom Metazoa; phylum Chordata; class Chondrichthyes; order Myliobatiformes; family Myliobatidae; genus Mobula; species Mobula hypostoma. The sequence goes on along the minus strand of NC_086098.1, from coordinate 219,328,718 downwards.
TGACTTGGATGAGGGAATTAAATGCAGCATCTCCAAGTTTGCAGATGACACGAAGCTGGGTGGCAGTGTTAGCAGTGAGGAGGATGCTAAGAGGATGCAGGGTGACTTGGATAGGTTGGGTGAGAGGGCAAGTTCATGGCAGATGCAATTTAATGTGGATAAATGTGAAGTTATCCACTTTGGTGGCAAAAATAGGAAAACAGATTATTATCTGAATGGTGGCCGATTAGGAAAAGGGGAGGTGCAACGAGACCTGGGTGTCATTATACACCAGTCATTGAAAGTGGGCATGCAGGTACAGCAGGCGGTGAAAAAGGCGAATGGTATGCTGGCATTTATAGCAAGAGGATTCGAGTACAGGAGCAGGGAGGTACTAGTGCAGTTGTACAAGGCCTTGGTGAGACCACACCTGGAGTATTGTGTGCAGTTTTGGTCCCCTAATCTGAAGAAAGACATCTTTGCCATAGAGGGAGTACAAAGAAGGTTCACCAGATTGATTCCTGGGATGGCAGGACTTTCATATGAAGAAAGACTGGATGAACTGGGCTTGTACTCGTTGGAATTTAGAAGATTGAGGGGGGATCTGATTGAAACGTATAAGATCCTAAAGGGATTGGACAGGCTAGATGCAGGAAGATTGTTCCCGATGTTGGGGAAGTCCAGAACGAGGGGCCACAGTTTGAGGATAGAGGGGAAGCCTTTTAGGACCGAGATTAGGAAAAACTTCTTCACACAGAGAGTGGTGAATCTGTGGAATTCTCTGCCACAGGAAACTGTTGAGGCCAGTTCATTGGCTATATTTAAGAGGGAGTTAGATATGGCCCTTGTGGCTACAGGGGTCAGGGGGTATGGAGGGAAGGCTGGGGCAGGGTTCTGAGTTGGATGATCAGCCATGATCATAATAAATGGCGGTGCGGGCTCGAAGGGCTGAATGGCCTACTCCTGCACCTATTTTCTATGTTTCTATGTTTCTATTAGTGTGTCAGTAGAAAAGAGCAAATTCTAGATTTCCAAACATTTATTTTCTAGAAAGTTAAATGTTAGAGAATTTTTTTGTGTTACAGAAAGTAACATATTACATGATAGGCAAACAACAGGAATTCTGCAGATGCTGGAAATTCAAGCAACACACATCAAAGTTGCTGGTGAACGCAGCAGGCCAGGCAGCATCTCTAGGAAGAGGTACAGTCGACGTTTCAGGCCGAGATCCTTCGTCAGGACTAACTGAAGGAAGAGTTAGTAAGAGATTTGAAAGTGGGAGGGGGAGGGGGAGATCCAAAATGATAGGAGAAGACAGGAGTGGGAGGGATGGAATGGGATGTGGAATTAAAATGTGTGGCCACTGGGAGATCCTGCTTTCTCTGGCGGACAGAGCGTAGGTGTTCAGTAAAGTGGTCTCCCAGTCTGCGTCGGGTCTCACCAATATATAGAAGGCCACATTGGGAGCACTGGACGCAGTATATCACCCCAGCCGACTCACCTGGAAGGACTGTCTGGGGTCCTGAATGTTGGTAAGGGAGGAAGTGTAAGGGCATGTGTAGCACTTGTTCCGCTTACAAGGATAAGTGCCAGGACGGAGATCAGTGGGGAGGGATGGGGGGACATCACATTTTAATTCCACATCCCATTCCCATTCTGACATGTCTATCCACGGCCTCCTCTACTGTAAAGATGAAGCCACACTCAGGTTGGAGGAACAACACCTTATATTCCGTCTGGGTAGCCTCCAACCTGATGGCATGAACATTGACTTCTCTAACTTCCGCTAATGCCCCACCTCCCCCTCGTACCCCATCCGTTATTTATTTTTATACACACATTCTTTCTCTCACTCTCCTTTTTCTCCCTCTGTCCCTCTCACTATACCCCTTGCCCATCCTCTGGGCTCCACTCCCCCTTGTCTTTCTCCCCGGACCTCCTGTCCCATGATCCTCTCGTATCTCTTTTGCCTATCACCTGTCCAGCTCTTGGCTCCATCCCTCCCTCTCCTGTCTTCTCCTATCATTTTGGATCTCCCCCTCCCCCTCCCACTTTCAAATCCCTTACTCACCCTTCCTTCAGTTAGTCCTGACGAAGGGTCTCGGCCTGAAACGTCGACTGTACCTCTTCCTAGAGATGCTGCCTGGCCTGCTGCGTTCACCAGCAACTTTGATGTATATTACATAATAGACCACTTTTCAAATAAAAGCTTGATTACTTTGTAAGTATATAGCCCAGTGCACGATTAAAGGTAATAAACAGGATGCTAATGATCAATGACATGAGTTGCATGAACTAAACAGACTAACTGAAACAGAAACAGGTGTAGAAGGAATCAAACTGGGCAAAGGACAACCAAACTAAAAGATGAGGGTGTGGCAGATGTGACAGCTTAACCTTCAAATTATCAATTCTTACTCCAGGGCAAGAGTAATCATAGCAATAAGACACAATGTGGTCATCCGGCATCAGGAAGGTCTCCCAAGCAGAAATTTTGCTGTAGACAGGAGTTTCAAGATGTGCTGTCCAAACTCTTCTGAATAAGCACAAAGAAACGGGCAAGGTTGAGGACCAGAGACGTAGTGGTCAGCCACGGAAACTGAGTTCAGCAGATAAGAGATACATCAAACTGACTTTCTGCTAAATCTGAAGAAGTCCAGCACTGCTATCAGCTCGGAGCTCCCAGAAACCCCTGGGACTGAAGTAGTCCAGAGAAGTCTTGTCAGAAGTGATCCTCATGGAAGGGTTGCTGACACAAAGTCATTCCTCTGAAGTTGAAACAAAGGCAAGAGACTCACCTATGCACAAATACGGGCTCGGGTGCTGAACAATGCCAGCAAGTGCTCTGGACTGATGAGTCAAAATTTGACATTCTTGGCCCATACTGTAGAAGAGCTGGAGAGCGCTATGTGGATGAGTGTCTGCAGCCAACAGTGAATCACAGCGGAGGTTCCCTGCAAGCTTGGGGTTGTACATCTGCAAATGGAGTTGGTGATCTGGTCAGAATTAATGGAATCCTCAAGCATGTTCTCACCATCATGTAATACCATCAGGGAGGCGTGTATTTGGTTGCAACTTCATTCTGCAGCAGGACAACGACCCCAAATCACTGTGGTATGGATTACCAGGAAAGATGGAAGCAAACAAGACTGCCAAGGTCTGCAGAAGAAATGTGGCAGGATCTCCAAGATGCTTGGAAAAACCTACCAGATGATTTCTTATAAAACTGTACGACAGTGTACCTAAGAGAATTGATGCAATTTTTAAGGCAAAGGGTAGTCACATCAAATATTGATTTGATTTAGATTTTTACTGTTTACTGCTCTTCAAAGTAATTTTTTGATATTTAGAATCTTATCATTATTTTTGAAAACATCTTTTATTTTACAGATTTTTTTTTATATGTGCCTAAAACTTTTGCACAGTACTAAACTATCTTGAGATTCATTTTCTTATGGGCATATGCTGTAGATACAAAGAAACACAATAGAGTCGATGAAAAATTATACACAAAGAAGGACAAACAACTGATGTGCAAAATAAGACAAATTGTGCAAATACAAAAGAAACTGTAATAATAAAAATGAATAAATAAGTCATAAAAATATTGAGAACTTGAGTTGTAGGGTCCTTGTAAGAGAGTGTTCCACTTCATGGTTATTTGTAATTGCATTAAATGTGTTGAGCCCAGGACAGATTGTTTGAGATGTTGACACCGAGGAACTTGAAGCTGCTCACCCTTTCTACTGCTGACTCTTCAATGAGGACTGTGTGTGTTCTCCTGACTTCCCCTTCCTGAAGTCCACAATCAATTCCTTGGTCTTGCTGATATTGAGTGCAAGGTTTTATTGTCATATGCACAAGTCAGTACATGCCTACATGGGTGCAATGAAAAATTTACTTGCAGCCGTATCGCAGGGACAAAGCATCAGAGAAGCTGCCTTCACAAAAGAACACATAAATTGTACACTATTTTTGCAAGATAGCACAAATAGAATTTCAAAGAGTGAAGGTCATTTTAGTGCAAAGTGCTAGAGTGGATGTAGTGTTTCTAACCTCTGGTTGAGTCATGGATTTTTCTGTAGTGCAACGTGGATACAGGCCCTGTGGCCCACCCACTCCATACTGACCATGGTGCCCACCCAGTTAGTTCCAAATTCCTGTGTACGGCTCATTATCTGTCCAAACTCTGCTCCTGCATGTACTTATCCCAGTGCTTTGAAAATTATACCATTGTACCTGCCTCAGCCACTTCCTTTGGCAGACCATTCCATCTGCTAACTATCCTCTGCATGAAAAAGTTAACCCTCAGGTCCCTTTTAAACCTTTCCTCTTTCATCCTAAACCTATCACCATTAGTTTTGTTCTCCCTACCCTGGGGAAAAGACTAATGCCACACACCTTATCCATTTCTCTCAAAACAATGCTGCTCCTCAATCTCCCAGGCTCCAAGGAGCAAAGAGCTAGCCTCGCCAATCTTTCCCTCTGGTCCTGGCAACATCCCCGCAAATCTCTTCCACTGTCTCTCCAGTTCAACCACGTACCCACCCTCCCCCACCCCACACACACACAATAAGGCAATCAAAACCGAACACAAAACCCGCACTAAGGACCCACACGGTTGGTTCAACGACCAAATGATGGAAGACGAGCAGCTGTTCTTGAACATGGTGGTGTGGGAATTTGGGCTTTTGTACCTCCTGCCCAATGGTAGCTGCAAGAAAATGGCATGGGCTTTTTGGATGTGATCTTTGACTGATTTTGCCTCCCTGAGACGATGCTTCCTATAGATGCTACCGATGGTGGAAGGGATGGGCCCATGATGTTTTGGGCAAAGTTCACTGATCTTTCTGCTACTCAACCCTCATTGAGGATTAATCCAATAATTTCCCCTTCCTGAAGTCCACAATCAATTACTTGATCTTGGTGACGACCAAGAATGGCACGAAATCTCTTTAATGTGTCAAATTTGGCCTGTGATATTTAAGCCCCACAGGTACACGGTCCAGTGAAGTATGGAGGAAATGTTACCAAGCCAGGGGTCAGAACTTTCAGGTGAGGTTTTGAACCAAAACTTGCAAATGTCATTCCACTCTTCAAGAAAGGAAGAAGGCAGATAAAAGGAAATTATAAGCCAGTTAGCCTGACCTCAGTGGTTGGGAAGATGAGGTTTTGGGGTATTTGGAGGCACTCAATAAAATGAGCTGAAGTCAGCATGGTTTCCTTGGGGGAAAATCTTGCCTGACAAATCTGTTGGAATTCTTTGAGGAAGTAACAGGATAAAGGAAGTAGAATTGGTGGATGTTGTTAATTGGATTTTTTTCAGAAGGCCTTTGACAAGATGCCACACATGAGACAGCTTAACGAGTTAAGAGCTTCATGGTATTACAGGAAAGATACAAGCATGGATGAAGCCGTGGCCGACTGGCAGGAAGCAAAGAGTGGGAATAAAGGGATCCTTTTCTGATTGGCTGCCAGTGACCAGTGGTGTTCTGCAGGGGTCGGTTTTGGGACCGCTTTTTTATATTGTCGGTCAATGATTTGCATGATGGAATTGATAGCTTTATGCCAAGTTTGTGGACAAGACAAGTATAGGTGGAGGGACGGGTGGTGCTGAGGAAGCAGGGAGGCTTGGACAGATTAGGAGAATGGGCGAAGAAGTGGCAGATAGAATGCAGCGTAGGGAATTGTATGGTCATATACTCTGGTAGAAGGAATAAAAGCAGGGAGAAAGTTCAAAATTCTGAGGGAGGGACAAAGGTCTTTGGTGTCCTCGTGCAGGATTCCCTGAAGTTTAACTTGCAGGTTGAGTCAGTGGTGAGGAAGGCAAATGTAATGGTAGCTTTCATTTCGAGAGGACTAGAATAGAAAAACAAGGATGTAATGCTGAGGCTTTATAAGGCACTGGTGAGGCCCCACTTGGAGTATTGTGAGCAGTTTCGGGCCTCTTGTCTAAGAAAGGGTGAGATGTCATTGGAGAGAGTTCAAAGGAGGTTCACGAGACTGATTCTGGGACTGAAAGGCTTATCATATGAGGAGTGTTTGATGGCTCTGGGGCCTGTACTCACTGGAATTTAGAAGAATTGGGGGGGGGGATCTCACTGTAACCTATCAAATGGTGAAAGGCCTCAATGGAGAGGATGTTTCCTATGGTGGGAGAGTCTCAGACCAGAGGGCACAGCCTCAGAATAGACATCCATTTAGAATGGAGATGAGGAGGAATTTTTTTATCCATAGTGTGTGAAGCTGTGAAATTCATTGCCACAGGTGGCTGTGAAGGCCAGGTCATTGGGTGTATTTAAGATGGAGGCTGATAGGGTCTTGATGAGTCAGCGCATGGAAGGTTACGGAGAGAAGGCAGGAGAATGGGGTTGAGTGGGAATACGAAACGATGGAGTTGGCGCGATGAGTCAAGAGGCCTAATTCTGCTCCTATGGTTTATAATCTTATTAATTGCCCTTTCCTTTTCTCAATGATCATGGAACCTAGTGTAAAAATTGCCCCATGTTCAATCACACAGCATTCTGTCAAGATAGAGGACTAGACTGAGGTTTGAGGATACTACAACATTGGTATTATGGGCTCTGCAGTGGCTCATGAGGAAAGATGGGGACCAGAAGACTGTGGTGAGACAGGAAGTGGTCAAGGGGCTAGAGGGTGAGGACCATTGCCTCTGTAACCCACACAGGGTTTCAGACCTTGGCCTGGGTTCTCAACACCATCATGAATGTTCCTTTGCTTACTTAGAGCAGTCAAGGAGTGAGAGACTCCAAGGAGTTACAGTATTGGAATATTTAATTACATCAAGGAGGCTTTGAGCACATCTTTGATTTACTTCCTCCGCCGCATCTGGCAGGAAAGGAGTTTCAAAGCTGGGCCTGACATATTGATGCAATCACTAAGAAGGCACACCAGTGGCTCTACTACACTAGGAGTTTGAAGATATTTGGTGTGTCACCTTATAACTTGCAAATTTCTGCTCATATACTGTGGAGAGCATTTTTACGGAGGTCCAATGTACAGATCGCAAGGCACTGCAGAGGGTCATAGATTCAGCAAGCTCCATCGAGGGCACAACCCTCCCTGGCATCGATGCCATCTTCAAAATGCAGTGACTCAAGAAAGTGATATCCGTCATTATAGACCCTTACCCCCTAGGACATGCTCTCTTCGAGTTACTATGATCAGGGAGGAGGTACAGTAGCCAGTATTTCAGTGCCCCCCTCTTCCCCTCCACTGTCAGATATCTGAACACTCCATAAGCCATTATAACTACCTAATTCTTTTTTTTATACTATTTATTTTGTAATTTACAGCAATTTTATGTCTTTACACTGTACTGCTGCCACAAAATAAAACATTTCATGTAATCTAAGACAGTGATTGTAAACCTGATTCTGAACAGCTTCCTCCCCTCAGTCATTAGGTTCATGAACCCACTGACACAACCTAATCTCTACAGTTTAGCAACACCATAACCACTTTGATCACTTTGCAATAAAATGGGCTTTGGTTTCAGTTCTTTCTATAAACTTGTATATCATTTGTTGTTCAATGAATGTTTTCCTTGTGAATAATCTTTATTTCAGTATATGGCTTGTGGTATTTGCAGAGATGTGTTCCGGGACCCCGACTCCTTATGGTTTTTATAATGACTTGATGAGGAAGTGGAAGAGTGGACTAAAAAGTTTGCAGGTGACACTGAGGCTGGTGGTAATGTGGATAGTGTGGAAGGTTGCTGTAGGGTTACAAATGGATATCGACAGGATGTAGAGCTTAGTGAAGTGGCAGAAGGGTTCAATCTGGAGTTCAAGAGCTGGACGGTAATGTTGCAGCCCTATAAAACTCTGATTAGACTACACTTGGAGTATTGTGCTCAGTTTTGGTCACCTCATTGTAGGAAAGATGTGGAAGCTTTGGAGAAGGTGCAGAGGAGATTAACCAGGATGCTCTCTGGATCAGAGAACGTATAGGTTAAGTGAGCTAGGGCTTTTCTCTTTGGAGCGAAGGAACATGAGCGACTTGTGAAGGTGAATTTAGTAGGAGGCCTAGGTGGAGTAGACAGCTGTGCCTTTTTCCCATGGAGGCAATAGCTAATATGAGAGAACGTAGTTTTAATGTGATTAGAGGAAAATATCGGGGACATGACAGAGGTAGGGTTTTTATAGAGTGGTTAGTGTCTGGAGTGCACTGCCAGGGGTTGCAGTAGACACTGATACAGTAGGGACTTTTAACCGTCTCTTAGGCAGACACATAGATGTAAGAAAAACTGAGGATTATGAGCTACGTATGAGGGAAGGTTAGATTGATCAGGGAGTTGGTTTACAAAGATCGGCACAACAGCATGTGTTGAAGGGCCTGTATTGTTCTCTCTTCTATTGCCTGCTGTGTCCTGCAAGTAAGTTTTTCATTTTACCTGTGCATACGTGTGCTTGTGCCTATGACGATAAACTTGACTTTATTTACTTAGTGATACAGCGCAGAGTTGGCCCTCCCAGCACTTTGAGTCTTGCCTCCCCAGTAATCCCACAACCCTGATTAACCCTACCTTATTCACAGGACAGATTTAGTGACCAATTAAATTACCTGGTACATATTTGGACTGTGGGAGGAAAGCGGAGCACTGAGGGAAAACCCACACATTCCATGGGGAGGCCTACAGTGACTCCTCACAGAAAGGTACCGGAATTGAACTCTGAACTCCAGGATGCACAGAGCTACAACACCATTGTGATAACCTCGGCACCACTATGGCGTCCATCGTAACCCTACTTTAATTTTGACTTTAAGGTTTCTTTTGCCTGTTGAAATTTACTTGAGTCATTTCTATTTTAGTTGCATTTTGGGGGTAATTTTCACAGGCAGCAATAGAGGGCACTGCAGTGTGATAAGTCCCTGAAGTCTCTCTATCAGCTTCCTACAGCAAAGTGTCAGCTTCTCTTTCCAACAATGTCCATCTTTATCCACCCGGACAAATTGTGGAGTGTTCTGATTGTGGAATTACTCTCCACACTTTTTAATGTAATAATGAAATTCCTGCCAATCTCCATTCTAAATGGACATTGCTGTACCCTCTGGACCCAGACTCCCCAGCCACAGGAAACATCCTCTTCACGTTAACTCTTTCTAGGTTTTCCAACACTTTGATACCTTTCTATAAGATGCCCCCCTCATTCTATTAAATTCCAGCCAGTAAAGGCTCAGAGCCACCAACAGTTCCTCATATGACAAGACTTTCATTCCCAGAATCATTCTTATGTACCTCCTCTGAGCCCCTCCAATGTCAGCACATCCTTTCTTAAATAAGGGGCCCAGAACTGTTCACAATACTCCAAATGAGGCCTCAGAAGTGCCGTACAAAGCCTCAACATTGCATGAGGTTTTATGAGGCATGGCGGGGGAGGGAGAGAGGAAGAGGGAGATTAAACTGCAACCAGCCAGCAGGGAAGGAAGTAACAGTCATACGAATGACGCAGCTGCATTTTAAAGACTGTTAGTCAAATTTCTGAGATGATCTCTGCCTAGTCTTGTAGGTAGCCATTAAGGATGACAGCATAGATGTAGGTGCACATAGAGTAATTTGGGGAGGGGTTCCAAAGAAGAGAATTTTTGTTGCCCTGTTTAATTAGATCCTCTTTAACTTTTGGCTTTTCTGGAAACAAGTTTAGTTTTGTCCAGGAGGGCCAAGAGGAGTGACTATTTGATCATATTCTGGAGTTAGGTTATATAACAAATTATTAAATTCAGCAACCAATCTTTAGACCTGGACGTGGATTGCAGATTAAATTTAAAATGCATTCTTGGACAATAGTTTCCTAGAGCTGTGGACTGCAGTTAATTAAAATAACAGACAATGATAATTATCATTCATTTGTGTATCTAGAGTGTGGGTGCAAAGAAGGAGAATGAAAATTATATGTAATTCAAAGGAAGTATTGCAGATACATCGTTAATATAGAATTGCCCTTTGATTTTTAACATATAAAATGTTATATAATATTGGGTCGAAGTGGCCGTTTCCTCCAAAAGGGTCTCAATGTGATGCCTGCTGCTTGTTCTGGTTGAATAAAGGTGTATCGACTAGCTTTAGACTCTCTCTGGCCATTATGTTCACATTACAACGCCCTGCACCGGCACGCTCTCCCTCCTTCCTGTTCATCCCTTGGCACTCCCCCGCTCCTCACCGGCCCTCTCTCGGGAGCAATGATGGCTCAGCCCTCAGCAATGGCAGATGATAGCTGAGGGCGGGGAGAGGATAATTCTACCCCTCCCATGCCGGAGAGGACCAGAGAGATGTGGTGGATTGAAATCAAGAGGGGCTGGAACGTCCTACGATAAGTAGCATTGTGGTGAAACACATCTACAGCTACAGAGAATCAGATGCCCACGTGGCTCCATGGAGGAGAGTCGTCATGGTCTGCTTCTACAAAAACAACAGCATGGCAGAGTATTCCCACGTCGGGGATAAAGAGGGTGGTGGGGGGGCAACAGAAGTAGACAAAAACCCAGACTGGGGCATCTCCACTTTATGGATCATCTGAGAGTACAAAAGAGAGAGAAGGAGGGTGATGGAGGGGGAAAGATAGTGAGAGAGATGGTCAGTGATGGGGAGAGGAAGGGGAATAATGGAGTGGGGTAGAGAGCAGGAAGAGAACATACAACATAAATTATACAGCACAGAAACAGGCCCTCCAGCTCATGATGTTGTACTGAACTAATTAGCAACTAACTAAATGCATAATTAAATGAATCACCTCTGCCCACATAATACCACATTCACATCCTTCCATAAATATAAGAGCTTCTGCAGATGTCTCCCCCACCCCACCCCACCCACACCCCACAGTATTTGGGCCACATGTCCTTCCCTAGCAAATTAATATGAACAATAAATAATGGATGGCAATAAAGACAAGTAGGCCTGGTGCTGGGGAATGTAAGCATGGGCATATCAGAGGGAGGCCAAACCAGCAGTAAAGAGAACAACAAACACAAGAGGGAGAGTTATCCCACTGCCCACACACAGACTCTCCAACGTTCAGAGTGACACATTCTTCATTACCTTGGTCCTTAAAACACCTATAAAAAGCCAGGATCCACAAGCAAACTTTATAGCCATGACACTTAAACTAATGACCATGGACTCCTAAAGCAACAAAGCAGATGTCTGATAAAGGCTCTCCAGCCTGTAAATTAGGAGTAACCTAGTTTTAAACTAAAAATTGCAGCAATGGATATTGGTGCCTTCCCTTTTGTAAGTGTGAAGTGAACAGAGGAGAGGTTCGGATTCAGCTTCAGGTGTATCTATCACATGTACCTCGAAAACATTCAGTGAAATACATCATTTGCATTAACACCAACCAACCTGAGGATGAGCTGTGGGCAGCCCACAAGTGTCGCCATACATTCTGGCACCAACGTGGCATGTCTACAATGAAGCACAGGAGAGAGAAATCAGGACTGCTCGGTTCAAAGACAAGGGCGTTCCTGAACTAGCAATTTAATCACTGACTGATCTCCGGCCACCTCAATGGGATAGGGAGGAATAATAGGATTAATGGTCAATCTGGGGAGCAAACCAATAGGGGTTTGCTAGGATCACACGGAACGTATCTGCAAAGGCGCCAGAATGGCCCAGCCACAGGAGACTGGTTAATACTTAACGAACTGATAAAGACTAAAACGATCCAAGCCAACAGTCCTTGCTGGACAACTTTAATTTGGTCCAGATTAGATCCACTGGAGGGAGAACACAACCTGATCCGTAATCAAGGTGTGTCTCAGTCTTTATATTAAAGAGGATGCAACACTGAGAAAGGCAGGGCCATCGTTGGGAGAAACCTTTGTGTACCTGTCCAGAACATTTATCTTCACAAAACCCAAGCGAGAGCTCTAAATATGAGCCTCACCTTTCTACCAACTGCAAAACTGCATAAAGGACAAATCCTAATGGACAATCTAGTTCTGCAACAAAATTAAACCAATGGATTACTTCAGTAATATAGGCAAAATGCTGAAGGAACTCAGCAGGTTAGGCAGCTTATATGGAAAGGAATAAAGAGTTGATGAGTCAGGTCAAGACCCTTCATCAGAACTTTGTACAATCCTGATCTATTGAGTTCAAAGAACTAACATATCTTCAAAAATCCGATGATGGCTATCTCTGTAAAAGTGATGGAAGTGACAAAATCAGGTGTGGTTTGACCAAGTGGGTAAAATTAAATTATGCTGATAAACTGATTGACCACCAGTGAGCATACACAAGAGAGCAAACTGTTGTCCTGACTGTCAATGCAGTTGAGGTTGCTGAACATAACTTACAGCTTGATTTCAAATGAATACATTTATTCAACAGAACTTTGTTAACATTGTATCATTGATGCCTTGTTGAATATTGCAGCCTTCCTGAAAATGGATGTGGAGGCAATTGTCAATCGTCAATTTGTGACCCAATGGTTTGGTCATTTGTTCATTTCTACATTTCAGTTGTCCAAAAGTTAAACTTACTATAACCATACTGAAGACAAGAGGGCGTGACTGCATGTGACGCAGGTAGAGGGATCCAAGAGGTAGTGGTGAAGGAGCTTCAACCCTTGAACTTGCACAACAGGTCTGAGATTGTGGCTCCCAGTGAGGGTGAGACGGGGTCTATAGGGAGGGAGAGCAATCAAACCATGGTACCGTGTTTCAGAGACCCTTTCAGGGTGGGGGAGGCGGAAGAGGGGGAAGACATTTAGTTAAAATTGGGGATAATATAGTCAAGAGAATAGACACAATACTCTGTTGAGAGGATTGAAAGACCCACAAACTGTTGTTGCAAGGATCCTCGAGGACTGCGTTGTCTGCCTGGTGCCTGGATCCAGGACATTTCATCTGACCCTGTAGGGGTATTTAGAGGGGGAGAAGAAAGATCCAGTTGTCACAGTCCATGTGACACTAATGAGGTGGGAAGAACAAGGAAAGAGGTACTGCTGAGGGAATTTGAGCAGCTTGTGACAAAAACAAAAAAGCAGAACCAAAAAGGGAAAAATCTCGAGATTGTTATCTGAGCCACATGAACATTTGCACAGGGCTAATAAGAGCAGGCAGTGAAATATGTGGCCGAAAGATTAGTGTGAGAGAAGTGGGTTTGAACTCATTAGATACTGGCACCAGTATTGAGGAAGGGAGGAGTTATTCCATAGGACAGGCTCCACCTGAACCATGCTGGCGAATGTCATAATTCTGGCTGTGGACTAGGGTTTTATACAAAATAGTAGGTGGGAGGGTTTAGTGCAGTTATAAATTGGCAAGTCTGACGTTGTGGGTATCACAGAGTCATGGTTGAGGAAGATCACAGCTGGGAGCTTAATATGCAAGGATACTCGTTGTATGTGTGAAGGAGAGCGCTCAGTAAATGCACTCATTAAACTCGCGCATTCACTCACACATAAACGTTGCTTTGTCATTCTGTTGTTGTTACGGTGAGTGTACACACTTCGATGTCTTCCCCGGTAGAGTCTCATAATTAATCCACTGTTTTCCCTCCACACTGCTGCATACATTCAGAATCAGACACCAAAGTTTAGTTTAATTTCAATCTTTATTTGTACCTAACTAAGTGTGTAATTGTGTTGAGCTTTCTGCCATTTCATGCTGTCGTTTAATTGGCTGTAACGTGACATCCGCTGGGTCTTAAACTGAGATGATGTACTCGGGTTGACTTTATGGTGCTTTTTTCCGCCATATATGGTGGAATATGCTAGTTCTTTACTAATGGAGATATGTAAATGTATATACTGGATGTTGTTTGTATACTGTATTTAAGGTGGATACTTCTGTTTATTTTGTAATATGTTTGTAACTAAATTGTGGGGTGCATCATATTGTAAACCTTGTAGTTTTAAGTTAATTTTGTTAGAAATTAGGGATGGTACGTCCTAGAGCCTATAAAAGGAGCTCATCACCTTCAGTAAGAGAGAGAGATAGGGGCTGCCAGCAGTTCACATTGGCCAAGAATAAGTACAGACCTATGATTTGTATTTTCTTGTACACATAATTTTGTAAATATTAACATTTATCTTTTCACAAATTTTCACTCATTTTGTAAGCTGCAGAAGGACTTAGACAGATTAAGAGAATGGGTGAAGAAGTGGCAGATGGAATACAGTTCTGGGAAGTGTATGGTCAAGAACTTTAGTAGAAGAAGTAAAAGCATAGACTAACCGGAGAAATATTCAAAAATCCAAGATGTAAAGGGACTTGGGAGTCTTCATGCAGGATTCCCTGAAGGTTCATTTGTAGGCTGAATTGGCGCTGAGGAAGGCAAATGCAATGCTAGCATTCATTTCAAGAGGACTAGGATATAAAAATAAGGATGTGGTTATGAAGCACTGGTAAGGCTTTACTTGGAGTATTGTGAGCAGTTTTGGGCCACTTTAAGAAAGATGTGCTGATGTTGGAGAGGGTTCAGGGGAGGTTCACGAAAATGTTTTTGGGAAATGAAGAGTTATCATATAAGGATTGATGAATAACTCTGTAACTGTACTCACTGGAATTCAGAAGAATGGGGGGAGATCTCATTGAAACCTATCAAATGTTGAAAGGCCTCGACACAGTGGATGTGGGAGAGGGTGTGACCTTTGGTGGAGAAGTCTAGAACCAGAGGGCACAGCCTCAAAATAGAGGTACGTCCATTTAGAACAGAGATGAGGAGGAATTTCTTTAGCCAGAGTGTGGTGAGGCTGTGGAGGCCACGTCATTGGGTCATATTTAAGGCAGAGGTTGATAGATTCTTGACGAGCCAGGGTATTCAGGGTTACAGGGAGACAGCAGGACATTGGGGCTGAGAGAGAAATGGATCAGCCATGGTGAAATGGCAGAGCACACTCAATGGACCAGATGGCCTAATTCTGCTCCTATACCCTATGATCAAACACGATAGCATTCCTGTTTTGCAAAACGTAGTACCAACAGCCACACAAGCACAGAGCACATAAAATTATGGCAGCAGAAAAGCATAAATTTTCAAAAAATATATTAAAAATAATAATAATATAGCCCAAGTCATTGATTGTCATGGCCTATATCCCTGAATGTTTTCCTGGAGCCACGTTTCTGCAAGAATAGACCACAGTAGTTCCTTATCTTGTGCCAGTACAGTCACAGACTGAAGGCCAATTTATACTTGTGCATCAAATCGACACCGTAGGTATGACGTAGCTGCGTATCCTACACCGTATCCTGACGCGCACCTCCCCAAAAATGTAACTACGGGTCGCGGCGACGCAGACCGCAACAACTGTGATTGGTCTGCTTGGTAGCATCGCATTTCCTCCTACGCTGCAATAGCTTCCCATCGGGTGACTGAAGGGCAGGGAAGGAACTCTGGCTGCAATGCTTTCCATAAAGCTTTACAGACCTCCGACATTATGGAGGACCCTGTGCTTGACGCCAGTTTGTAGCTAGCTACTACAGCCTGTTGACTTCCACCTGCAGCTAAAACTCGAATGGTGATTACCAGTCTCTGAGTATACTGTGCGTACACTGATGCGAAATAAATGGTTGGAGACAATGAACCAAATCGTCAAATCTACCTACCGACATCGAAAATATTTGAAATGTATTTCCTCGTCCATGTCTCTCAGTGGCCGGACAAGCACAGAAAATTCACCCTACCCTCCTTCAGTTTCAGTCACCATTGTTTGAAGTTTGAGTTTCTTCGTGTTGAGTTTCAACATGAAGAAACTCAACACAGTGGCATAGAAACCCCATCGCCAACTAGCATTTTGGTGGTGAATTGCAGAGCGACGCAGACACACTAACGCACAAGTATAAATGCTCACAATGGTGTAGGCCACTAGCGTAGGCTACTACGCAGAAGTATAAATCAGCCTTAACACAATCAAGCTCGTCTTCCTGGCAGCAAACACTGGAGGGCAGCACCAATGGGAGGGGACATCCCCCAACCCAGGATGGAATCCAGCAGCACAGAGTCATCTCCAGTGTCTCCTTCGTTGGAGACCGCAACAGGCAACTGAGGCAAATGGGTCTTGTCCACGCAACAATCAAAAAAAGCCAGCTCCTCTGCCTTCAGTCTTGCCAATGAACCAGTGATTTGGACTCGCAGTATTCCACAATACCAACGTCCACCAGTGTCTTGCAATCACAAGAAAAATGTTGAAGCCAATCATTTCCACCATTTGTTGGATTGCACACTGCCCTCATGCATCTCCTTCAACACCATCTTCCCTGGGTGGCTGAAGCAGGCTGCAACATGACGCACAACAAGTCCAGCTCCTCCACAAACAGGAGAAACTCTGTAGATGCTGGAAATCCGAGCAACACGCACAAAATGCTGGAGGAATTCAGCAGGCCAAGCAGCATCTAGGAAGAGTTCAGTTGACATTTTGGGCCGAAACCCTTTGGCAGGACTGTTTCACAATCCAGCAAGTCGCTAGAAAAGACATAAAGGACAAACAATTAAACCTTTGGTTGGACCCAGAGGAGTAGCTGTCATATCACTGAAAGTCCAAAAGTATGAAAACAAATAACTTGAGTTTTTACTTAGGAAAATTTAAGCCCCTGCTGGCACTCCCATTCTGGTGTATCATTAATAGCTGCCTGCATTTTCCTAACTACATACTTAATATTCCTGCCTCTCCTCCAAACTTCACCATCATCAGCATATAATGCTGAAAAGTTCCGAAACACCCCGCCTGTGCTCAGTCACTTCCAAACAAATGGCTGCTCATGCCACCGCAAGCCACGATTCTCCACCTTCATCCATTACTCCAACGGCACCTGCTCTGTCTGTGGGAAAACTATGCTGTGCTGACATTTCTGTACAACATGACACCTCTCCCCATGGAACCAGGTGGAGACCTGATTCTATTTGTAGATAAGAGATATTCTTTCATTGCAATGCTGCTTATCGTGGGACATCTGGCAGTCTCACTTCACTTCAAAGATATCACTTGACTACAACTATGGCTGTCTGGGTGTTATCTTTAACCCATGCCTTACTGCAACTGCCACATTTCCTCCTCTTTGTGCTGTAAGAGGACAACACAAATTTTACTGAATTTCAATAACGCAGAGACTCTAAAACTCTGTGACAACTTCATCATGGAGCTGTTGATATCAGCGACGTACATGCACATTCCTGGCAAGTAATGGCACATGAACCAACTCTCTTAGATAACAGAAAGTCCTGTGCTGGTGTTTTGAAGAGCCATAGTGCAGATTGCCAGCATTTTGGCAGTAATGGCCTGGCTTGAGTCATGTAGTGCTAAGGCTGTGTTAGTAGCCAGTTTCTCTAGCAGTGCTGAGGTCAAGATAATGCTTTCATAAGCCAACCTTTCAGGTTCCAGAACAGGAGCATGACAATCCAGAACAACTCAGTCTCCATAGTCCTTCAATGGCGGCCTCACATAGTAGGATATAGACAGAGAGTAGGTAGGTGGTACATCTATGGTGCTATGTAAGCCAGATAGCCGGTGGAAATATATCTGTATCCCTGTCGTCTCTATGAATTTATAACTTTTGTAAAATGTAATGTGACAAAAAGGAACCTGTGAGATTCCAGAGTGCTTTGCTGGTTTGCCGATTTGGATGGACGTTTATAGGAAGCTATGTGTGTTTTATAATAGGGGATGTGTATTTTATGATGGGGGGTGTGTTTATGGCAGGAATGTATTAACAACAGAGAAAAACAGGACAGAGCTGGCATGGGGGAGAAGACTCTAAAGACAAATAGATTGATGAAAAACAAATGGCAGGGACCAGAGACGTAATGGAGGAATGCCATTATGGAATAAAACAACCTGAGCACTGTTCTCTGTAAAAAGTATAAAAGCGTTTTGGCTGGGCTGTAGGATTGAAGCTATTTTCCAGCTGAAAACGTGTGGAGTATCTTTCCTTCCAAGTGCATAAAATGCACCTATATTTTGATCTACTCTAAATTAGTTGTAGTTTGTTACTGTATATTAGAAGACCTAGTTGAATGGTACACAACAGAATTTGAAGGTTCCACCGAGATTCGCTTATGTGGGTACAAGAATGACACCGGTTTTCTGTTAACCAAGTCTCATCCTGTCCCTTGATGTTACAGTAACATACTTTACCCCTATCCCCATAATACAGCTTAAAAAAAGGGGGGAGTGGAGTTAATGTAGTCATCGCAAGTAGGTTGATAGTAACCCTCAAAACAGTTGCATTGATGACAGTCATTCCTACGGGCAGTGCATTTCTGGGTTTTCTTACAGTTCTGGTTTCAGTACAAAGTAAGCCATTGAACCAACTCACTATGACCCAGGGGTATAAACACATTGCCAAGCAATCTTCTGAATGTATAGCCCCTCTACAACACACCTAACAACCTGACTAATATGTTGACGCATATTCATAAATGCAGCGAAGACAAGTGTTAGGGGTATTAAGGCTGATTTATACTTGTGCGTCAAATGTAGGCCGTAGGTACTGCGTACCCTTCGCCAGAGGGTGATGTGCACCTCCCCAAAAATGTAACTCACATGTCACGGAGACGCAGACCGCAACAACTGTGATTGGTCTGCTTGGTAGCATCGCATTTCCTCCTATGCATTTCCGGTTGCTTTTCTCCGCCGTGTCTGTACACTGATGCAAAATAAATGGTTGGAGATGATGAACCAAATCGTCAAATCTAACTGCTGACATCCGAAAATATTCAAAATGCATTTCCTCATCCATGTCTCTCACCAAGAAACTCAACACAGTGGCATAGAAACCCCACCGCCAACTAGCGTTTTGGCGGTGAATTGCAGAGCGACGCAGACACAACTACGCACGGTCGCTTCGGCGTAGGGCTATGCAAAAGTACAAATCAGGCCTACGGCGTAGCCCGTACGCACAAGTATAAATCAGCCTTTAGTGTCAAGAGATACTTCAGCATTTGGGCATAAATAGAGTAGACGTCCAGATTACATAAAACTTACAATGCATTGTGATTACTCAAGGTGGCAAATAGCAAAGATCCATCAGTCCTTATTATCAATGCTCTTCTGGCCATCTGCCCCAGTCCAGCTGCACCTCTGGCCAAATGTGCAAGGCGTGTATCCACGTCAGCTTTCCTTGAACCTTTAAAGTGGTATATGTGGTCAGCAACACTTGGAGTGGACATTCCCAGCGAGGCTCCAGCCAGTTCTTTCATCAGTAGACTCTCACCAGTGCCTAATCTCTCAGTGGATATGTGTGGCACCTCGCAGTCAGCACCATCTTCTGGGCTTTAAGTACCTGCTGATGGAAACCTTTAAGAGTTTATGTTAGTGCACATACAATAATGCAGCATGCTTCCACTCATAATATAAATCTAATTAAAAAGGGAAGGGTTACTGACAAGTGCATGGGACATCCCAAAATTACCTCAGGTGGAGATAGTCCTGTTATGCAATTTGGAGTACAGCACATTGTCTTGACGGTCGCTAGAAGTACCTGTGACTACTTTTATTCGGTTTTGTTGCGCCATTTAGCTAACCTACATTTCAGGGCCCCATTCTGTCTTTCAGCTGCTCTGTAAGATTGAGGGTGGCAAGGGCAGGTGAAATGATACTTACATTACAAGGCTTTTGTCAACCCAGTAAAGTGAGGACCATTATCACGAGATTTTCTCAGAAACCCTAAACCTCGGAATAAATTCTCATAAAAAATTATCAACAGTTATGGTGTCATTTCTCTGAGTTGGATAAGCTGTTACCCATGGGGATAACAAACAAAATAACAAGTGCTTAATCACAACCCGTACATAGAAACATAGAAAACCTACAGCACAATACAGGCCCTTCAGCCCACAAAGCTGTGCCGAACATGTCCTTACCTTAGAAATTACCTAGGGTTACCCATAGCCGTTTATTTTTCTAAGGTCCATGTATCTATTCAGGAGTCTCTTAAAATATCCTATTATACCTGCCTCCACCACCGTCACCGGCAGCCCTTTCCACGCACTCACCACTCTCTGCGTAAAAAACTCACCCCTGACTTCTCCTCTGTACCTACTTCCAAGTGCCTTAAAGCTATGCCCTCTCGTGCTAGCCATTTCAGCCCTGGGAAAAAGCCTCTGACTATCCACACAATCAATGCCTCTCATCATCTTATACACTTAGGTAACTGTAAATTTAGGTAACTGCATAAAATCCATTTGGAGATGTACAAGTAACCTCCTGGGGATGGCCCAGCAGCAGTTGATACTAGCAGTGTCCTTTGGGGTTGTGTCTCTGGCAAATCAGACAGTTGCTGCTACTTTTCTTTTTATAGGCTTGAATCTCCCATTCTCTGTTATACCCATCACCCTTTATAGTCTTGCACATGGTGCACTCCAGTCCATAATGTCCATTCAGCTTCTGACGCATCACGCTGTAATTGTA
The DNA here is from genome assembly GCF_963921235.1 of Mobula hypostoma. NCBI lineage: Eukaryota > Metazoa > Chordata > Chondrichthyes > Myliobatiformes > Myliobatidae > Mobula > Mobula hypostoma. The sequence continues at coordinate 219,308,361 of NC_086098.1, read as the reverse complement.
TGAGTTCATCAGAAGAATTTGGGAAGTATTCACAGCCTGATCACACTGGAGTGCTACATGGCCGTAAAGTTCTGCTGTTGCTGCCTTAGCAAAGGAGTCAGCTGGTTTGTTCCCTCTAGATATTTCACCATTCCTGTTAGTATGAAAGCATAGTTTAACAATAATTGCAATACGCAATTTGAAAGCAGGACATTTAATCTAAGTTGGCAAGGGGAAGGAAACCCGGGTGTTAGGGTCGAGGAAGAGGAAAATAGAAACAAGTCAAAGATACTGTGCAGCAAAGATGGCAAGAAGGACAGGCCGGTGAATAGACAGGATAATTTGCTGTGCAATAGAAATATAGCAACATCGGTAACAGATACTGATCTAAATGTACTGTACTGGCAGCATTAGAAATAAAGTGGATGACCTTGTTGTACAGGTACGGGTTAAATAATATGACATTGTGGCCATCACCAAGACATGGCTAAATGATGGATGTGATTGGGAGCTGAATGTCCAAGGATACACAGTGTACAGGAAGGATAGGAAGGTAGGTAAAGGGGGTGGCATGGCCCTGATGGTAAGTAACGATATCAAATCACTAGAAAGAAGGGACATAGGATCAGAAGAGGTAGAATCCTTATGGGTCGAGTTAAGAAATGGCAAGAGTAAAAAGACATTAAAAGCAGTTATATACAGGCCTCCAAACAGCAGCCGGGATGTGGACTACAAGTTACAGCTGGAAATAGAAAAAGCGTGTCAGAAGGAAAATGTCAAGATAATTATGGGGGATTTTAATATGAAAGTGGATTGGGAAAGTCAGGAGGGTACTGGATCTCGAAAGAGAAGTTTGTAGAATGCCTACGGGATGGTTTTTTGGAGCAGCTTGTCCATAAGCCCCCCAGGGGATCGGCTGTTTTAGACTGGGTGCTGTGTAATGAACCTGAGGTGATTAGGGAGCTGGAGGTAATGGAACCCCTTGGAAGTAGTGATCATAATATGATTGAGTTCAGTTTCAAATTTGGAAAGGAGAAGCTGGTATCAGGTGTATCGATATCTCAGTGGAACAGGGGAAATTACAGTGGTATGAGAGAGGAACTGGCCCAAGTCGATTGGAAAAGTAAGCTAGATGAAGGGACGGTAGAGCAGAATTGGATGAAATTCCTACAAGAAATAAGGAAGGGGCAGGAAAAATATATTCCAAGAAAAAAGAAAATCATGAGTGGAAAAATGGCACAAATGTGGCTAACGAGAGAGGTTAAGGCTAAAATAAAAGCAAAAGAGACGGTGTACAAGGATGCAAAAATTAGTGGGAAAACTGAGGACTGGACGACTTTTAAAAACTTGCAGAAGGAAACTAAGAAAGTCATTAGGAAAGAAAAGATAAATTATAACAGGAAGTTGGCAATTAACATAAAAAAGGATACTAAGAGTTTTTTTAAATATATGAAGAGTAAAAGAGTGACAAGGGTAGATATGGGACCGATTGAAAATGATGCCGGAGAAATTATAATGAGTAACAAAGAGATGGCAGAAGAACAAAATGAGTATTTTGCATCAGTCTTCACAGTGGAAAACATTAGCAATGTACCTGATAGCCAGAGGTCTCAGGGAATAGAATTAGGTACAGTCAAGATTACTACAGAGAAAGTGCTTGGGAAGCTAAATGGAGTAAGAATAGATAAGTCTCCCAGACTGGATGAGGTGCACCCAAGGGTTCTGAAGTAGGTGGCTTTGGAGATTGTGGAGGCATTGGAAATGATCTTTCAGGAATCAATAGACTTTGGCATTGTTCCGGAGGACTGGAAGGTCGCAAACGTAGTTCCGCTGTTTAAGAAAGGAGGGAGGCAGCAAAAAGAAAATTACAGACCTACTAGTCTGACATCGGTAGTTGGAAAGTTATTGGAGTCGATCCTCAAGGACGAGGTTATGAAATACCTCGAGGTGCGTGACAAGATAGGCCCAAGCCAGCATGGTTTCATGAAGGGAAGATCCTGCCTCACCAACCTATTGGAATTTTTTGAGGTAATCTCAAATAAGATAGACAAGGGAGAGGCTGTGGATGTTGTGTATTTGGATTTTCAAAAGGCCTTCAATAAGGTGCCGCATAAGAGGCTGTTTAATAAGATGAGAGCCCATGGAATTACAGAAAAGATATTGGAATGGGTGGAGCATTGTCTGACAGGCAGAAAGCAAAGGGTGGGAATAAAGGGATCCTATTCTAATTGGTAGCAGGTTACTAGTGGTGTTCCGCAGGGGTCGGTGTCGGGGCCGCTTCTTTTTACGATGTATATCGATGATTTAGATTATGGATTAAATGGTTTTGTGGCTAAGTTTGTGGACGACACCAAGATAGGTGGAGGAGCAGGAAATGTTGAAGAAACGGAAAGGTTGCAGAGAGACTTGGTTAGTTTAGCAGAGTGGGCAAAGAAATGGCCGATGAGATACAACGTTGACAAATGTACAGTTGTACATTTTGGAAGAAGAAATAATTGGGCAGATTATTATTTAGATGGGGAGAACATTCAAAAATCAGAGGTGTGAAGGGACTTGGGGTCCTCGTGCAGGATACCCTATAGGTTAACCACCAGGTTGGATCGGCAGTAAGGAAGGTAAATGCTATGTTGGCATTCATTTCAAGAGGAATAGTGTATACAAGTAAGGAGGTGTTGATGAGGCTCTGTGGGGCACTGGTGAGACCTCATTTGGAGTACTGTGTGCAGTTTTGGGCCCCATATCTTAGAAGGGATGTTCTGATGTTGGAGAGAGTTCAGAGAATATTTACGAGGATGATTCCTGGAGTGCAGGGGTTAACATATGAGGAGTGTTTGTCGGCTCTTGAACTGTATTCATTAGAGTATAGAAGAATGAGAGGGGATCTCATAGAAACATTTTGAATGTTGAAAGGATTGGACAGAGTAGATGTGGAAAGGCTGTTTCCCCTGGTGGGTGAGTCCAGAACAAGAGGCCACAGTCTTAGAATTAGAGGATACCCATTTAAAACAGAGATGAAGAGCAATTTTTTTAGCCAGAGGTTCGTGGATTTCTGGAATCTGTTGCCACATACGGCTGTGGAGGCCCGATCATTGAGAGTGTTTAAGGAGGAGATTGACAGGTATCTAATTAGTCAGGGTATCAAGGGATACGGGGAAAAAGCCGGAAATTGGAACTAGATGGGTGAATAGTTTAGCTCATGGTGGAGTGGCGGAGCAGACTCGATGGGCCGAATGACCTACTTCTGCTCCTTTGTCTTGTGATCTTGTGACATGGTTCATAGTTAATTCATAGTTTTATTGGAGTTCGGAAGAGGTGAGAAACCCACGTAGTTTCCGTAATTGACTATTATCATGTGCTACTCCTGAGGCATCACGAGATTCAGTGACCAGCTGCAAGGGTGCAGGCTTTTGTTCAGGTAAAAAGGTTCAGATGCCTGAGCAGAACAGGGAGGAAGGTAGCTCTGCCACCTCAGCTGTTATATGACATGCACACGCCACATATCCACTAAAACTTCCCACTTTTTCAGTGTTAGATCAGGATGAAAAGCTGTCAAAGAAAAATTACACGCGGGCTTACATCAGGTGGCATTTTACAACGGGCAGATTTTAAATTGTAAAAGTTCTTTAGTACAGTTTGGGAATGGATTCTCTAAACTGCGTACTCTATGGTGCTGGTGGAAACTTAACTAAATTGTCTCGGCCCAGAAACATCTCCGACCCAGAGGCAGGGCTGCCCCTCACGGACATCCCCATTTACTCCTGCCGTGTCCACAACTAAATGCTTCAAAAAGATAAAATGCCCTGATACAAAACAAAAGATATATACTTTGCTCTCTCTCTTTGGGGTGTGCAGGGAGGAGTAGCACCTCTGGTCGTGCTCTGCCCAGAGACAGCTCGTCCACCTTTGGTCCCCGCTTGCCACCCAGCTCTCAGCTGTGGCTCCAAGTAACTGCTTGCATGTGACAATGGCTGCACCTCGGTACACCGACTGGACTAGCGGGTGAGGGTAGTGGTCACCTCCAACCCCGGTGAGAAAAGGATATACTGTACCTACCAAAGCAGTTTCGGCGGGCTAGAGCAACGACAAGAAGGCAGTGCTACAACGCTTCGTGGAGAGCGAAGGTCCTGACTATTCACTACAGCTGAGGAAGACTCCCGTCGTGACCATTTTTTGTACCATTGAACCAAGATTTTTGAGGCCGAAAGAGCGGAACTGCCCCAGTGTAACGGTTTTTTCACCATAAAGAGTGGAACTGCCCCAGTGTAACGATTTTCCACCCTAAAGAGTGGAACTGCCCCAGTGTAACGGCTTTTTCACCCTAAAGAGTGGAACTGCCCCAGTGTAACGATTTTCCACCATAAAGAGTGGAACTGCCCCAGAGTAACGGCTTTTTCACCCTGAAGAGCGGAACTGCCCCAGTGTAACGGTTTTTCCACCCTAAAGAGTGGAACAGCCCCAGTGTAACGGTTTTTTCACCCTAAAGAATGGAACAGCCCCAGTGTAACGATTTTTCCACCATAAAGAGTGGAACTGCCCCAGTGTAACGATTTTCCACCATAAAGAGTGGAACAGCCCCAGTGTAACGATTTTTCCACCATAAAGAGTGGAACAGCCCCAGTGTAACGGTTTTTTCACCCTAAAGAATGGAACAGCCCCAGTGTAACGATTTTCCACCATAAAGAGTGGAACTGCCCCAGTGTAACGGATTTTCCACCATAAAGAGTGGAACAGCCCCAGTGTAACGGTTTTTTCACCCTAAAGAGTGGAACAGCCCCAGTGTAACGGTTTTTTCACCCTAAAGAGTGGAACAGCCCCAGTGTAACGGCTTTTTCACCCTGAAGAGCGGAACTGCCCCAGTGTAACGGCTTTTTCACCCTGAAGAGCGGAACTGCCCCAGTGTAACGGCTTTTTCACCCTGAAGAGTGGAACTGCCCCAGTGTAACGGCTTTTTCACCCTGAAGAGTGGAACTGCCCCAGTGTAACGGCTTTTTCACCATGAAGAGCGGAACTGCCCCAGAGTAATGGCTTTTTCACCATGAAGAGCAGAACTGCCCCAGTGTAACAGCTTTTTCACCCTAAAGAGCGGAACTGCCCCAGTGTAACGGCTTTTTCACCATGAAGAGTGGCACTGCCCCAGTGTAACGGCTTTTTCACCATGAAGAGCGGAACTGCCCCAGTGTAACGGCTTTTTCACCATGAAGAGTGGAACTGCCCCAGTGTAACGGCTTTTTCACCATGAAGAGCGGAACTGCCCCAGAGTAACGGCTTTTTCACCCTGAAGAGCGGAACTGCCCCAGTGTAACGGCTTTTTCACCCTAAAGAGGGGAACTGCCCCAGTGTAACGGCTTTTTCACTCTAAAGAGCGGAACTGCCCCAGTGTAACGGCTTTTTCACCCTAAAGAGTGGAACTGCCCCAGTGTAACGGCTTTTTCACCATAAAGAGCGGAACTGCCCCAGTGTAACGGCTTTTTCACCATGAAGAGCGGAACTGCCCCAGTGTAACGGCTTTTTCACCCTAAAGAGCGGAACTGCCCCAGTGTAACGGCTTTTTCACTCTAAAGAGCGGAACTGCCCCAGTGTAATGGCTTTTTCACTCTAAAGAGCGGAACTGCCCCAGTGTAACGTCTTTTTCACCCTAAAGAGTGGAACTGCCCCAGTGTAACGGCTTTTTCACTCTAAAGAGTGGAACTGCCCCAGTGTAACGTCTTTTTCACCCTAAAGAGTGGAACTGCCCCAGTGTAACGGCTTTTTCACCCTAAAGAGTGGAACAGCCCCAGTGTAACGGTTTTTTCACCCTAAAGAGCGGAACTGCCCCAGTGTAACGGCTTTTTCACCCTAAAGAGCGGAACAGCCCCAGTGTAACGGCTTTTTCACCCTAAAGAGTGGAACTGCCCCAGTGTAACGGCTTTTTCACCCTAAAGAGCGGAACTGCCCCAGTGTAACGGCTTTTTCACTCTAAAGAGTGGAACAGCCCCAGTGTAACGGTTTTTCCACCCTAAAGAGCGGAACTGCCCCAGTGTAACGGCTTTTTCACTCTAAAGAGTGGAACAGCCCCAGTGTAACGGTTTTTTCACCCTAAAGAGCGGAACTGCCCCAGTGTAACGATTTTTCCACCATAAAGAGTGGAACAGCCCCAGTGTAACGGCTTTTTCACCCTAAAGAGCGGAACTGCCCCAGTGTAACGGCTTTTTCACTCTAAAGAGCGGAACAGCCCCAGTGTAACGGCTTTTTCACCCTAAAGAGTGGAACAGCCCCAGTGTAACGGCTTTTTCACCCTAAAGAGCGGAACTGCCCCAGAGTAACGGCTTTTTCACCCTAAAGAGCGGAACTGCCCCAGAGTAACGGCTTTTTCACCCTAAAGAGCGGAACTGCCCCAGAGTAACGGCTTTTTCACCCTAAAGAGCGGAACTGCCCCAGTGTAACGTCTTTTTCACCATAAAGAGTGGAACTGCCCCAGTGTAACGGCTTTTTCACCATAAAGAGTGGAACTGCCCCAGTGTAACAGCTTTTTCACTATAAAACTCCTCTCGCGCAAGTTACGTCACCGTCGGAAATGACGGACAACCAACACTGTGGCCACGGTCCCATTTTCATGTTTGTTGGATCAAAGAACTGAAAAACCCATTTAGAATTTATATCACTAGTGTTATTTAAACAACTAGGTCTGAGCCCGGAACGTCGACTGTAAACTTTTCCATAGATGCCGCCTGACCTGCTGAGCTCCTCCAGCATTTTATGAATGTTAAAACCGAAGTTTACGTTGAAAGTTTAAGCAGAAGCGAATCTGGCAACGGTTAGCCAAAATTGGGGCACTGTCAATTTGGTTAAGGATAAAATAAAGTTATAACATTCAAGTTGTATGGGAGAGCTATGGCAATGCTTTTAAAGCAGCATAACATTGCCCGGAAGCTATAATGGAGCAGCTGGGAAATCTCACACATTCTCATTCCCCTTAAAAGCTTTAATCCTTCGGTGCTGGAATTGCTTATGGCAATATTGTAGTTTTTGTATTTTGTATATTGTATGTTGGTAATATTACTGGCAACTGAAGCTGCCTAGAATGGCTGGAAGACCAAGATTTTCCCTGTAGAAGTGGGATGCAGGGGATTCGTTGCTACATCTACGACCAGTATGTTGAAGAAGATGGGGGTGAGGGGTCGCTCCCTCCAACAAGCAATCAAGTCCTTGTCAAATGCAGCAGAAGAAAGCAGCAATTGGATTTGGATTAAAAGGAAAGACAACAACTGGGCTGCAAGATGAAGACCGGAGGCTATGGAACTGAGGGGGGTGTATCTGGGACGCCAGGTAGCACCGTTGAGCCCTCTGGAGACGTTGTGGGCTTATCAACGAAATGTCAAAGAAGGAGGGTGCCCACCTGATGACCCCGATAACGTACCTGCCCTCCCTCCTTGTCACCACTCCAAACCCATTGCCAACATCGAGAGTACCAACTTACCATAGGGATTGAAACATCAAGTCTTAGTAGCTCTACTACTTAACTCTTCACATCAGCATACGCTTTCCTTTAAGCTCGGTTGAAATTTATTGACAATAACATTTATTCAGACGGGCAGCCTCCGCTTCTAGAGTTAATCTGGAATACTTTTGAAAACATTCTACATTGTCTTTCGTTTGACACTGTGTTATTTTATGCCAATCCACAGTGCGAGAGCAACTGTTTCTCAGAGGTACATTTAGATCAGCACATCGCTTGTCCCCTCTGCCTCCTGTTTCCCGGAGTGGTAGGGAGAGCCTCCGCCAGTGGCCCCGGCCTCACCAAGTAGTCAGGAGGCGCCACTTGGCCTGGACTTTGTTGAAACAGGGCCTGGGGTACGTCGGGGTGCAGCACGTTATAGTCATCTGGACTGTTCTCGTTCTGACTCGATTGTTTCTGTTCAAACACTGAGGTAGTTTTATACTTTGCTTATTCTTTCTGTGTCTTTTCCTACTTTAACTTTTGTTCTCCCTCTGTTTTTTTTACAGGATCGATATAACCGTTGTTTAAAATTTCACACTTACATTGAACAAACGCAGTTCACCCTGTAGCCTTCTCACCTTTTCATTTCTCTAACAGTCGCGTTTGCAGATAATTGGTGCATTCCACCCATACAATCTCAACACACTTACTGTCTTCTGGTCCACAATGTACAAACATTGTAAGCTACCGGAGTCTTTTTAGTAGTCCGCGTAGGGGCCTTTCACGTTACCATTCACGCACACACACATCAGGGGGCGTACATCCACAAACTTTACAGCCACACACTTAACCTTGCTCCTGCAAATTCTGACCTGGAGCAGGTAAGTTCTTTTTCTCTCCTGCTCTTGCGGAATCCGACCAGAGTCGGAGCAACTTATTTTCTCTCAGTAAATGTGTTCTCTCGGGATCCGACCCGGATCGGGGCACCCTCCTTTTTTGACGCTACTGCCTGTCTATGTCAGTGATTAACGTTGGAGTACCTGGACTACTCCGCACAGGTGGAAATTCGTGTTCCAGCAGCATACTCAAGTCCCTTGCTCAAATATGAGCTGCCAAGCATTTAGCGATGATCAACTACGTCTACCGGAGCTGATTTTTTCCCATATACCGAAGTCAAGTGTTAGCCATCTTCGTGGAACTTCCAAACAAACGTCTTTGCCAATGAACTAGACTTAGAACAATCGCACACTTACTTGCCAATCATACTTTGTTTTACTTATGCGCAAGGAGAACGACACTATCACCACACCGTTCTGAATTCTGAACATAGAAATCTACAGCACATTACAGACGCTTCGGCCCACAGCGTCGACCATTAGGCTTACTCTAGAATCTGCCTAGAATTACCCTACCTCATGGCCCTCCATTTTTCTAAACTCCACGTACCTATCTAAGATGCTCTTCAAAGGCCCTGTTGTATCCGCGTCCACCGCCGTTGCCGGCAGTGCATTCCACGCACTCACCACTCTGTGTGAAAAAAACATATCCCCTCTGTACCGACTTCCAAGCACCTTAAAACTACAGCCCTCGTGTTAGTCATTTCAGCCCTGGGAAAGAACCTCTGGCTTCTGAAGAAAGCAATTCCTTTTTTATACAGATTTGCCTAGCAGTTACAGATATTGATCCTAATCTATGTATGCTTGAATTCCTACTTGAAAGTAAAGCAATTGTTCCTTAGTTGGGCAAACAACAGGAATTCTGCAGATGCTGGAAATTCAAGCAACACACATCAAAGTTGCTGGTGAACGCAGCAGGCCAGGCAGCATCTCTAGGAAGAGGTACAGTCGACGTTTCAGTCCTGACGAAGGGTCTCGGCCTGAAACGTCGACTGTACCACTTCCTAGAGATGCTGCCTGGCCTGCTGCGTTCACCAGCAACTTTGTTGTGTGTTGTTCCTTAGTTGCCATGTGTTAGCATCGTTTCGTTATATTCTTATCTTATCTCACTAAGGGTAAACTATCTTGCAAAGGGCAGCCATGCTCTTCAAAGACCTTTCTTGTGTGGGTCGTCTGTTGTCTGCAATCTATCCTCGCCTGAACATTAACTCTTGCTATGCCCTGACTTCAACAAGCATTTCCAGAGCAAAATGAATACATTTCCACTCTGTGCAAAGCATGTCATGTGAATTTGTAAAAATAACCTTATTTTATGTAACTTATGGTCCTGAATGCTTTGGAATTGTTTGATTGCACAACTCAAGTCTGAGAAGTTATTCCAAACATATAACACAATTGATTTGGAAGGAGGATGGGAACCCAAGTCATACAGCTGAGAATGGGGCAATTGATAGACAAGCTGATTCACTCTCTATTGATATTGAGGAAGGACAAGCAGGTGATGGGTGTGGGGTCAGAGTTTTGGGTTTTGGATCATTGGATCTTTATGAGCTGTATAAAGGGAGACTCATATCCTTGTGGGCAGGTTTGTTACAGTTGTTGAGGAGGATTTAAACTAATTTGGGATCTGGAGTGATAGGGCTGAGGATTAGGTTGTTGGTTTACAAGTGAGACTGTCAGGAAGGACAGGCAGATGACAGGGCAAAATTGCAGTCAGTGGGATGAGTTGCAGTGTAAAAGGGGGGCGAAATTGAAAAGGATGAATGATACAGGACTGTAGGTGTTATATTTGAATGCACACAGTACAGGGAATAAGGTAGATGGACTTGTAACACAGTTAGAGATTGGCAAGTCCGATGTTGTGGGCTTCACTGAGTTGCGGCTGAAAGAAGATTATAGTTGCAAGCTAAACATTCAAGGATACACATTGCATCGAAAAGAAAGGTAGGTAGGCAGAGGTGGTGGCATGGTTCTGGTAAAAAATGAACTCATTCCGGAGGCTGAGGGGGTGAGAGATAGGTAGTTACACCCAGGATGTAGGACACAAGAAACTGGGTGACAAAAGGAAAGAGAAAGGGATTAAACAGACAGTGCAGAGGACCATTGAGGTCATTCCCCCCCCCACACCCCGCAGCAACAGGTATATCAGTTTAGAAACTGTTGGTGCTGGGGGATGACCTAGCAGAGGAAAGTCACAGTACTCGGATCTCTGGCACTGAGTCTGGCTCTGTGACTCAGAAGGGAAGTGGGGAGATGAGGCACTCTGTGGTGATAGGGGATTCGTCATTTAGGGACCAGAAAGGTGGTTCTGTGGATGAAAATTAGATTCCCAGATGGTATACTGCCTCCCAGGTGCCTGGGTCCGAGACATCTTGGATCAAGTCCTCAACATTCTTAAGTGGGAGGGTCAACAGCCAGAGGTCCTGGTCCATGTAGGTACCAATGACTTAGATAGGAATAGTGTCAAGGTTCTGAAAAGTGTGTTCAGGGAGTTAGGTGCCTCATCAAAGAGCAGGACCTCCAGGGCTGTGATCTCAGGATTGCCACCCATGCCAAGTGATAGTGAGGCCGGGTATAGGAAGAGTATGCAGTTTAACACGTGGCCATGGAGATGGTGTACGAGGGAGGGCATAAGATTTTTGGATCATGGCACGCTCTTCCAGGGATGGTGGGATCTGTACCGAAGGGATGGTTTGCACCTGAACTGGAGAGGGACTAATATCCCAGCGGGGAGGTTTGCCAGTGCTACATGGTAGGGTTTAAACTAGAGTTGCAGGGGAATGGGAACCAGAGTGGAGAGGTTTTGGAGACGGATGTTGTTAAGACATCAGGCAAAGTCAGGAACCAAAAGGTTGAGCATGGCGCAACAAATGTCCGGAGCAGCATATATTTTAATGCAAGAAGTATCAGAAGAAAAGCCAAAGAGCTCAGGGCATGGATCAACATCCGGAATTATGACATTGTAGCCATGAGTGAGACTTGATTGCAGGAGCGGCAGGAGTGGAAGCTCAGTTTTCTGGGGTTCATTGTTTTAGACGCAACTGAGCAGGAGGGATTAAAGGATAAGAAATGGTGTTACTAGTTAGGGAAAACATCATGGCAGTGATCAGTCAGAACAGACTGGAGAACTCACCTAGTTAGGCATTATGTGTGGAAATGAGACATAAGAAAGGTATGACTACATTAAGGGATTTAGAGGAACAAATTTACAGAGAGATCGCTGACTGTTGCAAGAAACATAAAGTTGTTATAGTAGGTGATTTCAACTTTCCGCATTTTGACTGGGACTCTCATGCTGTAAAAGGACTAGATGGGATGGAGTTTGTTAACTTTATTCAGGCAAGGTTCCTTAATCAGTGTATAGAAGTCCCAACGAGAGAGAGTGTGATACTTGTTCTGCTATTAGGGTATGAGGCAGGGCAGGTGACAGGAGTTTGTGTAGGGGAACACTTTGCATCCAGTGATCACAACGCCATTAGTTTCAAAGTAAATATATAAAAAGATAGGTATGGTCCATGGGTTGAGATTCTAAATTAGAGGAAGTACCTAGGGGTGTACCTGGATGACAGACTTGAGTGGAGCACCAGCACAGAGGCTGTGTACAAGAAGGGCCAGAGTCACCTCTACTTCCTGAGGAGACTGACGTCCTTTGGAGTATTCAGGTCTCTCCTTCACATGTTCTACCAGTCTGTTGTCTGTGCAATCTTCTATGCGGTGGTGTGTTGCAGCACTGGGCATCAACATGGGTGATGTCAAACTGATCAGAAAGGCTGGCTCTGTTATAGGAGTCAAACTGGACACACTGGAGGCTGTGGTAGAACAAAGGACCCTATGGAAAATCCTGGTAATTCTGGACAATGTTTCTTACCCTCTGCATGCCACCTTGGCCGAACAGAGGAGTACATTTAGTAATAGACTAAGACAACTGCACTGGTCCAAAGTGTGCTATATGAGGTCATTCTTACCCTTGGCCACCAGGTTCTATAATGAGTCAACCTATAGCCGGGAAAGTGATGACCCCCTCCTGTTAGATTGTTTGAGGTAACTTATGTTTTATTCTTTCTTGCTTCTCCTAATATTTGTACATATGTGTAATCTGTGCACTTGTAATGCTACTGTGACACTGTAATTTCCTTTGGCATCAATAATGTATCTATCTATCTACCTATATATTTTGATGGTATCAGAAAGGATCTGATAAATGTGGATTGGGACAGGCTGTTTTCTGGCAAAAATGTACTTGGTAAGTGGGAGGCCTTAAAAATGAAATTCTGAGAGTACAAATCTTGCAGGTGTCTGTCAGAATAAAAGGCAAAGACAAGAGGTGTAGGGAACCTTGGTTTTCAAGAGATATTGAGGGACTGGTTAAGGAAAAAAGAGGTGCATAACAGGTATAGGCAGGTAGGAACAAATGTGGTGCTTATAGAGTATAAGAATGCAAGAGAACACTTAAAAAATAAATCAGGTGGGCTAAAATGAGGCATGAGATTGCCCTAGCAAATGAGGTGAAGGAAAACTGTAAGGGATTCTACAGATGTGTTAAGAGCAAAAGGATTGCAAGGGACCAAATTGATCCTCTGGAAGATCAGAATGGTAATCCATGTGTGGAGCCAAAGGAGATGGGGGAGATCTTAAAATAGTTTTTTTTTGCATCTATATTTACATAGGAGATGGACACAGGCTCTATAGGAGTGAAGCAAAGTGGCATCAAATTCATGGATCCTATACAGATTACAGAGGAGGAGGTGTTTGCTGTCCTGAGGCAAATTAGGGTGGATAAATCCCCAAGGCCTGACAAGATGTTCCCTTGGACCCTGCAGGAGCCAAGTACAGAAATTTCCGGGGCCCTAGCAGAATGTTTAAATCATCCTTAGCAACAGGTGAGGTACCAGAAGATTAGAGGTATGCCAATGTTCTGATGTTCAAGAAAGGCTCTAAAAATAACCCATGAAAATATAGGCCAGTGAGCCTGACAACAGTCAGGAGAAAATTAGGAAAGATGGTATTCTGAGGGACTGGATATATAAGCATTTGGATTGGATTGACATGGACTGATTAAAGACAGTCAGCATGGCTTTGTATGTGGTGGGTCATGTCTTACCAAGTTTTTCCAAGGAAGTTACCAGGAAAGTTGTTGAAGACAAGACAGTGGGAGTTGTCTACATGGACTTTAGTAAGGCATTTGACAAGGTTGACAGGTCTCACATGGGAGGTTGGATAAGAAAGTTTTTCATTCAGCATTCAGGATGAGGTAGTGATTTGTGGGAGAAGCCAGAGAGTAGATGGTTGCCTCTCTGATTGGAGAAATGTGACTACTAGTGTGTTGCAGGGATCGATTCTGGGTCTGTTGCTGTCATCTATATCAATGATCTGGATGAAAATGTGGTTCACTGGATCAGCAAATTTGTGAATGATGTCAAGTTTGGGGATGTAGTGGACAGTGAGGAAGGTTATCATAGCTTGGAGTGGGGTCAGGAGCAGCTGGCAGATGGAATTTAATGCAGACAGGTGCAAGATGTTGCACTTTGGTAGGAACAACCTGGGTAGGTCTTACACAATGAACGGTTCGTTACTGAGGAGTATGGTAGAACCAAGGGATCTGGGAATACAGGTCCATAACTGGCGACACAGGTAGATAGGGTTGTTAAGAAAGCTTTTGGCACGTTGGCCTTCATACTGATTATAGGAGATGGGATACTATTTTGAGGTTGTATAAGATATTGATGAGGGCTGATTTGGAGTATTGTGTGTAGATTTGATCACTTCCCTACAGGAAAGATATAAATAAATTTGAAAGGGTACAGTAGGACGTTTTCAGGTCTGGAGGACCTGAGTTATAAGGAAAGAGTCATAGAGCACAGCACATAAACAGGCCCTTCAGCCCATCTAGTCTATGCTGAAACTATTTAAACTGCCTACTCCTTTCAACCTGCACCAGAACCATAGCCCTCTATACCCCTACCATCCATGTACCTATAAAAACTTTGCTTAAACATTGAAATTGAGCTTGCATGCACCACTTGTTCTGGCAGCTCGTTCCACTCTTTCACGACCCTCTGAATGAATAGGTTTCCCCTCATGTTCCCCTTAAACATTTTATCTTTCATCCTTAACTCATGACCTCTAGTGGTAGTCCCACCCCACCTCAGTGCAAAAAGGCCGCTTGCATTTACCCTATTTATACCCCTCATAATTTTCTATACTTCTATCAAATCTCCTCTCGATCGTCTGTGTTCTGAGGAATAAAATCCTTACCTATTCACCCTTTCCTCATCTCAGGTCCTCCAGATCCAGTAAAATCCTTGTAAATTTTCTCTGTACTCTTTCAATCTTACTTACAACCTTCCTGTAGGCAGGTGACCAGAATTGCCCACAATACTCCAAATTAGGCTTCACCAACATTTTATACGACTTGAACATAACATACAGACTCCTGTACTCAATACTTTGATTTATGAAGGCCAATGTGCCTAAAGCTTTCTTTACAACTCTAACTACCTATGATGCCAATTTCAATGAGTTATGGACCTGTTGGCCAGAGAGAACTACAGTCTGCAGATCAGTGAATTTGAATGAATCTAAGACAGTGGAAGCAGACAGTCCAATTATCTTTGTTCTTGCTATGAAGGAGAAGATGAAGGCTGCTAATTTATGAAGAGATTCTATTCTTCATTTTGTGAGTCAGTGTTTTAAAAAAAGCACAATCGTGCCTCAGATAACCTGCTGAACTAGAGATCATTTCCAAATAAGAAGTTATTTGTGAAAAGTTCTTTGGTTGAATGTAAAATGCAGCTCTGTGACTGTTTCTCTGTGCCTGGTCTGTGTGATTCAAGCTATTTGCAGATTGAGAACAAAGAGCTATATATTACCAATTTTCACTTGCTGGGAAGAGGGCAAGAAACGGATGCTGGCCTGGAGCAGAGCCAATAAAAAGGTGTTAAGGGTCAGGCACATGACCTGCAGCCAATGACATTGGAATGCAACATTTGAGTTGGTAAGAAATGGATATAAAAGCAGACACTTCAAGTGTGCTGGCAGTGGTAGCTACTGCAGATGTGAGGTGCCCCATGGACATGTGGAGATTTGAATCAGGACTCTGAGGAACATGTGGCCGGCAGCAAAAACTCCTTTTTAAATAGTCATATCTTTTCTGTTTGTTGACTGTTCATGCAAGGTCAGGAAAACTTAGAAGGGGTGCACACAGGTATTGGTTGTGTAAGTTCATGTGTACTTCTGTTGAGATAATGAAGGTACTTGTTGGTAAGTACAGATCTCTTTGTGCCTATCTGAATGTTATTACTTTGTGCTTGTCTGATTGTCTAACTCTTGTAATAGACCTGTGTTCCCAGATATTTTTGTTCTACCACACTCTTCAGTTCCCTACCGTTCACTATGTAAGACCGACTTGGGTTTGCCCTACTGAAGTCCAACATCTCGCACTTGTCTGCATCAAATTCCATTCTGCCATTTTTCATACTGACCCAGATCCAAGCTCTGATAGGCTGCCTTGCTCTCCACTACACCCCCATTCTTGATGTCATCCCCAAATTTGCTGATCCAGTTCACCGTATTTTCTTCCAGGTCGTTGATATAGATGATAAACAACAATGGACCCAGCACCAATCCCTGTAGCACTCCACTAGTCACAGAACTTCAGTCAGAAAGGCAACCATCTGCCACTACTCTCTGGCCTCTCCTACAAAGCCAATGTCTAATCCAATTTACTATCTTATCTTCAATTCCAAGTGACTGAACTTTCTCGACCAAGGTCTTCCCATGTGGGATCTTGTCAAATGCCTTGCTAAAGTCCATATAGACAACATCCACTGCCTTGCCTTCATCAACTTTCCTGGTAACTTCCTCAAAAAACTCCATAAGATTGATTAGACATGACTTACCACTCGTGAAGCCATGCTGTCGATCCTTAATCAGTCCATGTCTATCCAAATACTCATCCAACTGGTCTCTTAGAACAGGGGTCCCCAACCTTTTTTGCATTGCGGTCCGGTTTAATATTGACAATATTCTTGCGGACCGGCCGACCGGTGGGGGGGGGGGTTGCCAACGGACAAGGGTAGCAGTCAAATGCGTTGTTTACCCAGAAAGACTACAATGACCATGAAGCCTTGCACGTGTACCAGTGCGCATACGCGTCGTGACCTGCTGATTCCCCCCCACCAGCAAATCCTTTTTGGCGATTCTGTTCGGGGGGGGGTGTTAATCACTACTGGAATATAGGCGATAAGTGGGTAATACACTCAATTTTGTTTCTAAAAGGGTTTATCGAACGAATTTAATATTAAACACACAGCGCATATTTTCCTCGCATGAATATAGTGATAAGTCAATTATCAGGGGAGCTTGAAGTAAATGTTGAACAAACTTCTAGTAGAAGTGGTAGAGGCAGGTTTGATATTATCATTTAAAGAAAAATTGGATAGGTATATGGACAGGAAAGGAATGGAGGGTTATGGGCTGAGTGCAGGTCGATGGGACTAGGTGAGAGTAGCATGTGGCACGGACTAGAAGGGCCGAGATGGCCTGTTCCTGTGCTGTAATTGTTATACTGTCACTTATAAGTCAATAGCATCATAACATTTTAAGTAATATTTGGATATTAAACACAACAGCACATATTTTCCCTGTATAAATATATAAAATCATTGCAACACACCAATATCGCTGAATCAGTGGGAGCCCTGGGCTTGTTTCTCTGCAACAACACGGTCCTATCAAGGGGTGATGGGAGACAGCGATACTCGAATGGGGTTCCTGATGTCCAGTCTATTCCGCAGTTTAGTTTTCGTTGCATTCATTGCAGAAAACTCTGCTTCGCAGAAAAATGTTGGAAATGAAAGCAATGTTTTCAGTGCTTTCGTGGCTATCTCAGGATATTTAGCCTTGACTTTGATCCAAAATGCCGACAGAGATGTTATGTCAAACATACTTTGCAGCCCGTCGTCATTTGCAAGCTCGAGGAGTTGATCGCCTTCCCACCCTGACACGGATGACGCGTGTGTAATGACCTCGCGTGCATAATGGCTGATCAGTGACCATGACAGGGAATGAGGAAAGGTGCAGCCGACTCATATCGCCAAATCATATCGTTTCCTCGCGGCCCAGCACCGGTCCACGGCCCGGTGGTTGGGGACCGCTGTTATAAGTGACCGTATAACAATTACAGCACAGGAACAGGCCATCTCGGCCCTTCTAGTCCGTGCCGAATGCTACTCTCACCTAGTCCCGCCGACCTGCACTCAACCCATAACCTTCCATTCCTTTCCTGTCCATATACCTATCCAATTTTTCTTTAAATGATAATATTGAACCTGCCTCTACCACTTCTATTGGAAGTTTGTTCAAGCTCCCCTGATAATTGACTTACCAGTATATTCATGCGAGGAAAATATGCGCTGTGTGTTTAATATTAAATTCATTCGATAAACCCTTTTAGAAACAAAATTGAGTGTATTACCCACTTATCGCCTATATAGTTGTTTACAATATATATTAATGACTTGGATGAGGGAATTAAATGCAGCATCTCCAAGTTTGCGGATGACACGAAGCTGGGTGGCAGTGTTAGCAGTGAGGAGGATGCTAAGAGGATGCAGGGTGACTTGGATAGGTTGGGTGAGTGGGCAAATTCATGGCAGATGCAGTTTAATGTGGATAAATGTGAAGTTATCCACTTTGGTGGCAAAAATAGGAAAACAGATTATTATCTGAATGGTGGCCGATTAGGAAAAGGGGAGGTGCAACGAGACCTGGGTGTCATTATACACCAGTCATTGAAAGTGGGCATGCAGGTACAGCAGGCGGTGAAAAAGGTGAATGGTATGCTGGCATTTATAGCGAGAGGATTTGAGTACAGGAGCAGGGTCGTACTACTGCAGTTGTACAAGGCCTTGGTGAGACCACACCTGGAGTATTGTGTGCAGTTTTGGTCCCCTAATCTGAGGAAAGACATCTTTGCCATAGAGGGAGTACAAAGAAGGTTCACCAGATTGATTCCTGGGATGGCGGGACTTTCATATGAAGAAAGACTGGATGAATTGGGCTTGTACTCGTTGGAATTTAGAAGATTGAGGGAGGATCTGATTGAAACGTATAAGATCCTAAAGGGGTTGGACAGGCTAGATGCAGGAAGATTGTTCCCGATGTTGGGGAAGTCCAGAACGAGGGGTCACAGTTTGAGGATAGAGGGGAAGCCTTTTAGGACCGAGATTAGGAAAAACTTCTTCACACAGAGAGTGGTGAATCTGTGGAATTCTCTGCCACAGGAAACTGTTGAGGCCAGTTCATTGGCTATATTTAAGAGGGAGTTAGATATGGCCCTTGTGGCTACGGGGGTCAGGGGGTATGGAGGGAAGGCTGGGGCGGGGTTCTGAGTTGGATGATCAGCCATGATCATAATAAATGGCGGTGCAGGCTCGAAGGGCCGAATGGCCTACTCCTGCACCTATTTTCTATGTTTCTATTCCAGTAGTGATTAACACCCTTCCTGAACAGAATCGCCAAAAAGGATTTGCTGGTGGGGGGGGGGGGGAAATCAGCAGGTCACGACGCGCATGCGCACTGGTACATGTGCAAGGCTTCATGGTCATTGTAGTCTTTCTGGGTAAACAATGCATTTGACTGCTACTCTTGTCCGTTGGCACCCCCCCCCCCCCGTTGGCTGGTCCGCAAGAATATTATCAATAGTAAACGGGTCCACAATGCAAAAAAGGTTGGGGACCCCTGGACTAGAATATAAAAGCAAGAATATAATGCTAACACTTTAAAAGACATTGGTCAGGATGCCTTGGAGTATTTTCAGTGTTTTTGGCCCCTTCATCTGAGAAAACACATTCTGGAATTGGAGAGGGTCCAGATGAGCACCACAAGGATAATTCCAGCAATGAAAGGGCTAATGTATGAGGTGTGTTTGATGGCTCTGTGTTTGTACTTGCTGGAGCCTAGAAGAATGATATGAGTTTCTCATAGAACAGAGATGAGGCATAACTTCTTTATTCAGTGGGTGATGAATCTGTGGAATTCATTGCCACAGTTGGCTGTGGAGGCTAAGTCGTTCAGTGTTTTGAAAACAGAGGTTGATAGGTTCTTGATTAATCAGGGCATCAAATGTTGCAGGGCGAAAGCAGGAGGATGGGATTGAGAGGAAGAATAAATCAGACATGATGGAATGGCAGAGCAGACACAGTGGGCTGAATGATATAATTCCGTTCCTATGTCTTATCGCCTTATGGTCTACCATCACCAAATTAGTTAAATTGGTGTCACCAGAGCAGAATGTATTCACTTGCACTTTCTTCAAAAACATTGTGTAAACTTATATTAAACAACTTCATTTTATGTAACACATGGTTCTAATTGCTTATGAATCATTTATTTGATCTTCCAACTTTAGTTTGAGAAGTTAGATGCACATGTGTAACAAAATCACTACATTAACGAAATCAATGTTTCCAGTGCAATGCTGCGAGCTTCAGAAACACTACTACGGCATGTGTGAACTTCTTTTAAACAACATTATGTTATTTAACACATAGTGCTGAGTGCTTTGTAATCATTTATTTGATTGTGCAACTCAAGTCTGAGAAGTTACTATTAATGTTTCTGGAGCAAAATGCACACATTGCAGATTTCTTCCAAAATATGTGCCAACTTGTTTTAAAGAATTTTATGTTATGAAACCAATGGTGTCAAGTGCTTTGTAATCATTTATTTGATTGTGCAACTCAAGTCTGAGAAGTTACCATTAATGTTTCTGGAGCAAAATGCACACATTGCAGATTTCTTCCAAAATATGTGCCAACTTGTTTTAAAGAATTTTATGTTATGAAACCAATGGTGTCAAGTGCTTCAGAATCATTTATTTGATTGCGCAACTCAAGTCTGAGAAGTGAGATCCAAAAGCATGACAAAATCAAAACATTTCAGAGGCTTAAGGTTTGCTGAAAATTGGGCCCCCAGCTATACAATAATTATGGCAAATAGCAGATGTAAATACTGTGCCCTGATCCTGCTCATGTATCATAGGCTTTGCAAAGTCTCAAGAAACTGTAGTTATTTTTGTAGGAGATATTTGATTAACAGACGGAAAACTGGGCAATGCTTAGCCCACCATATTGCTGTGAAGACATAAAAAATACTCTTGTTTCACTTATTTCTATTGCTCTTCATTAAGCACAAAACAGGAATACATACTAAATTGCTCTTTATTGTGCTTGAGTGTTAGCCAAGTTGCCCTAGTCCCAGAATAGAATACTGTGATTTGTTTTTCTCCAATTTAGCATAGAATTCCAAAAGAAGCATTGGGAACTGACCAACTCAAACAGCAAAATACATATTTTTCAGCGGACAAGATATAATCGCCTTCTGGTAGTTGGACATTTTTCACAGAAATTGAATACAGTGGGGACCCATTTCACACCAACGATGGCTATCCTAACGCATAATCACTGAACAAATATATAACACAAGTTCACAACAGAGTTTAGAACATTTTGATTAAATTTGTTTGAAACAGATTACAATGCAACTATTGTTAATAAACATAGGAGTTACGTATCCATTAATCAGTTTAACTTAAAAAAACGGGACAGTGATATTCTTGAATCCTTTCACATCCTTAATTCTGTTGCAGTCAAAATCCACCATTAACTTCCGTAGTCCTGCTTTACTGGGGATGAATTGACATACATTTCTAGTTGATTGGTTCGCCTTTATCTCTGGCATCCTGGAAATGCAAAGGCAAGATAGCTAGTTAAAAGAAACACTCACAGAATAATTTCAGGGCTTTTAAAAGTAATTAAAATCAGTCTGTTGAAAACCTCAGGGTGAGACCCTGGAGGAGAGACAATAGTGATAAAAAATTTATTGAAGCTATGGCTATAACACGCAGCAGCTATAAAGAGACAATATCATCAGAGATGAGTGTCCAAGATCCCTACTGTGTAGTTGGGAATTAGTTCTGTAAAATCATACCGAGGGATTTGGTCAAGTTTTGGTACAAGTTTGTGAACTGCCTTTCCGTGGATGATCAACTATTTCATCCAAAGAACCGAGCAAGCCACCCAAGATGAAGAACCTGCACGGGAAAGAAATGTGTAATGACACAGAGGATTTAATACGGTTGGATGTACTGTATAAGTTTATCTTCATTTGAAGAATCAGAATTTGATTTTCTGCAAGAACTGATTATTTTTGTAAAGACTTTGACAAGTTACTGAATGAAATTTACTTTGTTTAGAAGTTGTAATCTTGAAGAATTGTCATGAAAGGAGTTAAACTGTGTATATATAATTTTTGAATTTGAATTTAAACTGAAACTGAAGTTTACTATAATACTTGAGAATAGGAATTATATTTGGTTTTCTAACTAACTAGGGATAAGTAAAAAGGAAAGTTTAGTCTGTAAACTTTTAAATAGGGAATAACTCTAGATCTAATTAGTTAGGGAGATTAGAGTAATAAAGGAATCTCACTGATTCTAATTAAAAAGGAATTTGTTTTGGTTTGTTATCTAAGATTTGGAACCTAAACAGCATGTTGGAATTCTGAATTGTTCTTGCTCATGTAAATACATTGTATGTAGTTTTTTCTTATAAACAAACATTATTTCCAGAAGTGTGTGGTTTCTATTCACTGCCTCCTTCCGCTACCTAGTACGTTCTGATGGCCTATTAGCACCTAGGGTAGTACTATGTAATTTGATTTTCCCAAAGAGTGCGGCGTCTAGTCACATGCAATAAGACTGGTGCTCCACAGGGTTACAACTGGGTGTCAGCCTTCATTGTCCTCTGGGTCTGCTGTATGTCAGAACAAGCTGAATTATTTCATGCAAGCAAAGCTCCTTTCTGCTTTGTACAGGCCTTAGAGAAGATTCCAGTAACATGCTACATAATTCAAGGGAATGTCAGAGAGATTTTTGTGTTCAAAGTTAGTCATTTATTTGCTCTATCCTGTGTTCAGGAGCTGCTGCTCCTTCTCCTTACCTGATTTTTCTCATGCCATCAATCAGTCCTATTCCTTCGATCGTGAAGACGCAATCAAAGAGTGGCTCAGACAGTGGATTGTGAAAAATGATTTCTGCAGTCAGCTCACGCCTCAGAATGACATCCCCCAGTATCTGAAGAAACAAATTTGTTAGGTGCTATAATTATTCCTAATTCCAGGCTGTTGAATCAATCAAATTCATTTACTTGATATGCCTGTGGCCCTAATGTAATATTTGCTGATTTAAAGTGAGACAATTTCTCATCTTAATGATTTTAAAAGAATAAGAAGACAGTTGCTAGCCGTCAATACTGGGGAACGTTATCTTATTCATTTGAAGACCTGGAGTTCCTACTCGCTTTCCTTCCATATACATTTTGAGCTGGCATCAGCAATTTCAACAGAGAATTCACAACGTCAGTAGAGACAAGAAATAGGTTTGGGGTTTTCCTTCCCTCAGGATTGCTTTTATCCAGGATGTTCTGTAAGCTTGAAGTAATTTTAGCTACTGCATAGCATAGGCGGGAGTTCCAATGAAAATGAAGGCCTTTGCATTGTCAGTTTATTAGGCTGAATCAATCTAATTGGTGATGGTTTTGAGTTTGAGTAGAAGGGAAGAGAGCGAGGAAAGAACAAAGCAAGAGAAGTTAAGAATATTGGGAGAAAAGTTCTGTGATTGAAGACAGTGTCTGAAGGTGGTGCATTGGGATGAATGAGCAACAGTGCTGGATGACTCTCAGCTAAAAAGCTGTGTTGAGGGAGAGTGCCAGCTCAAAGCAGGCCAGCTGTGAAGGAGAGGAAAATGCCAGACAGAATTAATGAGCATCAGCCATGGGAAGTGGACATGGGTAAGGCAGGCCAACAGGGCTCTGCTGAAGCTGTACAGACCAATCCTCTGTACTGTGGATACAATGGATTACAGAAATGTTGATGAACTCCAACCATAGCATTGACTTGCAAGATGGAGATGGGAGGACATCAAAGAAGATGAAGTATTAACAGGGACTATAAATTCACAGAGTTAGACGGAGATGCAGTCTGAGAATAGTCCAACTTGAACAATAAACACCCATTTTTACACTAATCTTGTATTAGCCCACATTCCCATTTCTCTCCCCCAATATTACCATACTTCTATCCATTAGGGGCAATTTATTGTGACCAATTAACCTAGCAATCCGAGGAAAACAGAGGGAAACGCATGCAGGCTTTAGGAAAAACTCCTCACAGACAATTCAGATCAGAAGAGGTCCAGAGTCACTGGAGCTGTGAAGTAGCAGTTCCATTAGCTTCCCCGCTGTAGTTCTCCCAAACAGAGAACGAGGGATGAAGAAGGAATTCCTTGGATTCCACCATAAAAAGCATCTGCACTTTGTTTTGTTCAGTGCTTGGAGCTGTCTTATAAAATCCTAATCATTTTTCCATATTCATTAATGAAACCAGTCCAATTTAGCTCCTTGACAATTCAGATGTTGCCTTATGCTCTTGGGAAGTTATGGTTGAAAAAACGTTCTTTCTTTGAATAGAGGGAATGTAACAGCACCGGTTAATGAGATGGATAGGAGAATCTGTAGCCAAGAAAGAGATGTCAGGATGGCGTGTTGACTCCCAGGTGCTAGGGTCCAGGATGTTTCAGAGCAGCTGCAGAATATTCTCAAGGTGGAGGGTGAACATCTAGGGGCTGAGTGCATTTGGCACTAATGAGATTGGTAGAAAGGGGGAAGAGGTCCTGCACAGAGAGTATAGGGAGTCAGGAAGGAGGCTGAACAGGTCTCCAAGGTTCTAATCCCTGAATTACTCCCCTCCCGGTGCCATGTGCTAGTCAGGTCATGAATAGGATGGCAGTACAGATGGATGAGTGACTGAGGAACCGGTGCAGGGGGCAGAGTTTCAGGTTCTTGAATCATTGGAATCTCTTCTGCTGCAGGGATGGCATGTATGAGAGGGACAGACTGCACCTAACTTGGAGCGGAACCAATATCCTGGTCAGGAGGTTCTCTAGCGCTACTCAGGAGCGGTTAAATGAGTTCACTAGGGGGATGGGAAGCAGAGCACCAGGTCAGAGAGTGGAAGGATGCGATGCAGATACATTAGAGAGTTTTAGGAGAGTTTTAGACATGCACATGAATGTGAAAAAATGGAGGGATATGGATATTGTGTTGGCAGAAGAGATGAGTTTAGTTAGCCATTTGATCACTAATTGGTTCAGCACAACAATGGCGAAGTATTTCCATATTAATTTGACTCATTTGAGTGTCTGTAGTTTATAGTTAGTTAAAGATTATTACATTAATGATGACAGAAGGTTTGACCACGGTAACATCTTCCACTGCCAACGCATTGTCATTTGTTCTTGCATCAGCTGCCAGGGCAATCAGCTTGATCAGTTGGTGATTTTCCAGGTAATTCCCAAACTCTCTGAAAGGCACTTTGATAGGTACCGTCGTAACTGAAAGAACAATTATTAAACAGGAGACATGAAAGTAACTTATCACTTGATCTAAAATATTCATTTCATACATATACACATTCTGTGGCTGCTTTATTAGGTAACCTGTGCACCTGTTCATTAATGCAAATATCTATTCAGCCTTAAGTTTCCTTGTTGTCATAACCGAGAGGGGTGGAGGGGGTGGTGGGGATGAGCTCCCTCTACCTACTAAATGCTCCCAACGTCTCAAATAGCTTCTGACAACCAAGTCCAGTTCCTGGCCTTCACGTGTAGCTTAGCTGCTAAGCCCTGTGGAACTGTTGCTACTGACAGGAGAAAGTGGGTTTACTGGTATCTTAAAACCAGTCACTCCTGGCAGATGGGGCTCATCAGCCGTGGTTGGCAGCTCATCCAGGAGAAGGAAAACTCTGATCACACACCTCCGCTGCCTTAAGGCTATACCCACTCATGGGGAAAGCTTTGAGAGCAAACCCTGAATGAAAAGCCAGAGCTGGAGTCCCTAAGGCTGTCCTACACTGAGTTCAATGCTGATTGGCAACTACTGTGACACTGGCGTTCTTTTGGATTCATTAGCTTTGTAGAGAGGGGGAGCCTGCTGCGTGGGCCACAGCTTGCTCTTTATATTGCACATACAGCTAGGACACCACATCCAAGGTCGACACAACCAATCCAGCCAATCATGTGGCAGATTGCAATGCGTGAAAGCATGCAAGCATGTTCGAGAGTTTCAGCTGTTGTTCAGAGCAAACATCAGGCCTTGGTGAGGAGGATTAATGAAAATCCTAAAGTGTTCTACACAGACGTGGAGAACAGGAGGTGATTTGATAGATGTGGTAACAGGCATAGGTACAGTGGACAGCCAGAGACTTTTCCCAGGCTGGCAATGGCTATTATGAGAAGGCATACTTTTAAGGTGATTGGAGGAAACTATAGGGGAGATATCAGGATAGTTTTTTAAATACAGTGAGTGGTAAATGTGTGGAACACACAGTCAGTGGTGGCAGTTGAGGCAGATGCATTAGGGATACTTATGAGTCTCTCATGGATGAGAGTAAAATGGAGCGGTTGGTGAGAGGGAGGGTTAGATTGATCTTGGAGTAGGTTATATGGTTGGCACAACATCATGGGTCAAAGCACCTGTACTTTGTAATTTAAATGGCGACTCTGATAAACTGGAAAGGCAGAGTGTTGGGACTAGAGGAGAGTGTCGGGCCGATTTTCTCACACTCCCAATATATTCACTCCTCTCTCCATGACACCAAGGCAGGAAGGTTGCCCCAGCTACTGTGCTTCATGCCTGTGAGCTTCCCGGTGATCTGACCAGCTAATATGATGAACTGAGACCGAGGCTTTGGGCCTGCTCTGGGATTTCGGATGTAAGGACTCAATTTGGTTTATGCTGTGCTTGCTTCTATAGTCTGCATGATCTGCATTCTTTTCTCTTTCTCTGCGCATTGGCGGTTAGTCTTTAATTTTTTTAAAATTAGGTTCTTTTGGGTTTCTTGCTTTGTGGCTGCTTGTAAGCAGACAAATCTCAAGGTTGTATAATTTATACATTCTTTGATAATAAATGTACTTTGAATCTTGAATCTGTGCTGTACAGTTTCATGTTCTGTGTTTGAAAACTTTTGCATTACTGTGGTTTTAAGTCTGATATCAATGTCTTTCTGGTATCAGAAGATAAACATCTAAATCTTAAAACAGATTATTTGCTAAAATAGTAACTGAACATACATATAATGCAATATTACAAGTAATATCATTACCTCCATTGCTTTTAACAACAACATCATCCACACTCAGAGCCATAACTTGTTTCACAGGTTGTCCGGTGTATTTCAGAATTTGAGCATTAAAGTGAAGGTGGCAAACCCTGCTCTCGAAACTGCGATTGGAGATGTTCACAAAAGCATCAATATCAGATCCATAGTTTACTGAATTGTCAATTTTCATATGCACATCGAATTTCTCTTCTTGTACAGGTTCCAGCTGATTTCTGAGTTGAGCTTCAGCAAATATTGCTCTTTCTTTTGGAGCACCTAAGTACATTGGAAAAAACATTGATTAAAGAATAAAAGAAGACAGATAATAAGTTATTTATTAATTTTTCTAACATGCTAATTTTGAAACTATGAATTGTTTTGTAATCCATACACTTAATTTAAAACAACACACTACCTTTCAATTTGCTATGCAGTCCATCGTGAAATATGTTGCCAGTTTTCTACCACTGCTATAAACCATAACTTTTATGCTGTATGCGAGGTAATGAAGTAATAAGAAATTTTAAGAAGTACATTTTCTTACAAATGCTTCTTTTGCATACCCTCAGGATGCTTGTAATTGATTGTGATGTCTTCACGATCATTACTGCCGCAACCCTTGGTGCTGATATATTTTCCCACACGTTGACTTTCGACAGATCTCTTTACTCGTCTGCCATCCCTGCATCTCTGCCATGTTACCACATCTCCATTGACCTCCGCGAAAACAAAGGGGACATCGTACTTTATCTCCACTGCCCCATCTTTGATTGCATTGACTGGAGCAGGCCCACAGCAGTAAATTCCTAGAACAAACAGAGAAATGATTGAGAAAGAGAAACCAGTCAATTGCAAAATCATCTTGAATTCAACAAGTCTCTTACAGAAGCCCAGACTGACAAATGTAGCTGTTGAAAAATTACATACATTTATAAAATTGCATAAAAGTTTCTCACAATATAGCAGTAATTAAGTCAGGATTTGAAAACAAAAGATGCAATATACTTGAAACTAACTATAATTTTGATATAAGATGCCGCAACTGAATTACTTTCTAATAGTTCTCTTTTGACTGGCATACAGTATTTATAGCCCATGCAATGAGCCATTATCTTATTTCAGTCATTACCTTCACTCTTCTCCTGCGGAGTTGGGTCCAGAGCCTGCCATCCACTATAACCTGGCTGTAGGTCATTTCGTGCCATCCAACTCTCCACCCAGACGTGGAAGTTCCTGCATTACAGGAAGAAATTAACCTGTGAACTTTGTAATTGCAAAACACAAGGAAATCTGCAGATGCTGGAATTTCAAGCACCACATGTAAAAATTGCTGGTGAACGCAGCAGACCAGGCAGCATCTCTAGGAAGAGGTACAGTCGACATTTCGGGCCAAGATACTTTGAGTCCTGACGAAGGGTCTCGGCCTGCAACGTCGACTGTACCTCTTCCTATAGATGCTGCCTGGCCTGCTGCATTCACCAGCAAATTTTAAATACAGGTAAGTGCTTGGTTCATCTGTTGGTAACCCTCAGCCACAATCTTAGATTGAGTGGTTAAATTAACACCTTTTTTTAGAAAGTGAAATGTTTCAGTCTTTATCCCAATCCATTTATACACATTTCCAATGGCATATTTATGATAATTTTGAGATATTTTAATGCATCAGTTGAGAATTCATTCATCAGAACTTAGAACGATGAAATGTTCAATGGGGAAGACATAATGACACAGGGGACAGTTAGAATAATTTCTTGGGAAAGTTAAATCTCTAACAATGTATTTTACAGAGCAATGGATTTGAAAATCAGAGAGAAAGCATGCAATCAGTAATTTCCAGGCTGTCTACCTCATTTAGAAAAACAATGACTGGGCACTTTTTGTCATGCAACCCCATATGGGTGTATGTACCATAGACAGGACTGAGTTACCCATTTGGCAAGTATAATACTTATCAACATTCTTGGACATCCTGCATTTTACTGACTTCCCCACCCACTCACTGATTCTTCCCCATCGAAGAATATTTCCACCCAAAGAGTGATCATAAATTGAAGCACACTCCCTGACAGAGTGGTGGAGGAAGAGACTCTCACAACACTTAAGAAGCATATGCAGTCAATGGCTAGTTTATTAGGTACCCCTAATTAACCAGCTCATTAATGGAGATACCTAATCAGCCAATCATTGGCAGAAACTCAATGCATAACATCATGCTGACGTGGTCAATAGGTTCAGTTGTTGTTCAGACCAGACATCAGAATGGGAAATAAATGTGAATTTGATCTTGGAATGTTTTTTGGTGCCAGACAGGGTGGTTTGAGTATCTCAGAAATTGTGATCTCCTGGGATTTTTATGCACAACAGCGTCTAGAGTTTTCAGAGAATGGTGTGAAAAACAAAAAAAAAGAACATCCAGTGAGCAGCAGTTCTGTGGGTGAAAATGCCTTGTTAATGAGAGAGGTTAAAGAGGAATGGCCCATTAGTGTGGTGCCCAAGGCAGGCCAAACTTTGTGAATTTATGGGGATCATAAAATTAATATATATACAATCAAACTAGGACACACTGTCTACGGTGCAAGTTCTGTAAGCTGAGTTAGCTCTTGGCCAAAGTCCTTGTGCAAATTGGAACTGCCCCAAGTATAGCTGCATTTCAAGTTCATGTTAATTGCTTTGGGCATTTACACTGAGTGGCTCATTTTATTAAGTACACCTGTACACCTGCTCATTAATGCAAATATTTATCTAGCCAATCATTTTTCAGCAACTCAATGCATAAAAGCATGTAGACTTGGTCAAGAGGTTCAGTTGTTGTTCAGACCAAACATGGGAATGGGGGAGAAATGGAAGAAAAATGATCTTGGTGACTTTGACCATGGAATGGTTGTTGGTGTCCAGTGGGGTGGTCTGAATGTCTCAGAAACTGTTGATCTCCTGGGATTTCCGCACCTAACACATTCTAAAGTTTACAGAGAATGGTGTGGAAAACAAACAATTAGAAACAACCAGTGAGCCGCAGTTATTTGGGCAAAAGGGACTTGTTGATGAGAGAGGTTAGAGGAGAATGGTCAGACTGGTTCAAACTGACAGGAAGGTCACAGTAACTCCAATAACCAAGCATTACAACAATGGTGTACAGGATGTACATAATAAGCGGCCACTGGGTATATACCCAGAGTGCAAATACCATAAAATAAGCTTTTTTTTTGCAGCAACATAGTACGTTACAAATATGACAGATATAAATCAAAGTAAATTATACCAAGAACTGTGGTCTCGAGTCAGGCAAAGGGAGGATGTGTGCGTTTTGTGGTTAATTCTCATTGGTGCCTCGATGTGGTGGTTCTGTTGTACTTGTGTTCCCCTGACTTGGAACACCTAATGGTCAAATGCAGCCAATTCTATCTCTCCTGTGTAATCCTAACTGCAGTGTATATACCACCGATGGTCGACTATACTTACACACTCGTGACGCTGCATGATGCCGCCTCCAAACAAGTAACAGCCCATCCCAGCAGAAATTCAACCAGACTTGTTTGAAGAAAACCCTGTCCAATTACCATCATCATATAACCTGCAGCACTAGAGGTCCCAACAGACAAGACTATTGCTATACTAAGATAAGGAATGCCTGCCATTCCTTGCCAAGACCACATTTTGGCAAACTGGATCACTTGTCTGTCCCCCTCCTACCTCATACAAGCAGAGCCTAAAAAGCCAGGCTCCAGAGATTAGGACAACTAAGAAGTGGTCACGTGAGGTGGAGGAGCAATTATGGGATTGCTTTGAGTCAGTGGACTGGGTTGTGTTCAAGCACTCGTCTAGAGATCTGAATGAGTACACCATGCTTGTAACGGACTTCATTAAAACAGCTGTACATGAGTGCGTCCCCACTAAATCATTCAGCGTCTTCCCCAATCAGAAGCCCTGCATAAACCACGAGATTGAACATCTGCTGAAGACCAGATCAGAGGCATTCAGGTCCGGAGACCAAGAAAACTACAGGGGCTGCAGGTATGATCTCTGGAAAACCATCTCAAGGGCAAAGTGGAAATTCTGGACCAAACTTGAATCAGTGAGGAATGCTCAACAGCTGCGGCAGGGCTTACATGCTATCACCTCCTACAATGTGAATCAAGTGATACGGGAGACAGCAGGGATTCACTTCCGGATCACCTCAACGCCTTCTACGCCCGTATGACTGTCAGAACATGGAGAAACCACCGTGAACCCCCACGTCCCCTGATGATCCTATGGTCGCATCCTCTGACGCTGATGGGCAGGCTGCCTTCAGGAGAGTGAATCCATGGAAAGCATCCAGACCGGATGGGTTACCTGGCCACATACTAAGGGCATGTGCTGACCAATTGGTTTGTGTGCTGACTGAGAACTTTAACCTCTCGCTTCGGCAGTGTGTTGTACCCTGCTGCGTCAAGCAGGCTTCAACTATACCCATGCCCAAGAAGAGCATGGTGACTTGCCTCAATAACCACTGCCCAAATGCACTTACATCCACAGTGATGAAGTGTTTTAAGAGGTTGATGATGAAACACAGCAGCTCCTGCCTGAGAGCTGACTTGGATCCTCTCCAATTTGCCTACCGGAGCAACAGGACAACAGAAGATGCCACCTCACTGGCTCTTCACTCAACCCTGGAACATCTGGATAGCAAAGGTGCATAAATCAGGATGCTCTTTATCGATTACAGCTCAGCATTCAATACCGTCATCCCTTCAAAACTAATCAATAAGCTCCAAGGCCTTGGCCCCAATATCTCCTTGTGCAATTGGATCCTGGATTTCCTTACTTGTAGATGCCAGTCTGTTTGAATAGGCAACAACATCTCCTCCACAATCTCCATCAACACAAGTGCACCACAAGGCTGTGTGCTTACCCTGCTTTATACTTATGACTGAGCGGCTAAGTACAGCTGCAATGCCATATTGAAGTTTGCTAATGACACCACTGTCGTTGGCCACATCAAAGATGGTGGTGAATCACCATACAGGAGGGAGATTGGAAATTTGGCTGAGTGGTGTCATAACAACAACCTCTCACACAATGTCAGCAAGACCAAGGAACTGACTATAGACTTTGGGAGAGGGAAACTGGAGATCCATCAGCCAGTCCTCATCGGAGGACCAGAGGTGGAGTGGGTTAGCAACTTTAAATTCCCAGGTGTTACTATTTCAGTGGACCTGTCCTCGCCCCGGCACGAAAAGTCAATCACAATGAAAGCATCGCAGCGCCTTTACTACATAAGGAGTTTGCGAAGATTCGGCATGGCATCTAAAACTTTGACAAACTTCTATTGATGTGTAATGGAGAATATATTCAATTCAGATAGAGCAGATGCACATTTAAACAGATAGAAATGGGTTAAATGGGCCTGAAATTGGACTTAAACAGGACCCAAACACACTGCACATGGTCAAAGGGAAGGTAATAATAAAGGAAGCTAAAATTCTCACATCTTTGTCTAACGAGTTAAAGGTTAGCCATTATAACAAGTTTGTGTCTCTATTGATGGATGCTGGTCTTGGGTCCTGCAAACACAGGAACTTAATTTCTGAGGGATAAGTACCCATAAACTTAAAACATATATATTTTCTCATTTAACAATACAAACTTAACCTGCCTCCTTATTCAGAAACTTTAGTTATTACTTTTAGTTGGAAGTGATGATAAATGCAATTACTCCTCATTAACCTTTAATTAATACTAGTATGACTCACCATACATGTTCACCAAGCATTCTTCCATAGTGATCAATTTCTTCCTCAATTATTAAGTTGCAGTTTGTGTCATGAGCAGAGTTATAGTTTGTGACCACACGAGAGGGAATTCCTAGGCACCTCAAAACTGAAGAAATGTAAAAGGAATATAATTCAAAATAGTTGCAGAAGCAGCATCCAAAAAAATCTCTCACACACAAAATGCTGCAGGAACTCAGCAGGCCAGGCAGCATCTATGGAAAAAAAAGTACAGTTGATGTTTCAGGCTGAGACCCTTCAGCAGGACTGGAGAAAAAAAGATGAGGGGTAGATTTAAGAGGTGGGGGTGGGGAGGGGAGAGAGAAACACAAGGTGGTAGGGGAAACTGGGAGGGGGAAGGATGAAGTAAAGAGCCAGGAAGTTGATTAGTGAAACAGATACAGGGGTGGAGAAAAGGTCATTGAGAACTTGGCTCTCACAATGCTCACAATTTTTATCCTAGAGTTGATTACAGTTAATTCAATGCACTCAAGGTATCCATAAATGGAAATGAACAAAATAGAAGGTAGTACATTATATTACCACATAGAACATAGTACAGTACATAGTACATAGAACATAGCACAGTACAGGTCCTTCACACAATGTTGTGCTAACCACTCTAAATTTAATCCAGCCCTGCCCTCCCATATAGCCACCCATTTTCCTTTCACCTAAGTGCCTGGCAGCACCTTCCCGGCGCTTACTACTCTCTGTGTGAAAAGCTTACCTCTGACATCCTCCCATACTTTCCTCCAAACACTGTAAAATCATGCATCCTTGTATTAGCCATTTCCACCCAGGCTATCCACTCTATCTGTGACTATTGTCATCTTGTACATCTCTATGAATTTATCTCTCATCCTCCTTTGCTCCAAAGTGAAAAGCCCCAGCTCACTCAACCTATCCTCACATCACTCAGCCTACCCCACTGGACATGCTCTCGAATCCAGACAGAATCCTGGTAAATCTCCTCTGCATCCTCTCTGATCCATCCACATCCATCCTATAATGAAGCGACCAGAACTGAAGTGTGATCTAACCAGAGTCTGATAGAGCAACATTACTTCGTAGTCCTTGAAATCAGTCCCTTAAATAACAAACCACCCTATCAAATTGCACTGCAACTTTGAAGGGTCTTTGGGCATGAACCCCAAGATCCCTCTGTTCCTCCACACTGTTAAGAATCCTGCCATTAACCCTGTATTCTGCCTTCAAGTTTAATCTTCCTACGTGAATCATGTTGCACTTCTCTGGATTGAAATCCATCTGCCATTTCTCTGCCCAGCCCTGCATCCTATCAATGTCCCACTGTAACCTATGACATTCTTCTACACCACCTACAACACCAACCTTCATGTCATCTGCAAACTTACTAACCCACCTTTCCACTTCCTCATCCAAGCTAATCATAAAGAGCAAGGGTCCAAGAATAGACCCCTGCAGATCACCACTGGTCAGCAATCTCCAGCAGAATATGCTCCACTACTGCCACACTCTGCCTTTCGTGGTCAAGCCAATTCTGAATCCATACAGCCAAGTTTCCCTGGAACCCATGCTTCTTGACTTTCTGAATGAGCCTACTATGGGAAATCTTGTAAAATGCCTTAATAAAATCTATCTACATCACATCCCTTGCTCTACATTCATCAATTCGTTTCGCACTTCCTCAAAGAATTCAGTTAGAGTCGTAAGGCATGACCTGCCCCTCATAAAGGCATGATGATTATCCGTAATCATACTGTTTCTCCAAATGCTCCTAAATCCTATTTCTAATAATCCTGTCCAATAATTTGCCCACCACTGACGTAAGACTCACTGGTCTATAATTCCCAGGTTTATCCCTGTTAACCTTCTTGATAAAGAGGAGTAACGCTTGCTATCCTCAGATCTTCTGGTACTGCCCTTGTGGCCAGTGAGAATGCAAAGATCATTGCTAAAGGTACACCAGTCTCTTCCCTCCCTTCCCATGGTAGTCGGGATATATCCTGTCTAGCCTTGGGGCCTTATATATCCTAATAATGTTTAACAAAATTTCTAGGAGATCCTTTCTTAATATCAACAAGTTCTAACATATCAGCCTGTTTTACACCATCCTCACATTCATCAATGATATCCCTAACACTGGTGAATACTGAAATAAAGTGCCCATTAAGGACCTCCCCTGACTTCAGTCACGTTTCCTCTTCTATCCCTGATCGATCCTAGTCATTATGTTCATCATGTACATCTTGTGGTTTTCCTTTATCCTACTTGACAAGACATTCTCATGTCTCTTTCTACCTCTCCTAAATCCATTCTTAAGTTCGTTCCTGGCTATCTTGTAACTCAGAAGAGCCCTTTCTGATCCTTACTTTCTAAACTTTAAAAATACTTCTTTCTTCCTCTTGACTAGATGTGCCCCACATCTTATCAACCATTGTTTCTTCACCTACCATCCATACCCTGCCTCAATGGACAAATCTATTGAGAAACCTATGCAGGTGTTCCCGAAGCAGCCTTCATATTTCCGTTTTGCATTTCCCTGAGGACATCTGTTTCAAATTTACTTTTTCAAGTTCCTGCCTAATAGCCTTCCCCCAATTAAGTACCTTCCCCGCACAGTCTGCTCCTATCACTGTCCAGGTGTATGGTAGGAGTCAAGGAAATAAGGTCGCTGTCTCTGAAATGGTTACCTATCAAGAGATCTGTCACCTGACTAGGCTCGTTGCCTTCTGCTGGATCCAAAATGCTTCTCCCCAGAAGCTCTGTCTAACTATTATGTCAGGAATCCTTCCTGGATGTATCTAACAAATTCTGCCCTGTCTAAACCTTTTGCACTGAGGTGCCAATCAAAATCAGGGAGATTGAAATCACTCATAACAACAAGCCTGTTATTTTTAGATCTTTCCAAAACCCATTTCTCGATCTGCTCCTCAGGGTCTGTAGAATACTCCCAATGGACTGATTGCTCTTTTCCTGTTTCTGACTTTCCCCAACACTGACTAGGTCAATTATCCTGCTATAGTGATGTCCCTTTCTGTAGCTGTGACACTATCTTGTGTTAGCAATGTCACTCCTGCACCTCTTTTACCTCTGTCCCTCTCTAGTCTCCTCAGCACCTGCCAATCTAACCTCAGGGATCACTGAACCAGAGCAGAGTGCTCCAGTTTGGATTCCAAGCACCAGCTCCTGCCCCTGACTCTTCATTCTCCCACATCTCTGACCCGAAATGATAACCTGACCCCTAACTCGCCACACTGTCCCCAAAACCATCCCTACGAACCTAAAACAAACAGCTGAGTTGCCAAGTCTGAGCAATGATACCAAAGAACACCGCAGCTCAGACTTCCTTGACCTGAACACCTGCTCCAGCTTCGAAATTTTTATTTACTGTCCCTGAGCTCTAACTCTCCTTCATCTCTGTCTCTAAGCCCTAACCTGACTTCTGATTCCCATGCTGTCCCTAAAAACATCCTGACAAAAAGAACTAAATCTGAGCCTCAACACCAATAGACATCACAGCTCGGTACCATCTTGACTGGAAGAGCTTCTGGCTCCCTGTATTTGCTCTTCAGGATTTCATCCCTTTCCCTACCTACGTCATTGTAATAATACGTCCTACGACCTCTTGCTGCTCACCTCTCCCGTAAGAATACTGTAGAACTGATCGAAGACTTCCTTGACCCTGGCACCTGGAGACAACTTACCATCCAGGAGTCTTTCACATCCACGAAGTCTCCTATCTGTTCCACTAACAATAGAATCCCCTATCACACTGCTCTCCTCTTTTCCCCCCTTCCCTTCTGAGCCACAGAAGTGTACTCAGTACCAGAGACTTTGTCACTCTGGCTTTCCGCTGGTACATTGCTCTCCATCCCCACAAAAGCATCCAAAGTGGTTTATTTGATAGGGAGTGGAACTGCCCCTCTGCACTATCTATTTCCTTTCCCTCTCTGTTTAAACATAACTGTGTGTGTTTCCTCTCCCATTCTAGGGATGTATGGATTAGTAGGTTAATTGGTTACATCAGTGTAATTGGACAGCATGGGCTCAGTTGTCAGATTAGCACGTTGCTGTGCTGCATCTTGCAATCAAAACCTTATTTTTAAATTTTGTAGCGTAGTCGTTAGCACAGCACTTTATAATACCAGCAGCTCAGTTGATTTCCTACTGCTGCGTGGACATTCTCCCTGTGACCACGTGGGTTTCCTCTGGGTGCCCTGGTTTCCTCCCACGTTCCAAAGATGTACTAGCTAGGAGGTTAACTGGTCATTGTAAATTGTCTCCTAATTAGGCTGGGGTTAAGTAGGTG
Organism: Mobula hypostoma; assembly: GCF_963921235.1. Lineage (NCBI taxonomy): Eukaryota > Metazoa > Chordata > Chondrichthyes > Myliobatiformes > Myliobatidae > Mobula > Mobula hypostoma. The sequence goes on along the minus strand of NC_086098.1, from coordinate 219,271,809 downwards.
GACAGCACGGCTCAAAGGGCCGAAAGGGTCTATTCTGTGCTGTATCTCAATAAATTTAAAAAAACAATAGTGTTGTTTTGGGGATAATTCATTGTCACGGGATCAGAATAACTCCATAGACTTTCTGAGGATTATTGAGGAGTTATGAAATTACATGAAAGTAGCAGATATTATTTGCAATGAGAGCCAGTCTTCAAGAAATAAAACTATTGCACAATTGAATTTCTGATGATACTTAATGACTAGTGAAACCAATCACTGGGTATGGGACATTCTAGTTTTGTCTCAGTGAAATTATGTAGGGAAACATGAACCTAAACATTCACATCATTTGGTAAATATTGAAAACTTCAGAATGAGATCAGGGAAGGCACTAAGTGGCCATCTTAAGTAGGGCTGAGAGGAGACATGAGATAGAGGTAAACAAGATATTAAGAGGAATAGATAGAGTGGACAGCCAGCACCTCTTCCCCAGGGCACCACTGCTCAATACAAGAGGACATGGCTTTAAGGTAAGGGGGTGGGAAGTTCAAGGGGAATATTAAAGCAAGGTTTTTTACTCAGAAAGTGGTTGGTGTGTGGAATGCACTGCCTGAGTCAGTGATGGAGGCAGATACACTAGTGAAATTTAAGAGACTGCTAGACAGGTATATGGAGGAATTTAAGGTGGGGAGTTATATGGGAGATAGGGTTTAAGGGTCGGCATAACAATGTGGGCCGAAGGGCCTGTACTGTGCTGTACTATTCTATGTTCTATGTTCTATCTCCTGTACAAGCATGTTGCTAAAAGTGTATTGCTCCCACTTAATACACTTCAGTACAGGTCAGTATTGTCACTTAACATTCTGGCTGGTTCAATGTCAAAGTTCAAAGTAAATTTATTATCAAAGTTCATATATTTCACCATATACAACCCCAAGATTCATTTTCTTGCAGGCATTCACAGTAAATACAAGAAACACAATAGAATCAATGAAAGAATATACCAGTATAATGAACAAAAAATCAATTTGCAAAGGACAACAAACTGCAATACAAAAAGAAAGAAAGAAAATAAGTAATAATAATAAATAATTAAGCAATAAATATCGAGAACATGAGATAAAGAGTCCGTGAAAGTGAGTCCATAGTTTGTGGGAACCATTCAGTTATGGGCAAGTGAAGTTAAGTGCGGTTAACTCAGGATCAAGAACCTGATGGTTGCCAGGTAATAATTATTCCTGAGGCTCCTGTAGCTTATTCCTGATGGCGGTAGAGAAACAAGAGCGTGGGTGTGTATTCAGGGAGCTATCCCTCAGCATTGTAATTTATTTTTGGGTGTCTGGTATGCATTTTAGAAGCTCTTGCACCACCTATTAGTAATTAAATATTCAAAGGAGTTGGATTGTGCTACCATTGTAAATTTGTAATTCTGCAAATTTATCTGTGTTTTCAAAATGTGAAAGTAGGTGATTATAATTATTGATGTTGTAGCTATATGTTTATTGTGATTCTTGTGTTTACGAAGTATAAAACTTTGTGCTGGTAGAATGAGATTCTCTTGGGCTCTCTTCGGAAGGTCTGCTGTGTGAATAAAGACTTTTATATTTCCCAGCTCAAAGGCTTGGTTTAGTCAGTTGCAACAGACATAGTTGAAAAATTCAGATCTAGAAATTCTTCTCAACACTGGCAGTCAGTGTTGTGGCACAACAGGAAAATAAGCTTTGTTTAAAAGTCCATTGCCCTAACCAACCTTATGTGGAACTTTTTCAAATGCTTTCCAAATATTCATGTAAAAGGTAATTTCATATTTCATCATATTGTCATTTATACTAACCCTACATTAATCCTATATTTTACTCTCTAAACATTCTCAACAACTCTCCCATTAGATTCTGCCTCTTAATTACACATTACAAGCAAATTAATTTACTAACCGATACATTGCTTTGACTTAGAAATTAATTTGAGCACCTGGAGGAAATCCAGTCAGTCTAAATATCTTCAGACCATGCTGCCCTGAATCAGTAAATGTGTTCCATGTGTCTTGACATTGGATTCTTTATTACAAGTTCTAGCACTTGTTATTTTGCCAAGATGACCAAACTACCATAGTGGGTTGTATTTCAAATCATGATGAGATGGAGTAGAGGAAGGAGATGGAGAGCCTAGTGAATGGTGTCATGACAACAACATTGCCCTCAATGTCAGCTAAGCAAAAGACTTGCTCATTGACTTCAGGAAGAGGGCTGGTGCAATGCTCCTGTTTACGTCAATGGTGCTGAGAGAAAGGGGTTTGAGAGTTTCATGTGTCTAGGAGTGAACATTACCAAAAGTCTCTCCTGGTCCAGAGCCAAGAAACCTCAGCAGCACCTCAGGAGGCAAAAGACATTTGGCATGTAAGACACACAAAATGCTGGAAGATCTCAGCAGACCAGGCTGCGTTTATGGAAAAGAGTACAGTTGACGTTTCGGGCCAAGACCCTTCAGCAGGACACTTCAGGACCCACAGATATCATATACCAATCCTATTCTATTCTCCCCACAACCCTATTGACTCTTTTCAGTTTCTACCACCCATCTACACGACATACTGTACACAGTGACCAATTACTCACCATCCCACTTGCTTTAGGAATGTGGTGGGAGAGTGGGGGGGAGGAGGAATGGAGCACCAGGCGGAGACCCATACAGTTTCTAGGAGAATGGGAAATCTCCTCACACAGACAGAATCCATTCCACTGGACCCATTGCCAAGCAGTTCTACTGTGAATCTGTGCCACACAACCTTCGTCTTCGATTTCCTTATTCCACATTATAAATCTCCCTATCTCTGTCTGTAATGGGATCTTATTTACCCCTGTTCATCTTTTACATACTCCGTGCTTGTAGAAGGCTCTGTAATTATCTGTTATGCTTCTCACTAGTCACACTCTAGATTCAAAAAATTCAATTTCAGAGTAAAATCCTCACCTGTGCAGGCCACAGCTGCAAACACCCAACATTGTCCATAGCGAACTGGCTGCTGGCAGCCTCCCTTATACCACTGATGGAGAATTGCAACACTTCCATTCCATGACCAAGGGTACACCCCTCCAGTATATGGCTCGCTCCATTTGCCAGTAAGTACCCCTTTGTCATCAGCAGAATTTATCTGAAAAAGGATGAAAGCTCACCATGCAGGATTCCGTCAGAAGATATTGCATTCCACTTTTTTGTTAATTATTTTTTTATAAAAAATGCCAAACTGCCACATTGCTCAAAACATGAAGAGCATACTCTTTGAATTTTTAAAATTCTTTGGATTTGATTGTGTTATTTTACCTTTAACACGATTTGTATGGCCATTAACTAGCCCACAGAATATGCAGGCAGTGGTAATAAATATGGCAGTAAGACCACAAGACATAGGAGAAGAATTAGGCCATTTGGCCCATCGAGTCTACTCTGCCATTCCATCAGGGTTGATTTATTATCCTTCTCAATCCCATTCTCCTACCTTCTCCCCGTAACCTTTAATGCTAATCAAGAACCTATCAACATCCGCTTTAAATATACTCAATGACTTGACCTCCACAGCTGTCTGTGGCAATGAATTCCACAGATTTACTACCCACTGGCTAAAGAAATCCCTCCTCACCTCCGTCCTGAATGGACGTCCCTCTGTTATGAGGCCCATACCCACTCTATCCAGACCTTTCAGTATGCGATTGATTTCAACGAGATCCCCCCCTTATTCTTCTAAACTCCATCGAGTACAAGCCCAGATCCATCAATAACTCTTAATCCGTCCATTCCTGGAGTCATCCTTGTGAGCTTCCTCTGGACCCTCTCCAACACCTGCACATATTTTCTTTGTTAAGGGGTCTGAAACTGCTGACAATATTCCAATTGCAGATTGACCAGTGCCTTATAAAACCTCAGCATTACATACCTGCTTTTATCTTCTCGTCCTCTCAAAATGAATGCTAACATTGCATTTGCCTTCTTTACCACTGACTCAGCTTGCAAGTTAACCACACGATATAAGCTAGAATAACGTTAAGGTCAGTTATAAAATCAAGCCTTTAGCAGAGTGGTAGTAAGCTTGGAAGATCATTTCTTGAATCAGACACAGACACAATCAGACACAATTTGTTTAACGATCAGAATTAATAAGTAATCAATATAGAAATAAAATCACAAAATATAAACAAAGAAATAGCAACAGAAATTTAAATGTGAGGAAGATTGTGTTAAAATCAGAACGAGAAACTCTGAAATTCAAAACCAAGTCTCTGGCTTCGTTGGAAACTTGTTGGCAGCACTGCCATCTGCTGGAATGGAAGACCATCACAAATTAAAGTGAGGGAAGTCGTTAACCCCTTAGAGCGATCACTGCTATTTAATAAGAACTTGATTGATCCCATCTAGCAGAGCACCACTTCAAAGTTCAAAGTTATTTTCAAAACATGTATACCATATACAATTTGGAGATTCATCTTCCTGCAGGCACTCACAAAACAAATAAACGCAATAGAATTTATGAAAAACCACACACAACAAAGTGTGCCACACATTCAGTGTGCAAAAGAGGACAAATCACGCAAATAGTGAAAAAAAATAAACAAATCGCATAAAGAGCCTCGAAAGTGAGTCCACAGTTGCGGGGCCAGTTCAGCACAGAAGTGAGTGAAGCTGGTCCAGGAGCAACAACTGCTCCCACACCTGGTGACATGTGACCATTTGTCTGATGGTAGTAGCGGGAGGAATGGGAGACCGGTCAAACACAGGCAGACGGCGCTGAACACCTGTTCATTTTCTGCTTTCAGCCTTGATGATTTAAATCTTGTTCAACGCTTTAATCAGTGTGGAGTAATGGAGCTGAGCATGGGTTGATCTGCTGCTAGGCCTCGACACAGTGTCCACCCCGGCTGTACTGCACTCTCGAGAGTCCAGTGTGCTGAATCTTCCAGGAGATCGCCAAACGTCTAGTTAGATGGTTCTAAAATATATCCCTTAACGGAAAATTATGGGCTGCAGACTGCAATGATTGCAGTTCAGAAGAAGGATATTGGCTAGAGTATCCAGTAGTTTTGTGAGATGCCTGAAAAATGTCGCTGTTGGTAGTCAGTGCCAACTTTACTGCACCATAGCCAGGAAAATCACTATCCTTTCACTTACCCTGTCAAACCACAGGGAACATGTGGTATGATTCAATAAGGCCAGCACTCGTTGTTCTAAACTTGCAAGTACAGCCCCAATGAGCTTAATCTCCCCTTATAGCACAAAACTCCCATTCCTAGAATGAATGCAGTGGATCTTTATTGGGGCACGGATCTGCCTTGTGTGGAAGCTGTGGTAAGGAAGGGTTAACATGATGCCCATGCAAAGATAGACTGCAGACTGCCCAGGCAAGTCTCTTCCGGGGCTGCCTACCCTGAAGAAGCTTAAGTAGTCCCTTTGACAGGAGCTCAGTGAAACCCTCTCTCACTGCTCCCGCTCTGTGATCATCTTTTAGTTCTCTTTCCCCTCCTCTCAGCCTTTTTTCTCCAGTCCTACCGAAAGGTTTCAGCCCAAAACGTTGACTGTACTCTTTTCCCAGATGCTGCCTGGCCTACTGAGTTGCTCCAGCATTTTGTGTGTGTTGCAGGCAAGAAAGAACTTGAACAGCATAGTTTCCCGAGCAGAGCAGATTCCCGGAGCCATTTTCACTTGCTGGAGAAGAGAAAGCATATAAGGAAAGGATGTGAAACACACACCGACTAAGGGACAATTGCTTTAATAACTGCAAAGGTTGTTAGCTTGTAGTTTCGATTGATGTTTAACACCTGTATTGTGAATGGTGAATTGATCCAACAAGTAAGGAATTCAAACACACACAATTTACCAAATGGCCAATATTCACAACTGCTAGTGAATTCTGTATAAAAATGGCATTTTCTCTGTTCCGGTTCCAGAACAGTGTGGGTGACAGGGACCATGCTGTTCTCCTTGTGCACACATAAAATAAAGTACGAGCAAGGAGTGAGTGTGAGTTTTGAGTGTCCAGTTAATTGGTGATGACAGATACTCAGAGGTTCCACAAAGTTGTCTAATCCTTGACTTTGTTGTGTATTTAATATTTCCGTAATATTTGAGTAATATTACAAATATATTGTTTGATTAAGCATTCATGTTGGTTTAAATAATTCATTACAGGTTATATGTAAAAGTACATGAAAGGCACACATCATCACACCATCACGTACGTACGTGCCTTGCTTAAAGTAACAACGAAGGTAAGACACGCATTCCCGGCTCAGTGTTTCCTTTCCATCAGTTTCATGTTTTGGAGTTCCAAAATGTAACAGACTTCGTTATACAGGAGAAAGGGATTCAGTTCTGGTCGCCAATCAGTCCCAAATCCTAAGGGGCTCATACTTGAGCAAAGGGCCGAGTCTGTTGCTGCTGGAGCACAGAATTCATTCTGTGTGGAGTAGTCAAGCCACGGCAATACCTTAGGCGCTGACATGGGAAAGCTGCAGCAGGAAAAAGAAGTTTGCCTCGGTCTAGGTCAGTCCCATGGGAGCAGAGAAAGGGAAAAGGGTGACTGGTCCGGATCAAATTCTGCATGACCAGAGAAAATGAAAGGTTATCCCAGTCTGGGTCAGATCCTGTGGGAGCACAGTAGGTGTGTTGTAAGTGTGTGATTAAAAACAGGAAATCTGAAATGTGTGTGCATTTGTGTGTGTGTACTGGTTTTGTGTACATGAATGATAGCATGGAAGTCCCCTGTCCCAGACCTCTGAAAGGACTCAGGTAGCGTGCACAGACTCAGAGTCACAGTCATAGATCACTACAGCACAGAAACTGTTGTAATTTCATCCAACCTCAGTGAAAACTGCCTGCCTGCATAGTTTTGTATACCTCTATCAAATCTCTTCGATCTTCTGCATTCTAGAGAATAAATCCTAGCCTGTTCAACCATACCTATAACTCAGATTCTGAAGTCCCAGCAACATCCTTGTAAATTTTCTATGTACTCTTTCAAACCTGTTTACATCTTACCTGTAGACAGATGACCAGAACTGGACACAATAGGTCTCACCAACGTCTTAAACAATTTCAACATAACATCCCAACTCCTGTACTCAGTACATTGATTTATGAAGGCCAATGTGCCCAAAGCTTTCTTTACAACCCTATCTACCTGTGATTTAACTTACAATAAATTATGGACCTGTATTCCCAGATCCCCCAGTTCTACCACACTCCTCTGTGTGTCACCACTCACCATGTAAAAACTACACTTGTTGGTCCTCCCAAAGTGCCACACCTCACACTGGTCTGCATTAAAATCCATCTGCCATTTCTCAGCCCATTTTTCCAACAGGTCCAGGTCCTGCTGCAAGCTTTAATACGCTATACCCCAATCTTGGTGTCATCTGTTTGCTGATCACAGTATCATCCAGGTTGTTGATATAGATGACAGACAATAGACCCAGCACCGATACCTGTAGCACACCACTAGTCACAGGCCCCAAGTCAGAGAAGCAACTATCTACTGCCACTCTCTGGTTTCTCCCATGAAGTCAATGTCTGATCCAAATTATTACCTCATTTTGAATGCCAAGCGACTGAACCTTCTTGATTATTCCCCCCGTACAGGGCGTAGTCAAAGGCCTGTAGACAACATCCACTGCCTTGTCTTCATTGACTTTCCTGGTAACTTCCCCTTGTACCTAAGAATGCTGTTGACTAGATCCAAGATGTCCCTGACCCTGACACCCGGGAGGTAACATACTATCCGGGATTTTATTCTGATCCACAGAAACTCCTTTCGGTTCCCCGCATTAATAGAGCTCACATCTTCACTCCCTTCCCTTCTGAGTCACAGAGCCAGACTTAGTTCCAGAAATCTGACTGCTGTACTCTCCCCTGCTAGGTCATTCCCTTCCCAATAGTATCCAAAGCAGTTTAGCTGTTGTTGAGAGCAATGGCCACAGGGATAGTCTGCACTGGCTGCCTAGCCCCTTTCCACCTTCTGATGGTAACTTAGTTACCTGTGTCCTGCACCTCAGTGCAACTGCTTCCCTGTAGTCCTGTCTGTCAACCTGTAAGCCTTCCGAATGACACAGAGTTCATCCGGTTCCTGCTCCAACTCCTTAACGTGGTCTGTTAGAAGCTGCAGATGGATACACTTCTTGTACATTATGGAGCAGAAAGCATTAGGTATATTATATGAGCTGAATGGACTAAGAGTCTGCAGAGGGGTTGTTAGAGAAAGCAAAATGTAAAAAAAAAAGTTAATGTGAACACCAGTCAAAGAGGGAAAAAACAGAAAGAACAGGCAAAGAATAATAGTAACACAGTCAAAATGCTGGAGAAATTCAGCAGGTCAGGCAACATCTGTGGAGATGAATAAACAGTTGGCTAGACGGGCTGAGGCCCTTCTTCAGGATAACATCACTTTTAAGAATAATAATGTCTACCTTGGTGTTTGAAAAGAAGCAATTGGCACCAAAATCTGAAAATGAACTGGATGACTATAGCCTGCTGTACTCCGGCCTTCAACAAAGTCCAAGGCAAGTGACACCTCCTGAGTACTTGGTGAGGCCGGTGTCAGCTGATACCCTGCCACATGCGGAGGCTTCTAATGGCACTACGGGAGATGAGACGCAGAAGGGTGCAGAGGCATAAGTGATCTGCTAATTTAAATATACCTTGAACAGATCTAGTAGGAGCTCTAAGAAAAAGTTTCTCTCACCCTGTGGATTGCATAGGATGCACAGTGTGATACAAAAGACAATGATGTTAATAAATATGTAGAATGTGTGTGTAAATGTTTTCAAAAGTATCTCTAGAAAAGGGGACACTCGTCTTAATAAATGTTACTGTAAGTAAGTTGCAACCTAAGTTAAAGGAAAACATATACTACAGCTTGTGTGAGATGAGAAGAGTTAAGTAAAATTATGAGTGTTTCACAATATTGCCAAAGGCAATTACAACATCAAAGGATTAAAGCTGTTAAGGAGAATGAGGACAATAATGTGGGAGACTTTCTGGGCTGCTCCACTATGGCTTCTTGGTAATATTTACATCGTTAGAAAACTATTGCAATTGCTATGCCATGCAATTTGGATTTTATTTTAACATATTGTTTTGTTCTGCATTTAAATGACAGTGAGCACATTTTATCTAAACATTAACAGATTAACTTCTGCTTCAAATTACACTTTAAACTTAAGGTTTAAAGTTACCTGCTTTATACATATTTAGCTTATGTGACCCATTGATAACTGGTATTATTTTTGTTTTGAACGTGTAGTTATTTAGATAATGCTATTTGAAATGTATGGTGCTTTAGTTCTTTGACTCACATAAATAAACATGGAAATGGGATGTAGGTACAGTAGAAGTAAAAGATAGGGATGTCCATGAGGGGCAATTCCAATGGAGGTCATCAAATATTCCCATTTAGGACTACTACAACTGAAATCCACAGGCACAGCCATGGGTTTTTCAGTAAGCAGCATCTTTTTAAGATGCCTTGAAAATCTACTGATGAAATCACATTCATTTACCTTTAAAAAAACAGAAAGTGAGGAAAGTGAGCGGGTCTGGAGGTAGAATGGAAATGCAAAGCCTTGAAACCCTTACTCTCAACAATCCTGCTAGTGAATGTACAGTCTCTGAAAGATAAAATTGATGACCTCAGAGCAACGTTGCAGTAGCAGAGGGATATTTGGAACTGCTGTGTACTTTGCTTCATGGAAACATGGCTCACCCCCACCATTTCAGATGCAGCACTGCAGTCCAAGAACTTCATCATCCACTGGAAAGACAGGACTGTTGAATCTTCTAAAGATAGAGTGGACAGAATATGCTTCATGACTAATCCATCTGGTGCACAGATGTGATGGTTCTATCTCAATCCTGCTCACTTGACCTGAAACATCTAGTGATCAAGTGCCATCCACCTTATCTGCCGAAGGAGTTTTCCACCTTCATCATGGTCATATTCCACCTCCAGCCACCATCAGGAAGGCACTGGAGGAGCAGAGCACAGCGATCAGCAGTCACGAAACAGTGTATGCCTTCCCTAACAATGAGGGCGATCTCAACCAGGACACCTCGAAGAAAAACCATCAACATATCTCCTGTGGAACCAGAGGAGCCAATGCACTTGACCACTGTTACACCACCATTAAGAATGCTAACCATGCATTCCCACTCCCACACTTTGGAAAGTCCTATCACCTGGTGTATAGACAGAAGTTAAAGACTGCGGCGCCAGTGGTGAGGACAAAGAAAGTATGGTGAGGTGAGGCAGAGCAGTGCTTACAGGACTGCTGTAAGTCAGTGGACTGGACAATATTTAAAGTTTCATCTTCAAATCTGAATGAATGTGCACAGTTGTCACCGACTTCATAAACACCTGTGTGGATGAGTGTGCGCCTTCAAGATCAACACGGACATATCCCAAACCAAGTGCCATGGATGAATCAGGAAATTCATAGTCTTCTGAGGGCTAGGTCTGAGGTATTCAGGACAGGTGATCCAGAACTACACAAGAAATCTAGATAGGACCTATGGAAGGCTATTTTAAGAGTGAAAGAACAATTCCAATTGAAGTTGGAGATGGAATTGGATTCATGTTAGTTTTGGTAGGGTTTTAAGGTCTAATTCCTACAAGGTGAAACTTAACATTATGAATGGCTGTGATGTTTCACTCCCAGATGAGCTCAGTGCCTTTTATGCACACTTTGAAAGGGAGAATAAACTACAGAAGTGCAAAACCCTGCAGTGTCTGGTGACGCTCTGGACTCTGCCTTAAAGGCTAAAGTCAGAACATCTTTCCAGAGGGTGAACCCTCACAAAGCCACAGGCCCTGATGGCGCACCTGGGAGGGCAATGAAGCTCTATGCCAACCGACTGGTGGGAAGACCGCCTATCCAGCGGTAGGAGGCCAGGGCATGTACATTGAGGAACAGGGCTTGATTTACTGTTGTTGTTTTGTCACTTCCACATTCTATTTTGTTGTGCTGTGTTGTTCTTCTGAGTATTGTTGACACATGAGTTGCCTCAGCACATAGTTGGGATTGCTAATGACATACTTCACTGTAAGTTTCAATGTACATGTAATAAATAAATCTGAATCTTCAATCTCAACCAGAGCTAACATTCCAAACTCAGTGTATTGGTTGTGATCTGGACAAGGTATCATAGAATAAGAGAATCAATGGACACATGACTGCACCAAAAAAAGACAAAGCTGCAAACATCACAAATTATCCATTCTTTTACTTGAACTAAAACCATCCTTAATAGTTCAACACTCACCATAGCTGTCACAACTCTGCTGATATAAACAGGGTCATTTCTGTGCATATAGTCCTTTGTTGGATTTTTCTGGCATTTAATACTTTTATCCAACATCATCAGACAGATATCCACAATATTTTCTTCAAACTGAAATGGAAAACATTTTGATATTTCTGTGAATCCTTCTGAGAAATGCTTAGTGATAATAAAGTTTTTGCAAAGTTATTACAAGAGCAGTAATAAGAATAAAGATTATTTGAATGGATAATTTGGTACTTGCTGAACTTGCTGAAATATTCTGTCAGTTTTTCCATTGCAAAACTAACATGGCCATTCTTGTTTCTGTTCTCTCCTCTCTGCTATCACCCTCATCTTCTCCCTTCCACACTGCCCAGCAAAGCCAATTAACCACCAATTGAACTCCAGGCCTCAAATGGGCCATTTGATAATGACTCTCTCTCAGCCGGGGGGGGGGGGGGCGTCAAATTTTGTCCCCTGTAAAATACAATGCCTACCTGGCCTTGTCTGTTACTGAACTCTGAAGTGATGGCAATGATGGTGGTCTCTGGGTAATTGCTACCTAGCTCGCCCATTGTGTGTACTGGGGCGTCTGGCCCATTATATCAGTATCTTAGCACAACACTTACTCTTGCCTCAACTCTTGCCTAAAGACCCAAAGGATAAATCTTTGTGAAACAAGAGCAAATTTTGGGTGTTTCATTTCTGGAGTTCTGCACCATTTGAAGACAACACAGTAAATAAATGAAATATGGGGATAAGATCCAAGAAGAGATGTTTATTTAGAAGTGGCAGGGCTGTTAACCTGCTCAAGTGAATGATTGTTACCATCGTTGATTATAGAAATTCTTTACTGTGAGTTGTTATGCGGATTTACTTTGCTCTCTCTGAAGGAATAAGATCATTGACACATTTTCTCTTTGCCTGTCTTTCTAACATTCATACCAGTGCACAGTTTTCCTTTAGCAACTATTGTTATTTTCCCACTTGGTGCTATCCAAAACTGATGCTCAAGTGCAAATCATTTAATGTAAATTGAATTACTTGTGATTCAACCATATGCAAGCAATCGGCAATATCATCAGGAATTGGAGGGGGTAAAACAATGGCAGACAAATTGTCAATGATCTGGAGTTTCTTCTAAGCTCAATTATAGATTTTGAATACACAATCACAGCTTATGAAAAGGGTCTTGGCCTGAAACGTCGACTGTTTATTCATTTCTGCAGGTGCTGCCTGACCTGCTGGGTTCTTCCAGCATTTTGTGTGTGTTGCTTTGGATTTCCAGATCTGTAGAATTTCTTGTGTTTATGAAAATGATATTAGGGACAATCTTGCATACCTTATAGATGCAAAAGTAGGTAGGATGGTGGGAAGTCTACCATTTGGAGAAACTGGAGGAGAACAGGATCCAGGGCAATGTAAAAGCATATCTGAACTCATTGATGCACGGACAAGAGCTCCTGCTGGAGAAGCCTGTAGAATATATGGCCAATGCGTGTGTAACTGAAAATTTTGAAAGTAGCACCTTGGATAGTCCTATGTTGTCCCAGAGATTTTGATGCATTATGCATTAGGTACACTGAGGCACCTTAAATGACAATACAAGCTTCATGATCAATGTAGCAAATCCACACACCCATTAGTTTTCATCTCCATGGACTTTAATGTGAATAAAACACTAAACCGAGCTGCTGTACAATGCAGGGGAAGATGACCTTTATATATTGAGGAATTGAATAAAGTCAAAGAATTATGTTTAGTAGGTGACTCACACATTCAGAAGGATGAGGGTATTTTGGAGACTTACTAGAATGCTTCTGTTGAAGAGTGATTACAGTTAAGTGAATTAGCTGGAGGGTTAGTGATGTTTTTACTTATTTATTTATTGACACAGCAGAGAACAGGCCCTTCGGGCCCAATGAACTTCACCGCCCAGAGACCTACTTATTCAACCCGAGCCTAATCACAGGACAATTTACAATGACCAATCAACTTACTAACCAGTACGTCTTTGGAATGTGGGAGGAAACTGGTGCCCATGTACTCACAGGAAGAGTGTATAAACTTTCTTAAAGATGATATCGGAATTGAACTCTGAACTCGGATGCCCCGAGCTGTAATAGCATGTCCAAACTACTAAGTACCATGGCACCCCACCATTCTGACTGGAACCCTCAGATTGAGAGAGTCATGTGACTGGTGTTTAAACTGATGGAGGGTTTATACAAAGAGAAGTTTTTGTTATTACTAAATTGGGCTTCCATATAAAATGACTGGTAAAAGAATTAGAGGGAATGCAAGGAAAAAGAATGCTTAGATTTGGATTACAGCCCTGATAGCTTGGTGGGAAAGAATTCAAAAGTAATTAGATAATAATTGGCATAAGTTTAGGTGCGCGACCTCCCTCTGTGCTGTATGAATGTGCTAAACCAACAACTTAATACTGGTGGAGGCCACAGGATTTTTAGCAGAGGAACTTTTAAATTTAAACTCAGTGCACTTATTGTATCTTTGGTTGGAATACTTCGTAGGAAACCTATACTTGTTGCAGGTTTTGATCTGGAAGCATGCCAAGATAAATTTCATTAGATCAGCAAGGAGTCAAATGTCTTTCATGTTTCTCTATCCCCTGTGCTGAATGTAGTTCCCTGAGCCCTGAAAGATGCAACTTGAACTCAGTCATCTAAAAATGATAAATTTACATTTGTTGCATCTTTAAAGTGATGAAATATTCTCAGAAGTGTAGAGACCATATTAAATACTAGGAATAGTGGTTAAAGGGATAGGTTTAAAGTAGTATAATTAAGGACGCTGATGATTGGAAGGGAATTAAAGAGTTTATGGTCTACAAGAATGGACCTGAATCATTGTTAGACCAGAAGGCAATGAAAGGTGGAATTGTTGCTTTGCTACCGCTTACGCATGGGAGGGGGGAGCTGGGGGGGCTTTGAGGTTCTAACATTTAACTGTCATTCTTTCTTTGGGGCACTCCTCTGTTTTTGTGGATGGTTGTGAAGAAAAAGTATTTCAGGATGTAAACACGAGGAAATCTGCAGATGCTGGAAATTCAAGCAACACACACAAAATGCCGGTGGAACGCAGCAGGCCAGACAGCATCCATAGGAAGAAGCACAGCCGACGTTTTGAGCTGAGACCCTTCATCAGGAATGTATATTGTATACATTTCTCTGACATTAAATGTACCATTGAAATCTTTGAAGTCAAGAGAATAGTAGTGACAAAGAAATGAAATTCAAATGTAGGCAAAAGACAAAATGCAACTCCCTCAATAATCAGATCGCAATAGACTGATTCAAGATTTCACATACCTGTCCGAAGTACCATGAGCGAATATTAATCTGGCGACAACTGCCAATATAGATGATTCCATCTTCACTTAACACATATTCTTGTCGTTGCTCCTCACTATCCAGAAAGACTTCATCCTCTGACACAATAAAGAACAACTTTAATAGATAGCGTAACAATCGTTTTTGATTGTTTATAATTGAATTAGAAATGCCAGCATAAAAATTTCCTCACAATACAAAACTGCATTTTCTAAAGCAGGTAATTGAAGACTATTAACTGTGATCTGCAAATTGCTAGAAGATCTGCATATAATATGCATGCAATAAGAATACATTAGTACTGGTGAAGTTCCCGAAGACTGGAAGATGGTTAATGTTGCTCTCTTACCTAAGAAGGGTAACAAGGACAAACAAGTGAACAATATGTCTGTCAGCCTGACATCAATGGTGTGGAAGTACTGGGGATCTCTCAGCATTTGGACAGACAGAGTCTGATCAGGGAGGAGTGAGCTTGGCTTCACGCATGGGAAGTCATCCCTGATGGACCTTTTTGAAAAAAAAATGACCAAAAAGGTGGATGAGAGTAGAGCAGCAGATGCTGTCTGTTTGGATTTTAGTGAGATCTTCAATAAGGTCCCATGTGGCAGACTTCTCTGGTAGGTTAGGTCCCAAGAAATCCAGGTAGAGTTAGTTAGGTGGATCAAAATTGGCTTGGAGGTAGTAGGTAGGTAGGAGTAGCGTGGTTGAAAATTGTTTCTTTGAATGGAGGCTGATGACTAGTGATGTGGTCAGTATTTGGACCCTTGTAATTCATTATTTATATGAATGATTTGGATGTAAGTGCACAAGTTTTCTTCAGAAAGTTGTGGATGACACAAAATTAAGTTCAAAAGACCATAAGACATAGGAACAGAATTAGGTACTTCAGCCCAGCAAGACTGCTCCACCATTCCATCATGGCTGATTTATTATCCCTCTCAACCCCATTCTCCTGCTTTCTCCCCGTAACCTTTGATACACTGACTGATTAAAAACCTATGAACATCCGCTTTAAGTATACTCAATGACTTCCACAGATTCATCACCTTCCAGCTAAAGAAATTCCTCCTTATCACTGTTCAAAATGGATGTCCCTTAATTCTGAGGCTCTGCACTATGGTCTGAGGCTCACCAACTGTAGGAAACATCCTCTCCACATCCACTCTATTTAGGTTCCAATGAAATCTTCCCTCATTCTTCTAAACTCCAGCAAGTACAGGTCCAGAGTCATCAAACACTCTTCACATGTTAACCCTTTCATTCCTGGAATCATTCTCGTGAACCTCCTCTGGACCCTCTCCAATGCAGCACATCTTTTCTTAGATAAGGGGCCCAAAACTGCTCACAGTACTCCAAGTGTGTTCTGACCGATGCCTTATAAAGCCTGCTCATTACATACTTGCTTTTATATCCTAATGTTCTTGTAATGACTGCTAACATGCATTTGCCTTCCTTGCCATAAACTCAACCCGCATATTAACCTTCAGGGAATCCTTAACAAGGACTCCCAAGACCGTTTGCACCTCTGAATTTTGAATTTTCTCCCTGTTTAGAAAATAGATGTCTGTGTCCCTTCTTCCAAAGTGCATGACCATACCTCCCTACACTATATTCCATTTGCCACTTCTTTGCCCACTCTTCTGAAGTCTAAGTCCTTCTGCAGGCTCCCTGCTTCCTCAACACTACCTGCCCCTCTACCTATCTTTGTATTGTCTGCAAACATGGCCAAAAAGCCATCAATTCCGTCATCCAAATTGTTGACATGTAATGTGAAAAGAAGCAATCCCATCCCACACCCCCATGGAACACCACCTGTCATCAGCGTTCAACCAGAAAAGACCCCCTTTATCCCAACCTTTGCCTCCTTGAATCCAGGCTAGTATCTTCTTTGTAAGACCATGGGCTCTTATCTTGTTGAGCAGCCCCCTGTGTGCTACCTTCTCTAAGGCCTTCAGAAAATGGACGTTAAGCTCCCAGCCATGTATAATCTTCCTTCAGCCACGACAGTGATGACTGCAACATCATACCTGCCAATCTCTAACTGCGCTACAAGATCATCTACCTTATTACGTAGACTGCCTGCACTCAAATATAACACCTTCAGTCCTGTATTCATCACCCTTGTCAATTTTCCCCCATGTTACACTTCAGCTCATCCCACTGACTGCAACTTTGCTTTATTACCTGCCTGTCCTTCCTCACAGTCTCATTACACAAATGCATCCACTTGTATACCAACTTCCCCGTCCTTAGCCCTACCACTCCGGTTCCCAAACCCCTGCCAAATTAGTTTAAACCTTCCTAAACCTTCCCCAACAGCTCTAGCAAACCTGCCCGCAAGGATAGTGGTCCCTCTCAGAGAGTAATATTGATAGCAAAGAGGGTTACTATAGATTACTGGAGGATACCGATCAGCTACGAAAGAGGGCTGAGGAGTGGCAAATGGATTTCAATACAAATAAGAATGAGGTAATGTAGTCAGTCCAGCATAGGACTTGATGATGGCTTCCGTCTGTCTCGAAGGACAACATATAGTGGCGCTGGAGTCACTGCTCCAGGGCACAAGCCTGGGCAGAAGGTATGGGGCTCCCAGTCGTCAAGATGCCCCTCTTGGCCACAATACTGTAGACCAAAGGAAAGTGAAGCAATATGTTTGGCACCAGCTTGGCTGCAGGAGCTGCTGGAAGCATGTTCAGTGACGTCTAGCCACTCCGGATTTTCTGTCTGGGTTTACTCCCGTAGCCTTTATCTCTACTGAGGCTGCCCACAAGGCAGTTGAGCTACTTGTCCATAGTTGGGGAGTATAGGACTTGTAGTATGAATATTAGGGCAATACGGAGTGTCATCGAACAGAGAAACCTAGGAGTACAAGTGTGTGCATGGTTTATTGAAACTAATGTCATAGATTGACAAAGTGATGCAAAAGGTGTTTATTATGCTCGTCTTCATTACTCAGGTCATTGAATATAGGAGTTGGACATTATGAAGATTGTATAGGTTGTTGGTGAGGCTGTATTTGTTGTACTGTGTCCAGCTTTTGTCACACTCTCATAAGAAAGACATGATTAAACTGGAAAAAGTGCAGAAAAGAGTTACGAGGATGTTGCCAGGAACAGAGAGCCTGAGTTATGGGGACAAGTGGCAGATGAAGTTCAACCCAGTAAAGTGTGAAGTGATTTGCTCTGAAAACCCAAATTTGAAGGCAGAATATAGGGTTAAAGGAAGAATTCCTAACAGTATGGAGAAACAGAAAGATCTTGGAATTTACATACATAAATCTCTTAAGTTGATAAAGTTGTTAAGAGAGTGTATGGATCTTTATTATTGGGGGACTGAGTTTGAGTGTGCGTGGCAGTGTGGCACCTCCATAAAACCCTGGTTAGACCACACATGAATATCTGGTCGCCTCATTATGTGCTGTGGAGGTTGGAGATACTGCAGAGGAAATTTACCAGGATGCTGCCTAGACTAGTGGGCATGCCTTATGAAGATACGTTGAATGAGCAAGGGTTTTTTTCTTTGGAGCAAAGGAGGATAAAAGATGACTTCATAGAGGTATACAATGGGCCAAAGGGCCTCTCCTGTCCTGCAATATTCCATGTTTTATGAGAATGAAGGGAGATTTGATGGAGGTGTACAAAATTATGAGGGTATAGAGAGAGTAAATGCAAGCAGCCTGGATGAGACTAATGCCATTGGCTGAGACTAGCACTAGAGTCCACAGGTTAAAAAATTGGGATACTTAAAAGGAACCTGAGGGGAAACATCTTCACTCTGAGAACGTTACGAGTGTGGAATGAGGGGCCAGCACAAGTGGTGGATGCAGGTTTGCAACATTTGAGAGAAGTTTGGATAAGTACATGGATGGGAAGGGTGTAGTGGGCTATTTTCCAGGTGCAGGTCAATGGGACTAGGTAGAATAATATCTCTGCATGGAGTAAATGGGCCAAAAGTGTGTTTCTGTCATGTAGTGCTCTATGACTCCAGAACTTTGAAGGAGCTGATTATTCAATGCTCATATTTTTTCATCCCAGTTAATTGATTTCTCTCAGCATATTCTACCATTCATTTCTCCTTAATAAATGTATTTGATTTGTTGTTTAACTCATCTATACTCTTTACTCCAATTATTCCATGAGCTATTAAGTTCGGGGTCTGACACCCTAAGCCAATAGGCTGGTCCTGGACTTATCTCCTGGCATAATTTACATATTATTATTTAATTATTCATGGTTTTATTACTATTTAATTATTTATGGTGCAACTGTAACGAAAACCGATTTCCCCCGGGATCAATAAAGTATGACTATGACTATATGCCTATGACTATGTTCCATATGTTCACTATTACCTGGATAAAGGGATTCCATTTAGAATTTTTAAAGTATGTCTTCATGACTGGAATGCCTAAATGTTTGAAGCATATGCAAGCAATAGCACCTATTTGTGGCCACAGTACAAAATACCAGTAGTTCATCAAATTTCTTTTTGATTTACATAAATCTGGTTAAATAGAGGTCCTCTCCAATAAAACATGTGCTTCAAACTCTCCGAGTACAGCATTAAAATTATACGTACCTCTGCACCATGGGTTGAAAAGTAGTATGAACTCTCCGAGTCTGTACTTCAAAATCTGACATCCTACGGGGTTCAGGAGGCTTAAAGTGTATCGTCCAATCTTGGCATTTGGTGGTGGGAATGCAATCAGGACCAACGTGGTTCCAGTGCTGGAAACAACAGCTCCACTCCACCTCCTTTGATCAATTGACCTTAATTGAAACATGCCTTTTGTTTGAAATACTCCTGAAGGTTTTGGCCCTAACATAGGATAGATAAAAAAGATACATAATAGCTGGATAGATTGTAACTGTATGGTGATAAATAAAAAAAAACTGTTTTCCAAAAAAATGTTTTCTCTTTTAAATGTGAACAAAATAAACTCATCATTTATATTCAAAAAGTAATTTTACAAAGACTTCTGTTTAATAAGACATAATCAGTTGGTGCAACCACCAGCTTCTGAGAGTCAAACAATATATCTTAGTTCTGAAAATAACTTACAATTGAGGAAAGTCAGTGATCCACACCTGATCTATTCTATGAGACCACAAGACCATCAGACATAGGAACAGAATTAGGGCATTTGGCCTATTGAGTCTGCTTTGCCATTCCATCACAGCTGATTTACTATCTCTTTCAATACTATTATCCTGCCTTCTCCCCATAACCGTTAATGCCCTGACTAACCAAGAACCTATCAACCTCCACTTTAAATATACTCAATGACTTGGCCTCTGCAACTATCTATGGCAATGAATTCCACAGATTTACCACCATCTGGCTAGAGATGTCCCCGCATTCTGAGGTTGTGCCCTCTGGTCCTAGACTCATGACAGAAAACATCCTCTCCATATCCACTCTGCCTAGGTCTTTAAATATTTGATAGGTTTCTATGAGATCATTCTTCTAAACTCCAGCAAATACCGCTGCAGACCCATCAAATGCCCCTCATACATTAATGCTTTCATTCTCGGAATTGT
Source organism: Mobula hypostoma (assembly GCF_963921235.1). Classification (NCBI taxonomy): domain Eukaryota; kingdom Metazoa; phylum Chordata; class Chondrichthyes; order Myliobatiformes; family Myliobatidae; genus Mobula; species Mobula hypostoma. Next base: position 219,251,633 of record NC_086098.1, on the reverse strand, counting down.
TCTTGTGAGCCTCATCTGGACACTCTCCAATGCCCGCATATCTTTTCTTAGATAAGGCACCCAAAATTGCTCACAAAACTCCATGTGGCCTCATAAAGCCTCAGCATTCCATCCTTACTCTAATATCTTAGTCCTCTCAAAATTAATGCTAATCTTGCATTTGCCTTCCTTACCACCAACTCAATCTGCAAATTGAACTTTAGGGAAGCCTACACAAGGACTCCCTAGTCCCTTTGCACCTCTGATTTTTGAATTTTCCTCCCATTTAGTAAACAGCGTGAGCCTTTATTCCTTCTACCAAAGACCATACACCTTCCTACACTATATTCCACCAGCCACTTCTCCTAATCTGTCTAAGTCCTTCTGCAGACTCCTTGCTTCCTGATTATGGCCCATCCCTCCACCTACCTTCGTATCATCTGCAAACATGGACACAAAGCCAGCAATTGCGACATCCAGATCATTCATATATAACATGAAAAGAAGCAGTCCCAATATAGACTCCTGTGGAACATCACTAGTGACCAGCAGCCTAAGAGAAAAGGGCCAGTTAGCCAATCTTCTAGTCATGCTAGTATCTTTCCTGTAATACCATGGGCTCTTATCTTGTTAAGCAGCCTCATGTGCAGCACGTTGTCGAAGACCTTCTGAAAATCCAAGTAATTGACATTCACTGATTCTCTTCTGTCTATCCTGCCTGTTATTTCTGCAAAGAATTCCAACAGAACTGTCAGGCAAGATTTCCTGTTAAGAAAACCATACTAACTTTGGCCTATTTATCATGTGCTTTCGAGTAGCTGAAATGGACTTAACACTTCCCAAACACTGAAGTTAGGCAAACTGGGCTATGATTTTCTTCTTTCTGCTTCCCTCCCTTCTTAAAGAGTGGTGTGACATTTGCAATTTTCCAGTCCTCCAGAAGCATTCCAGAACCTAGTGATTCTTAAAAGATCACTACTGATGTCTCAACAATCTCTTCAGCTATCTCTTTCAGAATCCTGGTGCTTAGAATAGCAACAACACTCACTTCTCCCCTCTGACATTCTCAAATTTCTGGCATATGACTAGTGTCTTCCACAGTAAAGACATACAAAATTTGTTCGCCATTACTGTGTCCCCCATTATTACCTCTCCAGTGTCATTTTCCAGCAGACCGATATTGACTCTCGCCTTTCTTTTACTCTTTATACAGTACTGTGCAAAAGTCTTCAGCACATTTATATACCTAAGGCTTTTGCACTGAACTGTATTTGTTAATGTGGATGTTGGGAGTGGCGAGGGTGGAGTCCTGTGGGATGGGTGTGGGACAGGTGGCACAGGAAGAGTGCCAGAAATGAGAGGTGGCATGGGTGTAGACACCCATGAGTCACCCTGAGACACCAGGCAAGGTGATTTTGTTTATTGATCATTACACAATATCTCTCTGGTGCTTCCCACTCCCTCCCCTCTCCCTTCCTCTTTTCCCAACCATGATTCCCCTCTCCTTGCCCTGTTCCCACCCTCAGTCCAGAATAGAGACCCATATCACAATCGGGTTAATCATCACTCACATAAGTCATGAAATTTTTTGTTTTGTTTTGCAACAGCAGTACAGTGCAATACATACAAATACTACAGTACTGTGCAAAAGTCTTAGGCACACTCACATGCTATGTATATGTGTCTAAGACTTCAGCCCTGTATTATTGATCTGAGAAAAAAACCTTTTTGTATCTTCCTTTATACTATTGGCTAGCTTACCTTCATATTTCAGCTTTACTCTCCTTATAGCTTTGTAAGTTGCCTTCTATTGGTTTTTAAAAGCTTCCCTGTCCTCTAACTTCCCACAAATTTTTGCTATATTATATGCCTTTTCTTCTCCTTTTATGCTGCTTTGACTTCTCTTGTCACCCATGGTTGCCTCATCGCCCCTTCAGAACACTTCATCTTTGGGATGTATCTATCTTGCGCCTTTTGAACTGCTGCAGAAACTCCAGTCATTGCTGTTTTGCCATCATTCCTGCCAGTGACCCTTCCAATCAAATTTGGCCAGCTCCTGTCTCTTGCCTCTGTAATTCCCTATACTCCATTGTAATAGAATAGGATCTCAGACCCGTCTCTGAGTCCTCGGTCTGTCAGTGTTGACCATGCGATATTGTGTCCTAGCTGTTTAGACACACAAGCCTGGGAAGTACAATATAGAAAGCAAGCACGTATTTGATGAACCCAAAGGAACGGCAGAGACCGATACAGTTTGGTACCAGCAGCGTTGCAGGAGTTGCCAGTCAGCATTGAACTCAACCTAGGACTGCCTTAGAGACTCCAGCTCTGGATTTTTCCCTCGAGGTTTATTCCTGAAGGCTTCAGGTTTGAGATCAATTTTCCTTCGCTTAGATGAGCTGCCAACCACGGCTGATGAGCCCCATCTGCCCGAAGCAACTGACTTTGAGGTTCCAGTAAATCCACCTTTCCCCTCTTCTCCTGTCAGTTCCATTGGGCTTAGTTGCTAAGCCACACATGAAGGCCAGGAGCTGGACTTGATTGTCAGAGGTTATAGGAAGCACACGCCATTGGGAGCATTTAATAGGTAGAGGGAGCTTGTCCCCATTACCACCCCTGGCTATAACAACCTTAAGGAACCATAATAACATCCTAAAATAGAAATTTATGGTTATATAATTAACTTGAGTCTTACAATCAATATTTATACCTAGTGTACAATTAAAGGCAGGAATTAATTTTATATCTTTCTTTTTCTCGATTTAGAATCTTGTTAATTCAACAAGAAGTGAAAAGTGGTACTTCCCAGCAGCAAGCATTTGTCATTAAGTCCCAAGGATAAACAAACAATCCACTTCAGGTGAGCTGTGTGACAGAAGTTAGAGGAAATGAAAGTGTTGGAATTTGCTGACTAAAGATGTAGCGAGAATTTTTACTGCACGCCTGATAAACCAGAGGGCATGAGTTTATGGCGAGGATTAAGAGGCTAAAAGTGATCTGTAAAACAAATAAAAATCATCCTGAACAACACACACAAAATGTTGGAGTAACTCAACAAGACATCTATGGAAGGGGAAGAAACAGCTGCATCTTTTCATCAGGACAGAAAAGGAAGGATAAGCAGCAAGAATAAGAAGGTGGGAGAAGGGGAAGGAATACAAGGTAGCAGGTAATGGGTGAGACCAGGTGAGGGAGAACGTTGGTGGGTGGGCGAGGGAGGATGAAGTAAAAACCTGGGATGAGATAGTTGGAAGTTGTAAAGGGCTGAAGAAGAAGGAATCTAATAGGATAGGACAGTGGACTGTGGAAGAAAGGGAAGGAGAAAGGGAAGAAGAGGGAGGTGATGGGCAGGTGAGGAGAAGAGAATGGTGAGAGAGTAACCAGTATGAGGAAGGAAAAAAGAAAGAAGGTGAGAGAGGAGAGAAATTATCATGAGTTAGAGAATTCAACGTTCATGCCACCAGGTTGGAGCCTACCCAGATGGATTATGAGGTGTTCCTCCTCCAACCAGAGTTCTACTCCATCATGACAGTAGAGGACATCATGAACAGGCATATCAGAATGGGAATAGGATGTTAAATTGAAATGGGTAGCCACCAGGAGATCCTGCATTTGATAGTGGACAGATAGAAGGTGTTTGACAAAGCAATCCCCCAATCTGTGTTGGGTATTATCGATGCGGAGGACCCTGCAGCAGGAACATTGGATGCAATAGATGATCCCAAAAGACTTGCAGGTGAAGCGTCACCTCACCTGGAATGACTGTTTGGGGCCCTAAATTGTGGTGAGGGAGGAGGTGTAAGAGCAGGTAGAAGTGTAGCACTTGTTACACTTGCAGGGAGTTACATCGAGGGTCATCCCTATGAAAAGTGGAATAGCGGTGAGGGAAAGATGTGCTTAGTGGTAGGATTCTGTTGGAATTATTAATTCAGGGAATTCGAAATAAAAAGCAATGCTTCTGACTGTGACTGTAACATCGAAACAGCGACTGTCTCCCCTGTCGCTGTGGAAGGAGCAATATCTGCCTTTCCCTTGTTAGTGAGAAAGAAACCCTGAGGGATTTCGAAATGTTGGAGTGAACAGTTAGTTTTTGATGTACTGTAGACCGTGGTCTGTCTTTGGGGCTTTGCTGTTGCTTGCCTGGTGGGAGCTGGGATTGCTGCTGCTCTGTGCTAGAATAAGTGGGGGGAGGGCGAGGGTTGATACTGCTTCTGTGTGGGAGGGGGTTAGGGAGCTCTGGGATTCTTAATATTTTTTCTGCCATTCATTCTTTGGTGTTTTTCTTCTGTTTCGAGGATGTCCGCAAAGAGTAAGAACTTCAGGTTGTAAATTGTATACATTCTCTGATATCACATGGAACCATTGGACTATTGAAATGGTGGAAGAGATGGAGAATGACATGTTGGATAGGAGAGGCTTGTGGAGTAAGAACAAAGTGAACTCTAGGGTTAGATTGAACTTGGAGAAGGTTAAAAGGTCACCGCAACATCTTGGGCTGAAGGGCTTTTCCTGTGCTGTATTGTTCTATGTTCTATCCTTGTTATGACAGAAGATGATGGGGTGAGGGCCCATGTGCGTGAAACCAAGAGATGCGATAAGGATACATCGATGGTAATGGAAGGGAAACAGTGATCTTTAAAAAAGAGGACATCTCAAATGTTCTAGAATGGAAGGCCTCTAAAAAAGAAGAGGGCAATCACCTGAGGGTGTTTGGAATTTAAAACACAATGGGTGGAGATGTGTATTCTCTCAACATTTAAGAAGTATCTTGAGGAACACTTGAATCACCAAGCAGTGAAAGACTATGGACAAAGTGCTAATAAATGGGATTAATATAGATCTCTCCTTAATGGCCAGCATGGACAAGGTGGGCCAAACAGCCTATTTCTGTACTGTACGAGTCCAACATGATAGGAATTATGACTTTTCTATACATCAGGTTGGATTGCCTGAGCTGTTGGAAATTGAGAATACAAAGATGAGTAGAGAATTCAAACCTGTTCCAAGTTATAATCCTATTTACTTTTGCTGCACATCCATTAAGAACATTACCTAACAAACACTGAGTGACTTGTCAGCATGGTTTAGTCTCTTTTAAGGAGAGAGAATTGATATTCTCATTTCTTTTTTGGATTCAATATTTCAGATTTCCACAGATCTTTTCCGTGACAATGTGATTCATGATTTCTTTCAGAGGAATGTTTTAGCCCTTAGTGAATTTATTATTGCAAAACTTAACAAGAATCAATGTCATCTCTGTGAATTTGGTATTGCTTACGTTGTTGAAGTACCACACTAAAGTCTATACTTTAATCTTAAATTGCAACCGTCCCTATTTTATTGATGACTAACTACCTGTCTCAGCAGTGAACAAAATATTGTTGTGGTCTATGATACATTCATCCTTGTTCACATGCACAGAGATTTGGAAGGTTTGTCCTCTCCTGATGATCAGTCGCTCGGTGGTGATCTCATCGGTCCTGTGCTGCTGGTTGTTCTTCTCACAATGAAAGTCGGCAGTGTAATTTACTTCAGCATCTGTAACAGAATCCACACCAGAAGGAAATTAAAAAGATAAGATTAAAGTGAACTACAATATATTCCATTTTACCTTTTGAGGAGAAAATACTGTATAATTTGATGATAGATTTTTGGGGGATATATTAGTTTTGGACTGAAGATTTATTGTCATCTTCTAGTTCACACAATGTTAGTGCTCAACAGTTAGAAGTGCTTCCTCGTAGAATGGTGGAAGTAAGAAAGCAGCATTTAGGAACATCTCTGAGAGTGGTTATGTGGCATAGTTGTCTTATTTGATATGTGGAAGGTTCTTCACTCCTCTAAATAATGTGCAATATCTTAGGTTTTTTTCTATTGAAAGGAACGGTACTTTTGGGTGATGTAATGATATAATTATTAATCCCGAGACTACTTCATCTACAGAAAGTTCTTCTGTTGCCACCTTTTTGAATGTGGGTGTGCTGACAGATTGAATCCACCCATTTCTTCTTCACTTTATTCTGCAATAAGGGAGAGTTCCTCTAAGGGAGTGGATAAAACAAACAGATTTGTACACTCAGGTAGTAACTTGATAATGTTCCAGATGTAAGTTTACAGAAGCTCATTCACTCGAGAGGATGTCAATTAAACATACTCACTTTAATGAATGAATCGGTTGTGACTGTAAGTCAATTAAACATACTCACTTTAATGAATGGATCAACTGTGATTCATGTGTATTCTGTAACAATTATCCATTACATCATGAACTTCAGAAAATGAATCAGTTGTTCTCACTAAACTAACAACAGAATGAGCAGATAACAGTCGCTTGGTCCTGGTCTGCCTTCAGTATCATGGCTAAACTGTTCCCCATCCATCTTTCCCTCTGATTTCTACATCCAGTTATTGTCTTGCATCCAGACATCCATGTACTCAATAAGTGAATATCCATATCCTTCATAGTTGAAGGTTAAAATGTTAACAGCCCTCTACATAAAGAACATTCACTTTCTCCTGATACAATGCTAACAGGAGATAACAGCCTGTGAATCCCTCTTTGAATTTTAGGTGTCTTTCTGAGATCACCCTTCTTCTTCTACGATTCAATGAAGACAGTCCTATTTCATTTCTCCTCTCAGAATAACCTGGTGAATCTGCACTGAACTGAGACCAGGACTGAGGTATCCTCATTCAAACATGGAGACCCAACCGCACTCTATTCTCAAAGTTCATTACATTTTCAGTAAATCTCTTTTTTGGCTCTAACTCCCTTATATATGTATTGTACATATTTGTGCGATAAGAAACATCTTTGTCTCTTATGAAGCAGCCAGTGAGAGTCTTTCTGTATTCCAGTACTCACTGTTTTTTCACTTTTCTAAATAAAACATTTTAGTATGCTTCCCACCAAAGTAAATAATCTCACTTCTGTCCACATAAAGTGCCATTGGCCACCATCTTGGTGATGACATGAACTGTCTATATATTCCCTTATGTGTCTTCAAAGGTTCAAAAGCTTCAAAGGTTCTCTAAATTGTCAAAGTATGTATCCGGAATACACTCTCAGATATGCCTTCTCCAGATAGCCATGTAATACAGAAAAAAAACAGGGGAGTCATTGAAAGAAGAGACATCAACCCTCCCCACATAAAAAAGAAACAGAAACAAAAACTCACAACCCCAACCACCACCCCCCAACTCCTCCCCTGCACACAAAACCAACAGATCGGCCAATCGTAAAATGATGACTGAAACTTCAAACCCCAAATCCTCAACCCCTCCCTCACACAAAATGTAACAAATCACCCACGAGGACATCAAAACCCAAGCCCCAAACCTCCAACCCGCTAATTAGCAACAAGAAAGAAAACACAAAACTGAAGGAGACCAATATAAACTACAGTCTACACCAATAATCACACAAATTCTCAGAATTTTGAAAATATTCTCCATCAATATCGAGGAGAGTAACAGCTCAAACCCAGTCCTTCCTTGGAGAGCGACTATCGACCCATGGCCTCCCGACTGCTGACGCGTGGCCCCTTCCACACTCGCCTGGACATTTCAATTTCCTCGACACTTGGATTGGTGAGAAATGAAGTCCATCATGTTTCTTGTCTTCACCTTGGGTCAGGTCTTGCTCGCCATCCTCTCCTGGAATTTTCTTGGGGACAGCAGAGTGCTAGCTCACTCGATTGAACTCCAAACTGTAAGTCACAGGCTCCAACAAGTTTCCGAAACACAATTAAGATAAAAAGAATGAGTAGAAGACGTACTCAACTTTTTCACTTTTCTACCTGGAAGTTGAGGCCTGAGGAATCATTGTTCGCTGGCGCCATCTTGACCGGAAGATGGCACCTCAAAGGTAAGAAGATGCCTCCTCAAAGGGGAGTAACCACTTAGTTCTCATCTGGATCTGGTGAATCCACACTGAACTGACTCCAGGGATGCAGTATCTTCCTTCAAACATGGATACCTAACTGCACGGTGTCCTCCAAATAATGTCTCAAAAGTCATCACTTTCCCACGAGCCTCTTTTTTCTGCTCTGACTTCCATACAATAAAGGCCAATGGGTCATCAGTATTCTACATTGCTTACTGCATGTGTATATATCCACTCTCAGTTTCTTATGAACCAGACGCCCAAGGTCTTTCTGCATCCCTGCATTTATGGTTTCTCACTTTTTAAAAGAATATATATTTTTTCCAGACTTTGTACTGACATTCATTCAAGCACATTTATTATCAAAGAATGCATAAATCATATGGCTTGAGATCTGTTTGCTTACAGGCAGCCGCAAAGCAAGAAACCAAAGAACCCAATTAAAAGAAGATCATAAAAGAGGGAAAAAACACACATCCTGCTAACAATGGAAGCAAATGGCAGCATTCTGAACCAGGTTGATTCCCTGGAGTAGCCGGACTAGGCCCAAGCCTACTCATATTAGACATCTCAGGTCATCATATTAGCGGGGCAAAAATGCTGCGAAACTGACAGAGATGACAGCTGCCACAGAGAGGAATGAACATTCCAAGACAGCGAGCAAAATTAGACGGACCCTCGCATCTGGTCCTGACGCTCGGGCTTTATAGTCTATCAGGGCCGGCATTGAAATTGTCCAAGTACCGTGTAGTGCCTTGCTCTAGGAACCAGACCCTGGCGTAGGGACTCACCTGGGCTGCACAGCCCAGAGCCGTTCTTGATCTCAGCAAATCAGTTTTGCGCTTGAAGCAACCTGAACTTGCACCCAGGTTGGGTGGACGGGCATCGAAACACTTCCGTGTTGACTCCTCTCCAAATCGTTCACTCCAGCTCTGTCTGCGACCCCATCTTGAACATGTTTCCCTCGGTTTTGCAATGTACCACACGGCCCATCCTTCGAATCAACATTGCCTCCGCTTGCTTCTTCATTGTTTGTGGTGATAGTTGACCACATTTTACTTCAGAAAAGGTGTTATTAGCAACAGTTTTAGTTCTATTTCTTGCCATCTGAATTACCAGTGAGCTGTTGCACAACTTCAGTCACACCACCTTAAACCAGACGTAATACCTCACTTCTGTCCACATGAAGCTCTATCTGCCTAATTCTTGCCAGTCAGTTGGACTGTCTCTACCCTTTTTCAAGCTCTATGTGTTCTCCTCAGTGGCAAGTTTCCATCTAGTTTTGTATGTTCAGCAAACTTGCATATACTAAACTCTTTCTTTAGTATATACATTGTGAATGGCTGTCGGTCTAGTGTTCCTTTTTTCACTTCACTAGCACCGATGGGCATTGAAATATGGTACAAGTAATTCTTTAAGTCTCTATTCCAGCAGGTGCCAGTCTTGATAAATATGAATTTAGCTCACAGACAGGACTCCCATTCTTTAGCATGTTTCTGCATCAAGGCCCCATTCCAGGTGAACTTATGCAGATTTTTTCAATTCGCAGCTAAAAGCATGCTAACACTTACAGTACAACAGTTTTGAGCCTCTGAGGTCGGAATCAGCAGAGTGATACTGTTGCACCTTTTAGAACATCAAAAAAAACCCACAAAATTCAATTTCCATCTGGTTAAGCCCCTGTAGATTCAGGAAATTTGCATGTAGATGCTTCTCTTATAAAAAGCACTTATTTGACATGATGGTGGTTTGCAAACCAATAAATCAAATTTTAAAAATCAACATTAGGTTTAAGAGTAATGGCATCTAGTGGCGGATTACAGTTGATTTTACTTGGTGTGTGGTGGCTGTGTGATGGTAACAGCTTTGATACGCTCTCTGCCCAATATGAGAGTTGAAATGATACAGGTCAGTCTGATTTTGATGATGATGAATTTCACACTGCTAGCAAATTCACCTTAGATTGGCTGTCCCAGTCCAAACCCAACAGCACTAAGTAGCTGGTTATTGAAATTGCAAACACGAGGAAATCTGCAGATGCTGGAATTTCAAGCAACACACATAAAAGTTGCTAGTGAACGCAGCAGGCCAGGCAGCATCTCTAGGAAGAGGTACAGTCGACGTTTTGGGCCGAGACTCTTCGTCAGGACTAACTGAAAGAAGAGCTAGTAAGAGATTTGAAAGTGGGAGGGGGAGGGGGAGATCCAAACACGTTCCAAGAAAGGATATATGGCTGTGATATGAATCAAAGGAATGACCTTCTGTCAGCTACAACTCAGACCCCTTGGTGTCCAAGGGGACACTTTGTCAGGCCCTTCTGATATATCCACTCTAATTTGCCTCAAGACAGCAACCATGCTGAACTCTGTAATTTGTATACAGTCCATGACGGAATGTTGCTTTGCCCCATTTCTATAGACTCCTTGTCTGGCTTCTGAACAAACACAAACGCAAGATATCCACCTGAGTCTCCCCCATCTCTTTTGGCTCCACCCTGATCACTGATGTGACCACTCTGATCTTCCAGAGGACCAATTTTGTCCCTTGCTATCCTTTGCTCTTACTATATTTGTACAAGCCCTTGGGGTTCTCCTTCATCTTGTCCTCTAGAGTAACTCTAAGTCTTTTTTTAGCCCTCCTGATTTCTTTCTTAAGTGTTCTCTTGCATTTCTTATACATCTCAAGTATCTCATTTGCTTTTTCTTGCCCATACCTGCTACGTACCACCTTCTTTTTCTTAACTAGGGCTTCAACAACTCCCGAAATCTAAGTTTCCTTAGAACTATTATCTTTGCCTTTTATTCTGATGGACACGTACAAACTTTGTACTACCAAAATTTCACTTACCAAGTACACCTTTGCCAGAACACAACCTGTTCCAACCTAGTCTTGCCAGATCCTTTCTGATACCATCAAAATTGGCTCCCTCCAATTTAGATTCTTAGCCCAAGGACTAGAACTTTGCTCCTCCATAATTACATTGAAACTAATGGCGTAATGAACACTACATCCAAAGTGCTCCCCTTCATATACACCTGTCACTTGTCCTATCCTTTGTTCCCTAATAGGAGATCCGGGATTGTGCCCTCTCAAGTTGGCACTTCTATAAATTGATTAATGAAACTTTCCTGAACACATTTGACAAACTCTATTTCATCCAGCCCTTTTGCAGTGTGGAAGTTTGAATGAATACATGAAAAGTTAAATTCACTTATTTTTACAACCTTGTTTTACTTGCAACTTTCTGCTGTATCTCTATAAATTTGATCTCCTAAGCCTTACTGATAATTAGATAGTCCATAATATAAACCCATTAACATAGTCATCCTTTTCTAATTCCTCATTTCCACCCAAATAGCCTCAGTTGATGAACACACCAGTTTGTCCTATCTGAGCACTGCAGTGTCATTTCACCCTTCTCCCTTTAATCCCTCCCACTCTGTCATGGCTAGAATAACAGAACTCCAGAACATAGAGCTGCTAGTCCTGCCCCTCATGCAATCAGGTGCGATTCATGGCCACAATGTCATAATTCCAGTGTGTATCCATGCTCCAAGCTCACGTGACTTACCAACTCAGAACATTATTCCCACCATGCTCAATCTTTTGTTTCCTGTCTTTGTATGTAGTCATAACAACATTTTTCCCCACAAACACTTCACTATCTGCCCTGGTACTCTGCTTCCCACTCCTCTACAACTCTGGTTTAATATCCACGGAGCAGAACACGTATAACTTCCTGCAAGGATATTAGTCCTCCTCCAGTTCAGGTGCAAACTGTCCTGCTGGCATGGGCCCTACCTGTCCTAGAAGACAGCCAAAAATGAAAAAAATATGACGCCTTCCCACCTGCACCATCTCCTCAGCCACGTTTTAAGCTGCATTATCATCTCAATCCTGAGATCACAACTCTGAAGGTCCTATCCTTTAACTAAATATCCAACGTCCTAAGCAGTCTTTACAGGACCTTGTTACCCTCCCTGCCTATATAATTGGAACCAATGTAGACCACATTCCATGACTGTTCACCCTGCCACTTAAGAATGCTTTGGACTTGATCTGATATGTCTTTGACCCTGGCACCTAGGAGGCAACACACCTTCCTGGAGTCTCGTTCTCATTCATAGAATTTCCTGTATATTCCCATAACCAATGAATCCCCTATCATTACTGCTCTCCTCTTCTCCCCACTTCCCTTCAGAGTTACAGAGTCAGTCTTAGTGCCAGAGACTTGGCCACTGTGGTTTTCCTCTGCTAGGCTGTCTTTCTCAACGGTATCTAAAGCGGTACACTTGTTTTGATGGAAATTGCCACAGGGGCACCCTGCACTAACTGCCTATCCCTCTTCCCTCTCCTGATGATCACCTAGTTACCTTTGTCCTGCACTCTATGTGTACCTACCTCTCTGTGTCTCCTGAAAATCAACCCCTCAGCCTCCAGAATGATTCAGAGTTCATCCAGCTCCAGCTCTAGCTTCCTAACATGGTTTGAAGGATTTGCAGCTGGAAGCACTTCTTGCAGGTATAGTAATCAGGGACACTAGATTTCAAATTTTCTGAATAACTTGTCCTTACTTGCTGTTCACATGACTGTTTTCTGTACCTTCCAGAACAGTCTACCCTGGGGTTCTTAGTGAAAAGACAAATGTCCAAATAAACAGCATCTACTGTCCTATCCTCAGCTACTTATTAGTTACCATTCAAAGAACTCAAAAAGACTCGACAAACACAACTTTGTAGTGTATGTACAGAGACAAGTCGATTCCTCCTAAACAGGCTCTGTCTACACAAATGTTGGTAAAACCTGTTGCTCAGAATTCCCTCCATAACCCCTCTCCTACTGGTGTCATGCTGACTGGCCTGTGTTTCCCTGACTTGCCCTTGCTACCCTTCTTATACAAAAGAACAACATTAACACCTTCCAATCTACAGGAAATTCACCAGAGGCTAATGATGAAGCAGGCCCTCTGCAATTTCTTCTCTTGCTTCTCACAAAGTCCAATGATACTGAGGGTTGGGCCCTCAGTATTTATCATTCTTGATGTACTGTAAGGCGGCAAAAGCCCCCTCCCTCGTCCTATGAATATCCTGAAAATCATCTCCAATTGTTTTTGTTATCTCTTGAGCAGTCATGATTTACTCTGCAGTAATCACTGAGGAGAAATAGTTTCACAAGACAAGACAAAGGAGCAGAAGTAGGCCATTCGGCCCATCAAGTCTGCTTTGCAGCTCCCCCATGAGCTAAACTATTCACCCATCTAGTTCCAATTTCTGGCTTTTTCCCCATATCCCTTGATACCCTGACTAATTAGATACCTGTCAATCTCCTCCTTAAACACCCTCAATGATCGGGCCGCCACAGCTGTGTGTGGCAACGAATTCCACAAATCCACGACCTTCCGGCTAAAAAATTTCTCCTCATCTCTGTTTTAACTGGGTACCCTCTAATTCTAAGACTATGGCCTCTTGTCCTGGACTCACCCACCAAGGGAAACAACCTTTCCACATCTACTCTGTCCAACCCTTTCAACATTCGAAATGTTTCTATGAGATCCCCTCTCATTCTTCTATACTCTAATGAATACAATCCAAGAGCAGACAAACACTCCTCATATGTTAGCCCCTGCATTCCAGGAATTATCCTCGTAAATCTTCTCTGAACTCTCTCCAACATCAGTACATCCTTTCTAAGATAAGGGGCCCAAAACTGCATACAGTATTCCAAATGAGGTTTCACTAATGCCCCATACAGCCTCATCAACACCTCCTTATTTAAAACAATTAGTTATTTAAAACAAAGCACCCATCCCCTGCTGCTCAAGAAAGAGACAGCCCTGCTGGTCTCTAAGGGGATCTACATTTTCCCTGGCCACCCATTTACTTTTACATATCTATCGAACCTCTTGGGTCGTAACCTCATCTGCCAGATCCATCTAATATCCTCTTTTAGTCATCCTGATTTCCCTGTTAAGGATATTCTTAATCTTTTTAAAGTTATCAAGGGATTCACTCACATATGATGTTCTAAACTCTGCGTATGCCTCTGTCTTTCTGTTGACCAAAGCCTGAATTATCTTGTTCACCAAGCTTTCCCAAACTTGCCATGTTTCCCCTCACCCTAATAGGAACCTGCAGCTCCTGGACTCTTGGTCTCACACGATTATTTGATAACATCCATGGATGGTCTCTCCTCCCTTTGTCCAGCAGGTATGACAGACAAATGCAAAATAGGGAAGAGGAAAATTACCTTGTTTGTCCTGAACTTGATAATTCATCTATGTTATTGAAGGGCTTTGCTCAGATAATCATAAAGATAGGGATGTACCAGAAATCCAAGGACTTTTAAAACAATGTGGGTTACATCAAAATTACTTTGATGAATACTAACCTTCAAGAGGTCAATCATTAGTAACTGTGAGGGGACATGAACTTGCTATCCAAAGGTTTCAGGGAGCAGTGAGGAGAAATATTTTTAATGAAGAAGAATGCTAAGAAATCCTGTTTGCTTTAGGTGCCTTTCAGAAATAATAATAGAAGTCAGAATTCATATGGGAAATACACCTGAAAATGTTATAGGAAAGTGCAGGTGGGATGGGATTGTGAATGGCTTTAAAAATTCGATCTAGTAAGATGAGTTGAATATGCTCTTTATATGTTAGCCAGTGGGTCTGAAATAAAGTTCCTGTATTTTCCATTGGCACACCTTCTCGTACATCAAGTCAAAAGTTCAAATATTTTCTATTCCTCAGGCATGGCTTGAATATAGTCACATTAGCAAATTTATTCTTTAAAAATAATACCTGATCATAGCAGTCTTGCCATTGCACCCATAAAGTTGTTAATTTTACTCAATGTTTTTTTAAACAAATCTTCTGTTTCTGCTCACACCGCAACCTCTACAGCCCCGACCCCCTGAAACAGAAAGCTCAACTCACATGCTGCCATGGTTCTGTCAATGAAGTGTTCCTCCTTCCTGTTGCTCTGTCTGTTTCACTGACTCCTGACAAGTTTTTGTCCAGGTGTACACTGTCAGCACGTTGCGATTGGTTGCAAAGTTTCTGCAAGCTGACTTTCCCTGTTAAATAGCCGTACCAAATGTTGCCCAACCTGTTTTGCCTACATTCAAGAATGACATATCCAGTGACAGCATAATGATTCATGTTAAACTCTTTTAATCAAGAACAAGAGTGGGCAAAGCTGAACTGGGGCGTACAATTCCTGACCTGTTGATATTCTCCTAATTGTATCGTTAAATGCTTCTCTTTGCATTTGTATCTGCTTAGTTCTTTGCCCAGTAATCCAGCAGAGATTTGTGCTCTGATGTCAAACAATCTGTAGTGCTAAATGGAAAAGGTTGTGCTTCCTAGCATTCAGACACAGGACGCCCCAGGCTTGGTCTTGAATTGGACCCTTGGATACAATGTCAACCCCTTTTTTTCTTGTTTATTTGTTTGTTCTGTTTCTCTTTCCATTGTAAGTGTGAATGCAGGCATGATTTTGTTCACCTCAACTAGACTTTGTCATAGAATGGAACGTCACAGAGACAGGCCCGTTGTCCCATCACGTCTGTGCCAACCCTTCTGCTTCTCAACACCAGTCCCATTTGCTGTTTCCTTCCACGCCCCATCTATTTATCTGCCTGTCTGAATCCCTCTTAAATGCAGTAATTGTACTGAAGTTTCAGGTTTCTAATGAAGTATAGTCACTGTCTTGCCTTCTTTATAACTGTATTGATATGTTGGGACCAAGTTAGATCCTCAGAGATCTTTTAATTTATTGATTCCATCAGTCACATTCAACCATTCACTCTCTTTTCAAAGGACACAGTGATGCTTCAGCCTCAATTCTTAAACTGAATTCCACAGTAACTTTTTCTCAGCTAAGATATTTTATAGTGTAGAGGGCATTGTAATTATATTATTCATATAATATTCAGTTGTGATTAAGACGTAGCAGAGAGTTTAATTTATTGATTATTACATTGTTATGAGTGTAAAATAGGGAGTGATTATAAAAACCTTAGAAAGTACACGGTATGGATGCAGTGGTCCCCAACCACCGGGCCGTGGACTGGTACCGGGCTGCAAAGCATGTGCTACCAGGCCACGAGGAAACGATATGACTTGGCGATGTGAAACAATATGAGTCAACTGCACCTTTCCTCATTCCCTCTCATGCCCACTGTTGAACTTGAACACACTCCCCCACTTCGGCTGGTCCGCAAGAATATTGTCAATATTAAACTGGTCTGCGGTGCGAGAAAGGTTGGGGACCCCTGGACTAGAGAAACTAGTAAATGAATGCAAAATAGAACGGTCCCTCTGTTCAGGAGATGAAATTATAAATTTGGTCAAAAAGTCCTAAATGAAATGGAGTATGAACATTATCTTACAGAGGAATGGAATCCAGTCTGTTTGGACTTGGAGGACAAATTTCTGATTGGAAAAGACAATAAGATGAAACTCTTATTCATACCTCATTGCATACTTCTTGCTCTGGGAAGCCATGGGACATGTGTAGCAACATTGGATCAAGAGCCATGTTTACTTAATAAAGCATAGGCAAATCTTGGCTCAACAGATGAAATCCACAAAGATACTGATACAGTTCTAACTTCCCTTAGTGTTGGTTGGAGGGATCCACTTTACTTGGCCTACTGTCAGAGAGTGGGATGGTCATTTTTCTCCAGGAGGGAGTGGGATCTTTGAATTTTCATTGCTACTGATTAAAACCACTGAACAGTGAAAAATCACCGATTTTTCCAGCATATGGTTGCTGCTGATGTTCTTGGCACCTGCCCAAATTAACAAAGATTGGAATCAGAATGAGAATAAGGTTTAATATTACTGGCATGGGCTGTGAAATTCGTTGTTTTGAAGGATAGTGCCATCTGACATCACCATCATCTGTATTATTGCCACTTACATTTACCCTTCACCCACTCCTTCAACCACCTAACCCACTCCTTCCCAATCATTTCCTGACAATCCTTCTTCATTAATTGACTCAACTCCTCCTTCCATTTGTTGCCTGACTTCACCACCTATGCCTGCTGAATGGGGGAACCTTCCATTATCACTGATCGCTCACCTGGTTGAAATGCATCCAAGGTCATTACTGACCATTTTCCATCATTGGAGCACCAACACCAACACCAACATGACTTTTTTATGTCACCTTGCGCGGCTTCACCTGCTCAAAGGATGTTCTGATGTTCTCCGAGATAGAGATCACAAGATCACTTGATGCTGCAAGGATTTGCGCAGGTGTGGTTTTATTCACCCTTTCGAAGCATGCATAAAGGCGTTGAGCTCATCTGGGAGAGAAGAATGATAACCATTCACGATGTTAGGTTTTGTAAGAAGTAATAGCCTGAAATCCCTGCCAGAGCTGACGTGCATCTGATTCCATCTCTAATCTCAATTGGATTTGTTTTCTCACTCTTAAAAGAGCCTTCCATACATCGTACCTGGACTTCTTGTACTGCACTGGATCTTTGCTCTTCACTGCCACAGATCTAGCCCTCAGCAGTCAACAGATCTCCTAGCTCATCCATGGCTTCTAGTTTGGATACATCTGGCGTGTTCTCAAAGGCACAGACTCATCCACACAGGTCCTGATGAAATCAGCGACAATTGTGGCATATTCATTCCGATTTGAAGGTGAATGCCTGAATGTTGTCCAGTCCACTGACTCAAAGCAGTCCAGCCAGCACTCCTCCGCTTCCCTTGATCATACCTTCTCGGTCCTCACCACTGGTGCTGATGCTTAGTCTTTGTGTGCCTGGATCAGACTACAGCCAGGTAATCTGACATTCCACAGTGTGGGTGTGGGATGGTACGGTAAGTGGTCTTGATGGTGGTGTTACAGTGGTCAGGTGTGTTGGCTCCTCTGGTTCCACAGGTGATATGTTGGTGGTAGTTGTCCTTCAAGTTGGCCTGGGGGAAATCCTCCACAAGGATGGGGAAAACATCAGGTGTGCTGTTTTGTGATTGATGATCACCTATATGATTTTTTTGGAGACTGTAAATAAGAATTTCCAAGGTCCAACTTTAAACTAATAATTGTAAGTAGGTGTTCATTATAATAGAGTCATGTTAGCACATACTGCACGACAGAGTGACTGTTTCCACTGCCAGGAATGTAGGATAGAGTCACATAAACCCACTTAGATGAGTGTTTGTCTTCAAGAATATACCAAACGTATCCAAACCAGAAGTCCTGGATGAACCAGCAGATTCACAATCTGCTGAGACTAAGATCTGTGGCATTTAATTCCAGCAAACTCAAACCCTACAAGAAGTTGTACAACCTTCGGAAGGTTATCATGAGAGTGAAAACAGCAATTTAATAGGAAGATTGAGACACAGTTGAATGTACAACAGTTGTTTGCACTCTATTACTTCCTATAAACTGAAACCTAACTGCATACATGTTCGTGGTGCTTCACTCTCTGATGAACTCAACAACATTGATGCATGCTTTGAAAGGGAGAATAAACTACAGCTGAGCGAATCCCCAGCTCTGTGTTCTGTCTCAAAGTTGACGCCAGAACATCCTTCAAGAGGATGAATCCTGAAGTGTACCTGGTAGAGTAATGAAAACTTGTACCAACTAGCTGTCTGCAGTGTTCAAGGTCACCTTAAACCTTTCACTGTTGCAGTCCAGAGGTCCCTATCTGTTTCAAAAGGGCATTAATCATGCCGGTGTCCAAAAGCAGCAGGACGAGCTACCTCAATAACAATCATCAGGTATCACTCCCATTGACTCTGATTAAGTGCTTAGAGATGTTAGTCACAACTGGAATTAACTCC
Source organism: Mobula hypostoma (assembly GCF_963921235.1). NCBI lineage: Eukaryota > Metazoa > Chordata > Chondrichthyes > Myliobatiformes > Myliobatidae > Mobula > Mobula hypostoma. The sequence goes on along the minus strand of NC_086098.1, from coordinate 219,232,956 downwards.
TGCCTGAGAAAGGACCTGGAGCCACTGCAACTTAATTTAACAGTTTCATTTAGTTTCAGAGAAATGTTTACAACATACATCCTGAAATTCTTTTTCTTCACAGACATTCATGAAAATGGAAGAGTGCCCCAAACAATGAATGACAGTAAAAACATTGGAACCTCAAAGCTCCCCCTCTCATGCACAAACAACAGCGAAGCAATGCCCCTCCCTCAAAATAGCATCAACCCTCCACCCATCAAGCATGCAATAGCAAAGTCCCAAATAAAGAACATGAGCTGCAGTACCACAGAAACTAATCATTCACCCCACAATTTGACATACCTCAGACTCTCTCACTCTCCCTAATAAAGGGAAAAAGCGGTGTTCCCTTTCACAGCGAGTGGGGTGACATAACAAAACAACCTGTTGACTTACGGTGTTAAAAGTCTGTCACGCCACTTTTTTATCCTCGAGTACTGCGACTTGGGAATCGGCAACAGGAGAGAGGGTGAGAGGAAGAGGAAGAGAGGGGGAGAGGGAGAGAGAGAGAGAGAGAGAGACCATGCTGAGGACACAGCCTCTGGCAGCTGATCCTGATGTTCTGTTCTCTCCTGTGACTTTTCAGTGGCACCAGCTTAAATCAGTCCGTCCACAAGGCTGTGAAATCTTGGAACCCCAAAGGTATGCTCATCTTCCAGGCTGCGTCCTTGGGATATTGAAAAGCAGCGAGACATGAGCCCCCGGGTGCGGGTCCCACCAGCGAAAAGAACCAAAGTCTGAGCGTAACTCCAGGTCAGAGTCTTCAACAGAACCCCATCCACCCTGAAAAGGATAAAGAGAGGCTTCAAAGGTAGAAATTAAGCTATTTTCTCAGGTGAACGTGTAGTTACAATTTAGCGCCATCATGATTTTGCCTTCTTACCTACCATCACAATGAGTCCACAGTGGAGACAACCTCACTGGCTCTCCACTTGGCTTTGGAGCAGTTGGATAACAGCAATATGTGTCAGAGTGCTGTTTATCATTTACAGCTCAGTGTTCGACACCGTCATCTCCTCATTACTAATCAACAAGCTTTAAAACCTGGGTCTCTGTGCCCCCCTCTGCAACTGAATCCTTATTGTGAGACCACTGTCAGTGCAGATCAGAAATAACATCACCTCCTCACTGATAATCAATCCTTGTGCATGCCAAGAATGCATGCTTAGTCCACTGCTCTATCCTTTCTACCCCCAAGACTGTGTGCCCAAGCACGCTCAAATGCCATTATGTATTCACCAATGACACCACAGTTGTTGACAGAATCTCAGGTGCCAGTGAGGAGGTGTACAGAAACAAGATTGACTGATTAAAAGGTGTCACAATAATGCACTCAATGTCAAGACCAAAAGGTCGATTATGGACTTCAGGGAGGAGATGTTGGGGATCACACATCAGACCTCATTGTGGGGTCAGTGATCATCTTCAGGTTCCTGGGCCTAACACATTGATGCAGTCATGAAGAAGGCATGCCAATGGGAATTTGAGGAGAGTTTGTGCAATGTGTAATTTTGGTTTGTGCAGCAAATGAATAAACACCAAAAACAATCTTAAGCCAGTATGTTCACCTTGTATAAAACCAGTGCTAGATTTGTTAAATATAGCTCAACTATAATGACTAATTTGGATAAACTCACAAACCCAAGGTAATTAATGATGATAAACTAAATGGTCTTCAGTTTCTCCCTTCTTTGCTTCTTGAAGAATAGTGACATTTAAAATATTCCAATTTAAAGACAAATTTTTAAAATATAGATAAACTGTTGAATTTTATGGCTAATACAGCCATAATTTTCCACTTTCTTCATAAAATCTATTTGATAATAATTGGCTTGATAAGAGTTTTACACAACCAACTACAACACACAGTCTCAAAACAACACTTTATTTATTTGAGGATATAGCATGGTATAGGTTTTTGGAATTGGTTGTTGACTTCAGAAGGAGTAGCGGACTGCACAGCCCCATTTACATCGGTGGTGCGCAAGTGGAACAGGTCAAAAGCTTTAAGTTCCTCAGGGTCAATATCACAAATGACCTGACTTGGTCCAACTGAGCAGAGTCCACTGCCAAGAAGGCCCACCAGCGCCTTTACTTCCTGAGAAAGCTAAAGAAATTTTGCCTGTCCCCTAAAACCCTCACTAATTTTTATAGATGCATCGTAGAAAGCATTCTTCTAGGGTATATCACAACCTGGTATGGAAGTTGTCCTGTCCAAGACTGGAAGAAGCTGCAGAAGATCGTGAACACAGCCCAGCACATCACACAAACCAACCTTCCGTCCTTGGACTCACTTTACACCGCACACTGTCGGAGCACTGCTGCCAGGATAATTAAGGACACAACCCATCCAGCCAACACACTTTTCGTCCCTCTTCCCTCCCGGAGAAGGCTCAGGATCTTGAAGACTCATACGGCCAGATTTGGGAACAGCTTCTTTCCATCTGTGATAAGATTGCTGAACGGATCCTGACCCGGATCTGGGCCGTACCCTCCAAATATCCGGACCTGCCTCTCGGTTTTTTGCACTACCTTACTTTCCCTTTTCTATCTTCTATTTATGATTTATAATTTACATTTTTACTATTTACTATCGATTTGTACTCCAGGGAGCGCAAAGCGCAGAATCAAATATTGCTGTGATGATTGTATGCTCTCGTATCAGTTGTTTGGCGACAATAAAGTAAAGTATAAAGTAAAAGGCCCTTCTGGCCTAATGAGCTCACAGCTGCCCAGTTACATCATGTGACCGATTAACCTCCAGATTTGTATGTCATTGGAATGTGAGAGGAAACCAGAGCATTCAGAGCAGACCCACGCGGTCACTGGGAGAACGTCCAAACTCCTCACAGACAATAGCAGAATTCAACATGGGCCACCTGCTTTGTAATAGCATTACACTAACATCACTGTCAAAACTTTCCAACATTTCTCAACTCATGGGGAATGCGCTGAGGACTTGCATTTCAACAGTGATGCTCCACATAGGAACAGGAATGAGCCAATTAGCTTTTTGATTCTGTTCTGGCATTCAACAAAATTAAAGCTGATCTGTATGTGTGATTTACTTAACAATTTAGAACATAGAACATAGAATAGTACAGCACATTACAGTCCCTTCGGCCCACAATGTTGTGCTGACCCTCAAACCCTGCCTCCCATATAAGCCCCACCTTAAATTCCTCCATATACCTGTCTAGTAGTCTCCTCAACTTCACTAGTGTATCTGCCTCCACCACTGACTCAGGCAGTGCATTCTATGCACCAACCACTCCCTGAGTAAAAAACCTTCCTCTAATATCCCCCTTGAACTTCCCACCCCTTACCTTAAAGCCATGTCCTCTTGTATTGAGCAGTGGTGCCCTGGGGAAGAGGCGCTGGCTATCCACTCTATCTATTCCCCTTATTATCTTGTACACCTCAACCATTTCTCCTCTCAGCCTCCTTCTCTCCAAAGAGTAAAGCCCTAGCTCCCTTAATCTCTGATCATAATGCATACTCTCTAAATCAGGCAGCATCCTGGTAAATCTTCTCTGTACCCTTTCCAATGCTTCCACATCCTTCCTATAGTGAGGCGACCAGAACTGGACACAGTACTCCAAGTGTGGCCTAACCAGAGTTTTATAGAGCTGCATCATTACATCGCGACTCTTAAACTCTATCCCACGACTTATGAAAGCTAACATAAGCTTTCTTAACTACCCTATCTACCTGTGAGGCAACTTTCAGGGATCTGTGGACATGTACCCCCAGATCCCGCTGCTCCTCCACACTACCAAGTATCCTGCCATTTACTTTGTACTCTGCCTTGGAGTTTGTCCTTCCAAAGTGTACCACCTCACACTTCTCCGGGTTGAACTCTATCTGCCACTTCTCAGCCCACTTCTGCATCCTATCAATATCTCCCTGCAATCTTTGACAATCCTCTACACTATCTACAACACCACCAAACTCTGTGTCATCTGCAAACTTGCCAACCCACCCTTCTACTCCCACACCAGGTCGTTAATAAAAATCACGAAAAGTAGAGGTTCCAGAACAGATCCTTGTGGGACACCACTAGTCACATCCCTCCAATCTTAATGTACTCCCTCCACCATGACCCTCTGCCTTCTGCAGGCAAGCCAATTCTGAATCCACCTGGTCAAACTTCCCTGGATCCCATGCCTTCTGACTTTCTGAATAAGCCTAACATGTGGAACCCTGTCAAATGCCTTACTAAAATCCATGTAGATCACATCTACTGCACTACCCTCATCTATATGCCAGGTCACCTCCTCAAAGAACTCTATCAGGCTCGTTAGACACGATCTGCCCTTCACAAAGACTGTCCCTGATAAGACCTTGATTCTCTAAATGCCCAGAGATCCTACCTCTAAGAATCTTTTCCAGCAGCTTTCCCACCACAGATGTAAAGCTCACTGGTCTATAATTACCCGGACTATCCCTACTACCTTTTTTGAACAAGGTGACAACATTCGCCTCCCTCCAAACCTTCGCTACCATTCCTGTGGACAAAAAGGACATAAGGATCCTAGCCAGAGGCGCAGCAATCTCTTCCCTCACCTCATGGAGCAGCCTGGCAAATATTCCGTCAGGCCCCGGGGACTTATCCGTCCTAATGTATTTTAACAACTCCAACACCTCCTCTCCCTTAATATCTACATGCTCTAGAACATCAATCTCACTCATATTGTCCTCACCATCATCAAGTTCCCTCTCATTGGTGAATACCGAAGAAAAGTATTCATTGAGGACCTCACTCACTTCCACAGCCTCCAGGCACATCTTCCCACCTTAAACTCTAATTGGTCCTACCTTCACTCCTGTCATCTTTTTGTTCTTCACATAATTGAAGAACGCCTTGGGGTTTTCCTTTACTCTACTCGCCAAGGCCTTCTCATGCCCCCTTCTTGCTCTTCTCAGCCCCTTCTTAAGTTCCTTTCTTGCTATCCTATATTCCTCAATAGACCCATCTGATCCTTGCTTCCTAAACCTCATGTATGCTGCCTTCTTCCACCTGACTAGATTTTCTACCTCACTTGTCACCCATGGTTCCTTCACCCTACTATTCTTTATCTTCCTCACCAGGACAAATTTATCCCTAACATCCTGCAAGAGATTCCTAAACATCGACCACATGTCCATAGTACATTTTCCTGCAAAAACATCATCCCAATTCACACCCGCAAGTTCTAGCCTTATAGCCTCATAATTTGCCTTTCCCCAATTAAAAATTTTCCTGTCCTCTCTGATTCTATCCTTTTCCATGATAATGCTAAAGGCCAGGGAGCGGTGGTCACTGTCCCCCAGATGCTCACCCACTGAGAGATCTGTGACCTGACCTGTTTCGTTACCTAATACTAGATCTAGTATGGCATTCCCCCTAGTCGGCCTGTCCACATACTGTGACAGGAATCCGTCCTGGACACACTTAACAAACTCTGCCCCATCTAAACCCTTGGAACTAATCAGGTGCCAATCAATATTAGGGAAGTTAAAGTCACCCATGATAACAACCCTGTTATTTTTGCACCTTTCCAAAATCTGCCTCTCAATCTGCTCCTCGGTATCTCTGCTGCTACCGGGGGCCTATAAAATACTCCCAATAGAGTAGCTGCTCCCTTCCTGTTCCTGACTTCCACCCATATTGACTCAAAAGAAGATCCTGCTACATTACCCACCCTTTCCGTAGCTGTAGTAGTATCCCTGATCATTAATGCCACCCCTCCCCCCTCCCCCCCCCATTCCTTTTAAAGCACTGAAATCCAGGAATATTGAGACTCCATTCCTGCCCTGGTGCCAGCCAAGTCTCTGTAATGGCCACTACATCATAATTCCATGTATGTATCCAAGCTCTCAGTTCATCACCTTTGTTCCTGATGCTTCTTGCATTGAAGTACACACACTTCAGCCCTTCTGCCTTACTGTCTTTACAGCCTTTATTCTGCTTCTCTTTCTTCAAAGCACAAAAATGTTCACAACATATTCAGACATTTACTGAATTTGAACAAAGAATCACTGCAACTGATGGGAATCTAAAATAAAATAAAAGATGAAGTCCACCTACCCACTTAACTCAATGAAGCCCGCTTTCACTGAAGCCTGAATGAGTCAAAGCCTGTGGCTTCTACTCTCTCCACTGGCCCACTCCCGACAATGGCTGCTCTGCTTATCCCTTCTGTACCCTTATTCAGTTCGTCAAACTCAGCTGCCGCCAATGGACTAACACCTGGAAGCTCTCATTTTACATAACTGCCTCTGACCTGTGAGAAGCACTCCTCCGTCGGGCTCAATTGCCGCCACTGATAGGCCCCGCACAATCTGCAAAGTATAATTCTGGAAAGTTCTGGAAGTTTCTTTGCTCTGCATTAAGTGAATAATTGTTTTCTCTTGGTTAATTTGGTACTGCAGGATTTGAATATGTATTTTTCTTATTGATTGTCTCTTATATATAGATCTAGAGTAATAGAAAACTACAGCACAGAAACAAGCCCTTCAGCCCATCTTGTCTGTGCTGAACAATTTAAAGCGCCTGGTCCCATTGATCTGCACCCAGACCAGAGACCTCCATACCCCTCGCATCCATGTACCTATCCAAACTTCTCATAAAATTCGAAATTGAAATTGCATCCACTACTGTGATGGCAGCTCATTCCACACTCTCACCATCCTCTGAGTGAAGAAGTTTCCCTTTCTGATCCCCTGAAACATTTCAGCTTTCACCCTTAACCCATGACCACTAGTTGTAGCTTCACCCAACCTCAGTGGAAAAAGCCTGCTTGTATTTACCCTATCTATACCCCTCATAATTTTTCATACCTGTATCAAATCTCCCCTCACTCTTCTATGCTCTGGAGAATAACGTTATAACCCTATTAACCTTTCTTTATAACTCAGGTCCTCCAGTCCCAGCAGCATCCTTGTAACTTTTCTCTGTATCCTTTCAATCTTATTTACATCTTTCCTGTAGGTAGGTGACCAAAACTGCACACAATGCTCAAAATTTGGCTTCACCAACGAGTTATACAACTTCAACATAACATCCCAACTCCTATACACAATACCTTTATCTATTTGAATGGAATGTTTCTTTATCTCTGGGTATTAAATAACTAAACAGAAAGCAGCTGCATCTTTACTCTTAGCATTCTCTATCACTGTTCTGTTCCTCTTTTCTTTGTTCTATCAACTTTAATAAAAATAGAACAACTGCCTCATTGGCTTAGATATTGGCTTCATGGCAGAAGCCAGAGAGTGGTAGCAGATGGCTGTCTCTCTGACTGGAGGCCTGTGATTAGCGGTGTGCCACAGGGATCGGTATTGGTTCTGTTGCTGTTTGTCACCTATGTCAATGACCTGGATGATAATTTGGTAAAATGGACCAGCATTTTGAAAATAACATCAAGATTAGCAGGTAGTGGATAGTGACCAAAACTATCAAAGCTTGCAGCAGGATCTGGACCAGCTGAAAAATGGGTTGAAAAATGTCGGAAGGAATTTAATGCAGACAAGTGTGAGACTTAGCACTTTTGGAGGATAAAGCAGGGTAGGACAAACACAGTGAATGGTAACGCACTGAGGTGCATTGTAGAAGAGAGGGATCTGGGAATACAGATCCATAATTCCTTGAAAATGGTGTCACAGTTTGATAGGGTTGTAAAGTAAGCATTTGACACATTGGTTTTCATATATCAATATATTGAGTACAAGAATTGGGATGTTATGTTGAAGTTGTTTATGATGTTGGTGAGGCTTAATTTGGAGCAGTGTGTGCAGTATGCAGTTTTGGTCATCTACCTACAGGAAAGATGTCAATAAGATTGATGGACTGAAAATAAATTTTACAAGGACGTTTCCAAGACTGGGTTACAGAGAAAGGTTGAACAGGTTAGGACTTTACTCCTAAGAGTGTAGAAGAATGAGGGGAGATTTGATAGAGCTATACAAAACCATGTGTGGTATAAATAGTATAATTAAAAGCTGGCCTTTTTCACTGAGGCAGGGAGATAATAGAATTAGGATAGTGGAATAAGGGTGAAAGGTGAAATGTTAAGGGAAACATGAGGGGGAATTTCATCACCCAGAGGGTGGTGATAGCGTGGAACAAGCTGCAAGTGGAAGTGCTGGATTTGCTTTCGATTTCAACAGAAATTTAAAGAAATTTCGATGGCTACCTAGATGGGAGGGCTATGGTCTGGTTGCAGGTCATTGGAACTAGGCAGATAAATAGTTCAGCGTGGACCAGATGGGCCAAAAGGCCTGTTTTTGTGCTGTCATGCTCTATGACTTTATGACTCTATATCTATAGAATTCCTTGGGCTTTACCTTAACCTTATCTGCCAGATCCATCTCATTTCCTCTTTGCTTATCTGTTTATTCTCTCTCATAAGAGTTGAAAGAATTTTATCTTTTTAATATCATCAAGTAATTCACTTATCTTCAACCTCCTAAAGGCAGTATATTTTTTCTTTTTCTTAAGTAGAGCCCCAGTAACCCTTGTTGGCCAGTTTTCCCTTGCCAAGTTTTGCCAAGACTTGCCAAGTTTAATTTTCATTCTAATAGGAACATATTGCTATTATCTCACTCTGCCTCCTCTGTTACTTCCCCTGCCTCTTTCCCCAAGAGAAGGTCTAGTATTGCATCTTCCTAAGTCAGTTCTTCTATATATTAACACAGGAGACCTTCCGAGACATTTCACGTGTTCCACATTACCCAGTCCCTTAACACCCTTGGTAACCCAGTCAATGCAGAGGGAATTAAAATATCCTAATTATGTAACCCTGTTATTCTTAGAATTATGAGGAATGTCTCTACACATATGTTTCTCACTTCCTGATGATAATTCAGGGATTTATAATACAGGCCCATGAGAGTGACACTCCCCTTCCTGTTTCTATATCCTACCCATTTGACCTCACTGAGCAATCTTTAGAATATCATTTCTAAGTGTTGCTGTTACATCCTCTTTTTATTAAAAAGGCCACACCCCCTCCTCACTTGCTTGTAGCTCTACGATGCCTGTGGCATCTGTATCCTGGAGCACTGAGCGGTCAGTCCTTCCCTTCACTCAGCCATATTTCTATTATAATAAAAACACCCCTGTCCCCACATCCAATTTGCACTCTGCGTTACCTGTTGACCACTGAGCATTGAAATAATGCAGTTTACCCCAGTATTTCTTTCCTCCCTTTACTATGCCCTCCAGTTGCTCTTGCAGGGTTACTACTTTAACCTTTAAATTGCTTCTGCTCAGAGTCCCACCCCTGTGCAAATCCAGTTTAAATCCTCCAGTGTAGCACCAGGCAGGCTTCTCTGTAAGGATATTAGTTCCTCTCTCGTTCAAGTGCAATCCCTCTCACTTGTACCATCTACCACTTCCAATGGTCCAAGAATCTCTGAATCGCTTCCCCTGCATCAGTCCTTCAGCCACAAATGCAGCTGACCTATCTTTGCAGCACCCGAACTGCAAGAGGGTTTGAATACTTGTAATGTGCAGCCTTGATAACTGGAAAACTGTGTAGAGGTGTGGTCTCCTTGCCTGTGGTAGGACATATTTGCAACAGAGGGTTGCTGCAAAGATTTATCACATTGATTACCTGTATAACAGGTGATTTCACTCTGAGAGATAAGCAAACTGGACTTCTATTGTCTAAAGTTTAGAAGAATGGAAGATGATTTCACAAAATTCTCACATAGTTTTACAGAATGGAAGTGGGGTAAATGATTCTCTTGGCTGTTGTGTTTCATAGAATTATAGAGTCATAGAAGACTACAGCACAGAAACGCAGAAGTGATTTCTTTGGTTCATGTAGTCTGATCCAAACCGTTAATCTGTCTAGTCCCATCAAACTGCACTGAGACCATAGCCCTCCATACCCCTCTCATATGTACCTATCTCTTCATTGTTGAAATTGACCCCATTTCCACCACTTGCGCTGGCAGCTTGTTCCACACACTCACAACCATCTGAGTGAAGAAGATTCCCCTCATGCTCCACTTAAACATTTCACTTTTCACCCTTAACCCATGACCTCCAGTTGTAGTTTCAGCCAACCTCAGTGGGAAAAGCGTGCTTGCATTTATCCAATCTATACCCATCATAATTTTGTATATCTCTATCAAATCTCCCCTTAATCTTCTATGTACTAGAGAATAAAGACTTAACTTATTGAACCTTTCCCTACAACTCTGGTCTTCCAGTCCTGGCAGTATCCTAGTAAATTTTCTCCGTACGCTTTCAACCTTAAAGAACACAAAGGAATCAAGAAAATAGCCAGCATTCCCTTCGTTTACTAGAGACACTATACCGCTTAATTAGGGTAAGAATCTGTTGCTGAACATTTCCTAACTAATGTCAGTCAAGTGCATGTCATGCGGCCGTTAAACACACTTTGACTGAAGAATTTTTAAAAAGTGTCACTGTGTGTTTGTGTTCAAAAAGGACTGATTTTTGTCACTGATAGTTGACGAGTAATTAAAAAAAAACACAATTTGGAATTGTTTTTCTCACTGTGGTTTCAAGCATTCAAGCTTGGAGATGCCACAAACAGCCGGGAGTGAAAATGAAGCGATTACACTAGAGTCATAGCAACATAGAAAAGTACAGCACAGATAGCATCCCTCCAGCCCATCTAGTCTGTGTTGAACCATTTGAACTGGCTACTCCCATTGACCTGCAGTGAGATCAAGGCCCTTCATACCCTTACCCCTACCATCCACATACCAAACTTCTCTTAAACATCGAAATCGAACTCTCATGCATGACTTGTGCTGGCAGCTAACAAATCTCTGAGTGGAGAAGTTTCCCCTTGTGTTCTTTTAACCTCACTGACATCATTCCTGTAGGTAGGTGATCAAAACTGCACACAATACTCCAAATTAGATCTCACCATATTATGCAACTTCAATTTGGCATCCCGTCTCCTGTACTCAATATTTGATTTCTGAAGTCAAAGGCTTTCTTTACGACCCTATCTACCTGTGGTGCCACTTTCAATGAATTATGGACCTGTATTTCCAGATTCCTTTGTTCTACTGTACTCCTCAGTGCCTTACTGTTCATTCTGTAAGACTTAACCTCATTGGTCCTACCAAAGAGTAACACATCACAATTGTCTGCATTAAATTCCAGCCCATTTTTCCGCTCATTTTTCCAGCTGGTCCAGATTCCACTGCAAACTTTGATAGTCTTTCTCGCTGTCCATTACACCCCCAGTCTTGGACTCATCTGCAAATTTGCTAATTCAGTTTAGCACATTATCATCCAGATCATTGATATACATGACAAACAACAAAGGATCCAGCACTGATGTCTTGCGGTACTCCACTAGTCACAGGACTCCAGTCAGAGAGGCAACCATCTACAACTACTCTCTGGTTTCTTCTGTGATACCAGTGTTTAATACTATCTATACCTCATCTTGAATGCCAAGTGACTGAATCTCGAGTAACCTTCCATGCAGGACCTTGTCAAAGGTCTTGCTAAAATCCATGTACGCAACATCCATTGTCTTGTCTTCATCTGCTTTCCTGGTAACTTCTTCAAAAGTCTCCATAAGTTTGGTTAGACAGAACTTTCCACACTCAAAGCCATGTTAACTATTCCTAATCAGTACCTGTCTATCCAAAGACTTATGTATCCAATCCCTTAGAATACCTCCAATACTTCCCCACTAGTGATGTCAGGCTCACTGGCCTATAATTTTGTGGTTTATTCTTTGAGACTTACTTAAACAATGGAACAAAATTACATATGCTCCAATCCTCCAGCACCTCACCCATGTCTTGGAATGTTCAAAATATCTCTGCTAGAGCCCCTGCAATTTCTGTATTACTCTCCCACAGGGTCCGAGGCTATGCATTGTCTGGCCCAGGGAATGTATCCACCCTCATCTGCCTTAAGTTAGCAAGCACTTCCTTCTCTGTAATCTGTATATGGTCCATGGCCTCGCTGCTACATTGCTTTACATCTATCGACCCTGCGTCCATCTCCTGAGTAAATAAAGATGCAAAATATCTATTTAAGATCTCCTCCATCTCCTTTGAGCTCTACAAATAGATTACCAATCTGATCTTCCAGAGGAACAACTCTGTCCCTTGCAATGCTTTTGCTCTTAGTGTATCTGTGGAAACCCTTAGGATTCTCCTTCACCTTGTCTGCTGGAGCAACCTCATGCCTTGTTTTAGCCCCCGATTTCCTTCTTTTCTCTTGCATTTCTTGTACTCCTCAAGTACGGCATTTGCGCCTTCCTTCCTATACCTGCTATACAGTCCTTCTTTCTCTTAGGCAGTGTCTCAATAGCTCTCAGAAACCAACCTATTTTCTATGTTTCTATATTTTCTGATCCTATGTCACCTCTTTCTAAGGATTTGATTTTGTTTTCTACTAAAATAGCACACCATCCCCTCTGCCTATCTGCCTGTACTTTTGATATAACTTGTATCTTTGGACGTTAAGCTCCCAACAATGATTTTCTTCCAGCCACCACTCAGCGATGCCCACAGCATCATACCAGCTAATCTCCATCTGCTCCACAATATTATCCATCTTATTCCACATACTGTGTGCATTCAAACATAACACCCTCAGTCTCGTATTCATCACACTTTCTGATTTTGACCCATGTTTCACTTTAACTTATTCCATTGACTGCAGTTTTGCCCTATCATCTGCCCTCCCTCACAGTTTGATTACACACTGCATAAAGTTGTTTACCGACTACTCCATTCTCAGCCCTGTCACACCCATTCCCATTCCCTGCCTAATTAGTATAAACCCAACAGCTCTAGTGTACCTGTCTGCAGGAAATTGCTCCCCCTCAGGTTCAAGTGTACCTCGTCCTTTTTATACAGGTTATTCCTTCCCCAGAAGAGATCCCAATGATCCAGAAATCTGAAGCCTCGCTCCCTGCACTAAGCCACAGAGCTAGACTTAGTGCCAGAGGCCTTGTCGTTGCACCTTTCCCCAACAGATTTCAAAGCAGTGTACCTATTATTGAGGGGAGCCCCCACTGGAGTGCTCTGCACTGGCTGCCTCTTCCCTTCCTCTCTCCTAACAGTCAGCCAGGTATCTACCTCCTGAAACTTAGGGGTGACTACCTCCTTGTAGCTCCAAAAGACCACCTACTTATTTTCCTGTGTGAGCCAAATGTCATCCAGCTGTAGCTCCTGTTTCTTAGCACAGTCTCTAAGGAGCTGGTGCACTTTGTGAAGATGCAGTTATCAGGGAGACTGGAGATCTCCTATAGTTCATGCATCTAATACAAAAAAACATACCACTAACTTTGGACTCTTTTTCAGTGCACTAACAGATAAAAAATACTTGGTAGAAACTTAGACCTGTGCTTGCCCAAGCTTGTTCAGCCAAAACCCGGCCCACTCAGCCTGGCTTGCCTTACTCCTCCCTTCTTCATATTGGCCCAGCCCTGACTGCAGCCCACTGAAAAAGCACCTGATCTCTTTTGAAACTTGGCGATGTGTCATTAAACAATGACGTCTTGCGCTGATTGCAGCCCGCCGAATTTAATAAATGAGCAGGACCATTCAGAACTTTTGGTGGACATAAGAGCTGTGGTTAATTTGGCAGGGGTAGAGTAATAGAGGGAGCTTTAGTCAAATTGGATTTCCTATTGAGTACCTGTGTTGGGATGCTATTTTGACATTGTATAAGACATTGATGAAGCCTAATTTGGAGTATTGTTTGCAATGCTGATCACCTATTTACAGGAAAAATATCAATAAGATTGAAGGAGTACGGAGAGAATTTACAAGGATGTTGCTGAGACTTGAGGACCTGAGTTTATAGGGAAAGGCTGAGTAGGTTTGGACTTTATTCCCTGGAGTGTAGGAGAATGAGGGGAGATTAAATAGAAACAGAGAAAACCTACAGCACAATACAGGCCCTTCGGCCCACAAAGTTGTGCCAAACATGACCCTACCTTAGAAATTACTAGGCTTCCACATAGCCCTCTATGTTCCTAAGCTCCATGTACCTATCCAAAAGTCTCTTAAAAGACCCTATTGTATCCACCTCCACCACCGTTGCCAGCAGCCCATTCACCACTCACCACTCTCTGAGTAAAAAACTTACCCTGACATCTCCCCTGTACCTACTCACCAGCACCTCAAACCTGTGTCCTCTTGTGGCAACTATTTCAGCCCTGGGAAAAAGCCTCTGACTATCCACATGATCAATACCTCTCATCATCTTATACACCTCTATCAGGTCACCTCTCATCCTCCGTTGCTCCAAGGAGAAAAGGCCGAGTTCACTCAACCTGTTTTCATAAGGCATGCTCCCTAATCCAGGCAACATCCTTGTAAATCTTCTTTGCACCCTTTCTATGGCTTCCACATCCTTCCTGTACTGAGGCGACCAGAACTGAGCACGGTACTCCAAGTGGGGTCTGACCAGGGTCCGATATAGCTGCAACATTATTTCTCAGCTCCTAAATTCAATTCCACAATTAATGAAGGCCAATACACCTTATGCCTTCTTAACGACAGAGTCAACCTGTGCAGCTGCTTTGAGCATCCTATAGAGGGAAGGAGACAAAATTCTGAGGGGTACAAATATGTTTAATGCAAGCAGCCTTTTTACACTCAGTTTTAGAGAGATGAGAAATAGAAGCCATAGGTTAAAGGTGAAATATTGAAAGAGAACCTGAAGGGGAAGTTTTTCATTTAGAGGGTGATTCAAGTATGGAACAAGCTGCCAGCAGAAGTGGTGAATGCAGTTTGATTGCAACATTTAAGAGAAGTTTGGATAAGTACATGGATGGGAGAGTTATGGAGGGCAATGGTCCAGGTATGGACTGATGGGACTATGTAGAATAACAGTTGACCCAGAGTAGATGGGCTGAAGGGCATGCTTCTTTGCCGTTGTACTCCATGATTCTATAAATGTAAATTCCCACTGAAATGGTTAGGCTTGATGTCACTTTGTGAGTGCCCACTTTCATGTTATTAGGGCATTTTCATAAGTGTCATTACTGAGTTCAAACGTTTAATTTTTAGATTTATGTTTTGTCATATGCAGCAAATATGGAATTGAAGCAATCATACAGAATTGTAAATAAGTATAAACATGTTAATACTAAACTGAAATGAGTTCCGATGACCAGCCCCACCTTTAGATTCCTTCTGAAGGTGAATACTTTTTCAACATATTTCTATGCTTTGCTTCATAATCCTGTCATGAAAAAATTAATTTGTATATTAATCCCTCCAATCAAAAATGTTAATTAGTATGCAGCTTATTCTGCTACCTCACAGTTGTTAGAATCTATGTTCAATACTGACCTCAAGCAATATCTGCACTGAGTTTGCAAGAAGTTGAGGGCTATCTGTGAGAGGAGATAAGACCAGAAAACCATAAGATTTAGGAGCAGAATTAGGCCATCAGTCCCAACAAATCTGCTCTGTCGTTCACTTATGGCAGATTTATTTTCCCTCTCAACCTCTTTCTTCTGCCTTCTCCCCATAATCAGTGACACCCTTATTAATCAAGAAGTTATCGACCTCTGCTTTAAATATACCCAATGATCTGGCCTCCAGAGCTACCTGTGGCCATGAATACCACAGATTTACCAGCATAAGAAATTCTTCTTCATCTCTGTTCTAAATGGATATTCTTCAATTCTGAGTCTGTGCCCTCTAGTCCTAGACTGCCCCACTGCAGGAAACATCTTCTCCATATCTACTCTATCTAGACCTTTCAATATTCAATAGATTTCAATGAGATCCCCTCCCATTCTTCTAATCTCCAGCAAGTACAGGCTCAGGATCATCAAATGCTCCTCATACATTAACCTTCTTATTCCCTGGGTCATTCTTGTGAACATTCTCTGGACCCTCTCCAATGTCAGCACATCCTTTCTTAGAAAAGGGGCCCAAAATTGGCAGCGATACTTCAAATGCCTTCTGACCAATACCTTATAAAATCTCAGTATTACATCCATGCTTTTATATTCTAGTCCTCTGAAAATTAAGGCTAATGTTGCATTTGCCTTCCTTACCACCAATACCACCTGCAAGTTAACCTTCAGAGAATCCTGCACAAGGACTCCTAAATCCCATTGCATCTCTGATTTCTGAATTTTCATTCTGTTTAGAAAGTAGTCTGTCTTTACTCCTTCTATCGAAGTGCATAATAATACACTTCTCTACACTATATTTCATCTGCTACTTCTCTGCCCTGGAGAAGTAGCAGATCAAGACACGTGGATGGTACGTTGCCTCCCTGGTGCCAGGATCAGGGATGTCTTGGAACAGTCCATGGCATCCTCAAGGGCATGGGTGACCACACAGAAGTCTTGGTACACTTTGGCACCGATGGCATAGGTAGACAAGGTGAAGAGGTCCTGAAGAGAGATTTTATGGAGCTAGGTAGAAAGCTGAGGAACAGGACCTCTCTGGATTGCTGCCCATGTCATGTGCCATTGAGGGCAAGAATAGGATGCTTTGGCAAGTGAATGCGTGGCTGAGGAAATGGTGCAGGGGACAGTGGTCCTCTTCTGGGGAAATATGACCTGTACAAAAGGGATGGGTTACACCTGAACCCAAGGGGGTCCGATGTCCTTGTGGACAAGTTGCCTAGAGTTGTTCAGCTGGGTTTAAACTAATTTGGCAGGGGCATGGGAATTGGAGTGATAGTGCTGAAGATGAGGTAGTTGATTTACAAACAGAGGCAATGTGTAGTGAGACTCCTAGCAAGGAGAGGCTGATGATGGGGCAAAATTGTAGTCAATTGGATGAGCAGCAATGTAAAAGGTGGACAAAATCAAAAAGGTGAATACAGGACTAAAAGTGTTATATTTGAATGTTCGCAGTATATGGAATAAGGTCGACTGTAGCACAGTTACAGATTATTAAGTGTGATGTTGTAGGAATCACTGAATCAAGGCTGAAAGGAGATTATAGCTAGAAGTTTAATGTCCAAAGATACACATTGTATCGAAAGGACAGGCAGGAAGGCAGAGGGGATGGCGTGGCTTTGAATTAAATTGAATTGATTTATTACTTGCATCCTTCATATACATGAGGACTAAAAATCTTTATGTTACGGTACGTCTCCATCTAAATGTGCCATTTGCAATTTATAGTAATTTGTAATAAATAGTATGTACAACAGGACAGTCAATATAACATAGAAATACAATTGTATCAGCATGAATTAATCAGTCTGATGGCCTGGTGGAAGAAGCTGTCCCGGAGCCTGTTGGTCCTGGATTTTATGCTGCGGTACTGTTTCCCAGATGGTAGCAGTTGGAACAGATTGTGGTTGGGGTGACTCGGTTCCCCAATGGTCCTTTGGGACCTTTTTTACACACCCGTCTCTGTAAATGTCCTGAATAGTGGGAGGTTCACAACTACAGATGTGCTCGGCTGTCGGCACCACTCTCTGCGGAGTCCTGTGATTGAGGTAAGTACAGTTTCCATACCAGGCAGTGATGCAGCCAGTCAGGATGCTCTCAATTATTCCCCTGTAGAAAGTTCTTGGGCTTTGGGAGCCCACACCAAACTTCCTCAACTGTCTGAGGTGAAAGAGGCATTGTTGTGCCCTTTTTACCACACAACCAGTTTGTGTAGACCACGTGAGATCCTTAGTGATGTTTATGCTGAAGAACCTAAAGATTTTGTTAATAAAAAATGAAATTCTATCAGTAGAAAGAGGTGACATAGGGTTAGAAGGTGTTGAATCGTTGTGGGTAGAACTAAGTAACTGCAGGGGTAAAAGAACCCTGATAGGAGTTATATACAGATCCCTGAACAGTAGTAAGGATATGGTGTATAAGTTACAAAGGGAGATAGAAAATGTAGGCCTAAAGGGCAATGTTACAATAGTCATGGAGGATTTCAATATGCCTGTAGATTGGGAATATTAGGTTGGTGTGGGATTTCAAGAGGAATTTTCTAGAATGCCTATGAGATGGCATTTTAGAAACAGTTCATGGTTGAGCCCACTAGAGGATCAGCTCTTCTCGATTGGGTGTTGTGCAGTGAAACCAAATTGATTAGAGAGGTTCAGGTAAAAGAATCCTTTGGAGAAATGATCATAATATAATCAAATTCACCTTGAAATTTGAGAAGGAGAAGCTTAAGATGTATTAGTATTACAGTGGAGTAAAGGAAATTACAGATGCATGAGAGAGGAGATGGCCAGTATTGATTGGAAAAGAACACTGGCAGGGATGATGGCAGAGTAGCAATGGCTGAAACTTTTGTAAGCAAGTTGGAAGGCACAGGATATATGCAGCGCAAAGAGGATAAAGTATTCTAAAGGAAGGATAACACACCGTGGCTAATAACAGAAGTTAAAGCCAACATAAAAGCCAAAGAGAGGGCATATAATATGAGCAAAAATTAGTGGGCAGTTAGAAGATTGGAAAGCTTTTAAAAACCAACAGAAGGCAACTAAAAAAAAGTCATTAAGAAGGATAAGATGGAATACAAAAGTAAGCTGGCCAATATTATTAAAGAGAATACCAAAAGCTTCTTCAGATACATAAAGTGTAAGAGAAGTGAGAGTGGATATCAGACTGCTGGAAAATGATGTCCCAGAGGTAGTAATGGGGGACAGGGAAATGGCAGATGAACTGAATAAGTATTTTACATCAGACTTCACTGTGGAAGACACTAGCAGTATGATGGAAGTTCCAGGTGTCAGAGGTCATGAAGTGTATGAAGTTACCATTATTAGAGAGCAGGTTCTTGGGAATCTGAAAGGTTTGAAGGTCGATAAGTCACCTGGACCAGATGCTGTACTCCCCAGGGTCCTGAATGAGGTGGCTGAAGAGATTGTGGAGGCATTGGTAATAATCTTTCAAGAATCACTAGGAGGTTCAAAGGTCGTTCACAAAAATGATTCCAGGATTAAATGGCTTGTCATATGAAAAGTGTTTGATGACTCTGGGCCTGTATTCACTGGGATTCAGAAGAATGAGGGGTGACCTCATTGAAACCAATCGAATGGTGAAAGGCCTTGATAGAGTGGATGTGGAGAGGATGCTTCCTATGGTGGGAGTGTCTAAGACCAGAGGACACAGCCTCAAAATAGTGGGGTGTCCTTTTAGAACGGAGATGAGGAGGAATTTCTTTAGCCAGTGAGTAGTGAATCTGTGGAATTCATTGCCACAAGTAGCTGTGGAGGCCAATTCTTTATGTATATTTAAGGCGGAGGTTGATAGATTTTTGATTGGTCAGGGCATGAAGGAATGCAAGAGGAAGATGGGAGATTGGGGCTGAGAGGAAAGTTGGATCAGCCATGATGAAATAGCGGAGCAGACTCGATGGGCCAAGTGGCCTAATTCTGCTCCTATATCCTAGGGTCTTATGGTCTTATTTGGTATCCTGTTTTCTATTGTTAGCGAGTTTACCTTCATATTTAGTCTTTTCTCTTCTTATTGCCCAGGTAGAGGGAAATGAGAAGAGGTGGAATGGGACATAGGAATACATGCCTTGGAGTCAGCATAGCCATGATCGGCCAAATGACCACAAACTGTGGGTTGTGGCACCAAGCTGCAGCAGCAAGTGCTGCAGACTCATATTTCCAGTGATCCAGACCTCCAGTGCAGTCCCTGTGAAGTTTGCATGCGGTCGTGTTGGGATTCCACCAGATGAGTGATAAGGTCAGGGAGCTCTGCGGCTCCGAAACAGGCCCTTCTGTCTGGTAAACGTCAAACTGTTATTCTGCTTCGCCCCATCAGCCTGCACCTGGACTGCAGTTCCATACATGCCCCATCCATGTACTTATCCAATTTTCTGTTAAGTGTTGCCCATTAAATATTCAACCGTTCACCCTCAACCTATGACCTCTAGTTCTAATCTCACTATCCTCAGCCGGAAAAAGCCTGCTCACATTTACCCCATCTATAGGCTTCATATGATTCTCTGGAGTAATATCACAGAAAATAGGACAAATCAAGAGACTAACACTGACAGATCCACATAATTATAGCATATAGTTACAGCAGTGCAAAGCAATACCATAATTTGATGAAGAACAAATCATGGGCATGGTAAAAAAAAGTTGCAAGAGTCCCCGAGTCGATCGACTCCAGAGTCCCCGATAGCAGGCAGCAAAAGGGAGAAACTCCCTGCCATAAACCTCCAGGCACCGTCAAATTGCCGATGCCTTGGAAGCAGCTGACCACAGTCGACATTGAGTCCATCCGTCCGAAAACTTCGAGCCTCCGACCAGCCCCTCCAATACAGCCTCCCAAGCACCATCCTCTGCCGAGCAGCTTCGACCTCGCCCCGGCCGCTGAAACAAGCAAAGCCGAGGATTTCGGGGCCTTCTGCTCTGGAGATTCCGGCTACCACACAGTAGCAGCGGCAGTGAAGCGGGCATTTCAGAAGTTTTCCAGATATTCCTCCGTACTCTCACGTCCGTCTCCATCAAATCAGAATTGTGCAATGTCCCCTACTTGACAGATAACAGATATTCATCACCGGAGAGGCCATGTGCGCTGCTGTCGCACCACCATCTTCTTCTCCATATAAGGAATCGAAGCAGGATCGATCATTTCAGTCCTCATAACTGCTCCACCATAGAATCAGATCAAACCAGGGAAGATTGTTCCCAATTTCACTCACTCCAAGTAAAGAAATTTCTTCTTACCTCTGACTTGAGCAACTAGCATTTATTTTAACTGTGACTGCTAATTTTTGTATACTACAGTCCAAAGGAGACACCAGATTGTGTAGAGGGATAGAGAGAGAGTTTAAAACAAGTGAGTGGGACAGTCGGCTCTTTTTGCACTCCACAGTCCTGAGGAGGCACCAGAGTGTACGAAGGGAGAGAGTTTAAAAGAAGTGAGCGGCGCAGTCAATTGCACACCACAGTTCCCGAGGAGACGTTGGATTGCACATAATTAGGTGCTTGGCAAAGATCAATAAAAAGAAGTTGTGTTTAGGTGGAGCAGCCGTTGTAGAAGTGACCATTATGTGAGTGGGGCAGTGTTGGAGTCGGGTGTTGAGGCTTTGGTGAAGAGAGGCATAGGCTGAAGGATATTTTTAAAGAATTATTTATTATTTATTTCTTTCTTATTGCACAGTTAGAGCAGTGGGGATGCCAGGCAGGATACTGAAATGCTCTTCTTTAAGGATATGGGAAGGGCAGGAGACCTCCAGTGTCCCTGACAACTACAACTGCAAGAAGTGCATCCCAGCACAGCTTTTAACAAACTGTGTTAAGGAGTTGGAGCTGGAACTGCAAGAACTGTGGATCATTTGGGAGACTGGGAGGGCGGGGTGCTGTTAGACAGGACATACAGGGAGGCAGTTACACCCAAGGTGCAGGACACAGTTACCTGGATGACTGTCAGGAGGGTGAAAGGAGATAGAGCAGAATACCCTGTGGTCATTCCCCTCAGCAACAGGTATGTCACTTTGGATACTGTTGGGAGAGATGACCTAACAGAGGAAAGCCACAGCAGTCAGGTCTCTGGCACTGACTCTGGCTCTGTGGTTCAGAAGAGGAAAGAAGAGGCGAGTTGTAGTAATAGAGGACTTATTGGTTAGGAAAACAGACTCTGTGGATGAATAAGTCAGCCATGATGAGATGGAAGACCAGGCTCCATGGGCTGAATGGCCGAATTCTATTCCCATGTCTTATGGTCTTATAAATCTCACGCTCACTCACCACAAGACATTGACTCTCACGATCTCAAGCCTGCAGAATGTCCCGACTAGCCCCACTCACTTTTTAATTCTCACGCTCACTCACCACAAGACAACAGCTCACATGACCTCAGGCAGTCCTGCTGATGTGTCTATTACCTCAAAAGGCAGTGCGGTTAATGTTTTGCCTTTAGCATTTAATGATTAAAACTTGGATCTTAATCCGCATATTTTTCTGACATGTTAAGTGTAGCCACACCTATGACTTCTATATACTTATCAACTCTGAAAATTTCTAACGATACATTTGGACCGGGGATGGGTAACACTTTAAATGATTCTGTATATTGGGAGGGATATCTCCTAGTCAATTGTTCTCAATAAACCAGTATCGATAAAAACAGAAGAGTGCAGTACAGTTGTGGGTTCTTACTGTGCACTAACTGGCCTCTTGATTTCTTATATTACAACGGTGATCGTATTTCTAATCCACCCATGCCCATGATTACCACGGTTAAGTGAAACATTACTTAAATTGATGTATTTCCTTAAGAGCTTGATAATAGTAAAGGTGTCTCAAACGGCAGAACTCTGCTGCTTTCGAATGAAATGCTCCTGAGTTTCCTGTGCTTTCTCTACAGGCTCTCACCTATGTTCAGTGAAACAGCTGTAAAGTAAGGTAGAATAACGATTGTGTAAAGATAAATATGGTGAATTCTTGAACTGGGTTGTAATTGTAGTTTGAACCATAACAAACTTCAGAATCAGAACCAATTTATTGTCACAGTCTTGTGATGTGAAACTTGTTGGTTTGAAAAAGATTTGAAATAATGATAAATTACCAAAAAAAAGTGCAAATAAAACAATAGTAAGATAGTATTTGTGTATTGTTCATGGTAGCGAGGAAGAAGCTCTTTCTGAGTCCTGTATCCCCTCCCTGAAGGTAGTAATAAGAAGAGGGTATGTACCAAATGGGGAGAGTCCTCAATGTGGATGCCACCTTCTTGAGGCACTGCCTCTTGAGGATTTCCTCGATGGTGAGGAATGTCATTCCCATGGTAGAGCCCACTGAGTCTATAACCCTCTGCAGCTCCTGCCATCCTGTGCATTGGAGACTCCATAACAGGCTGTGATGCAAACACTCAGAATGCTCTTCACTCTACATCGGTAGACATTTTCAGGAGTATTTGGTGGAATACCAAATCTCAATGCTCATCTACATAATCTAAACAAAGGGTAGGGGAAAAGTATCAGTAACCCAACTATGAAGGAACAGGAGCAGAAGTAGTTTGGCTTCTCAAATTCAAGGAAAGGATCAAGTTGTGACTGTGACTAAGTCACTGGAGAAGCTGGTGGATATGAAGGTCAATATTTTGGGTTGACAATTCTACAGAGGCAGGTAGTTCTAAATATTCAAACACTTTAGCTGGGACAAAAAGGCAGGCACCTCTCATTGTTCAGACACCTTTGCTTGGCACCACAGTAACAGCAGTTAGCGCAATGCTATTCCAGAGTCCGGAGTTCAATGCCGGTGTCATTCTGTAAGGACACTCAGTATGTCCTCCCCGTGGAATGCGTGGGTTTTCCCTGGGTGCTCTGGTTTCCTCCCACAGTTATACCAGGCAGGTTAACTGGTCATTGTAAATTGTCCCGGTATTGGTTAGGGTTAATCAGGGTTGTGGGTTGCTGGGGCGCAATGGCTTGAGGTACCGGTTGGTCCTACTTCACGCTGCATTGTTAAATAAATAAATAAACAATTAACAGATAGTATAAACACTTCTGAGGACAGAGAGTCAGGCGTTCAAGATTAGTGTTGTGAGAACTGACTCTCTGCGTATACAAATCACCCAGCTATTGATAGATCAGCTATTTGATGTACTAAATGATAATATCAATCTGGTCTGTAAGCTTCTTTGAACCGGCTTACAATGGTGCAAATTACTTAAACCCATCATTGCCTGGTTTGATGTATGCCAATGAACATATAACATCTGGCTAATGCATAAGAATGTCTCCTGTGGGCCAGCCTGTGCCACATAGAGTATTTTTTATTTGCAAATGTTTTCTTGTAACTATTGTTTGCCATTTATATTAAAAACTGAAGAGTGGTTCATGTTTGAATAAATATCTGATCTATTCACATAACGTGCTGAAAAATATTGGTCATGGACAAGCAAACATTCAACTACCCTCATATCAACCAAAATTCCAACATCTTCTGAGCTTTCTCAAATTCAAATCTCTGATCTATAGAATTCTGATATATGAACTGTTTACCTTACTGTCTTGGGAGATGAGACCTACCTTAGACAAACTCATTCTGGTGGTGATGCAGCAACAACCTTGCACTTAACATCAGTAAGACGAAAGAGCTGATTGTGGACCTCAGGAAGGGTAAGATGAAGGAACGCATACCAGTCCTCATAGAGAGATCAGAAGTGGAGAGAGGGAGCAGTTTCAAGTTCTTGGGTGTCAAGATCTCTGAGGACCTAACTTGGTCCCAACATATCAATGTAGTTATAAAGAAGGTAAGACTGCAGCTATGCTTTATAAGGAGTTTGAAGAGATTTGGTATGTCAACAAAATACTCAAAAACTTCTATAGAGGTACTGTAGAGAGAATTCTGACAGGCTGCATCTCTGTCTGGTATGGGGGTGGGGTGGTGGTGCGGATAGCTACTGCACAGGACCGAAAGAAGCTGCAGAGGGTTGTAAATTTAGTCTGCTCCATCTTAGGCACTAGCCTACAAAGTATCCAGGACATCTTTAGGGAGCGGTGTCTCAGAAAGGCTGCATCCATTATTAAGGACCTCCAGCACCCAGGACGTGCCCTTTTCTCACTGTTACCATCAGGTAGGAGGTACAGAAGCCTGAAGGCACACACTCAGCGATTCAGGAACAGCTTCTTCCCCTCCGCCATCCAATTTCTAAATGGAAATTGAACGCTTGGACACTACCTCACTTTTAAAATATATATTATTTCTGTTTTTGCACAATTTTTAATCTATTCAATATAAATATACTGTAATTTATTTATTTATTCTTCTATATTATGTATTGCATTGTACTGCTGCTGCTAAGTTACTGATTTTCACGACACATGCCGGTGATAATAAACCGGATTCTGAGTCTGATTCTTCTATGACAACTTGTAGCTCAGACGCTTGCTTCCTCTGTGGCCTGGAATATTGTATGTATGTGTGGGTTTATATGGTTTTTCTATTCTAATCGTCACCATCCTGTCTCCAGTCTCTGTTCATCAGGGCTGCCGTGGCCATGTTATGAGATCTGTGAATTCTACATTTGCTGACCCTGACTTGTACAGGTAATCTGTCCTGTACAATCTCCAAGACTGTATCCCCATTTTTCTGGCACACCCAGAAAATCACTGGGAAGTGTGTTCCATTTCAAGGACCTGAGGCTCACTTTTTCTGACCTGTTTCTGCCCCTCCCCCCACCGCTCCTGTAAGATAAATTAGGTTTCCAGTCATGGGGAGGGACACTGAAGCTTCCGTGTCCACTAAAATATCACATTGCTGACACCTGTGGGTGACCAGTACAGGCAATAGGGGCTGCCAAAAGCTGTTTGTCTGACTTGGATTCTGTCTTTGCTAGTTCGCTAGTTCTATAGTCTGGTCAGCAGTCAGTGTGGGTAGAGAAGATTCTGCTCTGGTTTCTGCCTGCCATGATGGGAGACCGTCACATCTTCTTTTCTTCTTGCAACATTGCCTCTGACCATGGTGTGAGGGGCCACAGCTGTAACAAACCATCTATTTCTTTTGCTGGGTGTCCTGGTTGGTGGTAAACACAGCAAGATCCCTGCATCTTCACAGCAGCTAAATCTGCTACAACCTCCTTACAACCCCTCTCCTCTCTCTTTCAGTCTATTTCCCTGGCCCATAAAACTATTGTGGAATAGGTGTATCGCACAGTTATCGTCAAATCTAAAGCCTCCTGGTTGGCTGAGCTCAGCCCTTCCTTGAACATTTTCAGGAAGACTGGACCATCCCTTGTTGGACTGTACAATCTCAGGTATTCCTCATTGGCCCAGTATTTTCACTCTGCATAGTCCATGGTGGGTTTATCAGCCTTCTCAACAACTGACATTATCATTTCCCAGTTACTCTCTCTTCCTCCAAGTCGTTGATTCACATCTTAAAGTTCCAACATCTCTCCTCATTGCTATCATGTTGATAATGCTGCATTCCTGTTTATGTTGACCATTAAATACTCCTGCACTCTTGCCCGTTTTGGGCTTTGAAACTAAGGGTTTTCCACACACACAGTCAGACACACATTTACAAACACTGCACTGCTATATGGTTTCCTGACCCCTCCGGCGTTCCAAGTTGTATCTTCCACTCTACCAAAGTGTTCTCAGTAGCTACGCTACACTTACATCTTTGTCCACTGAATGAGTATACATGCTCTGGAATCCTGAATGGTCGACTGTGGTAGTCCTGACATACCAAACTATTCACAGACCCAGCTGTCTGGTAGCTGGTCCCTTACACAAACACAGGCACACTTTCACATCTATCTCTCCAGCTGCCCTTCATACTCCTTGATACTTCGTGATTCCATGGTCATTGGCCCAAGCAGATCCAAGCACTGGATGTCACGATTGAAAATACTCAACCTGTTAGGGCGCTGAGTTTGCTCACCATGCAACTGGATTGTGAGCGTATCCTGGATGAGCCCCCAGTGACTCAGTCGCTGGAGAAACCGGAGAGAAGATGGTGGATATGAAGGGTTTTATTCCTCACAATGGACATTTTCTTTGAGAAGCTCCTGGTGGAGTCCACCAAATTCAAAATGCATCACCTTTTTATACCCTCAAGATCAAATGTGACAGGCAGGTGATTTGACAGAATTTCAATAGTTACAAACACCTTTGCTGGGACAAAGTAATTAACAGATAGTCTAAAAACTTCTGAGGATAGAGAGGCAGATGCCCAAAATTAGTGTTGTGAGCGGTGACTCTGAGTACACAACTCTCCCAATTATTGTTAGATCAGCTATTTGATGTGATAAGTGATCATATCAGTCTGGTCTGTAAACTTCCTTTAAGTCTAGTTGCCTGGTTTGTGGCAGGAAAGTTAACATATAACCTCTGGCTAATGCATGAGAATGTCTCATGGTCACTTCCATTTTGCAAACAAAATCTCTTACTTGCTAGCCCCCTACTGTGCTCCACTGACAGTATTATTTATTTCCAAAGGTCTTCTTTTAACTTTAAACTCATTACTTTTTAAAATTTACATTAAGAACTGAAGGTTGTTTCTCATTTGAATTAATATTTAACATATTCACATAATTTCATAATTCCCCAATAATCCCTAACAGATTCCATGCACCCCTCCATACCCTAAACAAAACAGTTCTGTAGTCTTGATGTGATATAATGATTTCTTAAGAACAATTATACTCGTTAATGAAATTAAATTCAGATATATAGCTATCATGCACAATTCTGGTCTCCTCACTACCGTGCACAATTCTGGTCTCCTCACTACCATGCACAATTCTGGTCACCTCACTACAGGAAGGATGTGGAAACCATAGGAAGGGTGCAGAGGAGATTCACAAGCATGTTGCCTAGATTGGGGAGCATGCCTTATGAGAACAGGTTGAGTGAACTCGGCCTTTTCTCCTTGGAGCGACGGAGGATGAGAGGTGACCTGATAGAGGTGTTCAGGATAATGAGAGGCATTGATCATGTGGATAGTCAGAGGCTTTTCCCAAGGGCTGAAATGGCTAGCACGAGAGGGCATAATTTTAAGGTGCTTGGAAGTGGTGCAGAGGAGATCTCAGGGGTAAGTTTTTAATGCAGAGAGTGGTGAGTGCGTGGAATGGGCTGCCGGCAACGGTGGTGGAGGCGAAAACGATAGGGTCTTTTAAGAGACTCCTGGATGGCAACATGGAGCTTAGAAAAATAGAGGGCTATGGGTAAAGCCCACGTAGTTCTAAGGTAAGGACATGTTCGGCACAGCTTTGTGGGCCAAAGGGCATGTATTGTGCTGTAGGTTTTCTATGTTCCTATGATATTTTAATTTGAGTAATTTATACCTTGACAAGTTTCCTGATTTAGTTAGTTGACATAATTGGCTTTTCAAAATTGCAAGAACAAAATTGGCAGGCAGGCTCACTCCAACTGCTCCATTAAACTTGGCCTCATGACTTACTCACATGGAGCTTAGAAAAATAGAGGGCTATGGGTAAAGCCCAGGTAGTTCTAAGGTAGGGACATGTTCGGCACAGCTTTGTGCCTCATGACTTCGTAAGTCATGTAATCTTCATATTTTCGTTGTTTATCTGCCACGTAATAAAATTACTTGAAATGGAAAAATTATAAAATAACCACATATTGTTGATTATCACAGTATTTAATGATAACCAGGATGGCTGGAAATAAATATTCAAAAATAAAGTACTGCTGATATAAGTAATCTGACAAAAATGCTGGAAACACCCAGCAAGTGAAAAAGTATCTTTAGAGTGAGAAAGAATGTTTGAGGCTGGATTGTCCAAAGCAACCTCTTGGCCAGCTGCAGTGAGCAAGTTCGTAAGACAATGTTTGTTACATATAGGCATTCCATCCGTGTTCATTTTAATAGTGGAAATTAAATAGTAGTCATCGTCATGGTCATACTTTATTGATCCCGGGGCGAAATGGTTTTCGTTACAGTTGCACCATAAATAATAAATAGTAATAGTAATATTACTATTAGTAAATAGTAAATAGTAATAGTCATGGAAATAATAACTAGTAATAGAATAGTAATAGAAAAATAGTAATAAATAGTTAAATAGTAATATGTAAATTATGAAATAAGTCCAGGACCAGCCTATCGGCTCAGGGTGTCTGACCCTCCAAGGGTGGAGTTGTAAAGTTTGATGGCCACAGGCAGGAATGACTTCTTATGACGCTCTGTGCTGCATCATAAGAAGTCATTCCTGCCTGTGGCCATCAAACTTTACAACTCCTCCCTTGGAGGGTCAGACACCCTGAGCCGGTAGGCTGGTCCTGGACTTATTTCATAATTTACTGGCATAATTTACATCACCTTAGTACAAAAAAAATCTTAGATTGGGAATCTTGATCATTAAAAGATAGAAATGATGCAATATATTGATGCTTTTATGGAACATTTCCAAGATTTAATTAATCAACCAATAATCTTTTAAAGATATTATATAAAGTTATCTAGAGCACTAAAATTAAAACAAAACATATATCAGAAATTTTCCTCAACAAACAGGGAAACAGCATGATTAATGAGAATTTGCACAAAGTTGTTTTTGGGTAGGTTAATCTGAGTTTAATTCACTAGCTGATACTTGACTAATATTGAGGCTAAGATTAAGTCATGAAATACTTAGTCAAGAGAAATTAGTTAGTTAATTTCTCTTGGAGAAATGCAAGCATTCATCTATGAATGCTTTAAAGGAGCCGCCTGTGAGATCAGATTATGCCTGGAACCCTTGTGTCCTCCCTTTGGCTGAGACTCAAACACAAAGTAGAATTTACTCTAGAAAAGTATTTACAGACAGGCCAAGCTAGAAAACTATCCAACACAACAGATTCTGCAGATAACACACACAAAATGCTGGAAGAACTCAGCAGGCCAGGCAGCATCTATGGGAAAGTGTATTGTCGACGTTTTGGGCAGAAACCCTTCTACAGACTCTGCAGATGCTGGAAATCCAGAGCAAAAGGCACAAAACTCTGGAGGAACCAGCAGGTCAGGCAACATCCATGGAGGGGAATAAACATTCTCATTTTCATTTTAAAAATCTTTTTATTGATACATAATCTTCTACAGCTTTAAAATGGTACAAGATTACAGCAAATTTATATATATATATATATATATATATATACAGTTAATAAAGCTGAAGAAAAAAACATAGCAAAAAAGAATAATATGATAATGGAAAAAATATTTTTTATAAAGAAAAGAAGGAAAAAGAGAACCCCAACTACTAAAAGAGAAAAAAACCAGTAACTACAAGAGAAAGAGAAGGAAAAAAGAAGAAAAAAGAGAGAAAAAAAACCCATTAGGGACCAATTCCCGGAGCAATACAACTTCCAATCATTTATATCAATAAAGAAGAAAAATCATCAACCGCCAATTCACATTTATATAAAATAAGATTGGAAGGAAACCATATAAATTAATTCAAATTAAATGATAATATTTGGCAAAAGAGCCCCATCTTCTCTCCAAATCGAATCAAGGATCAAAAGTTCTACTTCTAATTTTTTTCAAGCTAAGACATAACATTACTTGAGAAAACCATTGAATTAATGTAGGGACAGAGGTATCTTTCCATTTCAATAAAATAGCTCTTCTTGCCAACAATGTGACAAATGCAATTACATATTGGTCTGAAGATGAAATACTCTGAATATTATGCAGAACTATTCCAAATAAGACAGTCAATGTGTTAGGTTGTAAGTTAATTTTCAGAGTGTTAGAAATTGTAGGAAATAAAGATTTCCAAAAAGATTTTAAATGAAGAACATGACCAGAACATATGTGACAAAGTGGCTACTTCAGTTTTACACCTATCACAATAATTGTCTATGTTAGGAAATATTTTAGATAATCTTTCCTTTGTTAAATAAAAACGGTGAACGATTTTAAATTGAATTAAACAGTGATTGGCACATATCGAAGAAGAATTAATCATTTTCAAAACTCGCAACCAATCTTTATTAACAAAGGTCATATTAAGTTCTCTCTCCAAATCTTGTTTAATCTTTAGTGAGAGGTTATCTTTTTGTCGTAAAAATAAATTATAAATTATAACAATGGAACCTCTCACTAAAGGATTCATATTTAAAATAGTATCCAACAAATCAGATTCTTGCTTATATGCAAACTTAGATAAGTATTTTTGTAAAAAATGTCTAACCTGAAAATATTGTAGGAAATGTGTCTGAGAGAGAGAATATTTGCTAATTAACTCTTCAAAAGTCATCAATCAACCACCACAAACTAGATCTGCAAAAGAACACATCCCGTTATGTCTCCATAAGAGAAAAATGGATCGGTTATTGATGGTTTAAATAAAAAATTTTGATATAACGAGCTAGACAATTGAAATTGTTTCAAATTAGAAGAGTTACGAAACTGAAACCAAATCCGTAAGGACTGTTTAATAACAGGGTAGGGATTTAAATATGGAATTTTAGCATGTTGTAAAGGTAATGGAGCTCCTAGTAATGAGGTTAAATTAAATTGTTTGATAGCTTTTAATTCCAAATCAATCCAAGCTGGTTTTTGGCTCGTATCGAGCCAATATAGCAAAAAAAAATAATTGTCGAATATTAACAGCCCAATAATACAATCTTAAATTAGGTAGTGCAAGTCCACCATCTTTTTTAGATTTTTGTAAATGATACTCATTAATTCTTAGCTTTTTATTATTCCAAATAAAGGACGAAATAATAGAATCAATTTGATCAATTTTTTTTGTTAAAAAGATAGGTATATTTTGAAAAATATATAAAAATCTAGGTAAAATCATCATTTTCACGGCATGAATACGACCTATTAAAGAAAATGTAAGTGGGTTTCATCTAGAAAATAATTGTTTTATAGAGTCCATTAATGGAACTACATTAGCTTTATAAAGATCTTTATATTTTTTAGTAATGATAATAACTAAATATTTAAAAGAATTCACAATTCTAAATGGAATATCATTATATATAAAAACAGGAGCATTTAATGGAAACAATTCACTTTTATTTGAGTTTATATCCAGAAAATTTTCCAAAATCATTTAATGTTTCCAAAAGATTAGGAATAGATTCTTCAGGGTTCGAAATATAAACCAAAAGATCATTTGCGTAAAGAGAAATCTTATGTGTGGTCCCATTTATAGAGATACCATGAATATTTTTAGCTTCACAGAGTGTTATAGCCAAAGGCTCTAGTACAAGATTAAATAATAAAGGACTTAATGGACATCCCTGTCTAGTATCTCATAAGAGTGAAAAAAAAGGAGACCTGAAATTATTAGTAATAACAGTAGCAATAGCATTCTTATAGATCATTTGAATCCACATTAAAATTATTACCAAAGCCAAATTTTTCTAATACATTAAACAAATATGTCCATTCAACTCTGTCAAATGCCTTTTCTGTGTCAAGAGAAATAACACATTGGGGTATCTTGGATAGTGATGAGTATATAATGTTCATCAATCTCCAAACATTGGAGAATGAGTAACGGCCTTTAATAAAGCCTGTTTCATCTGTAGAGATGATTTTAGTTAAAACAGTTTCCAAATGGTTAGCCATTATCTTAGAAAGAATTTTTGCGTCCGCATTTAATAGCAAAATAGGTCTATGTGATGAACATTCAGTAGGATCTTTATTTTTCTTAAGGATTAAGGAAACAGAAGCTTCATAAAAAGGAGCTAAATTACCCTTCTCAAAAGATTCATGAAATATTTCCAAAAGATATGGAGAAAGTTATTTTTCAAATTTTTTGTAAAATCCTACCGAATAACCATCGAATCCAGGAGCTTTACCTGATTGCATTGACAACACAGCTTTCTGAATTTCATGCTCAGTAATTGGAGCATCAAGGATCTGTTGATCTTCAACAGTAATTTGAGGAAATTTAATCTTATGTAAAAAAGCCTGGATTTTGGAGGAGTCTGCAAGAAATTGAGATTTATAAAGATCAGAATAAAAATCCTAAAAAAATTATTAATGTCTTCATGATTACTTATCTTTTATCTTTACCAATCTTTAAAATTTGTCTTTTAGCTCTAGTTGCCCTTAATTGGGAAGCTAAGAGCCTATTATTTTTATCCCCAAAAATATTAAACTGACTTTTCAATTTAAACAAATATCCTTCAATAGGATAAGTTAATAATAAATTATATTGTGATTGTAATTTCACTCTTATAGAAATCAACATTTGGAGAAATAGCATTGATGTTATCTAACTCTTTTATTTGTTTAGAAATTTTATCTAATTCTATTCTTGTCTGTTTCTTCAGCTTTGCTAAATACGAAATAATCTGACCACGTAAATACGCTTTTAATGTTTCCCAAATTACTAACTTCGAGGCGTTTCCTGTATTATTAAAGAGAAAAAACTCTTTTATCTGAGTTTCAATAAACTCAACAAATTCTGAGCTTTGTAGCAGATGTTCTGGAAAACGCCAAGGTGGTCTTGTAGAAGTAACATTTTTCAAATCAAATATTAAGTTTAAGGGAGCGTGATCAGAGATAACAATTGCATTATATTCACATTTCTGAACATTAAATAGAAGTCGAGGGTAGACTATAAAATAGTCGATTCTCGAATATTTATTATACGTGAAAAAAAGGAATATTCTCTATCACTAGGATGCATATGTCTCTAAACTTCAATTAAAACATAATCAATTAAAAAGGAATTAATAAGTGATGCAATGCGATTAGGAAGTTGATGTTTGGATGATGACTTATCTATTAAAGGATTTAAACAAGTATTAAAATCACCACCCATTAATAACATATATTCATTTAGAACAGGTAATAGAGCAAAAACATCTTTACAGAATGAGGGATCATCAGCATTTGGTCCATATATATTAACTAAAACCATTTTCCTGTTGCAAATTGTTCCTTTAACAATCAAAATTCTACCATTGATATCAGATATAATATCCTCCTGATTGAAAGGAATTTTGGGATCAATAAAAATGGAAACACCTCTAATTTTACTTTGAAAATTTGCATGAAACTTCAGATCCTTCCAAAATTAAAAAAATTGATTTTTATCACATAACCTGATATGCATCTCTTGTGCAAAAATTATATCAGGTTGGAATCGGTTAATAGTTTTAAATGTTTCCTTACGCTTAATAGGATGATTCCAACAACGGACATTCCAACTTAAAACATTCAACTGTTTAAATATCATCATGAGATTTTATATCTAGAGAAAGTAATTAGACACATGTCAGGATTAGGTAATCGAGAATGGCGGAGATAAACAACAATAATAATAATTTGCATATGCTCCAGAATTCCATAATGGGGATAGAAAATGAGAAAAGAAAAAAGGAGAAAATTCACCCAACCTATAAAGCCTGGAAATAAGTCACTATCAATCGATGCAAGCCCCAAAGAATGCATAAGAAGCAATTATAAACTCCACCTGCCTGAATAAAAGGTAAAGATGGAAAGAATAATCTGTCTCCCTCTTCCGGATATGCAACTCATGACAGTTGACATATAGCTCATTACAATTGTGTTGAAAAGAAGAGATATTAGAAATGACCTTCAGTTTTGAAAGTAACCTTCATAATATTAGATAAGGAAAAAAAAAAGTCCAAAAAAAGTTCTTGAAATATTTGCACAGGAGAAAAACAATCGCCATCTTTAAATTATTAAATCCATCTTTAAAACATAAAGAAACCCGAATAATTACTTAAAAATTCTGAGCAAAAGCATACAGAGCGAAAAAGCAATTAGTTCATTTAAATGCTGCAAACAGAAAAAAATTCTAGATGGCTCAAAGTTACCTACAGTCTTTCAACAGTTCCCACATTAATCTTCTGAAGTTAAAACCATCTAAACCAGTCTATATCAGAGACAAAAGTACATTTTAAGGCAAAGGCTTTCTATACCCATCAAATCTTCCGACCTCATCACTCCTTACGTCACGAGACAATCAAACAATTGTAAATCATTTAAACTTCAGGCTTCGGACTCTTCAGGGTGAGAATTAATAAAACGCAATGCTTCGGCTGGATCCTCAAAAAAACGAACCCCAGCATTTCTGACGAAAAGCCTTAATTTAGCTGGATATTGAAGAAATGGATGTAACTGTCTTTGATAAGCCGTATGCATTACAGCTGCGAATCCAAAACATTTCTGAACAATTTCATGTGGATAATCTCCGAAAAAACGAATCTCAGAGCTTTGAAATTTGAACAACCTTTGTTTTCTTGCAAGCTTAATAATACGGTCCTTGTCTCTGAAATGAAGAAAGCGCACAACGGCATGCCTGTTTTTACTTTGATCCGAGGATTTAAGAGCACCAACCCTATGAGCCATTTCAATCTCCGGCAGTTCCATGCAAGCCTCCGAAAATAAAGATTGAAACATCTTCGCAAGGTAGTCCAGTACGTCGGCGGACTCCGATTTCCCTTTTAATCCAACAATTCGAATACCTTTCCAACGAGAGCAAGCCTCCAAATCCACGATCCGTTGTTGAGCCTTTTCCAGACGGGAAGAAGTATCAGCTACATTTCCACTCACCTCTTTAAGATCAAAGCTCAAAGAGTCAATTTCTTCCTCCAAAGGGAGAAATCTTTCTTTTAGTTCAGTTAATCCAGTAAAGATATAGATGATTTGAGATTCTAATCTATTTATCCAGGGTGGCTCCTCTGAAGTCTCGACAGCTTTTTTAGGTTTACCATTGGCTGCTTTAGGATTTCTTTTAGTGCTTCTTGTGTTAGACATAATTATAACAGTCACTCTACAAAATCCAACAGAATAAAGTTAAAATTTCAAAGTTTAAGTCGGAAAAGGGAGAAATTAAAGGCGCACAGAAAGAAACTGTGTCTTACATGTCCACAGGCGGAAGGTGGAGTCATAAACATTCTACCCTTCAGGCCCAGTCCTGATGAAGATTCTCTGCTTGCAACAAGAACTATCTAACACCTGGCAGGAAGTATCAGATGTCCAGTAGAATGAATCAAATGGAATGATGCGGGAAGAAAAGGTAAGGGAAAATGCAGAGCAGATGCCTCTGGTATTGGAAGAAC
Organism: Mobula hypostoma; assembly: GCF_963921235.1. NCBI lineage: Eukaryota > Metazoa > Chordata > Chondrichthyes > Myliobatiformes > Myliobatidae > Mobula > Mobula hypostoma. Next base: position 219,197,523 of record NC_086098.1, on the reverse strand, counting down.
TGGGAAGATCAACATGAAATATCAGAAAAGAAATGTGAAAGTATGCAGAGAAAGTACTTGCAATGTATAATATAAAACCATTCCTATGAACATTACATTATGAAGTTTGTATTGAAAGTAAATCGAGGGAATGAGATGAGGTATCCAGGCTCAGATACAGTTTTAGATTCAATTGAACAAGGTCACTTCTGGAGAAGGTGCAAGCTTGATGAACCATACCAAGATGTTGGTGTGGGTACCTTATTGTTTTGACCTTAGATCTTCTTGTGTGTCCCTCCCAAAACATCAATGTAGTGCAGTTAAAAGCACTGAGTTACGTGTAGCTGATATACAGCACTACACTTAAGCTGTTCGGAGGTATTTTGTGAAGGTAGCGAATCCAACGTACTAAGAGGTGGGTTTCATCATTTTAAGCCTGCATGGTGTCATGTCCTTCATTGGGAGTGGAAGAGAAGGAAATGATAAAGACATAGAATCACTTCGAGGCAAGTAATCTCTTCAGCCATGCAACCCTGAGATGAATATCCTGTAATCTCTAATCGAAAAGACAATCAGCATCAGAATCAGAATCAGTTTTAATATCACTGGCATATGTTGTGAAATTTGTTGTTTTGCAGCAGCAATACATAGCAATACATAATAAAAATATAAATTATAATAGAATATAAATTAAAATACAATTTATAATCTACAGGTAGATATAAAAATAGATTAAAGAAGTAGAGTAAAAAGAGAGCGAAAAAGCACTGAGGAAGTGTTTCTGGGTTCACTGTCCATTCAGAAATCTGTTGTCTGAGAGGAAGAAGCTGTTCCTGAGACATTGAATGCATGTCTTCAGGATCCTGTACCTTCTCCTTGATGGCAGCAATGAGAAGAGAGCATGTCTAGGGTTATGGGAGTCCTTAATGATGGATGCTATTTTTTGAGGCATCGCCTTCTGAAGGTGACCTGGACACCGGGGAGGCTAGTGCCCATGGTGGAGCTGGCTGAGTTAATAGGTTTATGCAGTTTATCCAATCATGTTCAGTGGCCCCTCCAGACCAGGCGATGATGCAACCAGTTCGAATGCTCGCTGCAGAAAGTTGCAAGTGCTTTCGGTGACATACCAATTCTCCTCAAACTCTTTAAATACCATGTAGATGACTCATAACAGCCAGTAGCACCCTTGGGTAGGATAGATCCCAATGGTTCCTAAGGATAAATCCAAAATCAAATCAGAAAAACTGATGAAAGCAGAGATAGTAGACCCAGTAAACAGGCCAGCATCTTTCTCCCCGATGTTTCTGTGTTGAGAAATCTCACAGCAAGCTGAACACCTGCCCAAGCCCAGAGATTTTATGGAGGTCCAGAAGAATCGTTACTGTGTGAAGTTGAGAGAAATAAATTGTTTCATTACACTAGATACACAGAATAAATTCTGGCAGATAAAGATCGATGAGGAGAGCTGGTAATTAACCTTTTGTAATTTTAGATGGCACTAGAGAAGATAGGAATTTGGAGATTTTTAAACATTATTTACTTATCAGAAAATGCTAGGTCAGATGCAATGTTTCTTGTAATAGTCAAAAGTGAAGTGAATAGTCACAGTCAGAAACAATCACAGAACACAACCAGAACAATTATGTAACAGAAAGGTCAATTTAAGAGCTGAAGATGGATTTGAGCAATGTGTTTAGTATAAGCACTTTACAAATAGAAACAAGCCTGTGGAGTAAAATGGAAGAGTTGTACACGAGCATGAAAGACACAAGTCCCAGATGCACATTGAGCTAAAGGCCACTACTGCAATCCTAGGTGGGTACCATAGACTTCAAAGGCTCAAGCAGAGATGGAATTGAAGAAACAAACTATTTGGTATATTGGTCATACTCTACGGAATGCTTGGGGTCTTCCCACTGAAGACAAAGCTGTATGGCTTCATTGGGATTATAGTGTAAAGTTATACTGAAGTAGGGATATGTCTGCTGTATTGGCAGAGACCAGTGTCTTCTATCAACCTGGATCAGTACTGTATAAAGAAAGTATACTTATCTGTATCCTGTATAAGGATAAAGATAGCAAGAAGCATATCATATCATTGAGCTTTGACCTTAAACACGGTCCACAGAATTGCTACAGAACAAGCTATTGGTAATGTCATTCTGTTGGACATGCCAAACATCAGTCCTGGGAGCAGTGGAAAAGCTACCACAGTTAATAGCTTCTACCCACCAGGACCATTCCTGCTTCTACAGTAGAAGGGAATTACATTATATTGCCAAAGTGCCAAGGTTACTCAGACATAATGGTAATTGTGGCCATGATCTCAAGGTGGGTGGAGGCTGTCCCAGCAAGAAGTTCACTGCTGTACAGCCACCAAAAGGGCTACATCACTAATGGGGATTGCTGTGCATTGGTGTTTGCTGTCTTGAGGCAAATTAGGGTGGCTAAATTCCCAGAGCCTGACAAGGTGTCCCCTCAGACTCTGTGGAAGGCTAGTGCAGAAATTGCATGGGCCCTAGCAGTGATACTTAAAACCTCCTTAGCCATGGGTGGGTGCCCAAGGCCTAGAGGATAGCTAGTGTTTTTCCATTTTACAAGAGAGGCTCTAAGAATAAGCTAGGAAATTATAGGCCAGTGAGCCTGACCTTAATAGTGGGTAAACGATTCGAAATTCTTCTAAGGGACTGAGTATTTGGATAGACAAGGCCTTAATAGGGATTGTCAACACAGCTTTGAGTGTGGGAGGTTGTAGCTAACCAATCTTACAGAGTTTTTTGAGGAGATTACTAGGAAAATTAAGAAAAGACAGTGGATCTTGCCTGCATGGACTTTAGCAAGGCCTTTGCCAAGGTTCCACTTGTGAGTTTGGTCAATAAGGTTCAGCTGCTTGAAATTCAGGATGAGGTAGTAAACTAGCTTCAATATTGCCTTTGTGGGAGAAGCCGAAGAGCTGTAGTAGATGGTTGCCACTCTGACCGGAGGCCTGTGACTAGTAGTATGCTGCAAAGATCAATGCTGTATCCGTTGTTGCTTGTTATCAATATCTATAATCTGGATGATAACGTGGTAAACTGAACCAGCAAAATTGTGGATGACACCAAGATTGGGGTTTAGTAAACAGCACGGGATTCTGTGCATGTGGAAGAAACACCATGATGGTAGTTTCCTCCCAGGTGCCTCCCTGCTGCCAGGGTCAGGGACGACTTGGATTGGGTCTACGGCATTCTAAAGGGGGAGGGTGAGCAACCAGAAGTCTTGGCACATAATGATACCAATAACTTAGGTAGGAAAAGGGAGATCATGAAGAGAGAATTCAGAGAGATAGATAAAAAACTGAAAAACAGGACCTCCAGAGTAGTAATCTCAGGATTGCTGCCTGGCCATGTTCCAGTGAGGGTAAGAATAGGATGATTTGGCAGATGAAGGTGTGGCTGAGGAATTGGTGCACGGAGCAGGGCTTCAGATTTCTGAATCATTGGGGTCTCTTCTGAGGAAGGTATGACCTGTACAAAAGGAATGGGTTACACCTGAACCTATGGGGGAGAATATATGGACAGGTTCACTAGAGCTGTTGGAGAGGGTTTCAACTAATTTGGCAGGGGGGTGGGTACTGGAGTGATAGGGATGAGGATGCAGCAGTTGATTTGCAATCAGATGTAGCAAGTAGTGAGATGGTCAGGAAGGACAGGCAGATGATAGAGCAAAGTTGTAGTCAGTGGGATGAGTTGCAGTGTAACATGGAAACAAAACTGAAAAGGGTGACAAATACAGAACTGAAGGTGTTAAATTTGAAAGCATACAGTATGTGGAATAAGATAAACTTGTAGTGCAGTTAGAGATGTTGTAAGCATCACTAAGTCATGGCTGAAAGTAATCCAAAGTTGGGAGCTTAACATCCAAGGATATACATTGAATCCAAAGAAAAGGCTGACAGGCAGAGGGGTGTGGGTTGGCTCTTTAGTGAAAAAAAGGTGAAATGGGATTAGATTATGTAGAATCATGTGGGTAGAGTAGAGTTCAAAAACTGCAAGGGTATATACAGGCCTCCAAACAGTAGCCAGGACGTGGGCTGCAAATTAAAATGAGAGATGGAAAAGGCATATGCAACCCAGATTAATTAAACCCGAAGATGTAATGTTAAAAACTCCACCTGTGGAGTGCTTTATTACAGTCCTTTATTTCATAGTCCTTTATTACAGTCAGTTAGTTACAAACACAAGAAATTCTGGTCCTGAAGAAGGATTTCGGCCCAAAACATGGACTATTTGTCATTTCTATGGAAAAAGCCTGAAATGCTGAGTTGCTCCGGAATTTTTTGTGTAGTTACAGTAAAAATCTTTTTACAGCCAGTTACAGCTGCAGCTAATGATAGTCACAGCTACAGTTCCCTTGTTACCTTTCTGCCTTTCAAACTGACCTTGTCTCACCTGTACGATGATGACCATCTAATAAAATGTCAGTAGTCATAAAATGTTGTCTCATTGTTTGATTTCTGAAGAAACTTCTGGACAGCATCATGGTAGCTGATATACGAGGCCTTTCCTTGAGAAGTTCTTCACGGCAAAGCCGACACCATGCTCTCTAGTCTCGTCTGAGCCCTTCCCCTGCCAGAAGAAGGTATAGTCTCTTTCACGTAGGGTTCCCGATTCTGCAAGACGTGTCTCTTGGAGCGTTGCGATGTCTCAACAGTTCATTATTAATCACTGCTGTCTTGAGTGTGTCACTGATCTCCCGAAGGTCACCTGATATACCAGTTGTCATAGTCTGTATATTCCAGCATCCTAGTCTGCGTGCTGGCTTCTTTCTTTGTCTTCTAGTTGTGCTTGGTGCAGTGTTTACAGTCCGCAGTTCGGGCTACAACCACTCTACGTCGCTTTCCTTGACCTCACGAAGGCCTTCGAACTTGAGAGCAGAGACAGCCTGTTCAAAATCCTCGCCAGGATTGGTTGTCCCCCAAGGCTCCTCAAGATAGTCATTCCACACAGACATGAAGGGTGACGTTCAGTTCGACAGCTCTTCTTTGGAGGCCTTCAACATCCGCAGCGGTGTGAAGCAGGGCTGTGTGCTTGCCCCCACCCTGTTTGGCAACTTCTTCACAGTCATGCTGAAGCACGCCTTTGGAACATCAACTGATGATGTCTACCTCCACACCAGATCAGACGGGAGCCTGTACAGTCTGTCCCGGCTGAGGGCAAAAACCAAGGTTCGTGAAGTACTCATCAGGGACATGTTGTTTGCAGACGATGCGGCACTGGCAATACACTCTGAAGAGCAACTGCAACGCCTCATGGACAGCTTCTCAAGAGCCTGCCAGGACCAGCTTGACCATTAGCCTGAAGAAAACCAACGTGTTGGGCCAGGGCATTGAGCCCCCCTGCCATTACCATCAACAACTATGAGCTGGAGATAGTTCACGAGTTTACATACCTTGGCTCCACCATCACGGACAGCCTCTCCCTAGACCCCAAGATCAACAGACGCATCGGATGAGCAGCCTCAATGTTTGCCAGGCTGACAAAGAGAGTCTGGGAGAACAGAAAGTTGACGACGCACACCAAAGTTTCAGTCTACAGGGCCTGTGTCCTCAGCACACTGCTTTACGGCAGCGAGACCTGGAGCCCCTACTACAGACAAGAGCGGCGTCTCAACGCCTTCCACCTTCATAGCCTGAGACACATCCTGGACATCACGTGGACTGACCGAGTCACCAACAATGAGGTCCTGGCCCGCGCCCAGATACCCAGCCCCTTCACCCTGCTCCAACAACGCCGTCTCCGCTGGCTGGGCCATGTACACCACATGTCAGATGGGAGGATCCCAAAAGACCTGCTGTACGGGGAACTGGCCTCCGGCAAGAGAGCACAAGGGCAGCCCCATCTTTGTTTCAAAGACGTTTGCAAGAGAGACATGAAGTCACTGAAAATGAACGTCGAGAGGTGGGAGGACATCGCAAGCGATTGCTCTCACTGGAGGCTGGAACTATGCAGAGGTCTAAAAGAGGAGAAGAGGAGCTGAGGCTTACTGCTGAAGAAAAGCACACTCATTGGAAAAACAGCACCAAGATAACATCGGAGGACAGTGCCTTCAAGTGCAGTTGATGCAGCGGAGACTGTCACTCCCATGTGGGCCTAGACAGCCACAACAGACGCTGCTCTAACACAGTCTGAAGCAAGACCTTCCAGGCGCAGATCCATGGTCTTGCGAGACTAACGGATGCCACCCACCCTTAAGAAGTCAAAATCCAAAATCAGGAAGTACAGAAGCCTGAAACCTCAAACCACCATGTTCAAGGACAGCTTTTTCCCTTCAACCATTTGGTTCTTGACCCTATCGGCACAAGTCTAATCACTGGAGTTTACCAACACAATGACTACCTCGATCGGTTCACAACAATGGATACTGTTTACTTTTATTCTAATCTTGTTTTCTGCTAAAAGCTGGGAATAATTCAGGTTTCATATTTGCTTTTTCTTGCTAATGCTGCAAGTAAATTTTTTATTGCACCTGTGCGGACATGTGAAAAGCAGTGATGAAGGATCTCTCATTCCAAAGAGGAGAGAGGAGTGCTAAAGTCAAGCCAGTTGATATCTTGTCGGCAATTAGAGATGAAAATATCCAGCGCAGTGTGTCCATGAAGAACAGGAGGAGGATTGAAGATGGAGATCAATGTGGAGTGGGAAATTCTTGTCAAAGAAGCGAACTTGAAAATGGAGGTGACAGAAGAGGAGCTTGACATCATGGCAGATGAGGACCTCACTAAGGCGCAGGCCATGAGGGACAAAATTAAGGCCTTTGCTGAGGCAGAATGCTTCACCTCAGTGAGGGGAAGATCTGAGGGAATGGTGAAGAAAACATCAGGGATTAGAGATGGGAGCAGAGAGGGAGGATGACATTTTGTGGCTTCAGAGGAGAGGGAAGGAGTGGGATGTCTAGGGAAGGTCGGGTGGGAGGAATCTGAGGACCTAAGTGGTGAATGGGTAGCCTGAGAGATCAGAATTTGGGAGTTGTTGTTGGGGAAGGGGAGCCCAGGGGCCCAGCGACAGAAAGAAAGGTCTTGGCCTGGAGGTGTGGGGTGGTTGAGGGCAGGGATGGACCCAGAGCTGGAAGCCACATAATGCACGGTCTGAAGGCATCTCGAGTTGTTGGAACCAGAATTGGCGACGGCGGTGTCCACGGACTGGAGAAGTCCAGAGCTGTTGGAACCGGAGTTGGATACAGTAGGATCTGTGGTCTGAAGGAGGCTGATCAAATCAAGGTCCAAGTGGGGGATGGCAGGGTCCGTGACCTAGAGGTGGCCAGGTCCATCAGAACTGGTGTTGGAGATGGTGGGATCCATGTTATGGAGCTGTCTGATCTGGTTGATGTCTGAGCAGAAGGCGGCAAATGCCACGGTCTGGAGAGGGGCGATCTCCTGATCCTTCCTGGATGTGAGAAAGAAGAAGAACTGGTAGTTGAAGGTGTGGATTTCGCGGAGGATGAAATGTCGAAGAAATCCATGGCAGGCTCTGGAGAGTGAGGCCTGGAGCTGCGGCAGAGACTGAGACAGGGCCCGTAAATGTCTCTGCGTGGTGGAGAGGGTAGCATGTAGAATACGGAGGGAGAAGATGTGAATCAAATGCAGGTACTTGGTGGGTCCAAACAGGGGGACCTGAAAATGGAGCGAGAACCCCTATGGAACAAGATGGTGGAGAAGACAAGTTCCCAATAAGGATACATAGTAGTGAGTCTTGGTGGCGACATGGTGAAAGAGTCAGACAGGAGCAGAGATCACAGAGCGGGAGCAGTGAGAGAGGGTCTCACTGAATTCCTGTTGAAGAGAAGATTTTAACCTTTTCAGGACAGGATTATCTTGAAGTGTCTTCCCAGGAAAGCAGTGAATCAGAAACACAAGCGATCCTGCAGATGCCTGAAATCCAGAACAACAACTCCTTCAAAGCCCTGGAAGTGGTGAGTGATTTTTTTGATCACAAATGTTGCAGCAATGTGCAATCATGTCATTCACATCTATGCCTTGTTTTTAACTACAGGCTCCAAGTGAAGTTGTCCTGTCTCCCACTGCATTTTGTGAGTGAAAGAGTAAATAATTAATTGTAATTTGAAAGACAGCTGAAATTTGATTAACATTCTTTCCCTTCATTCAAATGGCAAGGATTGCGTACAACATTACAGTAGAACAGAAGAGTCTGGGAATACTGATCATTAGCTCCTTGAAAGTGGCGCCACAGGTAAACAGGGTCAGAAAGAGACTTTTTAGCACATTGGCCTTCAGAAGCAAAAACATTGAGTACAGTGCTCATAGAATTTCATCATTTTCATCTAACTTCCACCCTGCACTTTAATTCATTTCATTCATTTCTGACACCTCCATCCCCATTCTAGATCTGTCTCTTTCCATCTCTGGAGACAAAATGACATCTTTTATAAACATATCGATTCCCACAGTTATTTTGACTGTACCTCTTTACACCCTGACTTGTGTAAAAATGCCATTCCCTTTTCTCAGTTCCTTTGTCTCTGCAGCATCTGTTCCAGGATGTGGCTTTGCTTTCCAGGACATTAGAGATGCCCTCCTTCTTCAAAGAATGGGGTTTCCCTTCCTCCACCATAGATGTTAACCTCATCCACATCTCCTCCATTTTCCGAACCTCCTTGCTCAACCGATCATTCCACAGCCTTAAAGGTGCTAGGGTTTCTCTTGTCCTTACCTACCATCCCATGTGTCTCCACATGCAACACACCATCCTCCACAACTTATGCCATCTCCAGAGGGATACTACTACCAGACAGATCCTTACCTCCATCCCCCTCTCCACATTCCACAAGGATGACTCCTTCCGTGATTCCCTTGTCCATTTGTCACTCCCCACTAATCTCCCTCCCGGCACTTACCCCTGAAAACTGCTGAAGTGCCTCACCTGTCCATTCACCTCCTCCCTCACATCCATTCAGGACCCCAAACAATCCTTCCAGATGAGGCAACACTTCACCTGTGAATCTGCTGGGGTTGTCTATTGTGTCCGGTAATCCTGATGCTGTCTCCTCTACATTGGCGAGACCTGTGGTAAATTGAGGGACAGCTTTGTTAAACGCCTCCACTCCATGCACTAAAAGTGGAAATTCCTAGTTGCCAAACATTTTAATTCCTATTCCCATTCCTGTTCTGACATGTTGATCCATGGCCTCCTCTAGTGCCAAGATGAGACCAACATCAGAGTGGAACCTTATATTCCGGCTGGGCAGCCTCTAATCTGATGGCATGAATATCGATTTCTTCTTCCAGTTTTAAAAAAAATTACTCCCCCTCCTCTCTTCTTCTATTCCCCACTCTGGTCTCTTACCTCTTCTTGCTTGCCTATCACCTCCTGGTGGATCCCCTCCTCCTTTGCTTTCTCCTATGGTTCACTCCCTTCTATCAGATTCCTTCTTCTCCAGCCCTTTACCTTTCCCACCCACCTGGCCTCACGTATCACCTTCTAGCTAACCTCCTTCCCCTACTCCACCTTATTAATCCCCTCCCCCTTTATTTTCAGTCCTGAAGAAGGGTCTTGGCATGAAATATTGACTGTTTATTCATTTCCATAGATGCTGCCTGACATGCTGGGTTCTCCAGCATTTTGTGTGTGTTGCTTTCATGTGTTCATTGTGTACAGTTGAGATGTTATTGTTAAAGTTGTATAAGACATTGCTGAGGCCTAATTTAAAGTATTGTGTGAAGTACTAGCCACCTACCTACAAGAAAGATATCAAGATTAAAAGAGTACAGAGAAAATATACAGGGATGTTGCTTGAACCTGAGGACTTGAATTTTAGAGAAAGGTTAAATATGTTAGGACATTATTCCCTGGAGTAAAGGAGAATGAGGGCAGATTTGACAGAGGCACACAAAAATATGAGTTTTATAGATGGGGCAAATGCAAAGAGGCTTTCGTTGACTGAGATTGGATATGTATAAAACTAAAGAATTAAAGGCCATGGGAAAAGGGTAAAATGTGAAATATATAATAACAGGAACAAGAAGGGGGAGCCTCTTCACTCAGGGTGAGAATGTTGGAAGGAGTTGCCAGCACGATGGTGGATGCAGGCTTGATTTTAAAAGTTTAAAGAAAATTGGATAAGTATGTGGATGTCAACATTTCTGAAGATCTCTTCTGGACCCAACCCATTGATGTAATTGCAAAGAAGGCACAGCAGAGGCTAGATTTCATTAGGATTTTGAGTAGATTTGGTGTGTTACCGAAGACTCTAGCAAATTTCTACAGTCTGAAGTGTGTGGTGGGGATGGGTGTGAGGAATTGGTGTTTGAAGGAGTATGAAGTGTGTCGTGGGGATGGGGTGTGAGGGATTGGTGTTTGAGGGAGTATGAAGTGTGTAGTGTGGATGGGTGTGAGGGATTGGTGTTTGAGGGAGTAAAGAGTGTGTGGTGGGGATGGCTGTGAGGGATTGGTCTTTGTGTGGAGTATGAAGTGTGTGAGGGATTGGTGTTGAGGGAGTATGAACTGTGTAGTGGGGATGGGTGTGAGGGATTGGTGTCTGAGGGAGTATGAAGTGTGTATGTGATGCTGATGGTATGGTGGGGAAGTTAAGGATTGTGAAACTTGCGGGGTACGGGTGTCAGAACAGAGAACCCCAGGAAAAGGCCCTTTGGTCCAAAATTAATCGAATTAAGCTAGTAATTTGGCTTTGTTACCACCCCTGGCAGTATATCCAGGTACCCAGCACCCTCTGAAAAATCCTGCCCTGCACATCCCCTTTGCATTTTGGGTGAACAGCCAAGGTAGAATTATACAGTGAATGCTATGGCCCTGGGTAATGTTATGGAACAGAGGGACTTAGGTGTGCATATGCACATTTCAGTAAAAGAAATATCACAGATTGATAGGGAGGTGAAGAATGTGTAAGGCATACTTCCCTTTATCAATGAGGGCACTGAGTGGAGAAGTAGGGAGGTTATGGTGCAAAAGGTTTCCTCCGCTGAAAGATCTGACGTCACCTGGCATGTTTGTACCAAAATCTGTCTCTCTTCTTCTTCTTGTTTTATGGCAGTTGGCACCCAGTTTAATGGTGCATTACCGCCACCTTCTGCTCCAGAGTGTGCAATAGACTTACATTCCAAATTCATTCACCCAATCATGCACACATATATACTCTAACCTACATCTTATCCTCTCATCTTTGGCCATCCTAGTACCCTATTCCTGCTTATTCATCATATCCTATAAAAAAAACCCTGTACCCCTTAAGAAAGCTAAAAGTACCCTGACCAGTGTTTTCTCAACCATGCCCAGCAACCCTTTTAATGTGAATTCCTGCACCCCTAATTCCCTTAGATTATCATCATCTCTCTCTGTATCCCATACCTCCAGCAACTCAGAACTACATTTGTATATGTTCTACTGACTCCTCTTCCTGACATTCCTCACACAATCCTGTCTGGTGTTTCCCTATCATTTTCAATGGTTTGTTTAACATACAGTGCCCCAGCCTTAACCTAGTCCACACAGTCCCCTCTCTTCTGTATCCACTACCTACCCTAGTACCGGCAACTCTTTTTTGTATTTAATATAAATGCCTCCCTCTCCCCTCTCTGTCCCATCTTTCTTGCCACATTTGGTTGATTTTTTCCCCCAGATTACACACTTAAACTCTGCTTTACTGATACTAATGTGCATTTCTATATCTTCTTTCTTTAACACCCTCTTTGCCAACTCATCCACCCTCTCATTCCCCTTCACCCCTACATGTGCTGGAACCCATAAAAATTTTACCTGACCTCCCTGATTTGCAATTCTTGTGACTAACTGAAGGACTTCATAAAGTACATCTTGCCGACTGTTTGAGTGAAAAGACCTTAAACTTGCTAGAACTGAGGAAGAATCTGAGCATATCAACACTTTGACTTGTCTAGCTTTCTCCACCCATGGCAATGCAACCAACACTGCCAGCATCTCCAATGTGTACACCCGTAATTTATTAGATATTCTTCAGCTGATCCCAATTTCTTTTGCAGGTATAGCCACCCCAAATACTGTCACTCCTGTTTTAGGTTCCTTAGCACCACCCATATAAATCTGAGTATAATCACTATATTTTTCCATCACATGTCAGTTAAATGCACTTACCAATTCAGTTTTATATTTTCTTTTCCTTTTAACAAATGCCAGTCTATGTTAGGCCATACAAGCTTCCATGGAGCTACAATCAGATAAACTACTGAAGGACTTCACCTTAGATCAAACACTGCACATTCTTTAGCAATATCATTCCCTACCCCACTAAAGTTACCCGTCTGAAACCTCGCATTTTCCCAGCACTCCTGCAATACACCTTTTGCGGGGTGAGAATCATTGTGTCCCTACAAATTAGCCCGGTAGCTTGCCATCAATTGCATCCTTCTTAGTTCCAAAGGCATTACTCCCATTTCTACCTGTAGGGCTGATACTGGTGATGTTTTAAAAGCCCCACTGCATGCTTTCAAATCCTGAGCCTGAATCACATCCAGTTTCCTTATAAGAGACCTAGCTGCTGATCCATATGCTATATTTCCATAGTCCAACACAGATCTTACTAAAGCCACATACATTCTTTTCAATGCTGAACAACTTGCTCCCCATTCCCTACCAGTCAAACATCTCATCACATTTATTACTTTTAAACATTTCTCCTCAACTTTCCTGATATGTTCTGTCCATGTTAATCGTGAATCAAATATAACTCTCAGAAATTTAAATGATCCAACCCTTTCTAATTCAACCCCATACATCCTTAACAGCTTCCCTACCTCAATTCTTTTACTGGTGAAACATACAGTTTTTGAGTTTTTTCTACTGAAAATCTACATCCCCAATCATAACCCCACTCCACCACTTCATCAATTGCCCCTTGTAGTTTCCTGACTATATGCTCCATGTTCCTGCCTCTTTTCCACAAGGCCCCATCATCCGCAAACAGTGACCTACCTATATCCACCGGTACCTTTGTGAAGATATCATTGATCATAATGATGAAAAGTAACAGGCTAATCACACTACCTTGAGGTGTGCCATTTCCCACTATGTACTGTTTTCATAATTCTGATCCAATCCAAACTTGAATTTTTCTACCAAACAAAAAATCTTTAATCCAATTAAAAACTCTCCCACCAACCCCCATCTTGTGCAGTTTAATTAACAATCCTTCCTTCCACATCATATCATAGGCTTTTTCAATGTCAAAAAACACTGCAACTACTGACTCTTTATTTGCCTGGCCCATTCTTATTTCAGTTTCTAACCTTATCACTGAGTGCATGGAACTCCTTCCCTTCCTAAAACCACTCTGATAACTTGCCAGCATTCCTCTCTTCTCAAGCTCATAAGATAACCTTTCTGTTATCATCCATTCAATTATCTTACATATATTTGATGTTAATGCTATTGGTCTGTAGGTAGTGGGTTTGGATGGATCCTTGCCAGGTTTCCTTATTGGAATTACTACTGCTTCTTTCCATGCACATGGTAATCTGCTCTCCTCCCACACTCTGTTATAAAAATGCAGCAACTTCAAGAGCGCTCCTTCTCCTAGATTTTTTAGCATAACATAGCATATCAGATCTTTCCCTGGGGAGGTTGGTCTCGACCTCTTTATTGCTCTCACCATTTTTTGCCAACGAAAATGGATCATCAATTATATTATCTGTTTCTTCCCTCCTGTTCAACACGCCTAGGTGTTGATTCATTGTCTTTCCCTTCTCCTTCTCCCTTCTTCAGACAAATTTTCTGAACTGTGTATCTGTACAAATGACTTGGCCATGATCTCAGCCTTATCCCTACTTGAGACGGCTTTTCCTCCTCAGATATCATTACTGGCTATTCCCATTCCCTTCTATCTTCCCCCCAACCAATCTTCTTAATCATTCCCCATATCTCTCCCACAGGTGTTGTTCTTCCTATTTTGTTGCAAAAACTCCTCCAACCTGCCCTTCTAGCTTGATGTATAGTTCTTCTCACCACTGCCTGTGCCGCCTTGTATTGAATCAAATGCTGCATATTATGGGTTCTTTTAACTAGCCTGAATGCTCTATTTCTGTTTTTTACAGCCTGACAACATTCCTCTGTCCACCATGGTACCAGTTTTCTATTCATCCTATTTTTACTCCTGGGTGTAGATCCTTCTGCTGCCATAATAATTGCTAAAGTCACCTGACTGTTGAATTCATCTATATTTCCAGAAATACCAATCTTTGTCAATGCCTCTTCACTCAACTTCTGGAACATATCCCAATCTGCTTTTCCAAACACCCACTTTGGGATTCCACCACCTGGTCTTACTTCAATTATTTCACCCACTGAACATAAAACTGGGTAGTGATCACTGCCTACTGCTGAAGCAGTCCAAACTCTCCAGTTACTAACGCCAGCCAACATATTAGACACTAACGACATATTAGACACTAACGTAATGTCTAATACTGACTCAATTCCTGTTGTTAAGTTTATCCTTGTTCCTCCACCATCATTCATACACACCAAATCCCTTTCTTCCATCAAATCTTCAATTACCTTTCCATTTGAATCTGTAATCGTATCCACCCCATATTGTGCTATGAGTATTGAAATCTGCACACCACACTATTTCAAATAGGATCTAGTGTTTTTCCAGTGTGTCTGATGAATAAACTCTTCCCAGATTTCCAGCCAGGTACAGTTATCGATTGTAACCAAATGTTTCAATGACAAACTCTACCATCTTCTTCAGGAATGATGTCTGGGCAAGTCTGGTCCAGTGGTATTTATATCCTTGTATTCTGCCCTCCTGATTGGTTAGTCCACATCCAATCAGGGTTCCACTCCCTGCTCATTTACAATCGACTTCCAGTTCTTACTTAGAGCAAGAACTTCATCTTTGTTAAAATTCTTTTCATCTAGTTTTACTTCAATGGTTCATTTACTGATGGTCCCAAAAGCCATTGATGTGGCACAGTAGTTTTGTGCTGTGGAAGTCAATCCTAAGGCCATTGTGAATGCAGTGTTCCACTACTGCCAGTTTCTCCAGGTAACCCGAATGGATACGCCTCCTATACTCCTTGATGCAGGTTTCCACTGTCTTACCGATATACGCAACAACATATATTCCCTGCAGATTTACACTACCAATATTTTGTTATAAAAAGCTGCATATCTCTTGGAGGCCAGAGAGAAACTTGTGACAGACTGTCCTTGATCAGTGTATTTATTAATGAACAGTGATTGCCATAAACATGAACAAGCTGTTTAGAGTAGTTAACCTTTATTCTCCTGTCTTTCCAGAGTACTTCTATCTGTGATCAGTCCAATCATACCCCAAGCCATTAAAGAACATATTAATAAGTTTTTTGTTTTACAGTAGAATGAACAAATGTCTTAAACTCCTGGTTTCCCATTTAAAGGGATGACACTTCCAGTAGGGCAGCATTTGCTCTTTGTTCCACAGGAGAATCAGCCTGGAGTTTTTGACCAAATATCTACAATGAGGCCATATGTTCTCAGAGAAAGGACACACTGAACAACTAGCCTGGGATGGAAGAATTTTATTGAGCCCACTAGGAACAGGGCATCTTTCCTGCCCTCCACCCTACCACCAGTGGTCCTTCTATAGTGGTTCCCATCCCCTGCCAGATTAAGTTAAACCTATCCGAGTGGAAAATCAGCACAGCTTTGTGCGAGCAAAGTCGTGTCAGAGAAATATATTGGATTTCTTTGAAGAGGTAATCAACAGGTAGATGAGGGTAGGACAGTGCATGTTGTCTGTATGGAGTTTATCAAGGTCTTTGACAAGGTCCCTCAAGGCAGGCTAACCTGGAAGGTTAGGTTGTATGGAGCCCAGGTTGTATGGCAGATTGTTCATAATAGACAGTTGCTGGAAGCAGAGGGTGATGATTGAGGGTTTTTTTTTCCTCAAAGTGGAGGGCTGTGTCTAGTGGTTGTAATTTATACGAACAATATAATGTGAATGCACAAGGCATGGTGATCTTGTGGATGGTGAAGTAGGTAGTGATGAGTTACAGAGGGATATAGATCAGCTAGATCACTCAGCCAGGGATTGCACAATGGTGTTCAATCTTGATAATTGTGAGGCATTGCATTTTGGGCCATTGGCCTATTGTAGAAATTATACAGTGAATAATAAGGCTCTGGTTCATGTTGGGTGTTGGTAGGTGTTATGGGTGATTTGCCCCCTTGAAGGATCTGACACCACACAACATGTTTTTACCACAAATTGGCTCTCCATTGTTACAAAGTTTGTTATTTGTGTAACCGGGTGACCATCGGATCTTATTCAGTATTGTTAAAAGTGTACTTCAGCATCCATCTGGGCAATGCTAGAAGAGTTGTCTCTGCCTTTAAGTGGAGACGGTGATGTCATTGCGCATGCGCGGGATAGAGGGGAGACAATTTTGGTTTCTGCTGAAGAAGCTGGTAGGGCATTGGAATCGAGTTCCTCCCAGAGAGACAGAGCATGGTGAGGAAAGGTAAGCATTAATTGATGATATCCATGTGAATTTGTTTATGCTTGTTGGCGAATTGAGAATATTGGTAATTTGACATGTTCTACATGTGGATGCTTTAGATTTTCACTAGTGAGAGCATTGACACTGGATCGCATGGCTTGTACAAAGTTCCTCAGCAGCCAAGTAGGTCAGTCTTCCTGCAATTTAACTACCAGGCAATATCTTGTAAAAGTTGTGCCAAAGTGTACCTTTTGTCTAACTTTATCGTATCATGACTGATTATGAATGTAACAGGGTAATGTGAATGTTTAGTCTCTGTTCGAAAGTTCAGCACGTGTGTATGTCTTAGATGAGATGTATTTGCTTACATTTTTTGCTGTTATGTATAAGATGCAGGGTGGGTGGGATTCTAATGTTGTTTGTATTGTGTTCCTTCAGGATTGTCACTACCGTATTAGTTCTGTTTTTAAAAACGCAATCACGAGGAAATCTGCAGATGCTAGAATTTCAAGCAACACACATAAAAGATGCTGGTGAAAGCAGCAGGCCAGGCAGCATCTCTAGGAATTAGTTCTGTATTAGTTTTGGGCAGTTTGCTTTATGTATTTTTATGGGCAGTTTGCTTTATGTATTTTTATACGCAATTTGCCACTATACAAAGGTGTGGATCAGAAGTTAAACTGAGATTGTAGTAGCAAGAATTGGTCGTAAATTCATTCGTTTGGTTTTGCGACCCTCTTCTGGCACTTAAACATCTAAAACAGATAAACCCAAAAAAAAGTATTTGTTGTCCTGAGTGTGTACTTTTCTCCAGGCTACAAAATTTGGTACCAGGAGTCGGGCTAATTCCAAGCTAGTTTAGAGGGTCTCTGATTGTGGTATGCAGTATAACATACAATACCTATCTAGCCCCACTGGTAAGCCTCAGGCTCGCTCAACTCGCTGTCATCTCGGGGAAGCAGCCTTTGGCCCCGCCAAACTGGGTAATTAAGTTTGTGTGGATGCTGTGTGATGTACCCCACCCCGCCAAATAACAGACAATACACCATATGCGATTCAATGATTACAATTTATAGATATTAATACTCGAGAAACCCTCGTAAACCACCAATCTGCTACATCTAGCAAAATCAACAACACCCTGGCGAAGCTACTGACCCAGCTGGAGATCAACGTGCCAGAATAGCTTCTTAAACTCTGGACTGCACCTGGACCCAACCAGCGAGGCCTGGTCCAAGGGCCACCACGTTCCCGGAGACCCGCGGCCTGCTACCGTGCTGGAGCGCTTGGCGATGTGGCCTATTCCGACCAGCACCTCTCTGGAGCAGATGATCACAAAGAAGTGACGTGGGAAACCTCAAGGTGCCCCGGACTCTTCCCCGGAGCGACCACCGTAAAGCCCCGTTGATGGACATCCACAGCTGCCGGAAGTGGGGCCTCCGCCGCCAACCTTGGAAATCAAGCCCGAGGCTCGGCTGTAGCGGAGGCCTCCGCAACTGTGACTCAGCTCACCTACTTGATTCAGCCAGGAGCCTGGCCTTCCGGGATTAAGTGTCGGCTTCGGGGCCTGATCCAATCGACAGCCCGGGCCCCCGGCAGCTGGAAGTGGCAGCGGAGTCTCCCCCGTCACTCAGCCTGACGCAGAGAGCCCGACGACGTGACCTGCCAATCGATCCCCACAGGACACGTCCACTAACCTCAAAGAGCTGACAACAGCACACTGCATCTATGGAAACCTGGAAAGATGCAGTATTTACTGAGGAAGCGTGGGAAAATAGCTGGGCTGCTGGTCAGATTGAAGCTGAGGGGCTTCAGGGTCCCTATGCCCACCATCCTACTAGCTAATGTGCAAGCCATAGAGAACCAGGTGGATGATCTTAAAGGGAGACTCACCTACTGCAGGGAGATGCAGAACTGCTGTGTATTCTGTTTTACTGAGACCTGGCTCTCCCCAGACTGTGCTATCCGACCGGAGAGATTTTCGATCCATCGGATGGACCGCACGGCATCTTCGGGCAAGACGAGGGGAGGTGGTGTTTGCCTACTGATCAACACTGCGTGGTAATCGGACACAGGGGCACTGACAAGCTCCTGCAGCCTGGACCTGGAACACCTGTCAGTGAAATGTCCCTACTATCTGCCACGGGAATTTACCTCGGTCATACTGACAGCGGTCTACATTACCACCCAGGCGGACGTGGAGTGTGCTCTGAACATACTGTATGCCAACATCAGTGAACTTGAGACCAGGTATCCGGAGGCTTTGCTCATTACAGCCGGGGACTTTAACCAGGCCAACCTCAGAAAGGCGCTGCCACAGTTATACCAACATATCTCCTGCCCCACTAGAGGCCTGAATATACTTGACCACTGCTACAAAGCAGTCAAGGATGCCTACCGTTCCATCCCACGACCTCACTTCGGAAAATCGGACCATCAGGCCATACTCCTCCTCCTGACTTACAAACAGAAACTGAAGCAGGAGGTCACAGTGTCAAAAGTAGTGTCACGTTGGACGGAGGAAACGGATGAGGTCCTCTGTGACTTCTTTGAATCGGTGGACTGGTTAGTATTCAAGGACTCGGCAGCTAACCTCGATGAGTATGCCTCAGCTGTCATGGACTTAATTTGGAAATGCACAGAGGACTGTGTGTCTCTCAAGACGATCTGGGTAGTCCCTATTCCCTAACTGGAAACCTTGGATGAATTATGAGGTCAAGTCCCTTTTGAAGGCTAGAGCTGTGGCTTTTAGGTCCGAGGATACCAGTCGCTACACGGAATCTAGGCATGAACTCCGGAAAGCCATTAAGGGCGCCAAGAGGCAATATCGAGCCAAGTTGGAAGCCCAGGCTAACCAGAGAGATGCCGGTAGACTATGGCAGGGTCTAAATGAGATCACTGGGCGCAAAGAAAAGGCTGGGAATATCAATAACTGTGGCGCTTCTCTTCCTGACGAACTTAACATATTCTACACAAGATTTGAACAGAAGAGGAGTGTCCTGCTCCCTCCGGATGAACAGGACCTGGTGGGATCGAGATTCATCGTCACTGAGGACGACGTTAGAAGGGTCTTCCTGAAGATAAATCCAAGGAAGGCGATGGGCCCAGATGGCGTCCCGGGACAGGTTCTCTGGGCCTGTGCAAGTGAGCTAGCTGGAGTGTTTGCTGACATCTTCAACTGCTCCTTGCTTCAGTCTAAGATCCCCTCGTGTTTTAAGAAGGCAGTGGTAATCCCAGTGCCGAAGAAGAGCAAGGTGGTATGCCTGAATGACTGTCGACCTGTGGCCCTGACATCAATTGCTATGAAGTGCTTCGAGAGATTGGTTATAGCACACATCAACCACAGCCTACCGGTCAACCTCAACACTTTGCAAGTCGTCTACCAGAGCAACAGGTCAACGGCAGATGCCATCTCTCTGGCCCTATATTCCTCCTTAGAACACCTGGAGAATAAAGACGCATACATAAGGCTCCTTTTCATTGACTACAGCTCTGCCTTTAATACCATCATTTCAAATAAACTGATTCCTAAGCTCCAGAACCCGGGCCTTAGCACTCAGATCTGCAGCTGGATCTTCAACTTCCTCACAGACAGGACCCAGGCTGTAAAAATAGGGGACAAGCTCTCCTCTACAATCACTCTGAGTACCAGTGCCCCACAAGGCTGTGTACTCAGCCCCCTGCTGTACTCACTGTACACCCATGATTGTGTAGCCAAGTTCCCATCGAACTTAATATATAAGTTTGCTGATGACACAACAATTGTAGGCTGTATCTCGGGTAATGATGAGTTTGAGTACAGAGAGGAAATTAAGAACCTGGTGGCATGGTGCGAAGACAATAACCTATCCCTCAACGTCAGCAAGACGAAGGAATTGGTTGTTGACTTCAGAAGGCGTAGCGGACCACATGACCCAATTTACATCGGTGGTGCGCAAGTGGAATAGGTCAAAAGCTTTAAGTTCCTTGGGGTCAATATCACAAATGACCTGACTTGGTCCAACCAAGCAGAGTTCACTGCCAAGAAGGCCCACCTGCGCCTTTACTTCCTGAGAAAGCTAAGGAAATTTGGTCTGTCCTCTAAAACCCTCACTAACCCACCCTCATAGGTGCACCGTAGAAAGCATTCTTCTAGGGTGCATCACAACCTGGTGTGGAATTTGTCCTGTCCAAGACTAGAAGAAGCTGCAGAAGATCGTGAACACAGCCCAGCACATCACACAAGCCAATCTTCCGTCCTTGGACTCACTTTACACCGCACGCTGTCGGAGCAGTGCTGCCAGGATAATCAAGGACATGACCCACCCAGCCAAAACACTTTTTATCTCTCTTCCCTCTGGGAGAAGGCTCAGGAGTTTGAAGACTCATACGGCCAGATTTGGGAACAGCTTCTTTCCAACTGTGATAAGACTGCTGAACGGATCCTGACCCGGATCTGGGCCGTACCCTCCAAATATCCGGACCTGCCTCTCGGTTTTTTTGCTCTACCTTTCTTTCCATTTTCTATTTTCTATTTATGATTTATAATTTAAAATTTTAATATTTGCTATCGATTTGTACTCCAGGGAGCAGGAAGTGCAGAATCAAATATCGCTGTGATGATTGTATGTTGTAGTATCAATTGTTTGGCAACAATAAAGTATCAAGTATTACTGGAACTATATAATTAATAGAGATAAAATATAAAAGGAAAGTAAAACACGTCAAATTTATCAAAGTTCAATCTCCTCATGCACAAACAGTTGGAGCTCTAGTAACGGTCCTCTTTTCACCATTCGATCCCCTCCAACTACCTTGACCCGCCGCCTGGGACCAACCACGGTGGTCGACCAGACGCTCCGCACGAGTCTGTCTTCGTCTCCTCTCCTCGCCGAAGACCCTGGACCTCGGACTCCGGCTCGGGGTCCGCCCCGTCGGCCAGCTCACAGCATTGTGTCCAGTCTCTCTCTCCCCATCGCGCCTTCTGCCTCAAAATCCCGCACATCACAATAGCTTACAGACACATAAGAAAGAATAACATCTATCCCAATTGATTCGTCTTCACTCTTATCAATAATATAACCCGAACAAGCTGCTAGCGAGAGAACTTTCTCAGCAGTTAACATAATAAAGAAACCATTTTTATTAGCCTTAGCAGTAGCATAAAAGAAGAAACCCCTTACTCTCCCCCACCAAATAAAGTCATGTCTTCATGACTTCTAAATAACTCGCCAACCATTCCTGCAGACAGAAAAACCCAATCCAGGTACAACACAGTGACATAGCTCCCCAAACAGTGGACCTTACACAGGGTCCCACAGCCGCTACATAGGCCAACCTATCTGGGAGTTTCCTAATCTTCTGAGACCTCTGTACCCTCTCACCTAAACCCTTAAGGGTTGGACACTACTGGGGACACCTCGAGTCTGCTTGCCAACTCCTCTCTCAATCTCTCACGCATGCCTCCACTGCAACTCGGAGCCCCCTGTCCTGTGTCCGGGGCCCCGCTTCATTTCTTTCCAGTCTTGCTGTAACCCAGGCTGCCCACAGCTCGCCGTCCCCACTACAACTGACTAAATGGGTGAAGGGCCAAAAGTCTCTTCCTCAATCAAGGGGAAGTTAGCGAAAGGCAGCAGCTGGAACATTTATTCGCAGACACTACCTCCGAATCAGACCACTCTTTCCACTCTCTCCTAACAGTATGGACAGCCTCTGGTCCCACCACCAACTCGTCAGTGCTAGTCTGAACTCGAACAAAGACTCCACCCAACACGCATGCAGTAATAACCAGCAATCCCACAGAGACACACATTACTAACCGCAATCCCACAGAGACACAGCAGCACTGATTTCAATAGGGCAATCACACAGCACACCACTGAATCCAATCCAAAGCCCCCAAATGTAGCCCCCCCCCCCCCCCGGTAAGCCTCAGGCTCACTCAACTCGCTGTCGTCTAGGGGAAGTAGCCTTCAGCCCAGCCAAACTGGGTAATTAAGTTTGTGTGGATGCTGTATGATGTACCCCACCCCGCCAAATAACAGACAATACACCACATACAATTAAATCATTACAATTTATAAATATTACTGGAACTATATAATTAAGAGATAAAATATAAAAGCGAAGTAAAAGGCGCCAAACTTATCAAAGTTCAACCACTTCGTGCACGACAGTTAGAGCTCTAGTAACAAGGTCCTCTTTCCATCATTCGATCCACTCCGACCGCCTCGACCCGCCGCCTGGGACCAACCACAGCGGTCGACCAGACGCTCCACACGAGTCTGTTTTCGTCTCCTCTCCTCGCCGAAGACCCTGGACCTCGAACTCCAGCTCAAGGTCCGCCCCTGTCGGCCAACTCACAGCATTGCGTCCACTCTCTCCTTCTGCCTGAAAATCCCGCACATCACAATAGCTTACAGACACACGAGAGAGAATAACATCTATCCCAATTGATTCGTTTTCTCTCTTTTCAATAATATAACCCGAACAAACTGCTAGCGAGAAAACTTTCTCAGCAGTTAAACATAACAAAGACGCCTACGCAGTAACTTAAAAGAAGAAACCCCTTACACCTAATACGGTAGTGATGAAGACAGGTCCGCTGCTCGCGTCGGGCGGAAGGCGAGAGCACCTACTGCCTAATGGAGAGCGCGGTGGAGCCCCGGGACTGGGCCGGGACGTCATCGACTGACGTCAGGACGCAGAGCGGAGACGTGGACCCAGGGAACTGCGGACCGTGAAGCCATCGCGTTTGCAGCAAAGGGCGACGGCTGCTCCCTTTTGCAGGCTTGTGAAAACTTTAAAGACTTGAGCTTTCAGTATGGCGCGCTGAGAGGACACACCAGTTGAATTTGATTTTAATGAACAAATTAGGGAATTGCGTAGTAGGCATGTTGAAGCCATGGCAACCATAGATAAGTTAAGCAAAAGATCCTCTGTATATGTCCCAAGGGAAAGGCACACTGTTCCATTTACGGGGGATGTTGAGAAAGATGGGAGTCTGTTGATGACTTTATTGAAGAAGTACAATGTGCACTTCATAGTAGAAATCAGTCTGACCGGGATCAGTATGACTTTGTTATGTCCCTGCTCAGGGGTGCAACCTTAGAGGAAACACGTATGCACAGTGTTGCTGGGGAAGACTAGGCTGATGACTTGTTAACCTATCTCAGGGAAGCTTTTAAAGACAAGCGTCGTGCACCCCAGCTGTTGTATAGCTTCTACAGTCGCAAACAGCGTGAGGGTAAAGATGTAAGAGAGTTTTCACATGCCTGAGCCCAGGCTCTTAACTTTAAACTAAAGCATTTCCCCGATGCTGTGACCAATAAGAAGGTGGTGCTAAGAGATCAATTTATAGAGGGAATCAGGGATCCTTTCCTCAGAAGGGAGCTCCACAGATTCGTGCCGGACCACCCTGAGTCCTCAATGATAGAAGTGAGAAAGGAGGCTCGTCTGTGGCTCCTAGAAGAGCCCCTGGGAAATACAAGGTCTGGAAAGTCAAAGTGTAGCGGTGGCCAGGCACAGTGCTCGATTCTTAAAGCTCGGGAGTCTGAGTCTGTCACACTAGATGATGTCCTTAAAGTGGTCGCAGAGCAGGGCAAAGCCCTTTGTGAACTGACTCAAGCAGTGAAAGATCTCACTGTACAGAGGGATTTTACATGCACTACTAGTGGCAGACGTAATTTACAGCCGAGATTCACAGAAGATGGACAACCAATATGTTTCAAGTGTCCGGTGGGAGGGCATTTGGCCAAGAATTGCCCACAGAAGCGGGGTGCAAGGGAAGTGGAGTCTGCATCCTCCTGCCCTCAAGAGGTTGGGAGTCGGGCAATTTGGCGGAACCTCATATATACAGATAATGTACAGCTACCCAGTGACCAGTTGCTGCAACTTGCCATAGGGACATGTCCAGTTGTGGAACTTGAAATATCAGGTGTCGCTGTCCGTTGTCTGTTGGATACAGGTAGTCAGGTAAGCACCCTGACCGAGCAGTTCTTTCCAGAACACTTGAATGGACAGAACAAGGGTATGTTGTCCACTGCTGGCTGGCTTAGGCTAGCATCTGTAAACGGTCTTGATATTCCCTAACACCTTATATTCCGTCTGGGTAGCCTCCAACCTGATGGCATGAACATCGACTTCTCTAACTTCCGCTAAGGCCCCACCTCCCCCTCGTACCCCATCTGTTACTCATTTTTATGCACACATTCTTTCTCTCACTCTCCTTTTTCTCCCTCTGTCCCTCTGAATATACCTCTTGCCCATCCTCTGGGTCACCCCCCCCCCTTGTCTTTCTTCCCGGACCTCCTGTCCCGTGATCCTCTCGTATCCCCTTTTGCCTATCACCTGTCCAGCTCTCGGCTCTATCCCTCCC
Source organism: Mobula hypostoma (assembly GCF_963921235.1). Lineage (NCBI taxonomy): Eukaryota > Metazoa > Chordata > Chondrichthyes > Myliobatiformes > Myliobatidae > Mobula > Mobula hypostoma. The sequence goes on along the minus strand of NC_086098.1, from coordinate 219,172,720 downwards.
CCTCCTGTCTTCTCCTATCATTTTGCATCTCCCCCTCCCCCTCCAGCTTTCAAATCGTTACTCACTCTTCCTTCAGTTAGTCCTGACGAAGGGTCTCGGCCTGAAACGTCGACTGCACCTCTTCCTAAAGATGCTGCTTGGCCTGCTGCGTTCACCAGCAACTTTGATGTATGTTGCTTGAATTTCCAGCATCTGCAGAATTCCTGTTGTTTGATATTCCTTATCTTGGGTATCTAGAGCTAGAGGTTCAAGCAATTGGCATGAAGATACCAAATTGTGGCTTTCTAGTAGTCAGGAATGCAGTTAGCACTGAACCACCTTTCCCATGTATTGTAGGCGTGAATATTATCAGCCAGTGTAGGCAACCTGTCTCGCAGCGTTTGACACAACCCTAGAAGGGAAGCTGGATCCTGATTGGGGAGATGTTTCCAGAAAGTGCAAATGCACACTACTGAAAAGAAAGCAGTAGTCCGAGTATTGGGAAAAGACACTGAGCACATACCTGCTGGATCTGTAGTCACCATTGCAGCTAGCAAGGCTACTGGCGATGCTGGTAGTGACCGTAAGATGTTACTTGAGCCACTTTTAACACCCCTTTACCAGGAGGTATTGTAGTCATTCCCACGCTCATTGACTCTGGTAGTCGTATAGCGCCAGTACAGATTTTAAACCTCTCTCGAGAGCATGTATAGCCTGCACCTAGGACCCGGCTGGTATCCTGTAAAAGGTGGAGTGTTTGGATAGTGATCAACAATGTGCAGTAAGATTTCGGCGGATCTCAGGGGCATTGATCACGTGACAGTGGGTGTAAAGGAGGAGTGTAGTAATCACAAGTTAAAGTCAATTCTAGACAAGGTCAACATAGGGGGTAGTGAAGGACAACAAGCTCAGCTAAGAGCTTTACTCGTTAAGTACCTGGATTTCTTTGCAGTTGAAGAGGAAGACCTTGGGTACACTGACAAGGTCAAGCATGAAATTCAATTAATTGATGACGAGCCCGTTTCACAGCCATACCATCGCGTTCCGCGGAATCAGTACAATGAAGTGAAAGAGCACATCTCAAAGTTGTTGAGGAAGGGTGTGATTCAGGAGAGCAATAGTGCGTATGCCTCACCTGTGGTGTTGATCCGGAAGGCTGGTGGTAGCATAAGACTGAGTGTAGATTATCGGAGACTGAATCTTAAAACGACAAAGGACGTGTTCCGTCTCCCGCATATTGATGAGAGTTTTGATGCCCTGCGGGGAGCGCAATTTTTCTCGACAATAGACCTCGCAGGGGTTACCACCAAGTGACGGTAGAGGAGCGTGATAGGCATAAGACTGCTTTTTCGACCCCGTTTGTATGAATATCTTCGCATGCCGTTTGGGTTCTGCAATGGACCGGTGACTTTCAAAGGCTCATGCAGGCAACCATGAATGGCTTAGTCTTCCAAATCATGCTTGTGTACTTGGATGATATTGTGGTGTATACTCAGACTTTCCAGGAACACTTGGAGAGGCTCGACACTGTGCTTAAGTGCCTCCAGGAGACTGGTCTGAAGGTAAAACTGGAGAAGTGTCATTTTCTGCAGTCAGAGGTCAAGTTCTTAGGATACCAGATATCAGCCAAGGGGATCGGCACCGATCCTGAGGAGGTCTCAGCTGTTCAGCAGTGGCCAGACAGTGAAGGACTTACGAGCGTTTCTTGGCTTTTGCAGTTATTATCGACGATTCATTCAGGGATTCTCAAAGGTTGCAGGTCCGCTGCATGATGTAGTGGATTTGTGTACTAATGTAGGGAGTCCTAGTAAAACAAACCGGCTGTTAAAACAGTCTTGGATGGGAGAAGGTCAAACTGACTTTGACTTGCTCAAAGAGAAACTGACCAGTTCTCCCATCCTTGATTTTGCCGATTTCTCGCAGCCCTTTAGAGCGGAGACCGATGCCAGCAATCATGGGCTGGGAGCTGTGTTATACCAACAGCAGGGAGGGGGAAAGAGAGTTATTGCATATGCAAGCCGGCGATTAAGGAATGCCGAAAAGAATGATAGGAATTATAGCAGCATGAAATTGGAGCTGCTTGCACTTAAGTGGGCTGTAGTAGAGAAGTTTCGTGGATACTTGTTGGGTTCCAATTTCACTGTAATCACTGACAATAACCCCCTATCCCACTTCAAAACTGCCAAGTTGGGAGCAGTGGAGCTGAGATGGATCTCACAGCTGTCAGTGTTTGACTTCCATGTCCAGTATCGTCCGGGTAGGAGCAATACCGTGGCTGATGCACTCTCTAGGCAGCCATTTGGAGGGGAGCCTGAGTCTGTCTCAGAGGATGCGGAGTTTGATGGGTCTGTGGCGATCTGTAGTTTGATCAATCGCAGCACTGTTCTTCACCCGGCACTGGTTACCGCTAGTCTTAACAGCTGTAGGGTTAAGCAAATTCGAGCCTGGGAAGCTGGTACTAGTGATGTAAGTGGTCCGATGCAAGGGAACACTCCAACCTTCCCAGGTTATTCTAATGGGGACTTGCGTTCTTTTCAGCAGCAAGACCCTATGTTAGGTATCCTAAGAGACTTATGGGATCAGAAAAGAAAGCTGAGTGGCTAGGAGCGTAAAACTCTACCTAAACCTGTTTTGTCTCTGTTAAAGCACTGGGACAGTATCAGGGAGCGTGAAGGGTTACTATATAGGGTAGTTGAGGATGAGAAGCTTGGGGAGTGTTACCAGCTTCTGGTACCTAACAGCTTGAGGAGCAAAGTGTTAAAGTATGTACATGATTCTATGGGCCATCAAGGCATAGATCGTACTCTGCAGTTGTTGAGAAGCCGATGTTTTTGGGTGGGCATACACGAGGATGTGGCACGGTGGATCAAAAATTGTCCACGTTGTGTGCTAACTAAGATGCCGCAACCTAGGATCCGTCCCTCCATGAAGTTATTTCTGGCTTCTAGGCCGCTTGAAGTTGTAGCGGTAGATTTCACTGTGCTGGAGCCGGCAACTGACGGGCGTGAGAATGGCTTAGTGGTCACGGACGTTTTCACTAAATTCACCCAACCATTTCCGACTCTGGATCAAAAGGCGGATACCACAGCAAGGGTGCTCTTGAGGGAATGGTTCATGAAGTACAGTGTTCCTGAGTGATTGCATTCTGACCAGGGCTGTAACTTTAAAAGTGAGGTCATGGCTGAGTTTTGCAAACTGTACGGGGTAAAGAAGAGCCATACCACACCTCATCATCCTACTGGCAACGCGCAGTGCGAGCGTTTCAACAGGACGATGCATGATTTGTCGCGTACGTTGCCTCCAGAAAAGAAGCGTAGGTGGCCAGAACATCTACTCGAGTTGGTGTATGCGTATAATGCGAAACCTCACGCAACCACCGGGTATTCACCTTACTGTCTGTTGTTTGGGGTGGAACCCTACTCGCCCGTGGATGCTCTGCTGGGGCAAGAACCGACGGTGGACTGGAAACATGACTGGCTAGCTGTACACCAGAGCCGACTGAGGGATGCGCATGCCAGAGCAAAAAAAAAACTCTGAAAAGAAGGCGGCAGAACGCATTAACTGGGAGGACGACAAAGTGTACTGTCCCAAAATTGATGTGAATGCGCTGGTTTACTTGAGGAACAGACCATTAGGCCGTAATAAGATCCAGGATGCTTGGAACTCAACCGTCTACAAGGTGGTAGAGGTACTGGGCAAATCATACACTGTGGAACCTTTGGAGGGTGGGCCGAGCAGGAGGGTGAACAGGGTAGACGTCGGGCCCTGTGAGAACCATCCCACTCCAGCTATCTGAAGGATACTGCAAACTCCAGTAACTCAGGCCAGCTCACCCCTGGGTCATGAATCAGATTCTGAGGATTCAGAGAATGGTGTGATAGTGGTAGAAGATATGTCAGAACAGGGTGTACAGAGTCTTGACCCTAGCCTAGTTAGCATACCTTCCGAAAATATGACACCTTCTGGAACTGAGACGGGGGAGCCGACGACTGCTAATGCAGGGGCAGAGGTCGATAGCCCTCCTGTGGCAGCACCCCGCAGGAATAAACGAGTAAATGCTGGTCAGCACCCTAACCCACATCGCGAGCCCAGGTCAGTCCTTGATGAGGCCTCCATAAGTCCGGCAGCAGTGTCTGAGATACTGGCTAGTCCCAGTTCAGTTCTCTTTAGAGAAGCAGTTAAGGAGGTTAAAAGTACCCTTGTAGTGAGCGAGTAATCGAGGACGATTACCTGAATGCAGAGGAGAATGCAACCGGGTGACCGTCGGATCGTTAAAAGTGTAGTTAGGCATCCATCTGGGTGATGCTAGAAGAGTTGTCTGTGCCTTTAAGTGGACACGGTGATGTCATTACACACGCGCGGGATAGTGGGGAGGCCATTTTGTTTTCAGTTGAAGACATTGTTGTGGCGTGGGAATCGAGTTCCTCCCGGAGATAGAGCATGGTGAGCATTAATTGACGATTTCCATGTGAATTCGTTTATGCTTGTTGGCGAATTGAGAATATCGGCAATTTGACGTGTTCTACATGTGGATGCTTTAGATTTTCACGAGTGAAAATCGTCGACGCTGGATCGCCTGGCTTGTACAAAGTTCCTCACCAGCCAAGTAGGTCAGTCTTTCTGTAATTTAATTATCAGGCAATATCTTGTAAAAGTTGTTTCAAAGTGTACCTTTTGTCACTCTTTATTGTATCATGACTGACTGCATGTAACAGCGTAATGTGAATGTTCAGTCTCTTTTTGGAAGCTTAGCACGTGTGTACTGCAGAGTAGTAGATGTATTCGCTTACATTTTTCGCTGCTATGTGTAAGATACAGGGTTGGGGGGGGGATTCTAATGTTGTTTGTATTGCGTTCCTTCGGGATTGCCACTACCGTATTAGTTTTGGGTGGTTTGCTTTATGTATTTTTATACGCAATTTGCCGCTGTACAAGAGTGTGGATCGAAAGTTAAACTGAGATTGTAACGGCAAGAACTGGTTGTAAATTCATTCGTTTGGTTTTGCAACCCTCTTCTGGCACTGAAACATCTGAAGCAGATAAAGGAATTAAAACCCGAAAAAAAGTATTCGTTGTCCTAAGTGTGTACCTTTCATCAGGCTACGAAATTTGTTACCATATTTTTCGACGGTTGGCACCCAGCTTAATGGTGCATTACCGCCACCTTCTGCTCCAGAGTGCGCAATAGACTTACATTCTAAATCCCTTCACCCAATCATACACACATATATACCCTAACCTACATTTTATTCTCTCACCTTTGGCCATCCTAGTACCCTATTCCTGCTTATTCATCATATCCTATAAAAATACCTGTACCCTTTAAGAAAGCTAAAAATACCCAGACCTGTGTTTTCTCACCCATGCCCAGCAACCCTTTTAATGTGAATTCCTGCACCCATAATTCCCTTAGATTGATTATCATCATCTCTCTCTGTATCCCATACTTCCTGCAACTCAGAACTACATTTGTACATGTTCTACTGACTCCTCTTCCTGACATTCCTCTCACAATCCTGTCTGGTGTTTCCCTATCATTTTCAATGTTTTGTTTAATGCACAGTGCCCCAGCCTTAACGTAGTCCACACAGCCCCGTCTCTTCTGTATCCACTACCTACCCTAGTACCGGCAACTCTTTTTTGTGTTTGATATAAATGCCTCCGTTTCCCCTCCCCGTCCCATCTTTCTTGCCACATTTGGTTGATTTTTTCCCCCAGATTACACACTTAACCTCTGCTTTACTGATATTAATGTGCATTTCTATATTTCCTTTCTTTAACGCCCTCTTTGCAACTCATCCACCCTCTCATTCCCCTTCACCCCTACATGTGCTGGAACCCATAGAAATTTTACCTGACCTCCCTGATTTGCAATTCTTGTGACTGACTGAAGGACTTCATAAAGTACATCTTGCCGACTGTTTGAGTGAAAAGACCTTAAACTTGCTAGAATGGAGGATGAATCTGAGCATATCAACGCTTTGATTTGTCTAGCTTTCTCCACCCATGGCAATGCAACCAACACTGCCAGCATCTCCACTGTATACACCCCTAATTTATTAGATATTCTTCTGCTGATTCCAATTTCTTTTGCTGGTATAGCCACCCCAAACCCTGTCACTCCTGTTTCAGGTTCCTTAGCACCACCCGCATAAATCTGAGTATAATCACTTGATTTTTCCATCACCTGACAGTTAAATGCACTTACCAAATCAGTTTTATATTTTCCTTTCCTTTTAACAAATGCCAGTCTATGTTAGGCCATACAAGCTTCCATGGAGCTACAACCAGATAAACTACTGAAGGACTTCACCTTAGATCAAACACTGCACATTCTTTAGCAATATCATTCCCTACCCCACTAAAGTTATCCGTCTGAAACCTCGCATTTTCCCAGCACTCCTGCAACACTCCTTTTGCAGGATGAGAATCATTGTGTCCCTGCAAATTAGCCCAGTAGTTTGCTAGTTTGCTATCAATCGCAACCTTAGTTCCAAAGGCATTACTCCCATTTCTACCGGTAGGGCTGATACTGGTGATATCTTAAAAGCCCCACTGCACACTGTCAAAGCCTGAGCCTGAATCACATCCAGTTTCCTTATAAGAGACCTAGGTGCTGATCTATATACTATATTACCATCATCCAACACAGATCTTACTAAAGCCACATACATTCTCTTCAACGCTGAACAACTTGCTCCCCATTCCCTACCAGTCAAACATCTCATCACATTTATTACTCTGTTACATTTCTCCTCAACTTTCCTGACATGTTCTGCCCATGTTAAACGTGAATCAAATATAACTCCCAGAAATTTAAATGATCCAACAATTTCTAATTCAATCCCATACATCCTTAACCTCTTCCTTACCTCAATTCATTTCCTGGTGAAAAATACAGTTTGAGTTTTTTCTACTGAAGATCTACATCCCCAGTCATAACCCCACTCTACCACTTCATCAGTTGCTCCTTGTAGTTTCCTGACTATATGCTCCATGTTCCTGCCTCTTTTCCACAAGGCCCCATCATCCTCAGTGACCTGCCTATATCCACTGGTACCTTTGTGAAGACATCATTGATCATAATGATGAAAAGTAACGGGCTAATCACACTACCTTGAGGTGTGCCATTTCCCACAATGTACTGTTTTGATAATTCTGATCCAGTCCGAACTTGAATTTTTCTACCAAACAAAAAATCTTTAATCCAATTAAAAACTCTCCCACCAACCCCCATCTTGTTCAGTTTAATTGACAATCCTTCCTTCCACATCATATCATAGGCTTTTTCAATATGAAAAAACACTGCAACTACAGACTCTTTATTTGCCTGGGCGTTTCTTGTTTCAGTCTCTAACCTTATCACTGAGTGCATGGAATTCCTTCCCTTCCAAAAGCCACTCTGGTAACTTGCCAACAATCCTCTCTTCTCAGGCTCATACGATAACCTTTCTGTTATCATCCTTTCCATTATCTTACATATATTTGATGTTAATGCTATTGGTCTGTAGGTAGTGGGTTTGGATGGATCCTTGCCAGGTTTTCTTATTGGAATTACTACTGCTTCTTTCCATGCGTATGGTAATCTGCTCTCCTCCCACACTCTGTTATAAAAATGCAGCAACTTCAAGAGTGCTCCTCCTCCTAGATTTTTTAGCATAACATAGCATATCAGATCTTTCCCTGGGGAGGTTGGTCTCGACCTCTTTATTGCTGTCACCATTTCTGCCAACGAAAATGGATCATCAGTTATATCATCTGTTTCTTCCCTCCTGTTTAACACACCTGGGTGTTGATTCATTGTTCTTTCCCTTCTCCCTTCTTCAGAAAAATTTTCTGAACTGTGTATCTGTACAAACGGCTTGGCCATGATCTCAGCCTTATCCCTACTTGAGACGGCTGTTTCCTCCTCAGATATCATTACTGGCTATTCCCTTTCCCTTCTATCTCCCTCCCCCATCTTCTTAATCATTCCCCATATCTCCCCCACAAGTGTTGTTCTTCCTATTTTGTTGCAGAAACTCCTCCAACTTGCCCTTTTAGCTTGACGTAGTTCTTCTCACCACTGCCTGTGCCGCCTTGTATTGAATCAAATGCTGCATATTATGGGTTCTTTTAACCAGCCTGAATGCTCTATTTCTGTTTTTTACAGCCTGACAACATTCCTCTGTCCACCATGGTACCAGTTTTCTATTCATCCTATTTTTACTCCTTCTGCTGCCATAATAATTGCTGAAGTCACCTGACTATTGAATTCATCTATATTTCCAGAAATAATCAATCTTTGTCAATGCCTCTTCACTCAACTTCTGGAACATATCCCAATCTGCTTTTCCAAACACCCACTTTGGGATTCCACCACCTGGTCTTACTTCAATTATTTCACCCACTGAACGTAAAACTGGGTAGTAATCACTGCCTACTGCTGAAGCAGTCCAAACTCCCTAGTTACTAACGCCAGCGAACGTATTAGGCACTCATGTAATATCTAATACCTACTCAGTTCCTGTTGTTAAGTTTATCCTTGTTCCTCTACCATCATTCATACACACCAAATGCCTTTCTGCCATCAAATCTTCAATTACCTTTTTATTTGAATCTGTAATCATATCCCCCCCCCATATTGTGCTAATGAGCATTGAAATCTGCACATCATGCTACTTTGTCTGTTTTGTCCTTGTATCCTTAATAGGCTGTCCAAATCCAACCTTTTACATGGATTGTAGTAGTTAATTATAACTACTCCTTCCCATCTCTCCCACACTTCCACCACTATGTATTCCTGATCATCTCCTTTTTCTAATATCCTATGTGGTATACCTTGTTTGATTAACATTGCACAACCCCCTCCCCCCCCCAGAATTCTGTCTTTCCTTATCATTGTATACCCATACACCACAAAGTCTAAAGTTGGTTTCAACCAAGTTTCCTGAATACATACTACATCTGGTTTTACAACCATTTCTTTAATAAAGTGCTTGAATTCCTCGCTATTGGCCAGTAAGCTCCTTGCATTTCATTGCAAAAGAATCACCATAATTAGTATTAACCAACAGATGACACTTCCTGACTTGACTGATTAGTGAGGTTCTCCCTCACTTCTTCCCATGTCAGTCCTACTAACCCTAAATGGTTCACTGCTGCTTTGACCACCAGCTGAATTTTATCACTTTTTGACTTTACCTCAGCAGTACTATTAATCACTCCTGCAATGAATGTTACTAGAGCCTTTTTGTTTACATAAATCCTGTCATTTGTTCTTTGTTGCAACTCTTGCATCCCTATTGCTCCCTGTTCATTAGGTGCATTATTCTGTTCTCTTGACATTCTTTCAGCTTCTGCACAAGTGAGCTTTCTTTTCACTCTTATTTCTTGAATTTTATTCTCCCGTCTCACTACCTCACACCCACTATATGCTATATTATGAGCTCCTTCACAATTGCAGCATTTTGGTTGCACTGCTGTTCCGCACTTTCCATATTCATGGTCACCCCCACATCTAGCACATCTCCTCTGCCTTTTACAGTTTTTAGCTGTGTGGCCAAACCTTTGACAGTTATAGCACCTCAATGGCTTTGGCACATACACCCTTACTGGGTAACTCATGAAACCCAGGAACACTTTCCTTGGCACTCTCGCTTCAAATTCAATAATACTGTTTCGCTTTCCTTTTTCATTCCCTCCTTTGTTGTTTTCAGTCTTTGAACATTTATTACTTTTCCTCCTTTGATATTCCTCTTTAACTCCTCCATATTTGTACTTATTAGTACCCTGTGATCACTCCTTTACAACCACCATTTCATTCTCCCACCCTCCCTGTGTATTCCACGTTGCATTTTCCTATCTCTTTTAGCTTGAGTGCTTTCTCAAGTTGTTCCTCATTCGCACATTTTACCAATAGGTTGCCATCATTAAGGACTTTTGCAAATACTATTTCCCCTATCTTATTTGCCAGAGTTGTTGTTAGCACAAACGGGTTAATTTTCTTCATGTTTCCTTGAGCCTTTTCATTAAACCTAATTATGACAACACCTTGTCTCTGAACTTGTCTATCTTCCTCACTTTCAGAGCTCTCTGCACTGTCATTTCTTATTCTTTTGTTACCTTTATCTCGGTTTTCAATCATCCATCCCCTCACTATCTCCTCATTCCCTTTATTTCTCCCGTCACAATAATCCATTTCTCCTCAGCTGCCTACCTCTGATCCCAAATCCCTATCCCGCTCCTTCTCCACTCTTTTTCCCTCAACCCTCCCTCTCGCCTTTTCTGCCATTATCTGACCCGCGTGACCCCCTACTAGCAATTCTCGCTCCTTCCCCACTCTCTTTTCCTCTTTGGTTCCCAACACAGCACACTTTCAAACCCCCCGTTCAGGCAATTCAAACAATACTGTCGACACAAAGTAAGAAGATACTCCCCTCTTTGACAGAGAGCATTCCCCTCTGTTGACTGTTGGCATCCTAAAAAAAAAGTGATGGTGCCACAAGGAGGGTGGTAGGTTTTTGTTTCCATATTTTTGAATTAGGACTGAATTTAAATTTCAGTGGATGTGATATCATGGGGCATCAGAATGGAATCCATGACAACAGTGTGAGAAGGGTTGGTTGTCAGTTGGGAAGAACCAACCAATGAGAAGTAAGCAAGGTTTATTCAGATTCAGCAAAGATTTGTGAGGATTTGTGAAACAGCAAAGATTCAGGAAAGTATGAAAATGAGGAAGTGGGAGAGGAAGAAATAAGAAAATTAGAGAGTGAGAGGAGAAAGAAGCAAGACGATGAGAGAAAAGAAGCAAAACATTGGGGGGGGGGCATGTCGAGAGATAAAGGCCGAAGAAGCAAGACTACAAGGGAGAGCACAGAGCAGCAAAACTATAAGAGATGGGAAAACAGGAAAGGAACGATAGATTTGATAGAGGTTTACAAAATTTTGAGGGGTATAGACAGAGTAAATGTGAATAGGCTCTTTCCACTTAGATTAAGAGAGATAAATACGAGAGGACATGGCTTAAGGGTGAAAGGGGAAAGGTTTAGGGGGAACTTCTTCACTCAGAGAGTAACACACATAAAAGTTGCTGGTGAACGCAGCAGGCCAGGCAGCATCTCTAGGAAGAGGTGCAGTCGACGTTTCAGGCCGAGACCCTTCGTCAGGACTAACTGAAGGAAGAGTGAGTAAGGGATTTGAAAGGGGGAGGGGGAGATCCAAAATGATAGGAGAAGACAGGAGGGGGAGGGATGGAGCCAAGAGCTGGACAGGTGATAGGCAAAAGGGATACGAGAGGATCATGGGACAGGAGGTCCGGGAAGAAAGATGGGGGGGGGGCCCAGAGGATGGGCAAGGGGTATATTCAGAGGGACAGAGGGAGAAAAAGGAGAGTGAGAGAAAGAATGTGTGTATAAAAATAAGTAACAGATGGGGTACGAGGGGGAGGTGAGGCATTAGCGGAAGTTAAAGAAGTCGATGTTCATGCCATCAGGTTGGAGACTACCCACATGCCATCAGGTTTAATTCCACATCCCATTCCCATTCTGACATGTCTATCCACGGCCTCCTCTACTGTAAAGATGAAGCCACACTCAGGTGGGAGGAACAACACCTCATATTCCGTCTGGGTAGCCTCCAACCTGATGGCATGAATGTCGACTTCTCTAACTTCCGCTAATGCTCCACCTCCCCCTCATACCCCATCTGTTACTTATTTTTATACACACATGCTTTCTCTCACTCTCCTTTTTCTCCCTCTGTCCCTCTGAATATACCCCTTGCCCATCCTCTGGCCCCCCCCACCCCGTCTTTCTTCCCGGACCTCCTGCCGCATGATCCTCTCGTATCCCTTTTGCCTATCACCTGTCCAGCTCTTGGCTCCATCCCTCCCCCTCTTGTTTTCTCCTATCATTTTGGATCTCCCCCTCCCCCTCCAACTTTCAAATCCCTTACTCACTCTTCCTTCAGTTAGTCCTGACGAAGGGTCTCGGCCTGAAACGTCGACTGCACCTCTTCCTGGAGATGCTGCCTGGCCTGCTGTGTTCACCAGCAACTTTTATGTGTGTTGCTTGAATTTCCAGCATCTGCAGAATTCCTGTTGTTCACTCAGAGAGTGGTGGGAGTGTGGAATGAGCTGCCATCTGACATGGTAAATGCGGGCTCACTCTTAAGTTTTAAGAATAAATTGGATAGGTACATGGATGGGAGAGGTCTGGAGGGTTATGGACTGGATGCAGGTTAATGGGACTAGCGGAATAATGCTTCTGCACAGACTAGAAGGGCTGAATGGCCAGTTTTCTGTGCTGTAGTGTTCTACCATTCTATGAGGCTATGAGCAGAAATGGAGGAAAGAGTGCTCTGAGCTCTTCAGACGAGTGCTCCTATGCACCTGAAATTCTTTGATTTGTTTTACCAATTCAAACTAAATGTTCTCCTCCTGTGTATCATCCATATCCTTCCATTCCCTTTGTATTCATGAAACTATCTAAAAGCTAATTAATCTCTACCAGTCTGTCTGGTTCCACCACTACCTTTGGCAACCAAATCCTGTCACATACAACTCTCCGTGTAAAGACTTGGATTTGGTTACCAGCGGTAGTAGTGGAATCATTGGGATTGGAGAAGTTTGTCCAAACAACCTAGACTTGTCCAACCTTTCCTTAGAGCTCATATAGCTTGTAGCCTCTAATCCAGGTAACATTTGGTAAACTCCATCTACACTCTCTCCACTGTTTCCATGATCTTCACAAGATGTTACAACAGGATACTCCAAATGCATTGTGACTAAGGTTTTATACAGCTGCAGCATGACTTTCTTCTTTTACTCATCATTCACACACCATCTTTACCACCTTATCCATTTGCCTAGCCAAGACTCCAAACTCCTTCTGTACCTCAATGTTACTAAAGTATCTCCCATTAGGTATAAATTCTCCTATCATTTGAGCTACCAAAGAGCAACACTTCACGTTGATACAGTCAAAGTCATAGAAAGCTACTGCACAGAAACAGACCTTTCAGCCCCTCTAGTCCATGCTGAGACCTTTAAACTGCCTAGTCCCATTGACCTGCACTAGGGCCATAGCCCATTCATATATCTATCCAAATATCTCTTAAACATTTGAACTCAAAGTGCATCCAGTCATTGCACTGGAAGCTCATTCCACACTCTCATGACCCTCTGAGTGAAGAAGCTTCCCTTCATGTTCCCCTTAAACATTTCACCTTTCACTCTTAACCTATGACCTCTAGTTGTAGTCTCACCTAACCTCAGTGGAAGCCAATGTGCCGAAAAGCTTTCTTTATTTATTTCTGATGACACTTTCAATGAAATATGGACTGGTATTCCCATGTCCCTTTGTTCTACTGCACTCCTCAATATCCTACGACTCACTGAGTAAGACCTACCCTGGGTAGTCCACCCAAACAGCAACACATCACGCTTGTCCGTATTGAATTCCATCTGCTGTTATTCAGGCCATTCTTCCAGCAGGTCCAAATCCTGTTTGCAAGCTTTGATAGTCTTCCTTGCTGTCTATTACACCCCCAATCTTGGTGTCATCTGCAAATTTGCTGATCCAGTTGACCACGTTATTATCCAGATCATTGATATAGATGACAAGCAACAATGAGCATCAATCCCTGTGGCACACCATGAGTCATCGGCCTCCAATCAGAGAAGGAACCCATCTACGACCACTCTGTGGCTACTTGCGCTAAGCTAATGTCAAATCCAATTTACTACCTCATCGCGAATACTAAGTGATTGAACCTTCTTGACTAACCTCCTAAGCGGGACCTTGTCAACTGCCTTGTTGAAGTCCATTTAGGCAGCATCCACTGCCTTACCTTCTTCAACTTTTCCTGGTAACATCCTCAGAAAGCTTTATAAGATTCATTAGACACGACCTACCATGCACAAAGGCATGCTGACTATCCCAAATCCATCCTTGTCTATCCAAATACTCATATATCCAGTCTCTTAGAATATCTTCGAGTAACTTTCTCACAACTGATGTCAGGCTCATCAGCCTATAATTTCCTGGTTTATTCTTAAAGCCTTTCTTAAAAGGTGAAACAGCATTAGCTATCTCCCAATCCATCACTACCTTACCTGACACTATGGATGAATTAAATATCTTTGTTAGGGATAATGCAGTTCCCGCACTTGCCTCAAAAAAGCAACACCTCCTCCGCTGTAATCTGCGTAGTGGCCATGACCTCACTGTTGCTTCATAGACTCTGTGTCCATCTCCCGAGTAAATATAGATGCAAAATAACCAATTTAAGATCTCCACCATCTCTTTTGGCTCCATGCATAGATTAATATTCTGATCTTACAGAGGACCAACTTTGTCCCTTGCCATTCTTTTGTTCATAACATATCCATGGAAACCCTTAGGATTCTCCTTCACTTGTTTGCTAGAGAAACCTCATGCTTTTCTTTAGCCCTCCTGATTTATTTCTTAAGTGTTCCCTTGCACTTCTTATACTCCTCAAGTACCTGAACACATTTGACAAACTCTATCTCGTCTAGTCCATTTTAGTTCCAGTCAATATGTGGAAAGTTGGAGGACACGTTGGACAACACATCCAACATGCCGAAGAGAGATGATGTGGGTACGATGGGAGGTTGGGACCTCGATACAATCGCTATCGCTAAAAAGGTAGGGCTGACCAAACTTGTGGGCCTGAAGACCCTGGTCCTGATGAATATATCCTAGGGTACTGCAAGAAGTGGCAGACACAGCATGGGTTCAGCAAAGGGAGGTCCTGTTTGCCAAACTCACTGGAGTTATTTGAGGATATAACAAGTGCAATGGATAGAGGAAAACAGATGGACATTTTTTACTTGGATTTTAGAAGGCATTGAATAAGATGCCACATAAATGACTTATCCATCAGATAAGGATGCATAGATTTGGGGTGATATATTAACATGGATAGAGAATTGGTTAAACAGGAGAAAGCAGGGAGTTGAGATACATGGGTGTTTCTCTGGTTGGCAATTAATGGCGAGCGGTGTGCCACAGGGGTCAGTGCTGGGCCCGGAGCTGTTCACGATGTACATTAACGATCTGGAAGGGGGGACCGAGTGTAGTGTATCTATGTTTGATGGTGATAATTTTTCAAAACTCGTTAGATTCTGGACTAGTTCATGAGGATTGGAGGGTGGCTAATGTAACCCCACTTTTTAAAAAAGGAGGGAGAGAGAAACCGGGGAATTATAGGCCGGTTAGCCTAACGTCGGTGGTGGGGAAACTGCTGGAGTCAGTTATCAAGGATGTGATAACAGCACATTTGGAAAGCGGTGAAATGATCAGACAAAGTCAGCATGGATTTGTGAAAGGAAAATCATGTCTGACGAATCTCATAGAATTTTTTGAGGATGTAACTAGTAGAGTGGATAGGGGAGAACCAGTGGATGTGGTATATTTGGATTTTGAAAAGGCTTTTGACAAGGTCCCACACAGGAGATTAGTGTGCAAACTTAAAGCACACGGTATTGGGGGTAAGGTATTGGTGTGGGTGGAGAATTGGTTAGCAGACAGGAAGCAAAGAGTGGGAATAAACGGGACCTTTTCAGAATGGCAGGCGGTGACTAGTGGGGTACCGCAAGGCTCAGTGCTGGGACCCCAGTTGTTTACAATATATATTAATGACTTGGATGAGGGAATTAAATGCAGCATCTCCAAGTTTGCGGATGACACAAAGCTGGGTGGCAGTGTTAGCAGTGAGGAGGATGCTAAGAGGATGCAGGGTGACTTGGATAGGTTGGGTGAGTGGGCAAACTCATGGCAGATGCAATTTAATGTGGATAAATGTGAAGTTATCCACTTTGGTGGCAAAAATAGGAAAACAGATTATTATCTGAATGGTGGCCGATTAGGAAAAGGGGAGGTGCAACGAGACCTGGGTGTCATTATACACCAGTCATTGAAAGTGGGCATGCAGGTACAGCAGGCGGTGAAAAAGGCGAACGGTATGCTGGCATTTATAGCGAGAGGATTCGAGTACAGGAGCAGGGAGGTACTACTGCAGTTGTACAAGGCCTTGGTGAGACCACACCTGGAGTATTGTGTGCAGTTTTGGTCCCCTAATCTGAGGAAAGACATCTTTGCCATAGAGGGAGTACAAAGAAGGTTCACCAGATTGATTCCTGGGATGGCAGGTCTTTCATATGAAGAAAGACTGGATGAACTGGGCTTGTACTCGTTGGAATTTAGAAGATTGAGGGGGGATCTGATTGAAACGTATAAGATCCTAAAGGGATTGGACAGGCTAGATGCGGGAAGATTGTTCCCGATGTTGGGGAGGTCTAGAACGAGGGGTCACAGTTTGAGGATAGAGGGGAAGCCTTTTAGGACCGAGGTTAGGAAAAACTTCTTCACACAGAGAGTGGTGAATCTGTGGAATTCTCTGCCACAGCAAACTGTTGAGGCCAGTTCATTAGCTATGTTTAAAAGGAAGTTAGATATGGCCCTTGTGGCTACAGGGGTCAGGGGGTATGGAGGGAAGGCTGGGTTCTGAGTTGGATGATCAGCCATGATGATAATAAATGGCGGTGCAGGCTCGAAGGGCCGAATGGCCTACTCCTGCACCTATTTTCTATGTTTCTATGTTTCTATACTAAATTGAGTGAAAAAGCATATTGTGCAGAGGATATGTAGAGTCTGCAGAGAGAGATACATAGGTTAAGTGAGTGGGCAGATGAAATACAATATTGGGAAATGCGAGATCATCCAATTTGGAAGGAAAAATGGAAGATCAGATTATTATTTAAATGGTAAAAGATTGCAGCATGCTGCTGTGCAGAAGGATTTGGGAATGCTTGTGCAATAATTGCAAAAGGTTGGTTTGCAGGTGCAGCAGGCTATCAAGAAGGCAAATAGACTGTTGGCCTTCATTGCTAGAGGGATTGCATTTAAGAGCAGGGAGGTTATGCTGCAATTGTACAGGCTACTGGTGAGGCCACATCTGGAGTACTGTGTGTAGTTCTGGTCTCCTTACCTGAGGAAGGATATACTGGCTCTGGAGGTGGTGCAGAGGAGGTTCGCCAGGTTGATTCCAGAGATGAGGGGGTTAGATTATGAGGAGAGATTGAGTCGCCTGGGACTGTACTTGCTGGAATTCAGAAGGATAAGAGGAGAATTTATGGAAACATATATAATTATGAAAGGGAAGATAAGAAAGAGGCAGGAACATTACTTCCACAGGTAGATGAGACTATAGCTAGGGGACATAGCCTCAAGATTCGGAGGAGTAAATTTATAATGGAGATGAGGAGGAACTGCTTTTCCCAAAGAGTGGTGAATCTGTGGAATTCTCTGCCCAATGAAGCAGTGGGGGCTACATCAGTAAATATATTTAAGACAAGGTTGGATAGATGTTTGCATAGTAGGGGAATTAAGGGTTATGGGGAA
Source organism: Mobula hypostoma (assembly GCF_963921235.1). NCBI lineage: Eukaryota > Metazoa > Chordata > Chondrichthyes > Myliobatiformes > Myliobatidae > Mobula > Mobula hypostoma. The sequence goes on along the minus strand of NC_086098.1, from coordinate 219,155,336 downwards.
AAGCCAAGTAGAGGTGAGTCCATGGTCAGATCAGCCATGATCTTATTGAATGGCAGAGCAGGCTTAATGGACCAGATAGCCTCCCCGTGCTCCTATTTCTTATGTTCTTAAGTTAAAATCACTTACTGTCAAAATCTTATGTTTCTTGCAACAGTCTGTGCTACGTACTTGCTCCTCATGGACTGTTGGGTGAGCTATTATATTGCCCCATTAATGTGGTCATATCTTTCTTGTGCCTCAGATCCATCCATGAAGCCTCATTAGACAAGTTTTCCAGTCTGTTCCGACTGAGTGCTGCCGTGATATTTTCTCTGCCTAGTCTCGCCACCCCTCCCCTTTTCATACCTCCATCTCTATCGCATCTAAAACAAAGGAACTCCGGAATATTGGGCTGCCAGTCCTGCCCCTCCTGCAACCAAGTCTTACTAATGGCTACAGTATCATAATTCCATGTGTTGATCCATTCCCTGAACTCAGCTACCTTTCTTACAGTACTTCTTACATCGAAATATACACAACTCAGAACATTAGTCCCACCATGCACAAACTATTGAGGTCCTTCTGCAGTTGTACAGGGCCCTGGTGAGACCACACCTGGAATACTGTGTACAGTTTTGGTCTCCAAATTTGAGGAAGGACATTCTAGCTATTGAAGGAGTGCAGCGTAGGTTCACGAGGTTAATTCCCAGGATGGCGGGACTGTCATATGGAGCGACTAGGCTTGTATACACTGCAATTTAGGATGAGAGGGGATCCGATTGAAACATATAAGATTATTAAGGGATTGGACACACTAGAGGCAGGATACATGTTCCCGATACTGGGAGAGTCCAGAACCAGAGGCCACAGTTTAAGAATTCACACTTCTAATATTTTGTTGTAAAATGTTGCATATCTATTGCAGGCCAGAAGAGAAATTTATGCCAGAATGTCATTGATCAGCTTATTTATATATGAATTTATATATGAGCAGTGATTGGCATAAAGGTGACCAAGCTGCGTAGAGTAGTCAATCTTTTTTTCTCCTTTTGTCTTTCCAGAGGATTTCTATCTGTGATGGGTATCAGTCCAATCATACCCCAAGCCATTAAAGAACGTATTTATAAGTTTTTTGTTTTACTATGGAATGAACAAATCTCTTAAACTTCAGGTTTCACATTTAAAGGGATGGTACTTCCAGCATGGCAACTTTCACTCTTTGTTCCACAGGAGAATCAGCCTGGAGTTTTTGACCAAATACCTACAATGAGGCCATATGTTCACAGAGAAAGGACACACTGAACAACTAGCCTGGGATAGAAGAATTTTATTGAGCCCACTAGGAAACAGGGCATCTTTCCTGCCCTCCACCCTACAACCTGTGGTCCTCCTATAGTGGTTCCCATCCTCTGCCAGATTAACTTAAACCTATCCGAGTGGAAAATCAGCACAGCTTTGTGCATGTAAAGTCGTGTCAGAGAAATATATTGGATTTCTTTGAAGAGGTAATCAACAGGTAGATGAGGGTAGGACAGTGCATGTGGTCTGTATAGAGTTTATCAAGGTCTTTGACAAGGTCCCTCAAGGCAGGTTAACCTGGAAGGTTAGGTTGTATGGAGCCCAGGTTGTATGGCAGATTGTTCATAATAGACAGTAGCTGGAAGCAGAGGGCGATGATTGAGGGTTTTTTCCCTCAAAGTGGAGGACGTCTACTGGTTGTAATTTATACGAACAATATAATGTGAATGCACAAGGCATGGTGATCTTGTGGATGGTGAAGTAGGTAGTGATGAGTTACAGAGGGATATAGATCAGCTAGATCACTCAGCCAGGGATTGCACAATGGTGTTCAATCTTGATAATTGTGAGGCATTGCATTTTGGGCCATTGGCCTATTGTAGAAATTATACGGTGAATAATAAGGCTCTGGTTCATGTTGGGTGTTGGTAGGTGTTATGGGTGATTTGCCCCCTTGAAGGATCTGACACCATTCAACATGTTTTTACCACAAATTGGCTCTCCATTGTTACAAAGTCTGTTATTTGTTTCCATATTCTTGAATTAGGACTGAATTTAAATTTCAGTGAACACAAAATAATCTGCAGATGCTGTTGTCAAAGGAGCACTCACAATGCGCTGGAGGAACTCAGCAGGTCAGTCAGCATCAGTTGAAAAGATTAGTTGACGTTTCGGGCCGAAACCCTTCATCAGGACTGAAGGAAGAACTTTGGGGAGGGTTTGAAGAATGCTGGTAGTTGAAAAAAAACAGTAATTTTAAAGACAAAGGGGTGGGGGAGGGGAAGCAGGGAGGTGATTGGCAGGAGAACAATGCGAAGTGGTGGAAGGAGGCGGAACTATGAGGGAGGTGATGTGAAATAGGGATAGAGGAAGGAAGGGGGAGGGAATTACCAGAAGTTGGAGAATTCTATGTTCATATCAAAGGGCTGGAGACTACCTAGGTGGTATATGAGGTGTTGCTCCTCCAACCTGAGTTTAGCCTCATTCATGGCAGTAGAGGAGGCCATGTATGGACATATCTGAATGGGAATGGGAAGCATAGTTGAAGTGGGTGGCTACTGGGAGATCCTGTCGTGGCGGATGGAGTGGAGGTGCTCGACGAAGCGGTCCCCCAATCTGCGTTGGGTTTCACCGATGTAGAGGAGGCCGCACCAGGAGCACCGGATGCAATAGATGACCCCAACAGATTCGCAAGTGAAGTGTTGCCTCACCTGGAAGAACTGTTTGGGGCCCTGAATGGTGGCAAGAGAGGAGGTGTAGGGACAGGTGTAGCACTTACGCTTACAGGGATAAGTGCCAGGTGGGAGATCCGTGGGGATGGACGTGCGGATAAGTGAGTCGCGGAGGGATTGATCCCTGTGGAAAGCGGAGAGGGGTGGAAAGGGAAAGATGTGCTTAGTGGTGGGGTCCTGTTGAAGGTGGCAGAAGTTGCGGAGGATAATGTGCTGGATCCGGAGGCTGGTGTGGTGGTAGGTGAGGACAAGGGGAACTCTGTCCCTGTTGTGGTGGCAGGAAGATGGGGTGAGGGCTGAAGTGCGGGAAATGGAGGAGATGCGGGTGAGGGCATCATTGATCACCGTAGAAGGGAAACCACGATCCTTAAAGAAAGAGGACATTTGAGATGTCCTGGAACGGAAAGCCTCATCCTGGGAGCAGATGCGGCGGAGACGGAGGAACTGGGAATAGGGAATGGCATTTTTGCATGTGGCGGGGTGTGAAGAGGTGTAGTTGAGGTAGTTATGAGAGTCAATGGGCTTGTAGAAGATGTCAGTGGACAGTCTGTCTCCAGAGCTGGAGACCGAGACATCGAGAAAGGGGAGAGAAGTGTCAGAGATAGACCAAGTGAATTTGAGGGCTGGGTGGAAATTTGAAGTAAAGTCGATGAAATTGACGAGCTCAGCATGGGTGCAGGAAGTAGCACCAATGTAGTCATCAATGTATCGAAGGAAAAGTTGGGGAGCAGTACCACAATAGGTTTGGAGCACGGACTGTTCCACATAACCAGCGAAGAGGCAGGCGTAGCTGGGTCCCATGCGATTTTCCATAGCTACACCCTTAGTGTGAAGAAAGTGGGAAGAGCCAAAAGAGAATTTATTAAGTGTGAGAACCAGTTCCGCCAACCGGAGGAGGGTAGTGGTGGTGGGGAACTGGTGAGGTCTATTATCCAGGAAGTAGTGGAGGGCTTTGAGGCCTTCTTGATGGGGAATGGAGGTGTATAAGGATTGGACATCCATAGTAAAAATGAAGCGGTTGGGACCAGGGAACTGGAAGTTATTGAAGAGGTTGAGGGCATGGGATGTATCGCGGATGTAGGTGGGGTGGGACTGAACTATGGGTGACAAAATGGAGTCCAGGTAGGCAGATACAAGTTCGGTTGGACAGGAGCAGGCAGAAACTATGGGTCTATCTGGACAGTCAGGTTTGTGTATCTTTGGGAGGAGGTAAAACCGAGTGGTATGGGGTGTGGGAATAATGAGTTTAGCAGCTGAGGATGGAAGGTCTCCGGAGTTGATAAGGGCGGTGATTGTATGGGAGACAATGGTTTGATGTTTTTTGGTGGGGTTCTGTTCCAGGGGTAAGTAAGAGAAGGTGTCAGAGAGCTGCCGTTTGGCCTCAGTGAGGTAGAGGTCCGTCCGCCAGACTACTACGGCACCACCTTTGTCAGCAGGTTTGATGGTGAGGTTTGGATTAGTGCGGAGAGAGTGGAGGGCAGTGCATTCAGAGGGAGTGAGGTTGGAACAGGAGAGAGGAATGGTGAAGATGAGACGGTTGATGTCTTGGCGACAGTTGGAGATGAAGAGATCAAGTGCAGGTAGAAGGCCCGGGCGGGGTGTCCAGGAGGAGGAGGAAGCTTGAAGACAGGAGAACGGGTCATCAGCAGTGGGACGGGAATCCTTGCCAAAGAAGTAGGCTCGGAGACGTAGGCGACGGAAGAAGAGTTCAACGTCATGGCGGGCACGGAACTCACTGAGATGTGGACGGAGGGGGATAAAAGTGAGGCATTTGCTAAGGACAGAACGTTCTGCCTCAGAGAGGGGAAGGTCAGAGGGGATGGTGAAGACATGGCAATGGTTGGGGCTAGGGTTGGAGGAGGGTGAAGAGTGGGAGGTCTCAGGAGGGAGAGGGGGGTTGGGATGTTCAGGGAGAGCGGGGTTAGGGGAGGATGAGGAATCAGAGGAATGGATGGACGGTGAGGGGTAGAGGGATGTTTGGGAGCCGCTGGGTGGAAAGAGGGTAGTGGGGGAATAGGATAGGTGGTGGGACCCAGCGGCAGTAAGAGCGGTTCTGGTTTGGAGAGTTTCGGGACCTCCGTAGGAGCGGGATCCTAAACTTGGCATGGCGGTGACTGTATCCTGCAGGGCCCCAGAACTGAGGTCAGAGTCGGAAGCGAGTGAGTTCATGGCTTGCCGGGGGCTGGTTCCCCTTTTCAGGAGGAGCTGGTTCCAGTCAGGGTCAGAATCAGAGGCGGATGGTGCCTCCTTCTACTACTTCGCATTGTTCTCCTGCCAATCACCTTCCTGCTTCCCCTCCCCCACCCCTTTGTCTTTAAAATTACTGTCTTTTTTCAACTACCAGCATTCTTCAAACCCTCCCCAAAGTTCTTCCTTCAGTCCTGATGAAGGGTTTCGGCCCGAAACGTCGACTAATCTTTTCAACTGATGCTGACTGACCTGTTGAGTTCCTCCAGCGCATTGTGAGTGCTCCTTTAAATTTCATTGGATGTGATGTCATGTGGCATCAGAATGGAATCCATGACAACTGTGTGAGAAGGTTTGGTTGTCAGTTGGGAAGAATGAACCAATGGGAAGTAAGCAAGGTTTGTTCTTGGTTCTTGATCCTCCAAAATGTTTCGCATGGAATTTAAACTGGAGGTGGCGGAGGGTATGCTTAAGAAGGAGATTTTTGAAGAAGAAAAGCTGCCTTAAATTTAATTGGATTTGTTTATGTGACTGTGTTAGGATTAAGATTATTCCATGCTTTAATTGTGCCGGGGAAAAGTGAATTGCTGTACACATCCGACTTGGTAGTTAGTATTTCAAATTGAGTTGAGTGCTCTCGTCTGCTCCTAATAGGTTTGGGTTTGATATGGGATTGGTAGCCTATATCGAGTTGACTATTTAACATTTTTGTAAATACAAGGCAGGCGGTGTGCTTCACGTCTGTCTTGGAGATGGTTCCACTTCAATGAATTTAAAAGTTGAGTAACACTCGCTTCTCAGGCATAGGTATTTGTGACAAATCAGGCTGCCTGTCTTTGGACTCGCTCGATGGAAGTAGTGTTTTTGTTTGTGTATGGGTCCCATGCAGGAACTGCATTTTCCAAATGTGGCCTAACAATGGTGAGGTACATCTTCTCCTTAACTGAAGCTGAACAATGATGAAAATTGTGTCTCAAAACATTTAGGGCTCTTGTTGCATGATGCGTCTGACTATTTCAGCGTAGATCATTCTGGATTTTGATACCAAGATACTTGATATGTTTGGTTTCTTTAAGGGTGACACCTAGGATTTTATAGGATGTTCTGCCTGGTTTTCTCTTCCTGGTGACATGCATGGTTCCACATTTGAAAGGATTGAACTGCGTGTCCCATTGTGGAAAACACTCAACCATACTAACAAGATCTTTTTGAAGCGCATTTTCATCATCAGTTGACTTAATTGGCCAGTATATCAAGGAATCATCAGCAAAAAGTCCGGTTGTGCTTGTGACTTTATCGTGGACGTCATTACTGTAAAGTAAAAACAAATGTGGGCCCAGCACTGTGCCTTGGGGTGTACCACTTAACACTGGACGCCATTTAGAACTTTTTCCATTCACACACACACGTTGAAGACGTTTTGTCAAGAAACTGGAAATCCATCTTTTAGTATTGGAGTGAGCACCGTAGATGTCGAGCTTCCTAAGTAATCCTTGGTGGGGAATAACATCAGATCTTTTGGAGAAGTCGAGCACTACTAAATCATTGATGACATTGTTATCAGAATTCTTGGCCAGGTCATTTATTGTCAGGATAAGCTGAGACTCGCATGATCTATGCTTCCTAAAAGCATGCTGGTTGTCAGCAAGAATATTGTGTCTGCTAAGGTACCTCATCAGATTGCTGTCAATTATATCCTCCAGGAGTTTACAGCAAGTGCTTGTTAAAGAAATAGGACGATAATTTGCTGGGTTGGTGGTTGGAGCCTTCTTAAAGAGAGGAGTGATGTTTGCCTTTCTCCAATCCAGGGGAAGATCACCTGAGCTGAGTGACTGCTGGAAAATAAAATGCAGAACAGGAGCTAGTTCTTCAGCTGCGATCTTAAGGGCTTGATTCTGAATCTGGTCTGGCCCAATAGCTTTTGTCGTATTGATGTTGAGCAGTAACTTTTTGACACCTTCAACCTCAATTTCGATAGGAGGCATATCAACATAGGAGCTGGGCAGTAGATCAGGAAAAGATGAAGGTTCCGTATCTTCCCGGGTAAAAACATCTTGAAATTGGTTTGCAAGAGCTTCTGCTTTCTCCTGGTCCTCAGTGATCAGACAGTTGTTCACCTTTAGCATCTGGACACCAGTGTTGTCTGTCCATCTGGATTTTTCATATCTCCAAAAATCCTTAGGATGCTTTCCCTCAAGAATTGAAGAAACGTATTGTTTATGAGCACTCCTAATGGTACGGTCGACTTGCTTTCACACTCTGGTGACTTTGTCCCAATCCAGTCTTGTACCACTTTATTTGGCACGGATGTAAAATTTCTCTTTCTTACTACAGAGATGTTTTAATTTTGCTGAAAACCAAGGAGAACGCATACAGCCATTAATATTATCCCCCCAGGATAATAAACGGAGAGCACAACAAGGCGTTTATTTTGGAAATGATTGATTCGAGGTCTAACAGAGGCCTGAACCTACCATTAGGTGGATGGTAAAAACTCCTGATCTGCACCGTTTGTCCCTGAATAGTAGCTTGACACCAAATTTGCTCAGAGTTGCTTCCTAAGTCAGTTATTTCAAAACAAGGAATAGCATTGTTCACACCAATATAAACACCGCCTCCTTGAGAGTTTCTATCCTTTCTAAAAATTTGAAACTGAGGAGGGAATATCTCAGCAGATTTAATTGAAGGATCAAGCCAAGATTCAGTCCCGATTAAAATGTCAGGATTTTCTGTTTCAATAAATGAATTAATCACAGCGGATTTTCCTTTTATACTGTGGCAATTAATGATAGCAATTTTAATCCCAGTGCTGTTACTACTATCCTTGCGAGCACTGTCTTTTTTAGTAGTTCGAGTTTTATTGTGAGCATTGTGTGCATTTCTTTGTGTATCAACATATTTACAGTTAGTGCTAGCCGATGGGGAGGGCTGGGGATTGTTATCAACGGGGGCTCTAACCATCTTTCCCAACAGTAGTCTAACTATCTTTTGTCTTCACACATTTCAGCGGAGGAAGGTTTCTCTCTGCTTTGGGTGTCGTTACATGAGTCCACCCAAAAGCAGTTTTTTTTTCAGAGTTATTTTTGGAAACTGACTAGCACAATTTGGGCTGGATGATCTTAAAATTGCATGGTTCCATTCATCACAATCAGAGTCATCTTCCAAGGCTGCAAGGCTTTCAAAGGAGTTACATCATTTGAGCATACTTGTAAGGTCGCTTGTTCAGATTCAGCAAAGATTTTTGAGCATTTGTGAAACAACAAAGATTTGGGAAAGTATGAAAATGAATAAGTGGGAGAGAAAGAAATAAGAAAACTAGAGAGTGAGAGGAGAAAGAAGCAAGACTATGAGGGAAAGGAAACAAACTTTGGGGGGGGAGTTGAGAGATAAAGGCTGAAGAAGCAAGACTACAAAGGAAAGCACAGAGCAGCAAAACTACAAGAGATGGGAAAACAGGAAGGGAACGAGAAAGTAAATATAGAAATAACATTGTGGAATCGAGTGAGGCAGTGGAGAGAAAGGAGTGAATGGGTGAGCAGAGAAAAATGAGTGAATGAGGGAGGGTGGGGAGAAAAAAGGAGAATGGGATAGAGATGGTGGGGATAAGGAAGAGAGAGAGATGAGGAAGGATATCAGTAAGATTGAAAGAGTGCAGAGAAGATTTACTAGGATGTTGCCGGGTCTTCAGGAGTAGAGTTACAGGGAAAGATTGGACAGGTTAGGACTTTATTCCTTGGAGTGTAGAAGAATGAGGGGAGATTTGATAGAGGTTTACAAAATTATGAGGGGTATGGACAGAATAAATGTGAATAGGCTCTTTCCGCTTAGATTAGGAGAGAAAAATATGAGAGGACATGGCTTAGTAGTGAAAGCGGAAAGGTTTAGGGGGAAGATTAGGGGGAAATCTTCACCTAGAGAGTGGTGGCAGTGTAGAAGGAGCTGCCATCTGACATGGTAAATGCGGGCTCACTCTTAAGTTTTAAGAATAAATTGGATAGGTACATGGATGGGAGAGGTCTGGAGGGTTATGGACTGGATGCAGGTTAATGGGACTAGCGGAATAATGCTTCTGCACAGACTAGAAGGGCTGAATGGCCAGTTTTCTGTGCTGTAGTGTTCTACCATTCTATGAGGCTATGAGCAGAAATGGAGGAAAGAGTGCTCTGAGCTCTTCAGACGAGTGCTCCTATGCACCTGAAATTCTTTGATTTGTTTTACCAATTCAAACTAAATGTCCTCCTCCTGTGTATCATCCATATCCTACCATTCCCTTCATATTCATGAAACTATCTAAAAGCCAATTAATCTCTACCAGTCTGTCTGGTTACACCACTACCCTTGGCAACCAAATCCTGTCACGTACAACTCTCTGTGTAAAGACTTGGATTTGGTTACCAGCGGTAGTAGTGGAATCAGTGGGTTTGGAGAAGTTTGTCGCCACAACCTAGACTTGTCCAACGTTTCTTTAAAACTCATATAGCTTGTAGCCTCTAATCCAGGTAACATTTGGTCAACCCCATCTGCACTCTTTCCACTGTTTCCATGATCTTCACAAAATGTTACAACACAATACTCCAAATGCATTGTGACTAAGGTTTTATACAGCTGCAGCATGACTTTCTTCTTCTTTTACTCATCATTCCACACACCATCTTTACCACCTTATCCATTTGCCTAGCCAAGACTCCAAACTCCTTCTGTACCTCAATGTTACGAAAGTATCTCCCATTAAGTATAAATTTTCCTATCATTTGAGCTACCAAAGAGCAACACTTCACGTTGATAGTCAGAGTCATAGAAAGCTACTGCACAGAAACAGACCTTTCGGCCCTTCTAGTCCATGCTGAGACCTTTAAACTGCCAAGTCCCATCGACCTGCACTAGGACCATAGCCCATTCATATATCTATCCAAATACCTCTTAAACATTTGAATTCAAAGTGCATCCAGTCATTGCACTGGAAGCTCATTCCACACTCTCATGACCCTCTGAGTGAAGAAGTTTCCTTCATGTTCCCCTTAAACATTTCACCTTTCACTCTTAACCTATGACCTCTAGTTGTAGTCTCACCTAACCTCAGTGGAAGCCAATGTGCCCAAAAGCTTTCTTTATTTACTTCTGATGACACTTTCAATTTAAATGGAAATATTCCCAGATCCCTTTGTTCTACTGCACTCCTCAATGTCTTACGACTCACTGAGTAAGATCTACCGTGGGTAGTCCACCCAAACAGCAACACATCACACTTGTCTACATTGAATTCCGTCTGCTGTTATTCAGTTCATTTTTCCAGCAGATCCAAATCCTGTTTGCAAGCTTTGATAGTCTTCCTTGCAGTCTACTGCACCCCCAATGTTGGTGTCATCTGCAAATTTCCTGATCCAGTTGACCACATTATCATCCAGATCATTGATATAGATGACAAACAACAATGAACCCAGCATCAATCCCTGTGACACACCATGAATCACAGGCCTCCAATCAGAGAGGAAACCATCTACGACCACTCTGTGGCTACTTGCGCTATGCTAATGTCAAATCCAATTTACTACCTCATCGCAAATGCTAAGTGACTGAACCTTCTTGACCAACCTCCCAAGCGGGACTTTGTCAACTGCGCTGCTGAATTCCATTTAGGCAGCATCCACTGTCTTGCCTCCTTCAGCTTTTCCTGGTAACATCCTCAAAATCTTTAAGATTCATTAGACACAACTTACCATTAACAAAGGCATGCTGACTATCCCAAATCCATCCTTGTCTATCCAAATACTCATATTTCCAGTCTCTTAGAATATCTTCCAATAACTTTCTCACTACTGATAATTTCCTGGTTTATTCTTAAAGCCTTTATTAAAAGGTGAAACAGCATTGGCTATCCCCCAATCCATCACTACTTCACCTGACACTGTGGATGAATTAAATATCTTGGTTAGGGATAATGTAGTTCCTGCACTTGCCTCAAAAAAGCAACACTTCCTCCTCTGTAATCTGCGTAGTGGCCATGACCTCACTGTTATTTCATAGACACTGTGTCCATCTCCTGAGTAAATACAGATGCGAAATAATCAATTTAAGATCTCCACCATCTCTTTTGGCTCCATGTATAGATTAATATTCTGATCTTACCGAGGACTAATTTTGTCCTGTGCTATCCTTTTGTTCATAACATATCCATGGAAGCCCTTAGAATTTGCCTTCACTTGTTTGCTAGAGAAACCTCATGCTTTTCTTTAGCCCTCCTGATTTATTTCTTAAGTGTTCCCTTGCACTTCTTATACTCCTCAAGTACCTGAACACATTTGACAAAATCCATCTCATCCAGTCCATTTTAGTTTCAGTCAATATGTGGAAAGTTGGAGGACACGGTGGATGACACATCCAACATGCCGAAGAGAGATGATGTGGGTACGATGGGAGGTTGGGACCTCGATACAATAGCTATCGCTAAAAAGGTAGGGCTGACCAAACTTGTGGGCCTGAAGACCCTGGTCCTAATGAATATATCCTAGGGTACTGCAAGAAGTGGCAGACACAGAATGGGTTCATCAAAGGGAAGTCCTGTTTGACAAACTCACTGGAGTTATTTGAGGATATAACAACTGCAATGGATAGAGGAAAACAGATGGACATTATTTACTTGGATTTCTAGAAGGCATTGAATAAGATGCCACATAAATGACTTATCCATCGGATAAGGATGCATAGAGTTGGGGTGATGTATTAGCATGGATAGAGAATTGGTTAACCAAGAGAAAGCAGAGATTTGAGATACATGGGTGTTTCTCTGGTTGGCAATTAATGGCGAGCGGTGTGCCACAGGGGTCAGTGCTGGGCCTGGAGCTGTTCACGATGTACATTAACGATCTGGAAGGGGGGACCGAGTGTAGTGTATCTACGGTTGATGATGGTACCAAATTGAGTGAAAAAGCAAATTGTGCAGAGGATATGTAGAGTCTGCAGAGAGATATACATAAGTTAAGTGAGTGGGCAGATGGAATACAATATTGGTAAATGTGCGATCATCCAATTTGGAAGGAAAAATGGAAGATCAGATTATTATTTAAATAGTAAAAGATTGCAGCATGCTGCTGTGCAGAAGGATTTGGGAATGCTTGTGCAATAGTCGCAAAAGGTTGGTTTGCAGGCGCAGCAGGCTATCAAGAAGGCAAATAGAATGTTTGCCTTCATTGCCAGAGGGAATTGAATTTAAGAGCAGGGAGGTTATGCTGCAATTGTACAGGATACTGGTGAGGCCACATCTGGAGTACTGTATGCACTGCTGGTCTCCTTACCTGAGGAAGGATATACTGGCTCTGGAGGCGGTGCAGAGGAGGTTCACCAGGTTGATTCCAGAGATGAGGGGGTTGGACTATGAGGAGAGATTGAGTCGCCTGGGACTGTACTTGCTGGAATTCATAAGGATAAGAGGAGAACTTATAGAAACATACATAATTATGAAAGGGAAGATAAGAAAGAGGCAGGAACATTATTTCCACAGGTAGATGAGACTATAGCTAGGGGACATAGCCTCAAGATTCGGAGGAGTAAATTTATAATGGAGATGAGGAGGAACTGCTTTTCCCAAAGAGTGGTGAATCTGTGGAATTCTCTGCCCAATGAAGCAGTGGAGGCTACCTCAGTAAATATATTTAAGACAAGGTTGGATAGATGTTTGCGTAGTAGGGGAATTAGGGTTTATGGGGAAAAGCCAGGTAGTTGGAGGTGAGTCCAAAAATTTGAAACCCTCCCTCCTAAGGATTGCACATACTCCTTAGCCACATATTAAACTGCATGATCTTCATATTTCTGGCATCAATAGCATGTGGCACAGATAGAAATCCTGAGGTCACAACCTTGGAGGTCCTGTCCTTAAACTTAGCACCTAACTCTGAACTCACTTTGTAGAACCTCGTTCCTCTTCCTACCTATGTCATTGTATGGCTTCTCACCCCTGCACTTAAGAATGCTGTGGACTTGATCTGAGAAGTCCTGGATCCTGACACCCTGGAGGCAACATACCATCGGGAATCTCATTCTCATCCACAGAACCTCCTTTCTGTTCCCCCAACTAACGAATCTGCTATCACCACAGCTTGCCTTTTTTCCCCGCTCAGTGCCAGAGAACTGGCTGCTGTGACTTTCCTCTGCTAGGTCATCCCCCGGCAAGAGTATCCAAAGTGAAATGGCCGCAGGGGTACTCTGCAGTGGCTCCTTAACCACTTTCAGCCTTCTGTCACCCAGTTTCCTTTGTCCTGCACCTTGTGTGTAACTACCTCTCTATGTGTCCGGTTTATCACTCCCTCAGCCTTCATAAAGATCTGGAGTTTGTCCATTTCTAGGTCCAACTCCTTAAGGCAGAGCAAGTGGAGTGTTAGTAGCTGGAGCTGGATGCACTTTTTGCAGGGTAAGTTATCAGGGACATTGACTTCCCACATCCTACAGGAAGAGCATTCAGCTATCCTGCCTGGCACCCTAGTGCTCTTACAATGCAATTATAAAGAAGGAAACGATATATAAACTGGAAAAAATCTGCTGACAACATTTCACCTTCTCTCACTCCAGTCTTTCCTCGCTGAAGCCTCAAAGATCTCAAGCCTCAAAATCCCCACTCTAACTCTGTCCACTCCAACAAGGGCCACTTTACTGACCCTGCCTTATTTTAGTTTGCACTTGCTAATGAAAACTAATCTCTGATTGGTCAATATTCAAACATTGAAACTTTTATTCGCTGATTTTTTATGCAGACCCCCTGACCTGAATAAGTCACTCTTTCTGTCACTCCCGATCTCTGATTGGCCATTCTTCAAAATGTTCCTTGGATTAAGTTTCTGCTATACTACTTCTCTGCCCATATCTGTAACTGATCTATATTCCACTGTATTCTTTGATAATCCTCATATTGTCCACAACTCCATCAATCATGGTGTCATTGTTAATCCATGCAACTGCATGTTTATCACAAACTACAGAAGTTCCATCATCAGTACTTGCAGAACACTATTGGTTCTGGACCACCAGCTAGAATAATATACTTTCATGCCTACCCTTTGTCTCCTATTGGCAATCCAAAGGTAGTTCACCCTGAATGCCTTGCACCTTTATCTTCTGAATCAACAGTCCACGTGGGACCTTATCAAATGTCCATGAAAATAACGTTCACTGCTTTACATTCATCAAGCTCCTTTGAATTTATTTGTAGATTTAAATTAATGTGGAAATGTTTCAGACACATTTTTATGATAAACGGAGTTAATATACACAGTCAAGTTTGGAAAAGCATTACCTTGATTGTTGCTAAGCAGGCCATGCCTTTCCAAATGCACATAAATCCTCGCTTTCAAAGTGTGCACTCCAGCTGTTTTCCTACCATTGATGTGAAGCTCCCTGGTCTTCAACTTTCTGGATTATCTCTAATTACTGTACTTCCTTGAAGAAAGGTACAGCATTTGCTATTCTGTAGTTCTCTGTTGTTAGTGAGTGCACAATGACCTTAGCCAAAGCCTCAACAATCTCCTCACTTACTTCTTTCAATATTCTGGGACATAATTTCAAGCTATTTAAGGGATATCCATTTAAGAAGGTAGTATCAGTGAAGCTGCTCATGAAATTTCCAGGTTGTCAAAAACATAGTATGTAATTGTTTCACTAATGTCTTTCAGGTAAGAAATCTGTCATTCTGCACCTACTTAGCTACTTTGTACATACTCTGTGCCTTATGGGAAACAAAACACTTAGCCGCCTATTCTGACGTACAAAACCAATAAATTATAATTCATTTTATGCTATAACTTTTTCATAGGAATGAAATAGGATCAGGTTTAGGTCTGTTGGATATTGAACTTGCTTTATATAGTCGTGACATCAGAGAGACATGGAGTTTTGGTAAGAAGGGGTCAAGTTATCAAGTGTGGATGGAAACTAGAAATAGAAAATAGAAATTGAGAAGTATTTGGTCCATTTCACTCTCCATGGAGGCTGCTTGACATGGGGTTTTTCTACATTTAAAATGTTTATATTATACTTCCATTATCTGCAGTGTTTTTACTTGTGGATTTCAATCCATGTGGAAATATTTCAGACACATTTTTATGGTAGATATTAAAATACCACATTATGTACTGTATATGGTGGAGTTAAAATACTACAGTATATTATGGGTCACAGTGATATTTCTGAATCACAGAACAGTGTCTGGTGATCAGTGGCAAACTCCTATTTCTACATTCCCAAGTACCATACATTGTGGACAATATAGGAGTGAAGATTGTGGTCGTTCTATACATGTACACTCGTCCCTTGGAAAAATGAAAGCAATCCTGGATACAAAGTTCCAGGTGCAATCAGGTCAGTTCCTCAATTACAGGATCTGCTCTGGTTCTAAGAGGCCACTTACACTTTCAGTCTCCAATTGAATTATGGCTGGACTTTAAATACTAACCTTGCAGCAATGTTCATGACCCATGTAAGAGTTAAAGAAAAAAAAACAAATACTGAATTCAAAAGTGCTTACTAGTTGATGTAGTTTGTGTTGTACTGATCACTCGGCATTCTGCTTATCTGAAATGTGGATATAAGTGGACTCCTCCCTTCCATCCTTTTCATATCCTTAATAATATTGCATGTGTTGGAATTTTGTGTTTCTTAGAAAATAGGGTGTGTACTTCATTTTTACATCTCGTTGAGCTGCCAGTTTTATTTTTGTCATTCACAGTGCCCTGTGGCAGAGAGTCATAATCGTAAATAGATACTATTAAAACATACAAACACATGGAATCAGCAGGCGGGTTCACAACAGTACTGTGACTTTACTGTTCTTCCATTATTTGATTGTAGCAGCAATCTCATCAGTGAATAGTTTTTTGGTCATTTCAAAGGACATTTAAGACTCAAACACCTGTGCAGGTCTGGAATCACATTTAGACCAAACTGGGCAACACAGAATGAGCTGTATGCTGTGAGCAGCTCAAACAAAAGAGATACAAAGTGTAAATAATATTTTTATGGCCTGATTATGTAGTCTTCCTTCTATTGAGATGCTTGTTGGAAAATTAATGGATACCAACTTACTACATTTTCATAGTGCTGTCAATTTCAACCAAGAAATGAAAAATTGAAATCATATTTCCTCACATACATAGCAGCTTTGTGAAGTTCACACTGATGAATATGATTTTTAAATAGATATATTGAAGCATGAAAGATCAACTCTTGTGGAACTCATATTAACAATGCCCAGAATATTTCAAACTCAGCATGAAAGACAGTCCTTAAACTTCTGGCAAATTCACACTTCTAATATTTTGTTGTAAAACGTTGCATATCTATCAGAGACCAGAAGAGAAATTTATGCCAGAATGTCATTGATCAGCTTATTTATATATGAGCAGTGATTGACATAAACATGACCAAGCTGCATAGAGTAGTCAATCTTTTTTCTCCTGTCTTTCCAGAGTATTTCTATCTGTGATGTGTATCAGTCCAATCATACCCCAAGGCATTAAAGAATGTATTTATAAATTTGGTGTTTCACCTTGGAACGAACAAATCTCTTAAACTCCTGGTATCACATTCCCTTTAAAAGGATGGCATTTCCAACAGGGCAGCATTCACCCTTTGCTCTATGGGAGAATCAGCCCGGAGTTTTTGATCAAGTATCTACAATGAGACCATACATTCTCAGAAAAAGGATGCCCTGAACAAGTAGACTTGGATAGAACAACTTTATTAAGTCCACTGGGATCATGCCAATGAGGTATATTGGAACATATTTCTCAGACAGCAGCTTCTCCCAAACAATGCTTCTTTGCACCATTTTGTCCTGTGATGAATTTGCCTCCCCGAATTTAGTAACTTCTGAGAAGATTCAATTTATCCTTACTCGTAAAGATCTTAAAACAAATGGAATTATGGTCACTATTCCTCAAATGTTCACCCACTCTCAGGCCTATCACCTGGCCTGGCTCATTTCTTAGAACAGCTTGTACTGGAGCCTACCAGAGAGAAGGCAATTCTAGATTTAGTGTTGTGCAATGAACCGGATTTGATCAGGGTCCTCAAGGTAAAGGAGCCATTAGGAGGTAGTGACCATAATATGATAAGTTTTAATCTACAATTTGAGAGGGAGAAGGGAAACTCGGAAGTGTCAGTATTACAGTTGAACAAAGGGAACTACGGTGCTATGAGGGAGGAGCTGGCCAAAGTTCAATGGAACAATACCCTAGCAGGGATGACAGTGGAACAGCAATGGCAAGTGTTTCTGGGAATAATACAAAAGGTGCAGGATCAGTTCATTCCAAAGAGGAGGAAAGATCCTAAGGGGAGGCCATGGCTGACAAGGGAAGTAATGGACAGTATAAAAATAAAAGAGAAGTATAACATAGCAAAGACGAGTGGGAAGCCGGAGGATTGGGAAACTTTTAAAGAGCAACAGAAGGTAACTAAAAAGACAATACGTGGAGAAAAAATGAGGTACGAAGGTAAACTAGCCAAGAATATAAAGGAGGATAGTCAAAGCTTCTTTAGGTATGTGAAAAGGAAAAAAAATAATTAAGACCAAAATTGGGCCCTTGAAGACAGAAATGGGTGAATTTATTATGGGGAACGAGGAAATAGCAGACGAGTTGAACGGGTACTTTGGATCTGTCTTCACTAGGGAAGACACAAACAATCTCCCAGATATAATAGTGGCCAAAGGACCTAGGGTAATGGATGAACTGAAGGCAATTTATATTAGGCAGGAAATGGTGTTGGATAGTCTGTTGGGTCTGAAGGTTGATAAGTCCCCGGGACCTGATGGTCTGCATCCCAGGGTACTTAAGGAGGTGGCTTTAGAAATCGTGGACGCATTGGTATTCATTTACCAATGTTCTCTGGATTCAGGATCAGTTCCTGTGGATTTAAGGGTCGCTAATGTTGTCTCTCTCTTCAAGAAGGGAAGAAGAGAGAAAACAGGGAATTATAGACTGGTTAGCCTGACGTTGGTGGTGGGAAAGATGCTGGAGTCAATTATAAAAGATGAAATTACGACACATCTGGATAGCAGTAACAGGATCGGTCAGAGTCAGCATGGATTTACGAAGGGGAAATCGTGCTTGACTAATCTTCTGGAACTTTTTGAGGATGTAGCTATGAAAATGGACAAGGGAGAGCCAGTGGATGTAGTGTACCTGGACTTTCAGAAAGCCTTTGATAAAGACCCACATAGGAGATTAGTGGGCAAAATTAGGGCACATGGTATTGGGGACAGAGTACTGACATGGATTGAAAATTGGCTGGCTGACAGAAAACAAAGAGTAGCGATTAATGGGTCCCTTTCGGAATGGCAGGCGGTGACCAGTGGGGTACCACAGGGTTCAGTGCTGGGTCTGTAGCTGTTTACAATATATATTAATGATTTAGAAACATAGAAACATAGAAAATAGGTGCAGGAGTAGGCCATTCGGCCCTTTGAGCCTGCACCGCCATTTATTATGATCATGGCTGATCATCCAACTTAGAACCCAGCCTTCCCTCCATACCCCCTGACCCCTGTAGCCACAAGGGCCATATCTAACTCCCTCTTAAACATAGCCAATGAACTGGCCTCAACAGTTTGCTGTGGCAGAGAATTCCACAGATTCACCACTCTCTGTATGAAGAAGTTTTTCCTAATCTCGGTCCTAAAAGGCTTCCCCTCTATCCTCAAACTGTGACCCCTCGTTCTGGACCTCCCCAACATCGGGAACAATCTTCCCGCATCTAGCCTGTCCAATCCCTTTAGGATCTTATACGTTTCAATCAGATCCCCCCTCAATCTTCTAAATTCCAACGAGTACAAGCCCAGTTCATCCAGTCTTTCTTCATATGAAAGACCTGCCATCCCAGGAATCAATCTGGTGAACCTTCTTTGTACTCCCTCTATGGCAAAGATGTCTTTCCTCAGATTAGGAGACCAAAACTGCACACAATACTCCAGGTGTGGTCTCACCAAGGCCTTGTACAACTGCAGTAGTACCTCCCTGCTCCTGTACTCGAATCCTCTCGCTATAAATGCCAGCATACCGTTCGCCTTTTTCACCGCCTGCTGTACCTGCATGCCCACTTTCAATGACTGGTGTATAATGACACCCAGGTCTCGTTGCACCTCCCCTTTTCCTAATCGGCCACCATTCAGATAATAATCTGTTTTCCTATTTTTGCCACCAAAGTGGATAACTTCACATTTATCCACATTAAATTGCATCTGCCATGAGTTTGCCCACTCACCCAACCTATCCAAGTCACCCTGCATCCTCTTAGCATCCTCACTGCTAACACTGCCACCCAGCTTCGTGTCATCCGCAAACTTGGAGATGCTGCATTTAATTCCCTCATCCAAGTCATTAATATATATTGTAAACAACTGGGGTCCCAGCACTGAGCCTTGCAGTACCCCACTAGTCACCGCCTGCCATTCTGAAAAGGTCCCGTTTATTCCCACTCTTTGCTTCCTGTCTGCTAACCAATTCTCCACCCACACCAATACCTTACCCCCAATACCGTGTGCTTTAAGTTTGCACACTAATCTCCTGTGTGGGACCTTGTCAAAAGCCTTTTCAAAATCCAAATATACCACATCCACTGGTTCTCCCCTATCCACTCTACTAGTTACATCCTCAAAAAATTCTATGAGATTCGTCAGACATGATTTTCCTTTCACAAATCCATGCTGACTTTGTCCGATCATTTCACCGCTTTCCAAATGTGCTGTTATCACATCCTTGATAACTGACTCCAGCAGTTTCCCCACCACCGACGTTAGGCTAACCGGCCTATAATTCCCCGGTTTCTCTCTCCCTCCTTTTTTAAAAAGTGGGGTTACATTAGCCACCCTCCAATCCTCAGGAACTAGTCCAGAATCTAACGAGTTTTGAAAAATTATCACTAATGCATCCACTATTTCTTGGGCTACTTCCTTAAGCACTCTGGGATGCAGACCATCTGGCCCTGGGGATTTATCTGCCTTCAATCCCTTCAATTTACCTAACACCACTTCCCTACTAACATGTATTTCACTCAGTTCCTCCATCTCACTGGACCCTCTGTCCCTTACTATTACTCATTTAGATGAGGGAATTAGAAGTGACATTAGCAAATTTGCCGATGACACAAAGCTGGGTGGCAGTGTGAAATAGGAGGATGTTATGAGAATGCAGGGTGACTTGGACAGGGTGGGTGAGTGGGCAGATGCAAGGCAGATGCAGGTTAATGTGGATAAATGTGAGGTTATCCACTTTGGTGGTAAGAACAGGAAGGCAGATTATTATCTAAATGGAGTCAAGTTAGGAAAAGGGGAAGTAGAATGAGATCTAGGTGTTCTTGTACATCAGTCACTGAAAGCAAGCATGCAAGTACAGCAGGCTATGAAGAAAGCTAATGGCATGCTGGCCTTCATAACAAGGGGAATTGAGTGTAAGAGCAAAGAGGTCCTTCTGCAGCTGTACAGGGCCCTGGTGAGACCACACCTGGAGTACTGTGTGCAGTTTTGGTCTCCAAATTTGAGGAAAGACATTCTTGCTATTGAGGGAGTGCAACGTAGGTTCACAAGGTTAATTCCTGGGATGGTGGGACTGTCATATGTTGAAAGATTGGAGCGACTGGGCTTGTATACTCTGGAATTTAGAAGGCTGAGAGGGGATCTTATTGAAACATATAAGATTATTAAGGGATTGGATACGCTGGAGGCAGGAAGCATATTCCCGCTGATGGGTGAGTCCAGAACCAGAGGCCACAGTTTAAGAATAAGGGGTAGGCCATTTCGAACGGAGTTGAGGAAAAACTTTTTCACCCAGAGAGTGGTGGATATATGGAATGCTCTGCCGCAGAAGGCTGTGGAGGCCAAGTCTCTGGATGCTTTCAAGGAAGAGATGGATAGAGCTTTAAAGATAGCGGAATCAAAGGTTATGAGGATAAGGCAGAAACTGGATACTGATTGTGGATGATCAGCCATGATCACAGTGAATGGCGGTGCTGGCTCGAAGGGCCAAATGGCCTACTCCTGCACCTATTGTCTGTTGTCTATTTTGAAGTCTAGTATGTTCTCCCCTCCACCTAGTCTCCACAAAGTGTTTCAGTGACCTGTCTTGGATACTGTGAAGAAATGCTGGTGTATTTAGGCTTCTTGTGTTAAGGAAGCTCCAAGCAATTGTAGCGAGGATAAAACTCCCTCAGCATGACTACCCTGTTGTTTCTGCACCTTTCCATAATCTGTCTACACATTTGCTTCTCCATGGCTCGATGGCAACCAGAGGCCTGAAGAATAATCCCATCATCGCCATTGCACATACTCTGTGTGCTCCATTGCAGTTGTCTCTGTGGATGAGCCTCCAGTATGTCGTCTCTGAGTACTGGTGTAACATTCTCCCTTATTAGTACTGCAAATCCTCCACCTTTTTAACTGCCCTCTCTATCACATCTAAAACAGGGAAGCACAGGAACATTGAGCTGCCATATCTGTCCCTCATGCAATCAAGTCTCTGTATAGGCAAAATAGTAATTCCATGAATTGATCCAGGCTGTAAATTAATTCACTTTACACATAATCTGCACATTTCAGCCTGTCAGTTCCAGATTTTTATGTTTGTCCTTCCTTACAGTCTTACTTGTCACACCTTTTTCTTGCTCTCTGCCCTGTCACCTGTAGTCCTACTGAAGTGGTTTCCATTCCCTGCCACATTAACTTCACCCATCCGAGCTGAAAAAATGTAACAGCTTTGTGCATGTAGTCATGTTTTGGGAGGTAATCAGCAGGTAGATGAGGGTAGGACAGTGCATGTTATCTGTATGGACTTTATCAAGGTGTTTGACAAGGTCCCTCAAGGCAGGCTACCCTGAAAGGTTAGATTGCATGGGCCCAGGGGAAATGGCAGATTGGTTCATATTAGACAGTAGCTGGAAGCAGAGGGTGATGATTGAGGGTTTTTCTCTCAAAGTGGAGGCCTGTGTCTAGTGGTTGTAATTTATACAAACAATTTGGTGTTGTAGATGGTGAAGTAGGTAGTGATGAGTTACAGGGGGATATGGATCAGCTAAGTCAGTGGGCCAGGAATTGCCCAGTGGTTTTCAATCCAGATAAATGTGAGGCTTTGTATTTTGGGCCATCGGCCTATTGTAGAAATTATGCAGTGAACATTAGTGCCCTGGGTCATGTTATGGAACAGAGGAACCAGGTGCATAGTTCAGTGAAAGCAACATCACAGATTGATAGGGAGGTGAAGGAAGTGTAGGGAACTCTGGCTTTCGTCAGTCAGGGCACTGAGTATAGGTGTTGGCAGGTTATGTCGTGCTTGTGGATGATTTCCTCCCCTGAAGGATCTGACATCACACAATAAGTTTACACCATAATCGGATTCTCCTTTGTCACAATGCTAATTGTTCTATTTATTTCCAAATTCTGGAACTAAATTTGAATTTAAATATTGATGGATGTGATGTCATGCAGTGTCAGAACGGAAGCCATGACAACAATGTGATGAGTGTTGGTTGTCAGTTGGTACTAACCATCCAACAAGAAAGAGGCAAAGTGTGTTCAGCTCGCCAAATATTTGTGAGATGTCGGTGACTGAATGCTGCCGACTGGCTCACTCTCACCTGCAGGAGTACGTGCTGAGAGATGCACTCAAGCTTGGTGCGGCCACTGCGAAGACCCGGTGGGGAAGGACCACAGTTTAAGGTTCATCACCCGTGGGAGTGGGAGGGGTCGGGTGGGGAGGAGAATAACCCTCATCAGCGGTGTGGACAGATGAATCAACATGGTGCCCCAGGAGTGGGTGGAATTGTTAATTTGGAAAAGGAATTAGAGCCAACGCCTGCCTTTATTGTTGATAATTTTATTGTAAATGTCTTAACTCTTGACCAAGGGTTGAGAGTAAATGAAGGATTTATTGTAAACATCTTTCATTTGTATATGAATAGAGAGTCAACGCATAATTTTATTGTAAATAACTTTATTTATTGAATAAGGGCTCAGGGTCAACAAATGTTTTTTTTTGAATATGTATATAACTTTATTTTGTAATACTTCTGAATAAAGTATTTTTGGAGGAAAAAAATATTTGTGAGGAATTGTGAAGCAGCAAAGAATCAAGAAAATGTGTGAACAAGAAAGTGAGGGAGAAAGGACCAAGAAACAAGAGAGTGAGAAAGGAGAAAGAAGCAAGAATAAGAGAGAAAGAAAACAAACCAGTGAGGAAACGTGAGAGAAAGGAAGAAGCAAGACTACAGTGGGGAGCACAAAGCAGCAAGACTATTAGAGATGGATAATAGCAAGGGAACAAAAGAGTAAGTATAAAAGTTGCATTGTGGAATTGAGTGGGAGAATGCAGAGAAAAGAGAGAAGGAGGGAAAGTCAGAGGAAAGAAAGAGAGTGTAGGACATAGACCATAGAAATCTATAGCACATTACAGGCCCTTTGGCCCTCAACGTTGTGCCGACCATGTAACCTATTCTAGAAACTGTCTAGAAATTCCCTACTGCATAGCCCTCTAGTTTTCTAAGCTCCATGTACCTATCCAAGAGTTTCTTAAAAGACCCTATTGTATCTGCTTCCACCACCATTGCTGGTAGTGCATTCCACGCACCTACCACTCTCTGTGTGGAAAAACTTGCCCCTAACATCCCCTCTCTACTACTTCCAAGCACCTTAAAACTATGCCCCCTTATGTTAGCTATTTCAGCCCTGGGGAAAAGCCACTGACTATCCACATGATCAATGCCTCTCATAATCTTGTACACCTCTGTCAGGTCACCTCTCATCCTTCATCGCTCCAAGGAGAAAAGGCCAAGTTCACTCAACCTATTCTCATAAGGCACGCTCTCCAGATTGAGGAAATCATGTCTCACAAATCTGTTGAGCATGTCTTGAAGAGGCAACTAAGCAGATTAACGAGGACAGGGTGGTGGGGCGGTGTCCTCGTTGTGGAGTGGAGTGCTTCGGGAAGGATCTATATGGATTTTAGCAAGAACTTTAACAAGATCCCCTTTGGAAGCTAGTCTAGAATGTTAGATCACAGGGGATCCAGGGAGAGCTGGCCAAGTGGATACATAATTGTGTTGCTTGGATTTCCAGCATCTCCAGATTTTCTCTAGTTTGTGCTACTCAATACACTGACCAATTAAGATAAGCATTGCATACATCTTCTTTACCACCCTGTCTATTGGTGTTACTACTTTCAGCTATAGACTTGTATCTCAAGATTCCTCTGTGATAAATGCTCCTAACATTACTGCCATTTACTGTGTACTTTCCCCTTACATTTCACCCTCCAAAGGGCAACACCTCACATTTCTCCTGGTTAAACTCCATCTGCCATTTCTCCACCTGCATTTCCAACTGGTTTATATCTTGCTGTATTTTCTGATAACCTTCTTCACTACCCACAACTCCAGATTTTTGTGTCATCTGGAAATTTTCTAATCAGGTCATCTACAGTTTTGACCGAAATAAGTTCCAAACAATAATCTTGGTGGAACACCACTGGTTACAGTCCTCCAGTCAGTCTGACCCTCCAATACTACACTAACGGTCTTAATCTTCTGGATCAGCCCATCATTAGAGACCTTGTCACGTGCCCTACTAAAGTCTGCACAGGCAATTACCATTACCTTACAATCATCTTTGTCACCTCCTGAAATAATTCAAATCAAATTCACAAGACATGATCGGCCTCATATAAAGCCATGTTGTCACTATTAAGCCCATGCTTTTCCATGTAAGTAAATCCTACATCTGGGAATCCTTTAAAATGGTTACCATACAACTGATGTAAAATTTACCAATTTATAATTTGCTGGATTATCTAAACAAAGAATCAACATTGACTACTCTCGAGTCCTCTGGAAACTCATAAAAGCCCCAGTAATCTCCTTTCTTGATTCTCTGAATAACCTGGGATAGATCCCATCGGCCCTGGGCTTGATCTACCTTAGTGCTCTTCAATAGATCCAACACCTCTTCTCCTTGATTTCAACATTATCTAGAATATTAGCATACCCCAAAATAATCTTACTACCCTCCAGGCCGGCCCTTCTCCTTGATGAATACCAATACAAACTAGTAATTTAGTACCACACCTACTTCCTCTGGGTCCAGGCACCAATTTCGTACTTTGGGCTTGAATGGTCCTACCCTCTCTTGCTACCCTTTGTTCTTCCTCCATGCAGAACATGTCTTGAGCATTCCTTAATCCTCTTGTTCAGGACACTACCTCTTAAATTTGTACTCATAAAACACTCACAAACAGAATTTTTCCACTTAAAAAGTTAAATGAAATCCAATTGCAGTATATTTAATTTAATCTATTCTTTTAATTTTCACCCTCCTTTCAAAAATATGCATCTTATTCAGTACCATTTTAAATGACATACACTCCCATATAGTGCAAAAATCTTTGTAATTGTTTATGAAATCGCAATACATAGGTATTGATGCACCTTCAATTACTCCAAAAGACTGAAGTAGGGTAAATACTGAAAGGCTTTTATTCGCTGGTCAGTTAGCGGGGTGAACTTTTTGCTGGCGAGATAGTGCCTCCAGTGCCTAATAGCTTCCACTATGGCCTGGGCCTCTTTCTCCACCGCGGAGTGCTGAATTTCAGGGCCTTGAAGGGTACGGGAGAAGAACGCCACCGGTCTTCCCGCCTGGTTGAGGGTAGCAGCCAGTGCGAAGTCAGAGGCGTCACTCTCTACTTGGAAGGGAATGGCCTCATCCACCACCCGCATTGCTGCTTTGGCAATGTCCCCTTTTATGCGGCTGAAGGCCGCGTGAGCCTCGGCTGAGAGGGGGAACGTGGTGGACTTGACCAGGGGGCGGGCCCTGTCTGCGTAGTTAGAGACCCATTGGGCGTAATATGAAAAGAAGCCCAGGCACCTTTTGAGGGCTCTGAGGGTGTTGGGAAGAGGGAGTTCCAACGGGGGCGCATACGGTCGGGGTCAGGGCCAATGACTCCGTTCTCCACGACACACCCAAGGATAGCAAGTCGGGTGGTCCTGAACACACACTTGTCCTTGTTATAGGTGAGATTGAAAGCTTTGGCCGCTTGGAGAAATTTTTGGAGGTTGTTGTCGTGATCCTGCTGGTCGTGGCCGCAGATGGTGATGTTATCCAGATATGGGAACTTGGCCTTCAGTTGGCATTGGTCTACCATCCGGTCCATTTCCCTCTGGAAGACATATACACCATTCGTGACACTGAAGGGGACGCGCAGGAAGTGATAAAGCCTGCCGTCCACCTCGAAGGCGGTGTAAGGGCGGTCCTCCTGGCGGATGGGGAGCTGATGGTAAGCTGATTTTAGGTCTATGGTCGAGTACACTTTGTACTGTGCTATCTGATTGACCATATCCGCGATGCGGGGTAGAGGGTACGCATCGAGCTGCGTGAACCTATTGATGGTCTGGCTATAGTCCATGACCATCCTTTTTCTCTCCCCGTTCTGAACAACGACCACCTGCACCCTCCAAGGACTTGTGCTTGCCTCAATGACCCCCTCCCTGAGCAGCCGCTGCACCTCCGACTTAATGAAAGCTCTGTCCCCCACGCTGTACCTCCTGCTTTTAGTTGCCACAGGTTTACAGTCAGGGGTCAGGTTGGTGAGCAGTGGTGGGGGAGGGATCTTGAGGGTGGAGAGGCCGCAAGTGGTGTCGGTAGTGCGGCAGTTGGCATGGTTTTGGGTGGGATGTGCGGATCGGTGTGTGTGTGGTTAGTAGCGGGGTATGTGATGTATTCCTACAAAACTGGGGATTTATGATAGTGATTGGTGGAAGGGGCCCATCATACTCCATTATCACACTTTTCAAGTGGCTCTGGAAGTCGAGCCCCAATACACAAAGGCACACAGTTGAGGCATGACCAGTAACGTAAAGTCTCGATATTCTGTGCCCTGCACCACTAGCGTCGCTACACAACCCCCCCCCCCCGGATGTCTGTTGTACGCGACCCGGAAGCCATGGCGACCCTCTGACTTACCGGCCGTACCGTGAGTCCGCAATGCTGCACTATGTCCGGGTGGATAAAATTCTCCGTGCTTCCTGTGTCAAACAGGCAGCTTGTCCTGCGCCCCTCCACCAGTATATCCGTCATTGACTTTGCGATCTGGTGGGGAGCGCTTTGGTCGAGGGTCACGGAAGCCAGGGTTGAGTCACTGTCTTGGTCCGGCGCGGTGGGGTGCCCCGTGAGCACCCGTTGGTCATAGGCGGTGGGAGGTGGCGCCGACCAAGATGGCCACCCCCATGTCTCGCACGTGGTGGCAGCATGCAGCGAAGATGGCGGCCCCTATGTCTCGCACATGGCGCTGCTCGATCCTGCTCGGGGTTTGGACTTACAGACCTTGGCGAAGTAGCCCTTCTTTCCGCAGCTGGAGCAGGTAGCTTGTCGGGCTGGGCAGCGTTTCAAGGGGTGCTTCTCGAGTCCGCAGAAGTAGCACTTCGTGGACTCGTGACTGGCAGCAGCCGAGGTCGATTCGCCGGCGGGTTGCGGGGTCTGCGGCGTCCATGAGGCCATCGGAATCGCATGCCTGGAGAGCCTCAGAGTTGTGCAGAGCAGCCTCCAGGGTGTCGGCCAGCTCGATCACCAAACTTAAGGTAAAATCAGCTTTTTCCAACAGCCGCTGGTGCGCATACACTGACCTGGTCCCCGTGACGAAGGCGTCTCTCACTAGGAACTCTGCATGCTGTCCTGCCATCAGTTCTTGGCAATTGCAGGTTCACACGAGCGTCTGCAGTGCCCTGACAAACTCAGCACTTGATTCCCCAGGCCGCTGGTGCCGAGTCGCTAAACGATGTCGCGCGTAGACGCTGTTTACCGGCCGCAGGTATTGTCCTTTGAGTGCGCTCATCTCGCCGTCGTGGCTCGGCTGGTCTCTGATCCGCGAGTAGACCCGTGGACTGACCCTGGAGAGTAGAACTCTGCGCTTCGCTGCGGAGTCGGTCACTTTAATCTCCTCTAGGTATGATTCGAAGCAGACCAGCCAGAATTCCAAAGTGTTTCCAGCTTTAGGTGTTTGCGGATTGAGGTCTAACTTGTCGGGTCAGGGCGTGTTCCATGCTTTAAAATGTACTGCGAATAAAATTGATGCACCTTCAATTACTCCAAAAGACTGAAGTTGGGTAAATACTGAAAGGCTTTTATTCGCAGTAAAATATGACTTACAGCATGCTGAGTGTCTGCCCCTGGACTGAGGGGGAGCAGCAGGGCGAAATCACCTTTATTCAGGGGTCTGTGGATATATATATATATCTATATCTCTCTCTTGTAACTGGGTTAACTGTCTGGACACGCCCCTCTGCTGACTGCCCCTGTGGCTCCTCCACAGACCCCTGAATAAAAGTGATTTTATATATATGGTATTACCATCAGCTTCACGGAATCCAATCATGTTACTGGAGGTTCAGAAATATAACCTTGTTTTAATAATTTTCAACCCACAGAAATCTCAAAAAATCTCCAGAATCATTGAGGTGTAAACCAATTTACATACCATGTATTAAATCACAAACAGACAACCCTATCCAAAGCTATTAGCAAAGCAATAGCTATGTAGACACTGAAAAACTCGAAAATAGTTCAGACGCATGACCTTTTATCACAATTTTTCACGTTTTTGCTTCTCTCACCACAGATGTTGCCTGGCCTGAGAGAATGAAAGTGTGTGAGGAGAATAAAAAGAGGAACAGAAGGAGAGATTGTGGGGATAGAAAAGAGTGAGAATGAGGAAATGAGAGGAGAAAAAGGAAAAAGAAAGCGAGTAAGAGGGAGAGAGAAATGGAAAAGGAGGGAGAGAACAAATGAGTCAGGGGAGAGAGTGAGGTGACAGCAACCAGGATATAAGAAAAGGAGAGAAAGAGAATGGGAAAAGATAGAGAAATGGACTGAGTGAAGAGAACGGAGAGAAGAAAGTAAGCAAGTGTGTGGAGAGAGCTGCAAAGATGTGTAAGAAATCAAGGGGAAAAGAAGAAGGAAACTACAGATCAGCCTGAGAGGGAGAAGAACTGACACCAGCAGAGACCAGTGACTGGATGCTGAGTGGGACAGTTCGTTGCTTCCTGGGGTGGAACAAGGGAATAAGTTCAGTCAAAAGCTACATGCAAATAAATTTAAAAAGTCAAAATCACTTGGTGACAAGTGTTTCAAAATTTCCATGTAATTGAAGCAAAGTAAGTTGAGAATGTTGGGGGAATTGTGACCTGTAGCTCTGATGTGGAGAGTGGAACTTGATGGAGACTAGTTAGACCTCAGGCAGAAAGTGTTTGTAGCTGGAGGACCATCGGCCCAAATGCAATGATCTCTGTTGGAACTGCGGACCACTGGAAACAGAATGAGAAACTCAGCTACGTTTGAACAGTTCAGGTTTTGAGTGCTAACTGGGAAGGACAAGGTGTTACTGCAACACACATCAAAGTTGCTGGTGAACGCAGCAGGCCAGGCAGCATCTCTAGGAAGAGGTACAGTTGACGTCTTGGCCCGAAACGTCGACTGTACCTCTTCCTAGAGATGCTCCCTGGCCTGCTGCGTTCACTGGCAACTTTGATGTGTGTTGCTTGAATTTCCAGCATCTTCAGAATTCCTTGTGTTACTGCAAGGTAGCTACAGGAGTCCTGAGATTCATCTTACTAGATGAATCAAAGCACATAACATTGTAGCACCCAGGGAGGTTGGGGGGGGGGCGGGGGGCGGGGGTGGTCAGCAGCCCGCCCTAGCATATCTAACGAGCAGTGCTATTTTTTGCATTAAAATGCTTTCGTGGGATTATAGTGAGATGTTCCAGGTCATTTATTGTTACATCTTAGCTTGGGTGAGACAGTTATTCGCATATGTATTTGTGGGTCACTCTGACAGTAACCGGGGTGTGTGATATTCACCTCCTTCCTATCTGTATGTGACTGAGTGAGTTCTCTGCCCGGGTCATCACGCGCGGCCTGATTTTGTACTTGTCGCAATAAAAATGGCTGTTCAGTTAAACTCGCTTTTCTCGTCTGTCATTATGGATGAGAAAACTTGCCCCACTGGTGTCAGGAGAGGGATTAGAAATTGATGGTGAATTTGAAGAGCTATGACGTCAGATGGAGCTCCTTAAGACCCGGGGAACAAATCAAGGAACTGAGCAGCATGCCTGCCCCGCATTTCGGGCCAGGCTCATGAGGCGGGACCCACAGTGAGGACCTAGAAACAGAGCATCGTGCCTTCCCAGGGAACCCTTCTGAGGCAAGCGCACGCAGGCTCCCCAGCCCTCATGAGCTGAACTGGGAAACCTAGGGTGCTGCGGCCATGGGAGGACGGGCAACATGGCAGGCACCACTGATGCCACTGGGGCAAGAGGAAGACCTCAGCAACTCATGCCACAGGGTTCATCCTGAAGCTCCCAGGTACAATGGTGCCAGCTGTCTGAGGCTATACCTGGCACAAATCAAACTTGCCGCATGGCACAATGGGTGGAGCCCCACCGAAACGGCGGTGCACCCTGCCCTGGCGTGGAAGTGGGATGCCTCTTCGACCTAATGCCAGCTAAGCAGTGTGACTACAGGGTCCTCATTGTTGCAATGGAGTGGCATTTCGAGCAGAGGCCATTGGAGGAAGTAATGAGGAAGTAACGGGTTACAGGGAGAAGAAAGGAAAAAGGACTTGAAAAGTAAATCAGCCATGATTGAATGATCCTCTGGTTCAAGTGTAACCCATCCCTTTTGTACCGTCCTACCTTCCCCAGAAGAGATCCTAATGATCCAGAAATCTGAATCCCTGCCCCTTGCACCAGTTCCTCAGCCATGGATTTATCTGCCAAATGTTCCTGTTTTTACCCTCACTGGTGCTTGGCACGGGCAGCAGTCCAGGGATGACTACCCTGGCAATCCTGCTTTTCAGCTTTCTTTAAAAACACAAACACGAGGAAATCTGCAGATGCTGGAATTTCAAGCAACACACATAAAAGTTGCTGGTGAATGCAGCAGGCCAGGCAGCATCTATGGAAATAAATGATCAGTCAATGTTTCGGGCTGAAACTCTTCATCAGGACAATATTCCAAATGTGGTTGAATCATAAGAGTTTGACAGAACTGTTCACCTTGTGGCTCTTAAACTCAATGCCCTGTCTAATGAAGGCCAACTCTTTCTAAACCACCTGATCAAGTTGCATAATGACTTTTTCATTCTATGGACATGGATCCCAATATCTCACTTTTCCTCCCTACCGCTCAGAATCCTGCCATTAAATCTGTATTCTGCCTTCAAATTTGATAGTCCAAAGTGAATCACTTAAGACTTTTCCAGATTGAACTTCATCTGCCACTTCTCAGCCCAGCTCTGTATCCTGTTAATGACCCACTGCAAGCTATGACAACCTCGTACATTATCCACAACTCCACCAACATTCATGTCATCTGCAAGCTTACTAAACCACCCTTCGGCTTCTTCATATCATAAAGGTTTCTGGTATATCTGCCTCTTCCATCATGTACCTACCACAGTCTGTGTAAAAAGCTTGTATCTGATATCTACCCACCTCCCCCCGCCCCCCCCATACTTTCCTCCAGCTAATACAAGGGGGGAATAACTTTAAGATATCTGGAGTGCTGGCTGTTAGCATTAATTCCCAGCAGTTACCTACCAACATGCCAATCAGGGCTGCAGGCTTGAGCTCTGCACCTCATTCCCAGCAGCTGGCTACTGTGACAGGCAGCCTCTCCACAAAGAACCAAGAGAGAGTCAGCTATCATCCCAGGTTCCCACCATAACAACGCTGTCAGCAGTTTAGTACTAATTTCATGAGTGCATGTGTTCCCAGGAATGCATCGCGGATGCTCAGTGGGTAAGGGATTCATTGGAGCAGGATAATCCAAGTCATTTATGAAATTCACTAAGAGCAGGTGTCCCAGAACTTATCCCTGCAGAACACCACTGGTCACCGACCTCCAGGCATTATATGGTCTATCAACAACCATTCTCTACCTTCCATAGGCAAATCCATTCTGAATCCACACTGCCAAGTTTTTGTCAATCTCATACCTTCTGACTTTCTGAATGAGCCTACTGTCATGGTCCAGTCCGTTGACTCCTCATTCCAGTTATTTCCTTTTCCCTGTGGTCCATCGGGTGCCTTGATTTAGGCACCTGTTTCCCATCTGAGCCTGCAGCATAAAGCTCCAGCTTATAGCTACTCGGTGCTGGACCGTCATCTGAGCAAGTGCAGTCGTGCTGATTTGGATCTCCGTTCATTGTGGACTCTGAGTGGCTTCGGTGCTAGGGTGCTTTGTGGATTCGGTCGTTTTTGTGTCCAGATGAATTGGCGGCCGTTTGCCTCCTCTCTGAGCCAAAGGTACAAATTCTGCTGTTTTCATGGCCAGCTGAGATTTGGTGGCTGTTGCCACTACTCCGAGCCGAGATTCGAATGGACTGTAGTGGTTTGGATTTTGTTGTCTCGTATCCAGCTCAGTAGGCAGGCCATTTGCTGCTACTTGAATGGACTGTCGTTGTTTTGTCATTCCTTGTCCGAGCCCAAGTCGGAGTCCCGGCTCCTTGTCCGAGCCCAAGTCGGAGTCCCGGCTCCTTGTCCGAGCCCAAGTCGGAGTCCCGGCTCCTTGTCCGAGCCCAAGTCGGAGTCCCGGCTCCTTGTCCGAGCCCAAGTCGGAGTCCCGGCTCCTTGTCCGAGCCCAAGTCGGAGTCCCGGCTCCTTGTCCGAGCCCAAGTCGGAGTCCCGGCTCCTTGTCCGAGCCCAAGTCAAGTCTGGGTCCTGGTTCCTAGTTCCTAGTCAAGTCCAAGTCTGTGCCTGTGTCCTGCACTTGGGTCTGTCCCCAACACCCCCTTGAAACACCTACCATAGGAAACCTTCTCAAATTTCTTACTAAAATCCATATACACCACCTTCACTGCTCTGCCTTCATCAATATGCATTATCACATCCTCCACCTATTCAATAAAACTTGTGAGGCATGACCTGCACCTCACAAAGCCATGCTGACTATCCCTAATCAGACTATGCTTTTCCAAATGCTCATAAATCCTACCTCAAGAACCTTCTCCAATAATTTGCCCACCACTGAAGTAAGACTCACTGGTCTAAAAATCCCAGGGTCATGCCTACTCCATTTTTTGAACAAAGGAATAACATTTGCCACCATCCAGTCATCTGGTAGAATGATCATCCTCTACCAGTAACCCAGACAAGAAGTAAGAAAGGAACTCAAGCATATGCTTTCAGAATACTGGGGTATAGTCCATCTGCCCCAGGAGACTTAACTACCTTCAGACCTTCCTGCTTTCCAAGCACCTTCTCCTTAGTAACAGCAAGTACACACATTTCTGCAGCCCCTCTCCCCCACCCCCCACCCAACAGTGTCCAATTTCTGGCATACTCCTGGCATTTTCCACAGTGGGGACCAAAGCAAAATATTTAGAATATCTGCCATTTCTTTGTCCCCCATTACTATCTCTCCAGTGTCATTTCCCAGCAGTCCGATATCCACTCTTGCCTTTTTTTTTACTCTTTATACATTTGAAAAAAACTTTGGTATCTTTCACATTATTGGCTAGCTTAACTTCATATTTCATCTTTTTTCTCCTTCTAGTTGCCTTCTGTTGGTTTTTAAGAGCTTCCCAATCAGATTTGTTATATTACATGCTGTCTTATTTGCTATTATGCTGTCTTTGACTTCCCTTGTCAGCCACAGTTGACTCATCTTCCCTTATCTTGCACTTGTATTTATCTTGCACTTTCGGAAATGCTCCCAGAAACTCCATCTATTGTTGTCTGCTGTTATCCTCATCAGTGTCCCCTTCCAGTCAATTTTGACTTGCTCCACTCCCATGCCTCGATAATTTCCTTCGCTCTATTGTAATACTGATACATCTGATTTTAGCTTCTCCCTTTAAATCTGCAGGGTGAATTCTATCATATTACAATCTCTGTTCCTTTAGCTTAAGCTCTCTATTCAATCGGGTTCATTACACGGCACCCAAATGAGAATTTCCTTTTTTTTCTAGTGGGTTCATCTGCAAGCTGCTCTAAAAAGCTGTGCTACAGGCATTCTACAAATTCATCCTCTTTGGTATTAATCACCAACCTGATTTTCATAATCTACCTGCATATTGAAATCCCTCATGTCTACATGCCTTTTCTATCTCCTGTTGTAATTTGTACCCAACATCTTGGCTACTGTTCAGAGGCCTGTATATACAGTGCCTATAAAAAATATTCACCACACCACTTGGGAGTTTTCATGTTTTATTATTTTACAACAATAAATCACAGTGGATTTAATTTGGCTTTTTTGATATTGATCAAAAGAAAAATATTCTTTTTTTGTCAAAGTGAAAACAGATCTCTACAAAGTGATCTAAATTAATTACAAATATAAAACACTAAGTAATTGATGGCATAAGTATTCAGCCCCTTTAGTTTAAGGTTTTAAAGTTTTCTTCGGCTGTCCATCGATTTTGGATGTTGACTGAGGCCTGGCCAAGGTTGTGTGGAAGACCGGCAGTTGCCCATGCTGCAAGTCTCTCCTCTCCATGCCACCGATGTTGTCCAAGCGAAGGGCAGAAGGATCCATACAGCTTGACACCGGTGTTGTCGCAGAGCAATGTGTGGTTAAGTGC
Source organism: Mobula hypostoma (assembly GCF_963921235.1). Classification (NCBI taxonomy): domain Eukaryota; kingdom Metazoa; phylum Chordata; class Chondrichthyes; order Myliobatiformes; family Myliobatidae; genus Mobula; species Mobula hypostoma. Next base: position 219,120,824 of record NC_086098.1, on the reverse strand, counting down.
CTTGCTCAAAGACACAACACGCTGCCTCAGCTGAGGCTCAAACTAGCGACCTTCAAATCACTAGACCAACACCTTAACCACTTGGCCACGCACCACACACAGCCCCTTTAGTATGACACACCAAATCATCACTGATGCAGCCAGTTGGTTTTGGAAGTCACATGATTAGTTAAATGGAGATCTGTTTTTTGAGACCTGTGTGCAGTTATGGTGTTTCAATTGATTGTAGTAAAAATACACCTGCATCTGGAAGGTCTAACTGCTAGTGAGCCAGTATCCTGGCAAAAACTACACTATGAAGAAAAAAGAACACTCCAAGCAACACTGTGCAAAGATTATTGCAAAGCGCAAGTCAGGAGATGGATGCAAGAAAAATTTTAAGTCACTAAATATCCCTTGGAGTACAGTTAAGTCAATCATCAAGAAATGGGAAGAATATGGCACAGCTGTAAATCTACAAAGAGCAGGCCATCTTCAAAAACTGTGTGACCTTGCAAGAAGGGGACTAGTGAGGGAGACAAACGAGAATTATGACAAGTCTAGGGAGTTACAAGCTTCAGTGGCTGAGACGGGACAGACTGCGGATACAACAACTGTTGTCCAGGTTCTTCACCAGTCACATCTTTACGGGAGAGGGACGAAGAGAAAGCCACTGTTGAAAAGAATCATATGAAATCTCAGAAAGACTTATTGAGAAAGTAAAGAGACATATGATCCACAGGGACATTGCTTTGTGGATCCAGAACTGGCCCACAGAAGGCAAAGAGTGGTTGTAGATGGGTCATATGCTGCATGGAGGTCAGTGACCAGTGGTGTGCCTCAAGGATCTGTTCTGGGACCCTTACTCTTCATGATTTTTATAGTTGACCTGGATGAGGAAGTGGAAGGATGGGTTAGTAGGTTTGCTGATGACACAAAGGTTGGGGGTGTTGTGGATAGTGTGGAGGTCTGCCAGAGGTTACAGCGGGACGTTGATAGGATGCAAAACTGGGCTGAGAAGTGGCAGGTGGAGTTCAACCCAGATAAGTGTGAAGTAGTTCATTTTAGTAGGTCAAATATGATGGCAGAATATAGTATTAATGGTAAGACTCTTGGCAGTGTGGAGGATCAGAGGGATCATGGAGTCTGAGGCCATAGGATGCTCAAAGCAGCTGCGCAGGTTGACTCTGCGGCTGAGAAAGCATACAGTGTATTGGCCTTCATTAATCGTGGGATTGAATTTAGGAGCCGAGAGATAATGTTGCAACTATATATGACCCTGGTCAGACCCCACTTGGAGTACTGTGCTCAGTTCTGGTCACCTCAGTACAGGAAGGATGTGGAAACCATAGAAAGAGTGCAGAGGAGATTCTCAAGGATGTTACCTGGATTGGGGAGTATGCCTTATGAAAACAGGATGAGTGAACTCGCCCTTTTCTCCTTGGAGTGACGGAGGATGAGAGGTGACCTGTTAGAGGTGTATAAGATGATGAGAGGCATTGATCATGTGGATAGTCAGAGGCCTTTTTCGCAGGGCTGAAGTGGTTGCCACAAGAAGACACAGGTTTAAGGTGCTGGTGAGTAGGTGCAGAGGAGATGTCAGGATTAAGTTTTTTACGCAGTGGTGAGTGGTGAGTGTGTGGAATGGGCTGCTGGCAATGGTGGTGGAGGTGGATACTATGGGGTCTTTTAAGAGACTTTTGGATAGGTACGTGGAGCTTAGAAAAATAGAGAGCAATGAGTAAGCCTAATAATTTCTAAGGTAGGGACATGTTCGACACAACTTTGTAGACCAAAGGGCCTGTTTTGTGCTGTAGGTTTTCTGTATTTCTAGAGTTTGCCAGAAGGTATGTAGGAGACTCTGAAGTCAACTAGAAGAAGGTTCCATGGTCTGATAATCCAAAATTGAGCTTTTAGGCCATCAGACTAAAATGATATGTTTGGCATAAGCCAAACACTGCACATCATCAAAAACACACCATCCCTACAGTGAAGTATGGTAGTGGTTACATCATGCTGTGGGGATGCTTTGCTGTAGCAAGCCCTAGAAGGCTTGTGAAGGTAGAGGGTAAAATGAATGCAGCAAGATACAGGGAAATCCTGGAAGAAAATCTGATACAGCCTGCAGGAGAACTGTGACTTGGGAGAAAATTTGTTTCCCAGCAAGACAATAACCCCAAGCATAAAGCTAAAGCTAAAGCTACACAGGAATGGCTTAAAAACAACAAAATTAATGTTCTGGAGTGGCTGTAATTGCTGCCAAAGGTGCTTTTACTAAATACTGACTTGAAAGGGGGTGAATACTTATGCAATCAATTATTTTGTGTTTTATGTTTGTCATTAACTTAGATCACTTCGTAGAGATCTGTTTTCATTTTGCCACAATAAGGTCTTTTTCTGATGATCAGTGTTAAAAAAGCCAAATTGAATCCACTGTGAATCAATATTGTAAAACAATAAAACATGAAAACTTACAAGGGGGCTGAGAACTTTTTATAGGCCCTGTATATAACACCCAACAGATTTTTTTACACTTTCAGTTTCTTAACTCTACACACCATTATTCTACATTTTCCGATCCTATGTCACCTCTTTCAAGGAAGTTGATTTCACTTTTTAACTCTTAGAAATATCCCACACCCTCTGCTTATCTGCCTGTCCTTTCAACACAATGTGTATCCTTGTATGTTATGCTGTCATCTATGATCTTGTTTCAGCCATACCTCCAACATCATACTGACTAATTTCTAACTGCACTGGTTAATGCTGTTAATGATGTATTTATGGTAGCCCAGAGGCATAGGCGCTGAGTGAGAGTTAACTAGCATATTGTCCTTTTTGCTCTCAGGAAATATACAGGAGGCTTGACCCAATGCAGAGCAGCAGAGACGACTTAGCAGTGTGCTCTAATACTAAACCACAAAATAACAAGCCACAAAATAAGAGAGAAGAGATACTTAACACAACAAGGGAACTGAAGGCTAGGAGCAATTTGTTGAGGCTGGCTGGTTTGTATGAGTGAACATAGATTGTGGATGCGAGCTTGGTTTAAATAGGCTGCAGGTGATGACTTCTGTTCACTGGGTAGAGACTAGCAGAACCCTTTATGTGCAGGCCTAGAAGACCCCATCCCTACGGCCAGCCTCCGACAGTCCCAGGATGATCTGGATGAGTCAGGTGGAACTTCTCGATGAACGATGGATCCAAAATGTAACTGGATGGCACCCAAGATTTCTCCTCCAGTCTGTACCCTTCCCAGTCCACCAGGTACTGCACATGCCAACATGAACCCATCAACTGGTGAAGTTTGAACTCCTTCCACTATCCTAGCTTCTGGGGGTGCAGGATCTGACGAGTTGATAGGTTCTTAGACAGTGGGCTTGAGGCCGAACATGTAGAAGGTAGGTGTGATCTTGAGTGCCAGTGGCAAGTGGAGACTAAGTGACTGGATTGATGTGATGGGTAATCTAGAAATGATCAATGAGCGAGTTTGAGCGTTTGTGGGAGTCAGTGCGCAGGGGCAGATTTCAAGTGGACAACCAGACAAAGACCCCAGGCTGGAGTAGTCTGAATGAGTGCCGACTGCAACTAGCCTGGTGATAGTAGATGCAGTTGGTAGCGAGGTTGGCCCTCTGTGCCCTCTTCCAAGCATTCTGGCAGAGGCAAACCAGAACCCTGGTGGATGGGATCTCCACCGTAAGAAACAACAGAGGTTGCTAGTCATGAAGCACTTCAAAGGGGGACATACCCATGGCAGGGGAGGCTTATAGATTGTGGGACAGCTTGGTGAAGAGCAAGCTGTCCACTTGCTGATTGGAACTTGAGGATGATAGCCAGAGGACCAACTCACTGAAGAGTGGAGGAGGGAGCAGTAGGTTCACCAGAAGCAGGAGATGAATGGTGGGTCCCGGTCTGACACAATGTCCTGAGAGGAACTGTGGAGGGGAGCTATATGCTGGAGAACCAAGTCTGCCCTCTCAGAGGCTGATGGAAATATGGGGAGAACAATGAAGTAGGCACTTTGGAGAACCGGTCCACCACAGTCATGGCCACTGTGGCCCCATTGGAAGGTGGTGATGTGGGACCACAGGCATCGTGGGTCCTGCAGGAAATGCAGGAGGCCAGAGGGCCACTGGTTGAAGGAATTGGACCAGGCACATTGATGGCAGGCAGGAATGAACTGATGTACATATGCAATCGCAGAGGGCCACCAGACCAATTGTTGCAAAAAATTCGGAGTCCGGTGTGCACCAGGTCGGCCCTACGGGAGGGAGGACTGGGTCCACCAGAGTGCCTCAGAGTGCTTGGCCACTGGCTTGTACATGCCGTTGTCAGGTGTGTTGGCTGGAGCAGACTCATGCTGTCGGGCCCGGTACTCAAGGGCCCTGTCGATCTGGGCGAAGATCTGAGAGAATGGAGTGATGGGCTGAGGGTTGATCTCCATTTCAGCTGAGTCAAACTCTCATGCCAGGACTCCCACCTTAGTGTTCTTGGAGCCGGGTCAGCAGGAGATGAATTGCTCAAAGAAGCTGACTTTGCAAGCTTGACGTGGGTTGAGTTGGTGGGTCTGTTGAATGGATATGAGGATTGTCAGTCCAGATATGCTTGGTGTTTCTCATCAGCCAATGTCTCCATTCCTCTAAAACCTGTTTGATGCCAATTGGCTCCCTGTCTCCTTCCCTATAATGGCACTGTGTAGAGTTAGACTTGCATGAGAAGAAGGTGTATCTTCCTGTCTGGTCCTTGCTTGGAGAGGATGGCCCCAGCACCCATGTCAGAGGTATCCACCTCCACCACAAAATGTCTGTATCGCAGAGAATGGGAGTGCTGGAGAAGTGTTCCCTGCGCTCAATGAAAGCATGCCAGGTTATCCATGAAGTAGGTGACATGGTTGTTGATTGAGAGGACTGGCAATTGAGCTGTAGTTTCTGATGAACTAGCGGTAGAAGTTGGAGAAGCTTAAGAAGCACTGTAGCTGTTTGACGGAACATGGTCGAGACCTTCACTGATGTTGGGCACTTCCTCTGGATCCACGGCCGTGCCTTTGGGTGAAAGGACGCAACCCAGCAAGTAGATGCTATAGGACTGAATGGATGTGACAGATGTGGGATTTGGGGTCCTTGGAGGAGACGATAATGCCATTGAGGTTCACATATACCTGGGCATTATCTATTAGAGGATATCATTGACGAAGTGTTGGAAAATTGGACTGTTGGAAAGGCATCACTAAGTATTCAGTGAGGTTTATGAATGTTGTCCTCCACTCATCCCATGGCGGGTGCGAATCAGGTTGTAAGCATTCCGTGGATCCACTTTGGTGAAGATCTGGGCCCGGCAGAGGGTTTTGAAGGCATTATTCATCAAGGGGAGATGGTAGTGTTTCTTAATGGTCATTTATTGTAGTCAATACAGGGACAAAGAACCACATATTTCTTCTTAACAAAGAAGAATCTTGCAACGTGAGGAGTGGGGCTGTCATTCAGGGCTTGGGTCTCAGGAGAGGAGAGGGAGTACAGATGACCCTTGTGAAAAGTGGTACCCAGGAGGAGGTTGATTATGCAGTCATGTGGTCTATGAGGGCAGAGTGTTGGCATCCTTTTTACTGAAAAGGATGGCTAAGTCGTGGTATTCCCTTGGGAGCTTGATGAGGTCAAGGGCTTCCTCAACTCCGTGGGTTTACGGGGTGAAGTCAAATGAGGTTGCAGGCAGGTGGTCCAGCAGGTGTGTCCTCGACTGAGCGGGAAACTAGATGACAAGGCTAAGTAAGGGTTGTGAGCCGAGAGCCAGGGGTAACCCAAAGTGAGAGTAGTGTTGGGAGAGTTGATCATAGGAATTGGATGGACTCGTGGTGCTCTCTGATGCGCATGTGCACAAGTTGTCCCAGACCCTAAGGGATGTCCATCAATGGCAATGATACAAGAAGTGTGCGAGTAGGGAGTCCAAGCTGCACACGCAGTGTCTGGTCCAGAAAGTTGCTAGCTGCACCAGATTCTACTGGAGCTTTCAATATGCATAGAGCCATCGGGGTTTGGACGAGTACAGAGAAAGTGAGTCAGGCTATGGCACTGGATTGAGGTGCCAGGGGACCCTACCAGACAGAAAACCCATTGTCTCAACTAGGTGGTGCCATTTTCCTGGACGTAGTGGCCATTGGATGCGTGAATGATTAGCTACTCTGCAGAAACTGCGCAAGTTGTTCCTCCACTGACATTCATGTTCTTGAGGGGGTTACGGGAGCTGTTCCTACCCCCATGGGTTCTGGAGGCATTGATGATGAGGGTCTTGCAGCATGAAATGATTTTGGAAATGGAACAGGCTGATAGTCTGGAGGGTCATTCATAAGACACTTGACAACTTGGAGGGCCAGAGTGATGAGGCTTTTGAGGTCTGTGGGCATCTCCCAGCTCACCTTTCTATTGATCTGAGAGGCTGTGATGGTAATGGGCCAGCAGAGCTATTGCAGTCCTCCATTCCACATCAGAAGTGTAATCCAGCACCGAGCATGAGCCTTGATGTTGGCGAAGTATCTGATCTGCTGTCCTCCTTCCGCTTCTCAGATGGTCAAAATCCCAAAGTATCTCAGTGGAAAAATAGGGGTTTTATTGTCCCATTTAGCGGTGGCCCAGGTTAGAGCTCACCCACTGAAAAGAAAAATGATGAAGGCAATCTTTATTTTTTATTTTATTCTTTTATAGACACAGCACAAAGTAGCACCTTCCAGTCCTTCAAGCCCCACAGCTGCAGCACCCCCAACAACCCTGATTTAAACCTAACTTAATCACAGTATAACTTACAATGACCAATTAACCAACCCGGTACCAACCCAGACTATGAAAGGAAACCGGAGCACCTGGGGAAAACCCACACATTCCACAGGGAGGATGTACAGAGACTCCTTAGAGAGGATGCTGGAATTGAACTCTGAACTCCAATGCCGCTCTAACCAAGGTCCACAACATATGAAGAGTGATTGATAAGTTCATGGCCTAAGGTAGAAGGCGTCAACTTTAGAAAACCTAGCGCATTTATTTTTCCTACATTTATACACTTAGTCCAGTGGTCGTGGAGCATATGGGTCCCTTCTTTTTAGAAGTGGGCATCTTGGACCTCCAGAAGTGGTCCACAGCAGGGGTGATTGATAAGTTCGTGGTCCAAGGTAGAAGGAGATGAGTTATATAGCTCTCGTTACGTGCACATGCAGTTCAACTCTTTGATAATGCAGAAAGTTTGAAGTTAATAACTCATCTCCTTCTACTGTAGGCCACAAACTTATCAATCACCCCTGCTGTGGACCACTTCTACAAAGAAGAGATCTGTAAGCTCCATGACCACTGGACTAAGTGTGTAAATGTAGGAGAGGATTATGTTGAAAAGTAAATGTGCTAGATTTTCTAACATTGACTCCTTTTACCTTAGGCCATAAACTTATCAATCACCCCTCGTACAGAGTTAATTGGCTCAGTTTGTAACATACAATGATGGCTGGAGCTCGAAGTGGGACAGAAAGTTCTAACATTTGGACAGGGATCCATTGAAGCATTCAGGCTCTGGAATCTGGAGCTCTTTGGGAGGAAACTGACTGTTTGCTGTATCAAGATGAAAAGTTGGTTGAGTGTGGTGAGCATATCCTCAGTGGTTTCCTGCTGTTTCTGGTTTGTGTGCTCATATTGACAGGGTACTTCCTTTAGGCAAACGGACTCTGCTGGGCCAATCACAAGTTCACTCATCCTGTCAAGAAATGTAGAAGAGGCTTGACCCAAATTCAGAGCAGCAGAGACAAATTAGCAGTGAGCAACAACTTTAGTAATAAACTGCAAAATAACAAGCCACAAGGGGCCACAAAACAAGTGAGAACAGGTATACAACACGACAAGGAGCAGCTGGCTGGTCCATATGAGTGAACAGGATTGTGGCGCAGAGCTGGGTTTAAATAGGCTGCAGGTGATAAGTTGAAATTGAGCGGCAGGTGACTCCTGTTAGCTGAGTGGGGACTGGGAGGAGCCTGTATGTTCAGACATAACAATTACTTGCTACCTTTATCTTCATTTCCTCCTGTCACTTCAGCTCGGTACAGTCACTAGTGTGTGCTCACGTTATTGCTTTGTTGCAACAGCACATGCTAGGATCCTTTCCACCAAGCATGCAATGGATCCTTATTTCTAGATTAGTCATAGTCATACTTTATTGATCCCGGGGGGAAATTGGTTTTCGTTACAGTTGCACCATAAATAATAAATAGTAATAGAAATAGTAATAGTAATATTACTATTAGTAAATAGTAATAGTCATAGAAATAATGAATAGTAATAGAAAAATAGTAATAAATAGTTAAATATGTAAATTATGAAATAAGTCCAGGACCAGCCTATCGGCTCAGGGTGTCTGACCCTCCAAGGGAGGAGTTGTAAAGTTTGATGGCCACAGGCAGGAATGACTTCCTATGACGCTTTGTGCTGCATCTCGGTGGAATGAGTCTCTGGCTGAATGTACTCCTGTGCCCACCCAGTACATTATGTAGTGGATGGGAGACATTAGCCAAGATGGCATGCAACTTAGACAGCATCCTCTTTTCAGACACCACTGTGAGAGAGTCCAGTTCCATCCCCACAATATCACTGGCCTTATGAATGAGTTTGTTGATTCTGTTGGTGTCTGCTACCCTCAGCCTGCTACCCCAGCACACAACAGCAAACATGATAGCACTGGCCACCACAGACTCGTAGAGCATCCTCAGCATCGTCCGGCAGATGTTAAAGGACCTCAGTCTCCTCAGGAAATAGAGACGGCTCTGACCCTTCTTGTAGACAACCTCAGTGTTCTTTGACCAGTCCAGTTTATTGTCAATTTGTATCCCCAGGTATTTGTAATCCTCCACCATGTCCACACTGACACCCTGGATGGAAACAGGGGTCACCGGTACCTTAGCTGTCCTCAGGTCTACTACCAGCTCCTTAGTCTTTTTCACATTAGGACCAAATCAACAGAAATGAAGGTGTGTCCTTCTGCTACTTGGATTGCTGCAAGTTGAGAGATCTGTTGAAAAGCAGACTGAGCAACTGAGGTTAGTTTCACACAATAGTCAACTAGGCTGCTTGTCACAAGGAGTATATCAGCCTTTCTGAGGTCAATAGCACCAGATTGACATAGATCATCTGCTCACTGTCTGATATGGAGTTAAACTAGACTGGAGTTGTTCTGATGCATAAGCCCTTGGGGAGAGCCACTGACCATGGTACATCCTCCTTATGGTTCTTAGTCTGGTTTTGATAAGCCATGGGATTATAAGAGCAGAATTAGACCATTCAGTCCATTGAGTCTGCACCACCATTCCATCAAGGGTGATTTCCCTGTCAACCCCATACTCCTGCCTTCTCCCTCTAACCTTTGATGACCTGACTAACCAAGAACTTATCAATATCCGCTTAAAATATACCCAATGACTTGGCCTCCACAGCTGTTTGTGGCAATGATATCCACAAATTCACTATTTTTTGGCTGAAGAAATTCTTCTTCATCTCTGTTCTAAATAGACATCCCTCTATTCTAAGGCTGTACCTTCTGGTCCTAAACTCACTCACTATAGAAAACATCCTCTCCACATCCACTATGTTTAAGCCTTTCAACATTTAATAGGTTTCAATGAGATCCCCCCCCCCCACCCAATTCTTCTAAACTCCAGCAAGTACAGGCCCAAAGTCATCAAACATTTCTGGCACATTAACTCTTTAATCCTAAAATAATTCTCATGAACTTCCACTGGACCCTCTCCAATGCCAGTATATCTTTTCTTAGATAAGGGGCCCAAAACTCCTCACAATACTCCGAGTGTAGTCTGACCAATGCTTTATAACCCTCAGCATTACATCCTTGCTCTTATATTCTAGTCCTCTTGAAATGAATGCATTTGCCTTCCTTACCACCATCTCAATCTACAAGTTACTTTAGAAAATCCTGCATGAAGACTCCCGTCCCTTTCCACCTCTGATTTTTATTTTTTTCTCCCATTTAGAAATTCAGTCTGTGCCTTTACTTCTTCTACCAAAATGCACAACCATACACTGTCCTACACTATATCCCATCTGCCACTCCTTTGCCCATTTTAAATATACCCAGGTACAGGTTTCCCCCGCCATCCGAAGGTACAGCGTTCCTATGAAATGGTTCGTAAGCCGAAATGTCGTAAAGCGAAGAAGCAATTACCATTAATTTATATGGGAAAATTTTGTGAGCCTTCGCAGACCCAAAAATGGCCTACCAAATCATGCCAAATAACACACAGAACCTAAAATAACAGTAACATATAGTAAAAGCAGGAATGATATGATGAATACACATCCTATATAAAGTAGAAATACTTTTCCACAATCATTGCCTGCACTGTTCTCAGTAGCGAAAATCTCACGCAAACGCTCTCAGCAGAAAATCTCACGCTAGCGCTGTTGGTAAAAACACTCTCTCCAGTAACCTTTAAGCTATGAAGCTGCCAAATCATACTAAATAACACGTAAAAATACACAGCTGATATAAAGTAGAAATAATGTATGTATAGTGTAGTATCACGGGAATCGGGAAGACAGCGCAGAGCATACTGATGATGGTGTGTTAGGCTGAGTCGTCGGAGGCTGGGGTGGTGCAGTGCCCTCCATCCTCTGGGCCGCCGACCGATACCGATCTGCAAAGCATGCAGGGGTATAGTGGTAGCTGGGAGGCACACAGCACATCCTTAAGAATAAAGCCAAAATAAACATGCTAATTATTAGGTGCCACCCGGCACGTAATTGTCGGCCCAGATCAGAGGCGACTGGGGTGTCATCTCATCGTCGTCTGTTTCCATTAGGACAGGCAGCTCACCTTCTCCTATGTTTGCCTGCCTCGATGTTGAAGGTCGAGGTTTGTCGTCTGCTGTGGCTGATGTGGAAGGCTTGCAAAATGACAGTATGCTTGACTGCTAGCCTCGCGCATTTTTCTATCATACAGTTCTTTGTAAGCACTCAAACCATCTTACAAATATGCCCGAAATCGATGTATCCTTTCAAAATTAAAGTCGTACTTTATCATTGCAGCGAAAATCTCACTCAGTTGCTTCACTTTCTGCATTCGGTTTCGATTGATATCCTTTCCTCTTCCAATTGCATCAGCTCTTCATCTATCAGTTCTTGGACATGGGATGCCAAAACTTGTTCAACATCATCTTCGTCAACTTCCACAAGCTAAACTCACTTTGTCCTTACTTGGTTCACCACGATCAAAACGCTTAATTATGTCTAGTTTTATGCTAAGTGTAACACCCTTACGAGCCCTTTTCGGCTTTTCCATGATCTTAGAACTCATCTTGCTAACGGCTGCTCACAGGCACGTGTTTAAGCAATGCTGGCTAGAATGCCGTTCCCGGGGAGAGCGGCTGCTCAGGGCACGCACTGCCTTTTTTTGTAACAGTGAAAACCCCTTCTGTTAGGGAAAACAGGTAACTAATGTAGGTCTTTTGTAACAGTGAGGTTTCGTAAAGCAAACGTTCAAAAAGTGGGGGACACCTGTACTTGGTTTCCACAGTGGTTTCTAGTAATGAATTCCACAGATTCACTACTCTTTGGCTATGGAAATTCTTCCTTATTTCTGTTCAAAATGCACATCCTTATATTCTATGCATGGGCCCTCTGATCCTAGACTCCCCACTATAGGAAATATCCTCTCCAGTTCCAATCTAACATTGAACAGGTTTCAGTGCGTTCTCCATCATTGTTCAGCTACTACAGATCCAGAGCCATCAAACAAGAGAGCAAGCACCTCCTCCTCTGTAAGCTGTTAAGTCTCTGCTCTCACTGCTGCTTTGCCGCCATTCTATAGATGACCACTCTTATCTTCAAGAGGACCAATTTTGTCCCTTGCTACCCTTTTACTCTTAATATATCTGTAGGATATATGTGTGCCTTAGGATTCTCCTTCTCCTTTTCTGCTAGATCAACCTCATGCCTTCTTTTCGCCCTCATGATTTCTCTCAGGTATTTTCCTACACTTCTAATGCTCAAGTAGTTCATTTGTTCCTAGCTGCCTATACCTGAAATGCAACTCCTAATTCATAGCAAGGGCATCAGTATGATTATGATTATGAGGACACGCAGTCCCCTTTTATTGTCATTTAGTAATGCATCCGTTCATCTTGCGAGACCATGGATCTGCGCCTGGAAAGTCTTCACTCTTCAGGGCTCAGGCCTGGGCAAAGTTGTATGGAAGACCGGCAGTTGCCCATGCTGCAAGTCTCCCCTCTCCACGACACCATGTTGTCTAAAGGAAGGGCATTAGCACCCATACATCTTGGCACCAGTGTCATTGCAGAGCACAGTGTGATTAAGTGCCTTGCTCAAGGACACAACACGCCGCCTCGGCTGGGGCTTGACCTCACGAACTTCAGATCGCTAGTCGAACGCCTTAACCACTTGGCCACGTGCCCACACATTTATTAATGCATGCATTAAGAAATGATAAAAATGTTTTTCCAGAATGATATCACGAAAACACATGATAAACCGACTTAAAAACTAACAAAAACCACATAATTATAACATACAGTTACAGCAGTGCAAAGCAATACCGTAATTTGATAAGAACAGACCACGGAACAGTAAAAGTCACAGTCTCTCTCAAAAGTCCTATCATCTCACACAGACGGTAAACCTCCAGCGTCGTCAGCTTGCCGATGCAGCATCCCGGAAGCATCCGACAACAGTCCGACTCCAAGTCCGTCTGAAAAACTCCGAGCCTCCGACCACCTATTCGACACCGAGCACCGTGCACCATCTCTGGCGAGCGTTTCGACCCCGGCAACAGGCGATACTCAAAGCCGAGGATTTGGGGCCTTCGTCTCCGGAGTTTCTCGATCGCACAGTAGCAGCGGCAGCGAAGCAGGCATTTCAGAAGTTACTCCAGATGTTCCTCTGCGTTTTCACGACTGTCCCCATCAAATCCGGATTGTGCACGGCACCCCTAGTTACACACATCGATATTCATTCGGAACGGCCGCACGCACTTGAAAACCAAGGTTTCTTAAAACTGGTAGGCTTGCCTTTTATTCCGACTAGAACACATCAACTCTGTACTCTCAAAATTTCACTTTTGAAAGCCTCCCACTTTCAAAGCATCCCTTTACCACAGAACAATCTATTCTAATTAATTCCTGCCAGATCCTTTCTAATACCATCAAAATTAGCCTTTAACCAATTTAGGACCTCAAACTGAGGGCCAAATCTATCCTTCTCCATAATTATCTTGAAACTAATGAAATTATGAAAACTTGATCCAAGAGTGTTCCCCTGCACACACTTCTATCACCTGTCCTGTCTCAGTCTCTGATAGGAGATCCAGTATCACACTCTCCTAGTTGGAATCTCTATATATTGATTAAGGGGATTTTCCTGAACACATTTAATAAACTCCATCCCATCCAATACTTTTACATTATGTGAGTCTCAGTCAAGATATAAAAAGTTAATATCACCAGCTATCACAACCTTAATTTTCTTGCAGTTGTCTGATAGCTCTCTACAAATTTGCTCCTCAAAATCCCACTGACTATTGGGTGGCCTATAATATAATTGCGTTAATGTGGTCATCCCTTTCTTATTCCTTAATATCATCCTTATACCCTCACTAGATGAGCCCTCCAGTGTGTCCTATCTGAGCACTGCCATGACATTTTTCCTGACTAGTAATGCCACCCCTTCCTATTTAGTCCCTCCCATCTAGTTTCTCTGACTTGCTGAGTTCCTCCACAATTTTTGTGTTGCTCAATATCTCCAGCATTTGCAGAACAGAACATAGAAAACTACAGCACATTACAGACCCTTCAGTCCACAATGTTGTGCCGACCATGTAACCTACTCTAGAAACTGCTTAGAATTACCCTACCACATAGCCCTCTATTTTACTAAGCTCCATGTACCTATATAAGAGTCTCTTAAAAGACCCTATTGTATCCAACTCCACTACCATCGCCGGCTGTGAACTCCATGCACCCACCACTCTCTGTGTGTAAAACCTACTCCTGACATTCCCTCTGCACCTACTTCCAAGCACTTTAAAACTGTGCCCCTTCATGTTAGCCAGTTCATCCTTGGGAAAAAGCCTCTGGTTATCCACACGATTAATGTCTCTCGTCATCTTATACACCTCTGTCAGGTCACCGCTCATCCTTCATCGCTCCAAGGAGAAAAAGCCAAGTTCACTCAACCTGTTCTCATAAAGCATGCTCCCCAATCCAAGCAACATCCTTGTAAACCTCCTCTGCACTCTTTCTATAGTATCCACAACCTTCCTGTAGTGAGGTGACCAGAGCTGAATGCAGTACTTCAAGTGGGGTATGACAAAGGTCTTATATAGCCTCACGGCTCTTGAACTCAGTCCTACGGCTGATGAATGCCAACACACCATATGCCTTCTTAAAAGCACTGTCAACCTTCACAGAAGCTTTGAGTGTCCTATGGACATGGACCCCACGATCCCTCTGATCCTCCACACTGTCAAGAGTCTTACCATTAATACTATATTCTGTCTTCAGATTTGACCTACCCAAAATGAACTACTTCACACTTATCTCGGTTGAACTCCATCTGCCACTTCTCAGCCCAGTTCTGCATCCTATCAATATCCCGCTGTAACCTCTGACAATCCTCCCAACTATCCACAAAACCTCAAACCTTTGTATCATCAGCAAACTTACTAACCCACCCTTCTATTTCTTCATCCAGATCATTTATAAAAATCACAAAGTGATTTGTGCAGAATGTGAACCATCTACAACCACCCTTTGCCTTCTGTGGGCAAGCCAATTCTGGATCCACAAAGCAAGGTCTCCTTGGATCCCATGCCTCCTTACTTTCTGAATGAGCCTTGCATGGGGAACCTTATCAAATACCTTACTGAAATCTATATACACTACATCCACTGCTCTGCTTTCATCAATGTGTTTTGTTACGTCCTCAAAGAATTCAATCAGGTTAAGGCAGGGCTTGCCCTTCACAAAGCCATGTTGACTATCCCTAATCAGATTATGTCTCTGCAAATGCGCATAAAACCTGCCCCTCAGGATTTTCTCTAACAACTTTCCCACCGCCGAAGTAATCTTCTGTGTTTATAAAATCTACAGATTTTAGTTTTGCAAACTGTTATTTTACAAAGCTATTTCCACCCCATAACCTCAATGCTACGATGCCACTTACTAATTCTCTGAGTGGAAAAGTTGGAACAACATGTAATGGGTATAAGAGAGGCTGGTGAATCTATACTCTGAGTTCTGTGTGCACTTCTGATGGCCTAACTACAGGAAGTTTGTTGTTAAACTGGAAATTGTGCAGAAGAGAGTAATAAAAATGCTACTAGTACTGGAGTGTTTAAATTAAAAGGAGAGACAAGAAAGGCTGGAGCTTCAGAGGCTGAGGGAGACATTATAAAGGTACATTATAAAGTGAGCTGACAGAATAAGTATTGGAGTGTTATGATGTACTGTGCAATATTTAAATGATATTTCTACGGACAGGTATGTTTGGATAGAATAGAACAAATTTAGAGGGATAGGAGCCAAATTCAGGCAACTGGCATGAGCTTTGGGGGGGGGTGCGGGCAACTTGATTGCCTACTTCTGTGCAGTATAACTCTATGTCTCTATGAATTGATTACACAGAAAATAACAGGTTTTCTCAAGAGAATAAGATCAAATTTGTGACATGTTAATAAAGTTTCCACACATTTAGCTGGCCTTATAAAATTGGTGGTAATGGCAAGTTATGAGTTATCTGTTGATAAATTTTAATGCATTACCAACTTTCTACAAAAACATTGTCATTGCTAATTCATGTAGCTGTTAATTGATAGAGATATTCTTTGCCACCAAGTGGTTGCTTAAAAGAAAACACTTCCCTATTTTGCAGTTCAATAAGAAATGATGATGCCCAAAGCCAAACATAATTGAAGCAAATATCTTGCTGCTCCTTGAAGCAAGTAATTTATTTTTTAAAGTTCACTCATTCTATGAAAAAGTTAACATATGTTTCAAGGACTCTTATTTTTTTGTTTAGAAAATTCTAAAACAAAACAATTTGCATTTATGCATTGCCATAGACATAGATTTCCTGAGTTGTTTCACAGAGAAAGAATAATCTAAATGGAAAGTAGTATTTTACATTGACACCTATCCTGTTCTCATGAATCACCAGCAACAGGCTTTATTAGGACCAGGTTCTCAAATCAAATCAAACTCTATCGTTCAAACCATACACAGATACAGCTGAATGAGACAGTGTTCCTCTGGGGCCAAGGAGCAAAACATTCAAAATAGCAAGCAAACTTCAAAATAGCAAGTAACATAATTCAAAATAGTGAGCAAAGAAGCATATTCAGTCAAAAATCCCACTAATGTAATCCAAGACCTTGAGTGACAATGTCTGACAATCAATGGTACAGTGTCTTGGTAGTGTGCAGAAGCACACAATCCAGCCTGTCATTCCAGTGCTCAAACACAGGAGAGGCTAGAACAGCCGATTGTGGACACCATGCTGCAGTGCTTCCGCATCTCTCAGCTAGTCTGCAGCAGCAGGGAAACCTGAGGCTTGTGGCCTAGTCCTTGCTACAACCAAGGCTACACAGTACCCAAGTTATCTGTCCCTCCACCAGACAATGGTAACAGGCCTGCAGCAACTTGCATTATCACTGTCCAACAGAGTCTTGTGATCACAAATGAAATGACTGAGACAATCTCCCATGGTTATACTGCACCAACTCTGATGTTTCCCGGTAGCAGAGAGCAACATGGTTTGCAGCCAGGTCAGCTCCCCCGAACCCAAGCCGGTTCCTCTGACATACTGACCGGCTCCTTCAATGTCCTGTTGGGCTCCTCCAAAATCCCGATAGTTTCCTTTCCCTATATACGATGGCTCCTTTGATACCTTTGCCAGCTTCTTCTTCAACATCCGGGCTGGCCCCTTTGACACCTTAGTCAGCTCCACTGACGCCAGTCCAACCACTCCGATCAAGGAGCAGCTCAAGAATGGAGCAGACCTCCAGTACCTGAAGTTCTTGGAGTAGAATTGTCTTGCGATCACAAAAAAATTAATTTTACCTAGAAAAAAACACCTTTTGTTTGGCCCCTGAGAGGCTGCTGCATTCACACGCACCATCATCTTCAGTGCAGAATTGTAACAATGATCCTATTATTGAGATTCACTGCACCTGGTTCAAATTTTCCAGCAGACAGGCTCCCTTTGCCATTAATAATTTGAAGTGCTGGACCTCAATTACTGCATCCTTGCTCCTGTATTCCTTTTCCGGACTTGGTCTCAATCATTTAATTGTTCTAAGCATGTCGTTGTCTTCTTATGAATGACTAGAAATTAAATCCCAACAT
The DNA here is from genome assembly GCF_963921235.1 of Mobula hypostoma. Taxonomy (NCBI): domain Eukaryota; kingdom Metazoa; phylum Chordata; class Chondrichthyes; order Myliobatiformes; family Myliobatidae; genus Mobula; species Mobula hypostoma. The sequence continues at coordinate 219,103,453 of NC_086098.1, read as the reverse complement.
GCGGATCATGTGAGTATAACTGTTTACAAAGCTTATCCTCTGCTTAAGAATGCTCAAAACCAGTGCTTAATGACATTTAACATTGTTGTCTTGGTAATAAAGACCATAAAACCATAAGATATGGGATCAGAATTAGGCCAATTGGCCCACCACGTCTGCTCTGCCATTTCATCATGGCTGATCCAATTTTCCTCTCAGCCCAATCTACCTTCTCCCCATTCCCTTCATGCATTGACAAATCAAGGATCTATCAACCTCTGCCTTAAATACACACAAAGACTTGGCCTCCACAGATGCCCGTGGCAAAGAATTCCACAGACTCACCACTCTCTGGTTAAAGAAATTCCTCTTCATCTCCATTCTAAAAGATGCCCTTCTATTCTGAGGCTGTGCCCTCTGGTCTTAGACTCCCCTACCATAGGAAACATCCTTTCCACATCCACTCTGTCAAGGCCTTTCACCATTCGATAGGTTTCAATGAATTTTAGTGAATATAGGCCCAGAGCCATCAAAAAGGCATTCAATCCTGGAATCATAAACGTACCAAAGAATGAATATATAGTTTTCACATAATATATATCTTTTTAAAGACAGGAAAAGGTGGTTCAGCCACAAGATGAAGGGAAAATAAGTATAGTAATGAAAAAGGATTACTACATTGCTAAAAGGATATGAAGCATGTGGACTGGGAAATTATCAGAATTCAGCAGAGGAGAAAGAAAGAGAAAGCAATATTCGAGAATAGACTCACAAGAAATATGTGATATTATGTAAAAACTATGTCAAACTATCAGAAGAAAATGCTACATGCTTGCATCTTCAGAAACAGGTTTATTTCTATCTTTGATATCTCTTTTATTCCCCTTCAAGGTTCTTTTGAAGACCCTGACCTGGAGTTACACTTTGACTTCGGGTCTTTGCGGAAATGGAACCCACTCTCAGGGCCTCACGGCCGGCCACGTTTGACATCCCAAGGACACGGCCTAGAAGACTAGCATGCCCTCAGGGTGCCAGATTCTCATTGCTCTGGAGGCTAGTGCCGCCGACTGATGCATTGCGGGGGAACAAGGAAGATTGGAAGAGCAAGCTTGCTGTTGGCTGTGTGCCCAAAGGCACAGAACTCGGAAAAATCGACGCAACAGACTTCTAACATCATAAATCAGTGAGTTGTTTTGTTATATCTCCCTTCTCACTGTGAAATGGGATACCTCTTTTTCCCTTATTAGGGAGAGAGAGAGCCTGTGGTATGTTGAATACGGGTTTAACAATTAGTCTTTGGGGTACTGTAGGTCTGTGTCTTTATTGATGCTTTGCTGCACACTTGAGTGCTCGGTGGGGGGACGTTGATGCTTTTTTTGGTGGGGGGGTCATTGCCTTGCTGCTGCTGCTTATGCATGGGAAGGGGGAGCTGGGGGGGGGCTTTGGGGTTCTAACATTTAACTGTGAGAACCCCTTGGTTCTACAAGAACAGTTTTACCTCTTCTTGTAGATGTTTGCAAAGAAAAAGAATTTCAGGATGTATATTGTATACATTTCTCTGACATTAAATGCATCTACCTATTAAAATGGAAAAGATCAGTTGAAGTTATTAAATTTATTGAAATTAGATTTATTAAGCTTACTAAATTTAAAGGAAGGGACAAGAGAAATTATAAAGCAAATAAGGAAATAGTGGGGAAGTTAAAAATTTTGTAAGACACGAGAACTTTTGCAGATGCTGGAAGTCCAAAGCCAGACACATAAAATACTGGAGGAACACAGCAAATCATGCAGTGTCTATGGAAATAAATAGTCAACGTTTCAGGCTGAGACCAAACTCAGGACCAGAAAGGAAGGGGGAAGACATAAGAGGCCAAATGGCTTCTACTGCTCACATTCTAATGTTAAAGTTTTTTCAGCAAGTTTGTGAGCATAACCTCAGGTGCCAGTATGAAGTTGCCCTGACAGCACAGGAACAGTGCCCTTCGACCCAGCACGTCTGAGCCAAACACAATGCCAAATTAACCTCCTTCTGCCTGTCCATGTACCATATCCCTCCATTCTCTGTGTATTCTTGAGTCTGTCTAGCAGTCTCTTCAGTGCCACTATTGTATCTTCTTTCAGCACATGCTAGTAAAGTACAGTACTTGAAACAAATAGGGCCAAAACTACTGATTAAGAAGCAGAAAGAACAAAGCTGGGGTTGAAACATCCAACAAGCGTGTCACTGAAGTGTGACAGAATTTTGGAATTGGTAGTTGGCAGGGAAGATAGAAGAAGGTGCAGAAAGTAGGGAGATTGAGGGTGAGCAAACATGAACAGAAGGAAGAGAATCTGCAGACAACAGATCACAGCAGGAGGAAAAGGACTAGTGCTATAATCATTTTCAGTTGGGCCTCCAAGCTTCTGAGGAACATATTGTGACAATTGTTTTTCATATTAAAGTTCATTTCTATTGGATGCAACTTACTTAATAAATTTTTTGCCCTTATAATCATTGTGTCTGAACTCTGAGTGGTTTGTTGTAGTCACAATCATGCTTCCTGAGTTAGAATAAATGAAATATAAATTGGCAGGTGCAATGCATTTGGGAAAGAGAAACCAATCCGTATTCTTACAAGATGGCAGACATGATTGTCATTATTTGATCACCAACAAATCCTGTGTTTTGATTTTTTTTTCAACTACATTGGGATTCCTCAGACACTTTCAGTACTAAAAATAGTAAATGATGTAAACACCCAACATGTCAGGAAGCTTCTGTGGAAAGTGAAACAGTTTTACCTCTGGAATCTTTTGTTTGACCTGAAAGAGAAGAAAGTTAGTTATAGCTAACAGAGAAGGTGGTGGCAAAAGATGCAAAGGAGAAAAGAAACCCACCTGTAAGGAGGGAGTCAGATGACCTATGTGGCAGTTAGGAGATGAACTAATTAGGCTTCTTTGACAGTATAATGTGTTGCTCATACTAAGGCCATGGAATATATCCAGCAGGCGAGACAACAGAAATAGAAACAAGGAAAGAAAGGAGAGGAAAAAACTGAGACAAAATTTCACAGATAAAAATGGTCAAATAAAAAGAATGGGTAAATTACCTAAAGTTGGAGAATTAGGATTGAATGCTGGACAAAGAGTCTGTTACAGAACAACTTCATTATATCTACCAGAAAAATGCCAATGAGGTACAGTATATTGAAACAAATAAATTAGGGCCACACACTGATTAAGAATGGATAGAACAAAAGAGGACTTGAATCATGTCATTGAAGCAGGTGAACTTTGTGACAGAATTTGTGATAAGTATGTCAGCCTCATTCAGGGAGTCATGGAGTGCACAAGAAGAACAGAAGTGAGAAAAGTAATAAGTGAACTGTAAAATATATTTCTGGAAAAAAGAGTATAATAAATTAGTCATTAGCAGGTTACATCAAAGTGAAAAGCTTTAAACATGTGAGGGGATAGATATATTTGAAGCCAACTGAAACTAGTTCATGCCAATCACAGCATCCTTCCTGCTAGCCCCTGCCTGCACTCAGCTCAATAATCTCTAGGCCTTTCCACATACCTATCCATATGTCTGTTAAATTGTACCTGCATTTGACAATTCTACTTGCAGCTCATTCCAGGTGCTACTACACTATGATATAAAGAAATTACCTCTCGGGTCTCATTTAAATCTCTCCTCCCTGAAACTTTATCTGTGTCCTCTACTGTGGACTCCCTAACCCCGGTGAGAAGACTATGACTGTCCGTCCACTTTATCCATTACCCTCATGAATTTATAAACTTCTATGAGGTCTGCCCTCATTCCCAACACTCTGACCAACCTCTTCCTGTAACTCAGACAGTCTATCCCAGGCAACGTCCTCAGACTCTCTTCTGCACCCTTTCCAGCTTGACAATATTTTTCCCGTAAGCTACACATAAAACTCTAAGAGTGGCCTCACCATCAACTTACAGGAAATAACTGCAAAATAATGTTCCTACTTTGAAATTTGATGCCCTGACTGATGAAGGCCAGCGTGCTAAATGTCTTCTGTCGAAACCATGTATCTATTGTCTGTCTATATTGTATTTTGTGGCATGTTTATTATAGTAATCTGTCACCTGGGTTGGGGTGTGGTAGAAACAAATGAGTATAGTTACGAATTCATGATTGTGGTTAATTAATTGTTCAGTGGTGAGCCGCTGAGCCACAGAGAATGACTTTTCTTATTGACTGCTATTATTATACTGTTATATTGCTCAGTATCACTAATTGGAACATAATTAGACTGTAAATTAGAAAACTATAATACCACTATTACTACACTATTATTAAACTTAGAGTCGCTAATTTAGCTCAACTGCTTACTTCGCTAATTGCAATGTTATTATACCGTTTAGTATCACTAATAAGATCACTATATTACTAGTTTTAGTTTTGTTAGTTTTTTTTATTGTATAAGATCTTTTTGTAATAAAGGACCAAACATACTTTTTTTGATTTGAAACTTCGTTATTTGAAGCGCATTATACAGTCAATTCTTTGGGTCCGTCTCTGAGTGGTTTTGGCTTGCTTTAAAGTAACCGTGACATTTCATCAACAAAATATATATATATAATTTCATTGATTCATGCTGTGTGTTTGTGGTTTGAGCTCATCTTGAAAGGTCAGTGCTGCCTCCACTGGGGACCATTACTTGATTGTATAATGATTGCCTGAGGTTTTGTTGCTTTGTTTTATTGAAGTGCTGAAATATTTCGTGTGGCCAAGTGGTTAGGGCGTTGGGCTCATGATCTGAAGGTCGTGGGTTCGAGTCTCGGCCAAGGCAGCGTGTTGAGCAAGGCACTTAACCACACACTGCTCCAGTCCACCCAGCTGAAAATGGGTACCGGCAAATGCTGGGGGTTAATCTTGTGATAGACTGACGTCCTATCTGTGGGCGGGGGGGAAGGAGTCTGGTACTCTGTCATTTCAAGCCACAGAAATTGGCATAAGCACTGGCCTGATGGGCCACAGACAGACTTTGACTGAAATATTTTAGTTGCCGATGTTTGAATTGAAGGCTATTTGTTTGGTCTGCTTTAAGCACTGTGGATGCACAGACAGTTTGCTTGTTAGCTATGTTTATTGAATTGATTATCACTGGTGCTGTGGGTGAAAAAAGAGTTAATTGCAAGTCATGCAACGAGAGAAATTAACAGGTGTATTGAAGCATGGAATTAGTGCCAATGACCCAGCAGTTGGGGCTTGCAAGAAGAAATTGAAGCTAAAGCTAAGGCTACTCTAATTGAAAGCCTTCAAAAGGAGTATGAAACAAATGTGAACAATATTAAAGGTTTAATACCATCAATTAATGACCTCATGAAAATTAAAGAAAACGTCTTACAAGTGCAATCTTGTCTTGAGGACTTGACTGATCTCAGTGAAGCTGTTGCTAAGCAACATCACATGCTAATCTCATTACTTCCCAAGCTTGAGCAGGAAAGACAAAATAGATGTTTTTCAAACATTGATTGCTATTGTAGTGTGTTAACAAGAGATGTGAAACAATGGTTGAACCAAATGTGTTATATTGAAGGTCATGTAGTTGCAACAAGTCAATATGTGTCTCACCTTCCATCAGACAATGTTTCTCAAATTCCAAGACATTTTGACTACACATAGAGCAGATGATCCACAGGATGATGTGAAACTGAAAGACAGTGTGTTTAACATCAGCACTCGAAGTTCTGTTGCAGGAAGAAATTCTTCTCTATCTAATACCTCCTCTGCACACATTAATATCAAAGGCTGCATTAATGGCACATCAACAATTACACTGAACAGCAATTTTTTGAAGCTGTTGCTTCCTCAGAAATGTTTTATATTATGATAGAGCACTTGAAGCTGATTACAAATATAATTTCAGACTACTTGTATCACATAGGAATTGAAGACACAAGAAATTAACTTTTACTGAATATAATGCATTTAATTGCACAATGATGCTGATACTTTGCAGTAGTTTAACTAAGCTAAAAATGTTTTGTTGATGATTTTCATTTGTACTCACTGTCTGAGGCTTCTCACTTAAGTGTCCAACAATAATCAGCCAGCATTGATGGATTCCAGTTGCCCGATACCATTTTTCTATGATTACAATATGCTGGTAAAACCTCTCATCATGCTTGTCGCTGATAGCGCCAGGACTTGCAGGGACGAAGTCTAAATGGAAATGCAGAAAATGAATCTTCAGTGACATGTTGCACTTCATTGTTTTGTATGATTAAAGCATGTTGACAACCAGCTGCATCTAGTTTCATGCTTGGTAGTTGCCAAGAAATTTTTCAACAACATCCTTGAAGTTCATTGAATTGCCTGCTATTGATGACCTATTTGATTTGTGGACCAACAAAAATTCCTTCCTTAATCTTAGAATCAGTTATTCTGGGAAACATTTGTCTCATATCAAAATTCTTCATGGTCATTTTTGTGCCTGGTATCAGCAAATTCTATCCTTACAGTCTTGAACCCTGTAATTCTGCGTTTGCCTTTGACAAACCCTGAGTCTCTGATTAGGATATTTAACTCAGATTGAGTATCAGATGAGGCTTACTTGACTTAAAGGGATGAAAATCAGTGTCAGTATCAGTGTCATATTCCACTCCTGGCCTGTGCATTATGGCATCTTCGTCTGCCAACTCTTTCTTTTCTTTTTCAATATTTTTATTGATTTCTATATAGAAGAATACATAGTCCAAGAGAATACTTATTATAAAATAAAAGAAAAAATATAATAATACCAGATACAGTATATTGAATTACATTAATGAACTCCTTACCCTATAATCATATAGATTGGATTAATTTGTATATTAGAATATAAACAGTTTTATATAAAAAAAAGATCTATACCCACTACCAAAGTCGAAGCTGTTTGGGGGGGGGGGGAGAAAAAAAACCTTATCAGATAATAAAATATGCTATTAACCAACTTTTGTACTTTAACAAGAAGTCAAAGTTTATGAAAATAGTTTAAAACCGGCCCCCACAAATTTTGAAAATCTTGGTTAGATTCAGAAATTGAACAACAAATCTTTTCTAAATTTAGGCATGCCATAACATCCCGTAACCACTAGGTGGAACAGCATCCTTCCATTTAAACAAAGGCGCCCTCCGAGCCATAAGGGAGATAAAAGCCAGAATGTGCAAATCAGATGTCTTCAAGATGATAGCTTTCCTTCCAACGATACCAAATAGTCAAAGGATTAGGCTTAAAATTTACTTTAAAGAGTACAGAGAAGGTTTGGAATACTTCCTTCCAATATTTTCCAAGCCCAAAACATATGAATAAATGAAGCATCTCCATTGTTACACCTATCACGGTAGGGAGATAATCCATATAAAAATGATATAACTTATCCTTGGTCATATAAACTCTATGAACCACTTTAAATTGTAGACGAGCACATAAAGATGAAGTATTACCCAATTTAAAAATTTCATTCCAAGTTTCTTCAGAAATAGAAGTCTGTAAGCCTTGTTCCCAAAGATTTTTGATTTTTGTCTAAAGAATAATTTCTCATTCCCAACAGCATATCATAAATATTGGCTATTGAACAATTATAAGATGATTTCTTATTAAGAATTTCATCTAATACGTTCTTATCAGAACTATTAGGAAATGTATATAATTGAGATCGCAGAAAATCTCTAATTTGTAAGTACCGAAAAAAATGGGTTTTTGGTAAATTATATTTAGTTTACAATTTGCGAACGAAGAAAGACTTCCTCCAATAAACAGATCCTGGAAACATGTAATGCCCAATCCTTCCCATTGTTTAAAAACTACATCAGAACTACATCAGTCATAGAAGGCTTAAAAAGATAATTTTAAAAAATGGGTCTAGAAAAGGAGATTCTCAATAAACCAAAGTGTTTTCTCAATTGTATCCAAATCCTCCAAGTATGTTTGACTACCACATTTTCAGTTATCTTACTTAAGGATAAAGGAAGTGAAGATCCCAAAAGAGAGATAATAGAAAATTTATCAACCGAGTTAGCTTCTAAAGAAACCCACCTGGGACAGTCCTCATGATTAATATAGTATAACCAAAATGTGAGATTCCGTATATTAGCTGCCCAGTAATAAAACCTAAAATTTGGTAAAGCTAAACCTTCATTCTTTTCAACTTTCTGAAGATGGACTTTATTCAATCGAAGATGTTTATTTTTCCATATATAGGAGGATAAAATAGAGTGCAGAGAGTCAAAAAAGGATTTAGGAATAAAAATGGGTAAAGCCTGAAAGAGGTCTTTTATGATGAACATGAGAGAAAAATGAGTATTCTCTATCTGCTGTATGTAAGAAATGCCATATATCAACAATACCTCATTTCATTAGAAATGAATGAATAAACAAAAACAACAGGAATTCTGCAGATGCTGGAAATTCAAGCAACACACATAAAAGTTGCTGGTGAACGCAGCAGGCCAGGCAGCATCTTTAGGAAGAGGTGCAGTCGACGTTTCAGGCCGAGACCCTTCGTCAGGACTAACTGAAGGAAGAGTGAGTAAGGAATTTGAAAGTTGGAGGGGGAGGGGGAGATCCAAAATGATAGGAGAAGACAAGAGGGGGAGGGATGGAGCCAAGAGCTGGACAGGTGATTTATCAGGACAAGTCTGATTTATTAAGTGTCACTGGTTTAAAAGAAGACCAATGTAAAACTGGATCTAACCAGCAATTAAAGTCTCCTACCATCACCAATGAGTACAAACTCAGATCAGGCAGAAACAAAAAAAAAAAAAAAAACGCTCAAAGAATTCTGGATCATCTATATTTGCACAATTCTGATTTGATGGAGACAGACGTGAGTGCATAGCGGAACATCTGGAAAACTGCTGAAATGACTGCTTTGCTACCGCTGCTACTGTGTGGTAACTGGAATCTCTGGAGCTGTAGGCCTCGAAATCCTCGGCTTTGCGTGTTTCAGCGGCCAGGGAGAGGTTGAAGGCGCTCGGCAGAGGATGGCGCTTGGGAGGCTGTATCGGAGAGGCTGCTCGGAAGCTCGGAGTTTTCAGACAGATGGACTCAGGGTCGGCTGCTTCCAAGGTATCGGCACGTTGACGGTGCCTGGAGGTTTATGGCAGGGAGTTTCTCCCTTTTGCCGCCGCTATCGGGGACTCGGGAGTCGATTGACTCGGGGACTTCGAGACTATTTTTTTTACTGTGCCTATGGACTGTTCTTCATCAAGTTATGGTATTGCTTGCACTGCTGTAGCTCTCTGTTATAATTATGTGGTTCTGTCAGTGTTAGTCTTTGGTCTGTCTTGTTTTCTGTGATATCGCGCCGGACAAACATTGTATCATTTCTTAATGCATGTATGCATTTCTAAATGACAATAAAAGAGGACTGAGTGTTCTCATAATCTAATAATCTAATCTAATATTTGGAGCATAAACATTAGCAAATACCAACAATTTATTCTCTACTTTCCCTGATACTAAAACAACAAATCGCCCATTAGTATCAGAAACAACCTTGTGTTGAACAAATGGAACTGTATTTTCTATAAAATCAAAACTCCTCTAGATTTGGTTTGGCCTGAAAACAAGAATGCAGGTGCAATCCTCTCCATCATCTAAAAAGGCATGAATTACCAGAATTACGAACATGGGTTTCCTGTAAAAAAAATAATTGGAACATTAAGTTTTTTAATATAGGCAAAAATCATTTTGTTTCAAAGGGTGACTTAATCCTTTCCCGTTAAGACTAAGTAAATTAATACTATAATACATTTTATATTATTTAAAAGAAGAATTAAAAGGATAATCCCTAATAAGGTTAATAAAACTAAATAATGACCTATGAAATAAGGAAACCAAACAACAGGTTTGACTAAGAGTCCCAGACAACTTCCAAGAAAAAAACCCAAACACCCTCCCCCCTCCTTATTAATGGATGCTGCCTTTCTGAGAAACCACTGCTTGAAGATATCCTGCGTACTTTGTAGGCTAGTACCCAAGATGGAGCCAACTAAATATATAACCCTCTGCAGTTTCTTTCGATCCTGTGCAGTAGCTGCCCCACACTAGACAGTGATGCAACCTGTCAGAATGCTCTCATGGTACATCTATAGAAGTTTTTGACTGTATTTGTTGACATACCAAATCTCTTCAAACTCCTAATGAAGTACAGTCACTCTCTTGCCGTCTTTATAACTGCATCGATATGCTGGGACTAGGTTAGCTCCTCAGAGATCTTAGACCATAAGATATGGAAGCAGAATTAGGCCATTTGGCTCATTGAGTCTACTCCACCATTTAATCATGGCTGATCCTTTTTGTATTCTCCTCAACCCCAACTTTTCCACATAACCTTTGATGCAATGTCCAATCAAGAACCTGTCAATCTCAGCCTTAAATACACTCAACAAGCTAACCTCCACAACTGCATGTAGCAACAAATTCCACAAACTCACCACCTTCTGGCTAAACAAATTTCTCTGCATCTGTTTTTTAATGGACCCCCTCTATTCTGAAGCTGTGCCCTCTTGTCCTAGACTCCCCCACTACGGGAAATATCTTATCCACATCTACTCTGTTTAGGCCTTTGAACATTCAAAAGGTTTCAATGAGATCCCCCCTCATCCTTCTAAATTCCAGGAGTACAGACCCAGTGCCATCAAATGTTCCTCATATGATAACCCTTTCCTTCCTGGAATCATCCATGTGAACCTCCTCCGTACCCTCTCCAATGCCAGCACATTTCTTCTAAGATGAGGAGCCCAAAACTGTACACAATACTCAAGGTGAGGCCTCACTAGTGCCTTATAAAGCCTCAGCATCACATCCTTGCTCTTGTATTCTAAAACTCTAGAAATGAATGCTAACATTGCATTTGCCTTCCTCACCACCGACTCAACCTGCGAGTTAACCTTTAGGGTGTTCTACACAAGGAATCCCAAGTCCCTCTGCATCTCAGTTTTTTGGATTTTCTCCACATTTAGCAAGTAGTCCACACATTTATTTCTACTACCAATGTGCATGACCATGCATTTTCCAACATTATATTTCATTTGCCACTTTTCTTGCCTATTCTGCTAATCTGTCTAAGTCCTTCTGCATCCTACCTGTTTCATCGAAAGTACCTGCCCCTCCACCAATCTTTGTGTCATCTGCAAACTTGGCAACAAAGCCACCTATTTCATCATCTAAATCATTTATATACAGCATAAAAAGAAATGTACCAATACCGATCCCTGCGGAACATCTTGACACCCAGGAACTTGAAACTGCTCACTCTCTCCACTTCTGATTCCTCTATGAGATTGGTGTGTGTTCTTTCGTCTTACCCTTCCTGAAGTCCACAATCAGCTCCTTCATCTTACTGACGTTGAGAGCAAGGTTGTTGCTGCGACACCACTCCACTAGTTGGCATATCTTGCTCCTGTACGCCCTCTCATCTCCATCTGAGATTCTACCAACAATGGTTGTATCATCTGCAAATTTGTAGATGGTATTTCAGCTATGCCAAGTGATACAGTCATGGGTATGGAGAGAATACAGCAGTGGGCTAAGCACACACACCTGAGGTGCACCAGTGTTGATCGTCAGCGAGGAGGAAATGTTATCACCAATCCGCACAGATTGTGGTCTTCCAGTTAGAAAGTCGAGGATTCAATTGCAGAGGGAGGTTCAGAGGCCCAGGTTCTGTAACTTTTCATGATTGTGGGAATGATGGTCTTAAATACTGAGCTATAGTTGATGAACAGCATCCTTACATAGGTGTTTGTATTGTCCAGGTGGTCTATGATCGTGTGGAGTGCCATTGATATCGCCTCTGCCATTGACGTATTGTGGTGATAGCCAAATGGTGGATTTAACATGGAGCTCTGAACAATGGTTTCCTACAAGTCATGAAACCCAGACAAGAAAATGTTGATTAAAATTCATTTGGATGTCTGTGGTGTGGTGTAAATCAGGAGGTGAGAAGTTTATGTGTAGTTTCAAAGAAAGCATTGTCGATACATTGGGATCAGTGCTGGGTCCATTATTATTTGTCATCTATATCAATGATCTGCATGATAATGTGGTAAATTGGATCAGCAAATTTGCTGATGATACAAAGATTGGAGGTGTAGTAGACAGTGAGGAAGGTTTTCAGAGCCTGCAGAGGGACTTGGACCAGCTGGAAAAATGGGCTGAAAAATGGCAGATGGAGTTTAATACAGACAAGTGTGAGGTACTGCATGTTGGAAGGACAGACCAAGGTAGAACATACAGGGTTAATGGTAAGGCACTGAGGAGTGCAGTGGAACAGCAGGATCTGGAAATACAGATACAAAATTCCCTAAAAGTGGCGTCACAGGTAGATAGGGTTGTAAAGAGAACTTTTGGTACTTTGGCCTTTATTAATCAAAGTATTGAGTATAAGTGCTGGAATGTTATGATGAGGTTGTATAAGGTATTGGTGAGGCTGAATCTGGAGTATTGTGTTCAGTTTTGGTCACCAAATTACAGGAAGGATATAAATAAGGTTGAAAGAGTGCAGAGAAGGTTTACAAGGATGTTGCCAGGATTTGAGAAACTCAGTTACAGAGAAAGGTTGAATAGGTTAGGACTTTATTCCCTGGAGCGTAGAAGAATGAGGGGAGATCTGATAGAGGTATATAAAATTATGATGGGTATAGATAGAGTGAATGCAAGCAGGCTTTTTCCACTGAGGCAAGGGGAGAAAAAAACCAGAGGACATGGGTTAAGGGTGAGTGGGGAAAAGTTTAAAGGGAACATTAGTGGGGGCTTCTTCACACAGAGAGTGGTGGGAATATGGAATGAGCTGCCAGACAAGGTGGTAAATGTGGGTTCTTTTTTAACATTTAAGAATAAATTGGACAGATACATGGATGGGAGGTGTATGGAGGGATATGGTCCGTGTGCAGGTCAGTGGGACTAGGCAGAAAATGGTTCGGCACAGGCAAGAAGGGCCAAAAGGCCTGTTTCTGTGCTGTAGTTTCTATGGTTTCTATTGTAAATATAGAATTGTCTTTTGATGTTTAGCAAATGAAATATCGAGCCCCATGTTGTGCCAGCAGACCTTTTGACCTAAAGTGTCTCCATATGATACCTGTTGTACCTTGTTTTGACGAATAAAGAAGCTGCTGTGCATTTATCTGCTTCGCTTTTCTCTGGTGACTTCATCCATGTAATAGCATTTAGTGTCAGAAGTGGGATACCTTCATGTGATCATCGCATGGCCAGCAATCTCGGCAGTCTAAGTGGGTGAGTATTTTTTAAATTACTGTTTGGATTGGTGGTAGATAGGAACACGAGGTATCACATGCACAAAGAGCTGAACTGGTAGGTTTAAAAGTAGTGTGTGCGCATGCATGTGTGTTTATGTAAGAGACAAAATTTTGTGTGTTAATTTGGTGTGATGGAACCACCAGTTGTGAAGTGTGGTTACCGAAGGTTTGGCGCGCCAGAGTGGGGTCGTGTGTACTCGTTCAGGAGCTGCATTTTAACCGATGCGTTTGGCAAGTGTGATGCAAAGGAATACAGCAGGCATCATGAGTTCAGATGCTCAGAAGTGGCAGACTGCGGAGTACATACTGTGCAGTTTTAATTATGTGATGTTTAACTGGTACCCGTCTTTATATTTTGCAGTGTGGGAATTAATGTGGAAATATTTCAGGGAGAGGTTTTACCCAGATATATCTGTCAGGGTGGCACCTATTGAGAGCAGGCAATTTCGGGTTGAGAACTCTGGTGATCTAATCCAACCCCTGACGCTGATTATGATCATTCATAAGCCCTTCATCCCCAGGGAAAAACAAAGCATTTTGTCCGAGTTGCCCTCAGTTGAAGTCACATGTGGGTATTCAGGATTCTGGCGCAAGCTCGAGGAAATGTGAAATTCACCAGATGCACACTAAAGATACACACATTTTGGTAAAAAAAAACAAAGTGCTGAGGAATATGTGGGAGAATATGGCCCAGGGGGTGTGGGATGGTACATGGCCAGCTACAGGAAATGTCAGGAATGAAGAAACATATCGCTCCTTTAAATGGGAAGAGAGGAAGAGAGTAGCGACTGGGGGGAGGTGAGAGTAACTGGGGAGTGATAATGGCAGCGATTCAAAGAGCTGATGAAACAGCCTTGGGTTATGCAGAACATAAATATCGAGTGTACGAGGAGTATTCCATAAGAAAATAAGATATAGGAGCAGAAGGCGGCCATTCGGCCCATCAAGACTGCTCCACCATTCAAATGCAAGTTTGTTGCAAATGCAAATCTTTATGCCCATATTATTGATTAATTCAATTATATCGTTAATATAGTTATTAGAGCCCAGTCCAAACATGCTTAGAATTAACTCACAAGAGTTTATTTTCTTCATTAGTTGAATACAAATTATATAGTTGTCAGTACTCTGAAAATCAATAACTGAAAGGAAAATACAGTGCTTGCTAGATTCCTAATGTAATCACAAAATGTTGAGAATTCTCTGCAAGTGAGGTCAGATTTGAGGGCAGAGAAATGCAATTTTAAATTAATGATCTCTAATCAACAATAGTAATGTTTTTTTATACTATCCTTTAGCAGTAACAGTACCTTTCATGTGCAATGAAAGCAAAGCAGTGATAAAAATATCCAGACGGTGAAAATCTTAATGTGGAAATATTTAATGGATATAAATTTAAAATGTACACAGATTTGAATAGTGTACTAACGAATAGTCCAATTTCAAAAATGGCAATGAGTGGACAGGGGAACCACCATACATGCCTAAATATAGAAGCCTAAGGTTTGCTGGAAATGAGGCCCCATCTGTATAATGGCTAACTGCAGATGTAAATCGTGTTCCCTGATGCTCTTCCTACATCAGTGGTTTTGTGAATTATCTGTCTCAGGAATCTGCAGATTATGTTGGCGGGGGGTGGCGGGGGTGGAGAGAATGGTTGCTGCGAAGACATCAGAAATGCACTTCCTTCTCTTGCTCTGTATTAAGCACAAAACAGAAATAATGACTAAACTTCTCTTTATTGGGCTTGGGCGCTGGTTAAGTCGCCCTAGTCCTGAAAAAGATTGCTACATTTTTGTTTCTCTCCAATTTTGCAGAGAATTCCAAAAGGGACATTGGGAACTGATCAACCTACTTAAAATCAAAATTTGTATTTTGAACAAAAACTAATAACATTCTGATTGTTGGGCATTTTACCTAGAAAGTGGACACAGTGTAGTCTAAGTTTTCATTAACAAAGCTTATCCTTAGAATGCACAATCACAATCACTGATAGAACAGAAATATAGATTCATAATCATAAACATACTGATTAATGGTGATTGAAACAGTTTACATAAGGTTACAGATACAACTTTTGTCAGTAAACATATAGGATTATCTATCAGTTAATCAGTTTAATTTAAAACTATTGGACAAGAATATAACAGAATCCTTTCACATCCTTCATTCTGTTGCAGTCAAAATCCACCATTAATTTCCTTAATCCTGCTTTATCAGGGACGAACTGAAATTCAATTCTAATTGCATGGTTCGCCTTTATCGTTGGGACCCTGGTACAATACAAAGACAACATTACTGGTTAAAGAAACATGCTGACAAAACATTTTTAGGGATTTTGAAAGAAATTAAAATCAGTCTATAGCAAAGCTATAAAATAGTATTGATCTGTAGAATTCTCAGCATTCATTTCTCATACCCAAAACCATTTGTCAGCAGAGCCTTTGATACTGCAATATTCAGGGAGAGACTTTGGCAGCTCGTCAAAGTCTTGGAGAAAGCGAGAGATTTTAATGAGTAACTTAAGAGGAAGAGAGGATTCATGGCTGCTGCCTCACATCTCCAGTAACCCAGGTTTGATCTGGTGCTGCCTAAGAGGAGCTAACTTATTTACATGTTCCCCCGAGGACTGTCCATTTTCTCACTTGGTGCTCTAGTTTTCTCCCATATCCCAAAGATGTCCATTGGTTCAATCACCTCTCTAGTGAAGAGGGTTAGTGACAATGGATGCTTGACGCGTGGCGTGGACTTGGTGGAACAAAGGGTCCGTTCCTACGATGCTGTTAGGTTCGATGACTCTGAGGGTTTGGGAATTGTAGAGGTTTTGGGAGGAATTTGGAGCTTAGATTCTCCAAAAGAAAATTGTCAAGGTAAATTGGTTAAATTTAACACGTATCCATTGATGAGAGCTGGAAGAGTTCAGGTACCTTAACAGATTCTAGGGCAGGGTGAAATAGGAAGGATACATGGGCAATCTACAGAAGAATTTGAAAATAAATAAACAAAATTTAAACCTTTAACATTGATAGATGAAAATCTTATATTTCCATACTTCAGAACATAGTGGAAGCCTTTATAGCATTCATTAATGGTATAACCTTTTCCATCTCCCAAACATTACATTTCTTCTGACATTATGAAGAACTATCTTTCACCACCACCCAGTTCTTATATTTACCTCAAATCCAGCCATGCTATTAGATCTTCTGGGATTTTTATTTTTGCTGTTTGAAGTTTTATTCCTTTCCTGGGCAAAAGGAATATTTTGAGGCAGCAAATTGGATCAACTATTAACTGTACAGTGAATTCCGGTTAATAGGGCCAAATCGGACATTTTGGCTCCATTAAGCAGCCAAACTTCAATTAGGTGATGTTTCACAGAAATAGCTAAAAATGTATAAAAAAGCCAACTACCATTTAACTGAGTATCGAATTATGTATTTAAATGAAATACAGAACAAATTAGAACACAGTCAATACTACTATAATACTATAAAACAATGCATCTGTTCCTAAAAATTCTTGACGGAGGGATTCATGCAGTGTATGCTGTCATGTTCTTTTGATTGACTGTAAATGAAGAAATTCAGTGTCGGCACCTTCTTCCAATGTTATTGTAATCTTCGTTTTCGTTGTAACATTGAAGGTGATTGTTGACACCTTCAAATTCTTCATAGTTCCTAACTTTTTGAAGTTGTGAAAATTGTTTCACGGGAGGACTTCCGGTTCATCAAGGGAATAGCAACGTAGGCAAAGGCCTCTTGACAAAAAGAAGGTAAACTGCCCCAAAGTTGAAATTAGACAAATATTTAGTATTATATAACTATATCAATAAAAGGGGCAAGGATGATGTCTCAGAACAGGAATAAAAAGTCCGCTCAGAAGGCTGATAAATACAAAGAGACGCAGCAAAACGAGGGGCCTAGCTCCCCCACGGCTAACCAGGACGGAGGTACTGAGTAAGAATCGGTGAATCTGAATTTGATTCTCAGAGAGATTGGTGAGTTCTGACAAGATAACAACAAACAGCTGGAAGATATTAAAAGAGAAATAGTAAAAACTAATTTGAGGTTAGATGAAGCCAAAGTGAGGATTGTAGGGACTGAGGAGAGGCTGCAAAACACAGGAAGTGATTGGAGAAATGCTGAAGCTATAAGAACAGCTCCAGTGGAAGTTAATAGACCAAGAAGGCTGCTCAAGAAGGGAAAATGTGAGGATCTGTGGAGTTTTTGAAGGAGCTGAAGGTAAACCCAGATTGGCGATTCCCTTCGTGGAGAAGTTGCTTAGAGAGAACCTTGATATACTGGACGCAAAAGTTCTACAGATAGAAAGGGCCCACCACGCGTTGGCATCACAGGCAGGCGCCCAGCCCAGATCGATTCCAGTCAGATTTCTCAGTTACAGAACGAAGGAAGAGGTGCTTAAACAGGCATAGCAAAAGAAAGGTTTCATGTGGAGCAACTGTAAAATCAACTTTGACCATGATTTCGCACCAGGGATCCTTGCCAGACGGAAGGAATATGCGGAGGCATGGAGGGTCCTGAAGGAAAACAACATCAGATTCCAGACCCTGTATCCAGCTCGGCTAAGGGTCTTTTTACGACGAAGGGACAGAAACCTACGCTGCAGTGGAAGAGGCAATGTTGGACCTGGAGGACTGGGGACTACCCATAAAAGTTGTCACCCAACTGGAGTCGTTACTGGAGAGGATTCGGCAGAAGTCATGGCAGCCAGTGCAGCAAGGACGCTCCACGCGAACGAGAGTGTCAAACTACAAGGAAAAGCTGCAAATATTCAGACACGAATGTACAGAGAGTATAGATTAATTAAGAGAAATGACTGAAAAGAGTAAATTGGATTTAAAGGTAAAATGAAAGCTGGTAACTGAAAATAAACTGGATGGAATAACTTGAATGATAGCAGTATGGTCAAGACATAAAAAGAGAATTCTCTATGATTGTTCACATTGTGGAGGGCCCTGTAGCACAGGGTGAAAATAGAAGTTATCCCTCTGAACTGAGGCGGGTCGGTGCTCAGGCCTCACTGTGGGAAGTCGGGAGAATTTTCAAATGTTATATGTTCAAAAATGTCTAGGGTGTGGTTATATGTCTTGGTTTACTGTTGAGAAGGGGTTGCTTACTGTTTGTTTAGAAAAGGAGTGTGTTTTTTTCTAATAGAGAAAAATGCAAATTGAACTGGTAAAAATAATTTTCTATAATTTTAATGGGGTTTTGTATCCAATTAAGAGAAATAAGATTATGTCTAAATTGAAAAAAGAGAGGGTATGGCGACCCACTTTCCAGCGCACTCGAACCGGCTCACAAAGTGGCACGCACCAGCATAGAGGCCGGCCCCAGAAAGGGCGCCAGGCCATCTTCACCTGCAGGGGGAAAAATCCACGCGTGGGAAGGGTCTGCGAAAATGCATTCCCCACAGCAGTCCTGCCCAGGGAGGGCGGGAACAGGAAGGCTTTAAAGGAGGCCGCGAAGCTTAAATAAACCTCTTTTTTTGCAACTACAACTCACCGACTACGTGTCGTTATTCTAACGCTGTGCGTAGCACACCGCTACATTTGGTGACCCTGACGGCCCAAACGATATTTGGACCAGAGATGACTGACGCCGCATCTGTTCATGTAGTTTCGTTAAAACTGCCAAGCTTCTGGACGCTGCGACCTCGCCTATGGTTTGAACAACCAGAAGCCCAATTCCACATTTGGCAGATAACCTGAGATTCCACTTGTTACTACTACGTGGTGAGCTCCCTCAACCAGGAGACAGCTGCACAAGTTGAGGAGTTTATACAGTCGCCCCCAGAGGACGGCAAATACACAGCATTCAAAGCCCTGCTCATAAGGACTTTTGGACTCTCACAGCGCGAGCGAGCTGCCCGCTTACTGCATCTGGATGGTTTGGGAGACAGGTGGCCGTCGGCATTAATGAACGAAATGCTGGCCATGGTTGAAGGACACAAACCCTGCCTCATGTTTGAGCAGGCGTTCCTAGAGCAACTGCCCGAGGACATATGCCTGCTGCTGTCCGACACAGATTTCAGCGACCCCTGGAAGGTGGCGGCCCAGGCAGATGTGCCGTGGAATGCCAACAAGGAGAGAGGGGCATCCGTCACACAGATCACCAAGCCGCGTGCCCAACGGCAGACCAGACCAGGCCCGGCAGCAGAGCCTACAAAACTCGGCGACGGGAGTGCGGAGCCCAACGAACAATGGCGCTTCTACTACCAGCGGTGGGGCACAGAGGCCTGCCGCTGTAGACCGCCCTGAAAATTCCCGGGAAACGCCAGGGCCAGCTGCCGCTGATGGCCACGGTGGCTGGCCATCAGGACAGCCTCCTGTATGTCTGGGACAAGCAGCTTTTTGGTGGACACCGGAGCAGAGATCAGCGTTTTACCTCCAATGAGTTATGACACCCGCAACAGAGAATCGGGACCCATCCTGAGGGCCGCAAATGGCAGCACAGTACGGACCTAAGGCACCCGTACGGTGTGGCTACAGTTCAGCTCCAGCCGGTTCACGTGGGACTTCACGCTGGCCACCGCGGTCCAATCACTCCTGGGGGCGGATATTCTGCGAGCTCACAGCCTGCTGGTCAACTTGCAAGGGAATCGACTAGTCCACACCAAGACTTTTCAAACGTTCTCCCTGGGTGAAGCCAATTTGCCAGCTCCACACCTGGACTCCATCACGCTGTCCGACAACGAATTCACCAGGGTCCTGGCAGATTTCCCACCAGTTCTGACACCACAGTTCACGGCAGCCATGCCCAGACATGGAGTACAGCACCACATCCCAACCCAGGGACCACCCCTTCACGCTTGTGCTTGGAGGCTTCACCCGGACAAGCTCTGACTGGCGAAGGAGGAGTTCAAGAAGATGGAGGAATTGGGGATCGTACGATGGTCCGACAGCCCCTGGGCCTCCCCCCTGCACATGGTGCCCAAGGCAACGGGAGGCTGGAGACCATGCGGTGACTACCGCAGACTGAACGAGGCTACAACGCCAGACCGCTACCCTGTGCCGCACATTCAAGACTTTGCAGCAAACCTACATGGCACAAGGATCATTTCCAAGGTAGACCTCGTCCTGGGATACCATCAAATCCCGGTACATCCTGTTACATAAATGGCAACAATGAATTATCAATTGAGACAGGTTATATAAAAATAACCAAACATTTATTAAACACGGATAAACCATAAGGTAAAAAAGACTAACGTAAGCTTTAACCGGAAGTTAACCAATATGCAGCCGTTCAACGAATCAACACTCAGCTCTGGTTCTTAAAGCGTTAAAGGCGCAAACAGTTCTTAAAGCGATACAGTCAGATATAGTTCTTAAAGCGATAACTTCGGAAGTCCAACAGATCTATACATTCAATTGGGGTGAGACTTCTCTGGAGAAGGATTTCTTCACAGTCGCAACTTTCCTGCTGGTTCTGTCCACAGAATCCACGTGGAGGTAAATAAACAGTTTAAAACAACTGATCTTAAATTCTTTTAGAGAGAGAGCACAAACCGTTGCATGAACTGTTTGCTCTTTTTGGCAAGAGTTATCTCCGATGCAGGTTGCTACTCCAACGAAGACTCAATAAGGTTGATCCTTTATTAAACTGCCAAACGATGCCGACTCCTCTGGATCCCTCGATCCTGCACTTCGATAAATTCTTCACTCTCGCTTCTAATGATGGAATTGAGTAAATCAACACATCTAGCCAAACATTTCCAGTCCAATACCATGGTACCTTGCAACAGAACGCAAAACCGTTTTAAAAATGAAACTGTGTCACAAAAGCAAACACGCAACAGAAATGGAGATACAGCACGTTCTACCTGG